>NC_056677.1:107351982-108010732 GCF_018350195.1 Panthera tigris
TAATCAATGCCTATTGTATGATACACATGGAAATAAAAATTAGGTTGATTCAAATTGTGTTAGTAGGTGTTCTTGTGGCTGAAAGCTAATAGCTAGTGTTAGTACACATGGGTACTAAAACAAGGGTATGCAGATGACTTAACCATCTGTTTACAAACAGTTCTTCAGAGTTTGGAATGGTAGGCTTGGAAATCTATAGAGAAAATTATTTTACCAATCACAGTATTTCATTTTATAAGAATGTTAGCAATCATCAAGTCCCTTTTTCTCGGGCTGATGGTATAAAATCTCATATTGGGGAGGATGTAAGGGAGTATATTCTAGTGCCTACTGCTATGGCTCTAGTTTCTAGATATCATCCAAGGTTTAGCTTCTAATCTAGGCAATCTTCTTAGTGAGAGAAACATGCAGGTTTTAAATGGCTCTGTAGAAAAAGAGTTCCTACAATACACAGAACTGTCAGTGAAGTCACTGCAGACACTAACTTTTGGTTAAGAAAGGGACTTCAACCTTCTCTTATTACCCTTTCCAATTGTATCTGCAGGAGCCTTACACACATCCAAATCAGGAAAGTAAACCAATGAAAAAGACTCATTAGCAAACTAGTATGCCCAGCATATGCTATTAAGGTGAGTGCCTAAGCTTCCTGAAGGTGCGGACTTTTTCTTCTTACTCCATAACCTCTCTCTAGTAAGACATTGTTGGCTGGTGGTAGGATGACAATTAAGACAGGAGCAGGTACTTTGTGACATGAGGAGGTTACCGGCTAGGCCATTCCCAAAGGCAACTGGTAAAAAAGGCTCAATGTCAGAAGCTTCCACCTTGATGAAACCTATGACTTAGGAGTTGTAGCTTTGATCCACAGGCCAAGAAAAAGCCAGTCTAGTTTATTTAAGTCACTGAGATGCTCTGATTCTCAGTGGGGTGCTAAGAGAGAGCTCAAATTTAAGAAGATGGTTGTCACTTTCTACAGGACACCTCTTTTCAGTTCTCAGAGTTTCCTATTATCAAGTTAAAATATGCAGAAGTTAAAAAAAGCCATGATTTAAAGAGGTACCAATGTAAAGTAGAAGAGGTTTAGGAAATGCAATGCCTGAGGAAGGTCATAAGCTATGTTCCACTCTCAGTAGTTTCACTTATCAAGATTGAGGTATTCCAGGTGGACCTTAATTTAGTCCAATCCAATAGGCAGGAAGCATTTTTCTGGGTTTCCACAAGTCTATAAAATACATCGTAAAACATGTAGCTCTTGGCAAGTCATGCTAGCTATGTACTTTATCCTTGTCAGTGTACCAAGGAAGCTGTGCTACAATATTAGGTGATAGGGTGTATAGCTCTCATTCTCTACAGGCCCAGAGAACTTTCCAGCTTACTGGCTATCTTTACTGAGAAGGTAATTAAACTCAAGTATATACCCACCAGATAGGTAGGCTTGATATAACTACAAAGAGCCTTGATGAATAATATTAATGGAAATATCTTATTGCAAACCCATTTACGGGAGGGTTGTGGTCTGAACAAATCAGTGCTCAAATCAGAGACTCCCTTCCTCCTATGAAAAGATAATATTGTATTGGCAGGGCTGTCTGCAATGGGTGGGGCAGTTCAAACAGCTTCTTCCAACCCTGAGAATAGATACATGTGTATATACATTGAAGAAAAGGTAGAGACTTAATACAGCTTTTTTTTTATTAATACAGCTTTTCTATAATTATAAGACATATTGAGCATTTTCCCTCAACCTTTATTCTTCTGAACTATTCAAACTAAAGAATTTGGATATTTTAAATTTAGGGTACTAAACTCCACTCCTCCCCCTTGAACACTTTCGTTACCCTTCTAGCTCTCTGAGGGCAAAGACCATCTGCTGAATTTTGTTTGTTTGAGGCTCAACAACTTTGAGTGGCCCTAGGATTCTAAAATCATTTTGTGCTACTGTAAGACAACAGGTCCCTTTTTTGTTCCTAATTCTCTTTTTAAAAACAATTAAAGTGTTACTAGCTTTGTATGACTCTACTTATCCACTGCCCTGATATCTTCAGGGGTTTCTCCCCAGTGACTCCCAGATCCCTTTCCTGAGCCAGAACTGATGGCTCAGAAACTATCAGTTTATGAACAGGGTTTGGCATATTTTCCTCTAAATGCTCTTCACAGTTTTCAAATTGTTGCCACACAAACTATGTCATTTTTCTCATGAAAGGTGGAAAGAATAGATTTATATCTTCATTTTATAGGTTAGGAAATTGAGGTCCACAAAGATGAAATGACTCATTCAAGAGTGCAAGGCAGTTTATACTAATGTTCCAAGTGAGAAGAAGAATTTCTAGTCTTGAATTGATCACATACTAGCTGTGTAATTTTGTGTATATCACTTAACATTTCTGTGTCTCAGTTTCCTCACATGTAAAACATGGCAATCATACCTACTTATTCTCCCTTATAGAGTTGTTAATGATAAACAGAAAAAATACTATTTCCCATTTATATAGCAGTTACATTTTCAAACTCTACACATCTTTTATCTCATTTAATCCTGCAAGACTGGCTTCCTTATTATCTCTGACTTACAGGTGAAGAAATAGAGACTGAGAAGCTGACTAACCTGGTCAAAGTCACACAGCTGCAATGTGTCATAGCTAAGACCCGGATTCTCTGACATCAGGTCCAGTGTACTTTCCATTGCACCACATCTACTGGGAGGCTCACATAGGTGAGGCAACTGTCGTGAAAGCGCTTTATAAAATGTAAATGCCTTACAAATGCTACATAAACGTTAAGGAATATGAGAACATGCATTTATAGATATAATGGGACTGGTACCACACTAGCAAAGAGGACTCAGAAACAAAGTTGAAAAGATTGCTGCATACACAGATCGAAAGTGTCAGGGCTGGGTAAGGAAGCTGCCCATAGGAACAGAAGAACTTGAAGTATAGGTAACACCATGCCAAAGGCAGATCCATGAAAAACAAACCTCCCATCTTGGTTTTTAACCTTGGACTCAGAATAGCAACCTAATCACATCAGACTTATTCTATGTGAAAAGTCATTTGAGCACAAGAGGATAGCTGCATGTCAACCTTAATCTGAAATCAGAGCCCTCTGTTACCTTTAAAGCTGCCACCTATAAAGATGGCTGAGTGGATTTGATAAAAGAAGCTCAGAAATTTCAATGTTCCAATGTAACACTAGGCAGCTTCAAGCCTCAACTGTCAAGATGCTCTAATAAATATAAGACAGCCCTAATGTTACTAACACTAGATGCACAGGTCAGTAATTATTGGTGTACCGGAGACTAGCTAGCTTAGACAAATAAACTTACAATGATCACTGCTACATTTTCACTACTAAGGTTTCTATCCAGCGCAATGCATTCAAGACAACACATGCACATTTATTACCCTTTTGGCAGCATGTGGTCTGGTCACAGTGACAGGCTATAGAGCATATCTCAGCGTTTCATTAGAGCCTTGTTGTGACCATGGGAGCTTGGCACTATTTAATTCTGACTAAACTCCAAATCAATAACTTGTTAAAGAAATAAACTGTCCCCCTGAGGGGCTACCAGAGTAAAAAGTTACCAACCTCAGCTTGTTTGCACCAAACGCTGATGTTTTTACGCTGGGCTTTTGTGAAATGGTCCCATGCCTTTTGTTTGGAGGCAGAATGGTACACAGCTACTATCTGCTCAACTGTAGCATCAGATCAGCAGTTGAATCAGGCCCGAGTATCATCCAGGGATGGCAAAAGAGAGGAGAAAAGAAATAAGAGAAGCATCAGCTTTGTTGTATCTTCTTGTATCACACCACTAGGCTATGGTTGTGCTCAGAAAAGGTTACGTGTGTTGGGGTATGATGATCTTAAGGAAGACTCAAAGGCAGAGATATCAGTATACAGAATGAAAAAAGGGAACTCCAGAAGGTTTGGGTGAAATGGTGACTAAAGTTTTTCTTTTAATTTTTTTAGTGTTTATTTATTTTTGGGAGACAGAGAGACAGAGTGCAAGCAGGGGAGGGGAAGAGAGAGAGGGAGACACAGAATCTGAAGCAGGCTCCAGACTCTGAGCTGTCAGCTCAGAGCTCAATGCGGGGCTCAAACCCGTGAAGCATGGGATTGTGACCTGAGCTGAAGTAGGACGCTTAACTGACTGGGCCACCCAGGCACCCCAGTGACTAAAGTTTTAATACAGGCAGTCTGTATTCATTCAGGCAGGAGAGGCAAGAGTTGAAGTGAATGTGATTTAGTACTAATGGCCTAGCCCAGAGTGGCAGAGAGTGGAGAACTGTAACAGCTCCTTTTGACTACTGGCTTCTTTCATAAACTAGCCTTCCAAAAGGAGCCTGCATACTTCACTTCAACAGAATCCATATTTTTATTATTCTGAGGTATGTTTAACCAGAGGCATCAAATCAGAACCTAAGATGAATGGAATCTATTTTAAGTCTACCTAGATAGGCTTGTTGACTGGAGAAATATAAGTTTTATGGGAGAATACTGTGTAAGTGCAGTCCTAAAGAGCATTTTTCAGAGGCTCTTAAAATGTCAAACAGAGAAATGTATACAAATATTCTGGTGCTTTTTCCTAACCATTTCAACAGAAAGGAACCTTAGATATGACTTTTTTTTTGGGGGGGGGGAAGGAAAAGAAGGAAAAGAGCCTCTTCCTGGGTGGGTATTCACAGTAAGAAAATCCAGAAGTGTTATTTTTTTCTTTACAGCCCAGCTTATGCCCTGTCTACTAATGATTTGAGGATTTATAATCCCATGATGCTTGCTGCTCTTTTTTTTCTATTTATTTTGAAATCCTAAAAACATGTGCCTTTCTCTGCCTAGATTCTATGTCCATATATATTTTCAAAACAAAAATGGAAAATTAAAGAACTCTTCCTTAATCCTAATTATGTATGAGTCAAGTATGGGAAATCAAATATGAAAAGAGTGGGCCTTAATTGTTTAAAAGCCAAATCATGGGACATCTGGGTGGCTCAGTTGGTTAAGTGTCCGACTACAGCTCAGGTCATGATCTCACGGTTTGTGGGTTTGAGCCCCGTGTCAGGCTCTGGCCAGACAGCTCAGAGCCTGGAGCCTGCTTCAGATTCTGTGTCTCCCTCTCTCTCTACCCTACCCCACCCCACTCACACTCTGTCTGTCTCTCTCTCAAAAATAAATAAACATTAAAAAAAATTTAAAGCCAAATCATAAAACTATACCCTTATTCTTAAGGTGAATAGAGTTCCTCACTCAAAAGATGTGAGTGCATAATTTTATAGTATGTTGAACTAAAAATATCACTTGGGAATTTTTCTGATCTGTCTCATTTAATGGACCATAGAAAGGTTTGGAGTAGTACTTCTTTTTGAAAATGGCCATTTTGGTGGCTTCCCATCCCACCCAGTGTCAATAACATCCAGCAAAGAAGAAGAAAAAGACAACAAAGAAGAAGAAGAAGAAGAAGAAGAAGAAGAAGAAGGAAGAGGAGAAGGAGAAGAAGGAGGAGGAGGAGGAGGAGAAGGAGAAGAAAAAGAAGAAGGAGAAGAAGAAGGAGGAGGAGGAGAAGAAGAAGGAGAAGAAGAAGGAGGAGGAGGAGGAGGAGGAGGAGGAGAAGGAGAAGGAGGAGAAGGAGAAATAGAAGGAGAAGAAGAAGAAGAAGACAAAGAAGAACAAGAAGAAGAACAAGAAGAAGAAGAAGAAGAAGAAGAAGAACAACAACAACAACAAGAACAAGAAGAACAAGAAGAAGAACAAGAACAAGAAACAACAACAAGTAGAAGTAGCAAATTTGACTTTTATTCAATCACCCTGGGAAACATAATTACACTTTCACTGAAATGTAGTACCTGAAAAACTTATGATAACGATGTGAATCTGAAGCAGAGAAGCTTACAAATGCTGATGCTGTATTCTAACTTTAGCGATGAAATACCCAACTTTCCACTGAGGTCTGGAGCTGCTTATAACTTACTTTGAGAACAAGCAAGAATAAAAGCATGGGATTGTGGCCTAGCTGTCAGTGTTTCTAAGGAGCTGAAGGAGATACGCCAGAAAAAATGAACATAGGAGGTGTCCACATGAATCCCATTAAACTGGAGCTCAGGCATTGGGCAACAGAAGGAGAACACAAGGCAGTGAAGAAGAGATCCTTGTCCTTTGACACAGGATGGCATTGTAGGCCTGGCTCCGTGTGGAGAAAATGGTGCCTAAGTGAAGTGCCCTTTCACCCTTCCACAGAACTCTGACTTCCACTCACATTGAATGAGAATTCCAGAAAGGGCCTGTTTAAATTTCTCCTTCGCTTCTTCCATGTCTTTCTCATGGGCAGCTTTCTCATTCACTAGGCGGCGAACATGGCTGTTGGCTGATTGGATCATAGAGTAGAAGTTGTTGGCACTGCGGCGGTTCACTTCTCCTCGTTCAATCCAGGTGAGCAAGGTCTGTACAGCCTCTGAGAATTTGGAATCATCTGAAAAAAAAGAGATTTTTCAAATCATTAAAAGTAACTACGTCTCTATCTACCCAACATGCTGGCAAGGAGGCCACCATGGCATTTTGGAAGTGGTTGTTAAATGAACTGCTGAATAAGGAGCTGTGTGTGCATATGTGTGCACCTGGGCAGCAGACAAGTAGGCCAACTGAAAGAACAAAAGACTCAAAAAGTGGTCAGATTGGTTGTAGCTTATGAAGAATTTTCAGAAAGAGAATTGTTTCTTTTTTAAAGTGTTCTTTACTGATATAGTTTTCACATGTTGCAAATTTCTTAACCTCTCTGTATGTGTGTTCCCTGTGTGTAATACGCAAATTAGCAATGAGAGAACTTCAGAATTCTACAGTCCTGTTTTTTTAATAAAGAAAAGTAAACTTGTGTCTTGAGTTTAACTTGAATTTGATAGTTACTTTGTCCTGGATCCATGAAATTAGTGTTGGTAGGAGCTTTAAGAAAGAGTTAAATGGGTAGTTCTTTAGGTATAAACACTTACATTTTTGACCTTTTATAGCATCACTCCTGCATTCAATCCACAGCCCCAGGCTTTTCACTCAGTTCCAGCCAATCTATTTTGACGTGATTCATTCTATTTCTACATTTCTCCACATCCTGATTCTCTTGCCTGAGGAACCCTCCAAGTAGATTTCTGCAGCTAGTCAGGAGTTATTCTCTGATGTTAAAATAGTAGTAAAGCTTATCCAAAGCTTCTGGTCCAGCTTCCTGAGATAGACACTTAGTATATTCTGTTGTTAAAGGCTCCTGAGAGAGAGAATCCATTAGCATCCCATTGAAGGCCTGTTCTGGGGCTTCACATGCCTCTCTGGCCAGGAACCCTCATGTCCAGTGGAAATAGCTCTCACTGCAATCTGAATTTCTTGCCTCTTGCCATTTTTAGGTGCAGACATATAATGAGAGGTAAGCCTCCCCTTGAGAGCAGGTTTTTATTTCATTACTTGCATACAGTCTTATGTTTGATGCTCATTTTCTGCATGAACTCTACACAATCAGCAAACTCATTCTTTAAAACAAATTCAGACTGACTTGTTTGGTGTTATATAAACATGACTCTTTTTTTTTTTTTTACCAATGCTTTCAGCCTTTCTAGCTTTTCAAAATGTATCATTATTTCTGTGTCTGTATGCTGTATATATCTTCTTTTTTCTTATGTGAAGACAAAATCAATCCAAACAAAGGATTTCATAAATGTGTGAATCCCTGAGGCTATATGTTGCAAACAAGTTTGGTGAGTGAGACCTATTTGGAAAGTGGAATTAGCAACATCTTGCTGAGTCCAGAGCACAAGAAGCAGGGAAAATTCATGCCATTAGAGCTGGGTTGGTATCATCAATAAGATCAATGGGACACTAGCATTCATCCAATAAAATCAGCCAAAGTTGGGGGCGCCTGGGTGGCTCAGTCGGTTGGGTGTCCGACTTCGGCTCAGGTCATGATCTCACGGTCTGTGAGTTTGAGCCCCGCGTCGGGCTCTGTGCTGACAGCTCAGAGCTTGGTGCCCATTTTGGATTCTGTGTCTCCCTCTCTCTCTGCCCCTCCCCTGTTCATGCTTTGTCTCTGTCTCAAAAATAAATAAACGTTAAAAATTAAAAAAAAAAAATCAGCCAAAGTTGGAGAATGAGGGAGACTGGATTTGAACTACTAACACAGGAGACCAGACAGGACGATTAATGTTAAATTAGAATAATGGCTCTGAGAGTCAAGCAGGGTAACAGGAATAAAAACTAAAGGGAGAATTGTCCTATTTAGCATGTCTCAAAGTCTCCATGGTCCCCATGTGAAATAAGTTGGCCATTTTAAGTGATTAAAGAAGTCCTCTTTTGGTTGTGGTAGCTAAGTCTTTGAGTCATCTAAGAATGTACACTGTGACCACTCTCTGGGCCTCCATTTTCTCATCTGTAAAAAGGGAATTTTACCAGAGTTTTCCAGGGTTACATCAAGTTATATTGTTCTGATTTAGAATTCAAAACTAACTTGTTATCTACAATGAAATGGGATGCTTACAGGTCCCAAGTCATGAATCACAGCTAAAATTCTCTGATGCACAAAGGCAGGAAAAATGTGTTTCATCCTAGTCATTTTATGTGTGGAGAGAAAATCGCCATCCCTTGAGACAGTGGAGGAGCAGAGACACAGGTGTGAGGGACAAATTTTCTAGTTCTTCAGTTACTGGGTACAGCTCTCTATCTGGAAGACTACAACATAAGAAATGCTTAGAACCCATTAGTGGGAAATTCAAAGGATAACTGCCAATGGTACAAATGTATTTATTAAGTTTCCCCAAAGGAAAGAGTTCTTTTAATCACAAAGCTCAAGTGCTTTCTATACCTTTTAGTTTTTCAGCAACAATGCTGCATTCGTGATCTGAATAGTGGACCACTGGGGGTGGGGATGGTGGGCGCAATCTTTCTTCTTCCATCCTTCTACGGTGGCGCTCCTCCCTTGCTAGCATGCGCTGTTTGCATTCCCACTCATACAGGTCATCTCGAGCCTGTGCAAAATCAACGTGGAGCCGGCCTGTGTCCTTCTTGTCAGTGCTAGATCCCAGGCGAATGCGGTAACCTAAATGCACAGAGGGAGGGAGAGGGGTACAAGAGCAGCTCAGTGGGTGAGCAACAGTAAGTACTTTTCCAAGTTCAGTGTTTCAGATATAGATGCAGCAGTTCCAAGTGACCACATAATTCTCTTCCCACTACTAATTAGCAAGGTGAACCATCAAAAGACTTGGATTGTAGTTTCATTTCTGATAACAGTTTATTATTCTATGGGTTGGGTCAATCTTGCTCATAGGGGTTCTATTCCTCCATCTGCCACCTTACCTCAGAGGTAAGAGGGAGGGTCAATGGGTAATGGTATTATGAATGAGCCTTACAGGTCATGATCTCATGGTTCATGGGTTCAAGCCTTGCATCAGGCTCTGAGTTTGTAGCATGGGGCCTACTTGGAATTCTCAGCACAGGGAGGGGAACTCAGTCAAAGTATGGTGATCTCCTTGAGTTGAGGAAATTGAACTAGGAATCCAGGGAGACTATGGAAGACAGAGTTTGTATGGCAGAGTACTAGAAAGAAGAAAGCTATACAGAGAAACAACTTCAGAGATCTGCAGAGGGTCCTCCACTATTCTTTAGCTGCATACTGATGTGTGTGTGTGTGTGTGTGTGTGTAAACTACCCGTGTATTAGAGGTAACAATCCCTGGAGCTTACACGGGGCTGGGAAAAGTTCCCCTCTCCACCAGCCAGAGCAGAAAAAAATGAATAATTCATAGATTATTGAGTAGAGTAGTCAGAAGGGGTTTGCCTTAGTTAGTGGAGAAAAATGAGCCCTAGACTAAATCCTGCTTTGGTGTTGCTGAACAAAACTTAAAAAAACAAGACCTAAAAGGATAAAAGATTTTCCAAGTTACTTAATTGCATCCCAGAACAAAGTTCAAGAATATTTATAGGAATGAAAAATATCTGGCACCCAGCATGGTAAAATTCACAATGTTTGGTATCCAATAAAAAATTATCCAATATTCAAAAAATGAGGAAAATCATAAGAAACATTTAAAAACTCATCCAATCAAAACAGACCCAGAGGTGATACACATAATATAATTAATATACAAGGATACAAAAATAACTATTATAATTGGATTTCATATGCTGAAGAAGTTAAAGTTTAACCATATTAATTAGAAACACAAAAGACAAAAAAGTCAAATTTCTAGAGATTTAAAGTACAATGTCTGAGTTGAAAAAAATTCACTGAATAGAAGCAATGGCAAATCAGACACTGCAGAAGAAAAGATTAATGAACTTGAAGACACAGCAATATAAGCTATTCGACATGAAATACAGAGAAAAAGGACTGCAAGAAAATGAACAGAGTAGTAGTAAGCTTGGGACAACTTCAAGGGGCCTAATACAGCCCAACTGGGACCTTGACTGGAGAGAGGTGAGGGAATAGAAAAAAAATATTTGAAGAAATAAGGGTAGAAAACTTTCCAAATTTAATGAAAACTCAGAGGTCTAAGAATTTCCATGAAACTCATGCACAAGAAACATGAAGGATATTATACCAGGCACATAATAATCAAATTTCTCAACATCAATAATAAAGAGAATATCTTAAAAGCTGCCATAGACATGACACATTATGTGCAGAGAAGCAAAAAGATAACATCATATTTCTTATTGAGAAACAATACAAGCAAGAAAAAAATGAAGTAACATAAGGAAAAAAAAACTGTCCACCTAGAGTTCTACATCCAGACAACATATCTTTCAAAAAGAAAGGTGGAGCGCAATTACTGGGACCTTATGAAGATAAAAAGCTTCTGCACAGCAAAGGAAACAACCAACAAAACTAAAAGGCAACCAACGGAATGGGAAAAGATATTTGCAAATGACACATCGGACAAAGGGCTAGTATCCAAAATCTATAAAGAGCTCATCAAACTCCACACCCGAAAAACAAATAACCCAGTGAAGAAATGGGCAGAAAACATGAATAGACACTTCTCTAAAGAAGACATCCGGATGGCCAACAGGCACATGAAAAGATGCTCAACGTCGCTCCTTATCAGGGAAATACAAATCAAAACCACACTCAGATACCACCTCACGCCAGTCAGAGTGGCCAAAATGAAGAAATCAGGAGACTATAGATGCTGGAGAGGATGTGGAGAAACAGGAACCCTCTTGCACTGTTGGTGGGAATGCAAATTGGTGCAGCCGCTCTGGAAAACAGTATGGAGGTTCCTCAGAAAATTAAAAATAGACCTACCCTATGACCCAGCAATAGCACTGCTAGGAATTTATCCAAGGGATACAGGAGTACTGATGCATAGGGGCACCTGTACCCCAATGTTTATAGCGGCACTCTCAACAATAGCCAAATTATGGAAAGAGCCTAAATGTCCATCAACTGATGAATGGATAAAGAAATTGTGGTTTATATACACAATGGAATACTACGTGGCAATGAGAAAAAATGAAATATGGCCTTTTGTAGCAACATGGATGGAACTGGAGAGTGTGATGCTAAGTGAAATAAGCCATACAGAGAAAGACAGATACCATATGGTTTCACTCTTATGTGGATCCTGAGAAACATAACAGAAACCCATGGGGGAGGGGAAGGAAAAAAAAAAAAAAAGAGGTTAGAGTGGGAGAGAGCCAAAGCATTAGAGACTGTTAAAAACTGAGAACAAACTGAGGGTTGATGGGGGGTGGGAGGGAGGGCAGGGTGGGTGATGGGTATTGAGGAGGGCACCTTTTGGGATGAGCACTGGGTGTTGTATGGAAACCAATTTGACAGTAAATTTCATATATTAAAAAATAAAAAAATAAAAAAAAATGGAAAAAAAAAAACAAAAAGAAAGGTGGAATAAATTATTGTTGATACATACATCAGGAGCAGACTCGCACCATAACAAATGTTAAAGAAAATTCAAGCACAGGAAAATGATACCAAATGGAAATTTGAATCTATACCAAGGAAGAGTTTACATAATATATGATTCCATTTATATGAAATTCTAGAAAATGCACACTAATCTGACAGACAATAGACCGGTAGTTGCCTGGGGAGAGAAGAGGGGAGGGGTAGGAAGAAGGGATCACAAATGGGGTATGAAGGAAGCTTTTGGGAGAAGTGGACATGTCCGTTATTTTGATTGTTGTGATGGTTTCACAGATGTATGTCTGTGTCAATAATACCAAATTGTAGTTTTGAAATATGTGAAATTCATTGTATGTCAATTATTATACTTCAATAAAGCTGTTATAAAGAATAATGCCCATTAACATTCAAACTGCTACACATTATTTTTCGAAAGAAGAATAAATGCATTCCAAATAAGCACATTCTGCTAGGGCCCTTTACAACTGACAATGCACTTTCACACTCAGTCATCTTATTTAATCATCTGAGCGATCAGAAAATTGGTTATTAATGATTACCGTGGCTATTTTTCCAGGATCATGGATAGGATCAAATGAGAGGATGATACAAAAGCTTGGTGTAAACACATGACAGATACCGTGATGCTATGAGGTTGGTGCACCGTGCACACTGGCAGCTCCCAAAGATGTTCAAACTCCAATAGAAAAAAAGTGGTTATTTCTACAGAATGTAGAAATGTAGCTCCTTTTCTAAAGGATTTTTGTTTGTTTTAACCTCTTCCTTTTATAATGTGGGAGAACAGCCAAGCAATTCAGGAGATTTCTAGCACTTATGAGCTTTCAGGGAGCAAGTTAAAATTTAAAGGGCAAAATTTAGCTATTTTCACATCATTGATTGCAATCCCCTTTCCTCTGGCAGCCTTGAGAATGCTTCCAGGAGGTGGTTGTTGCCGAGAGATTTCAATGATGTTTAGATGGATACCTCCTGAGCAGCATGCCATCTTTTATGTACAGCTGTTAGAGTTTTTTTAAGACCTTTAAGTTTTTATTAAAATAGTCTATAGTGGAATGCTCTATTATCATTCCTAAGTGCTGTCAAATCTTTAGTATTTAGATTTTACAGCACTTAGCAAATGTAACAAGAGTATTCTACATCTCAATAGCCAAATTATGGAAGCAGCCCAAGTGTCCACTGGTAGATGAATGGATAAAGAAGAGATAGTATATATACACAATGGAATATTATTCAGTCATAAAAAAGAATGAAATACTGCCATTTGCAATGACATGGATGGGGCTAGAGAGTATCATGCTAAGCAAAATAAGTCAATTAGAAAAAGACAAATACCATATAATTTCACTCATATGTGGAATTTAAGAAACAAAGTAAAGGGCAAAGGGGAAAAAAAGAGATACAAACCAAGAAAGAGACTCTTTACTATAGAGAACAAACTAATGTTTACCAGAGGTGAGATGGGTGGGGGGATGGGTGAAATAGGTGATGGGGATTAAGGAGGGCACTTGTGATGATAACTGGGTGATGTATGGAATTGTTGAATATTGTACATCTAAAACTAATATAATACTGTATGTTAACTAACTGTAATTAAAATTTTTAAAAATTAATAAAAAAGAATATTTTACATCTGCATGCTCCTCTCCTTTCCCATGTTACTAGGCTACTTCTTCAAACACACATTACCTTTTCTCTGCCTGTTGCAACAGGCATCTAACTGATCTCCCTTCAACTTTTTTTCTGTTTTCCTCCAATCCATTTTTATACAGAGATGTCAGATTAATCCTTCAGAAACAATTATCTTGTTCAAAATTTCCTTCAACATTTCCCTATTACCCGAGGTGTAAAGACCCAACTGTTAAACCTTTCAAAGTGTGCTAACAGCTGATGTTTTCTCTTCTTTCATGCCTAGTCAGTACACAAACTACTACTCTTTGTTTCCTTGAATGTTCACTAAAACTTACCACTTTTGTACCTTTGCTTTTGCTGTATCTCTGCCCCATTGTCCACGTGCAAATGCTTTCTCTTTGCCAAAGACTTGGTTCAAATGGTACCTTTCTCAATACCCCCATGGTCAAGAGTTAGACATTTTCTCTCTCTGTCCCCATCCCCTTCTCTCCTCTGAACTTCCCAAACGCTTTGTCCATACTTCAGCCCTCATTATTTTCAGTCTTGTTATTAGCACTGAGTATGTTTTATTGGTGTCTTGAGAAATGCCTAGTGCTGAATGTTTCTTTAACAAATAAGTGTATGACTGCCTACTAACCCTAACTTCATTAAGGGAAAAAACTAGGTTTTACTCATTTTCTTCTCTGCACAACATTCAGCACAATAGCTTACACAAAGGAGATGTCCAACAAGCGCCTGTTATACGAATGAAGATTCTGCCACCCCAAAATGTCTAGCACTTGGACCCAGTTCCTCCAAACAATTACTCTTAGGCAAGGAAGTTGTTAATTGTTCTATGCCCTTTCAGATTACCCTGTCTTCTGCCTTTAGTCTTATTTGCCCACTGCTTCATAGAGAACAATACCAATTCAAAATAAGCAAAGGATCAACCATGAAACTTTATCTTGAAACCACCCCAAAAGCAAAGGGCTTCACTTTATAGTATTTAACACAAATCATTCCAATTGTAATGCCTTGCCTCAGTCTCCCCAAATTTGAACTTTTACCATGAATAAGAGACTTTAGGCAAAGTAGTTCTTACTATCTGTACTCTGTCACTTCTAGGTTAGACTAATGCTACAGTTGGCTGACTTATCTTCTAGTAACTACGTTTGCCCATGCCCCTCAGTCTGTCCTTTAAACAGAAGGGATATTTCTAAAATGTATATCAGATTATGTCACTCTACTACTTAAAATCCTCCAATGACTTCGCATTGCATCCAGAATAATAAACTAATTACTATAGATGATTATAAGGGTCAACACGGTTTGGTATTTCTTACCTCTCAGACTTCATTTCCCTTCACTGCCTCTCTCTCATTTACAATGTTCCAGTCATGTTAACCTTGTCTCTTTCACTTAAACATGCCAAGTCCATTTCATCTCAGGGCCTTTAACTTGCTCTTTCTTATTTTGGAATGCTCAGTTCCCAGATGTTCACATGGCCACCCCCTTCATATTGTTCAGATCTCAATTCAAATGACAGGGAAGACTTGCTTTCCTAACAATGCTAGGCACATTAGCTATTTTTATCTTCTTCATAGCAGTTATTGGTACCTGATATTAATTATTTTTTACATATATATTATACCATCTCCAGAATGTAATATCCCTGATGGCAGGAAGTTTGTCTATCTTGGTCTTTGCTGTATCCTTAGCAACCTAGCATTCTGCCTAGCTGTCAATAAATATTTGATAACTAACTGACTTCCATAGCTATTTCTGAGCATTTGCTTTTGTGCCAGATTATGTGCTAGATAGTGGGGATTTGAAGTTAAATAAAACATGGTCCCTTCCCTTAAGGAGTTCATACTCTGGTCAAGAAGACAGATACAGAAAGAGACAGTTCTAGCATGGTGTTACAGGTGTCATGCTAGCAGGAAGCGCTGAGGAGGGGCTGCCCAGAACAGCCTGGGGCACAGTGGGGAGAGAAGTCAGAGAAAGCTTTCCAGAAGAGGTTATGCTTGAGCTGGAACTTTGGGGTGTGAGAATGTATACATGGGAGGTGGGATGGAAAAGGTAATTGTAGTCAGAGGAAAAGACATAAGACACCATGGCACATTGTGAGAACTACAATTAGCTTAGTGTGCTTAGGACATGGTATGTGAGGGAAGAACTGGGAGATGGATGGTACTGAGAAGTAAGACAGATCATCAAGGCCTTCAGATGTTACAAGTAAGGAGTTTTGGACAACGGATACAATTGAGAACTATCAAAGAACTTTAAAGGAAGAAGTTGGGTGAAAACATTCATTTTCCATCTCTGAAGGCAAGAGGGGATACCATTAAGCCCAAATTTTATCTGCCACAAATGCACTGATCTCCAATCTCTGCGTTGTGCCCAGTGGGCACACTGCTTATGACTAAACACCTACCAGAGAGATAGAGGGCTTTGTCCACCATGTACTCCTCAGCAAAGCGAATGTGACAAAAGTTCTTTTTGCTCTTCCGAATAGCAATGATCTCTCCACACTGTTCGAACACTTCCACGATGATTTGCTCAGTCCCATTTTCAGGCAGGCCACCCACAAATACTGTTTTGCACCCTGGTGGGCGTTCTCGAGTTGCAGGAGGTGGAAGATCTAAGCAGAATTGCAAAAGCATTTGAAATTAAAATGTTTGCTTGGGACAGACCTTTTTAGAAATCTAACATATCCCAGAGATAGCCCTACTGTCCCCATCAGGCTTTTGCCTAAGAGTGCCAGAAGCATGTGGCCTCTAAGGTGCTCATCTCTGCTCCACAGCACATGAAAATAATTTTCTTCAATGGTTTGGTGACCATGACATCCAAATGATAAAAACTCAGACCCATCTGCCTGTCCCATCCAGAGTTCTTTAATTCTGTTCTTGTGTTGTGACAACTCAGCTATGCCCAATTTTCAGTTGTTTTTGCTAAGAAGACAGTTAGTGGGGGGACATCCCACTCACTTTAAATTCTTACTTTCAGGAATTCTCAGAACCAAGGTTCCTGAGAAAAAGGTTGTTTAATTCAGTTGATAGTTACTAAATTCCCTCTGTTCATGGTTACTGAAATAATTGTTTCAGAATTAATTTGACAATGATGGGGTAAACATTTACAAAAATATTTATGAGTGTCAGAATGGTTCGGCTGACAAAGTCAGCTAGACTATAAACCATCCTTTTTAGGTTTTTTGCTTTTGATACCAGCAAGTCTTTCCTCAAATTCCTTGCTGGAGGGGTGAGGTCCAGAGTCAGTTGTGCAGCATTTAGAGGCAAGTATGAAAGACAGCAGAGAAAGTAAGCTCATCTGGGAAATCATTAACTAAAGTGAGATAAATTTGGCTATAGAGAGTCATTAAAAACCTACGTAATGAGATGATTCTCCCTCTGCGAAAAAAAAAATATGCTTTCTACTCACTCATCTTACACGTAAAGCCTGTTGGATCTGCTAGATCCTTGTTGCTATTTATATGTATCCAAGCATTTTCCAAACAAAATTCTACAGTTCATAGCCCAACAAAACAAAGCATGATGGTCAAGGGTTTCTTTAGTGTTGGTTTTGTTATCTGCAAGGATTTATTTTGTGTAATCCATTCTTTCCATTCAGCTCTTCACAACAATTCTCCCAGCTCAAGATTTGGAGAGCTCAACTAGTGATTACTGCTCCCATGCAAAAATAAATGAGTCTCACTTGTAGATTAGGCCAAGGTCTTCACCTGACACTTATCCAAGTTGGCAAGCAGATGATTTGGGAGCTTCCTTGGGTATGCGCATCTCTAGCTTTCTCACTTTGCTACCACTGTCTGTCTTATCAGTGTGGCTCAGAATAATCAGGTTCTCATGATGCTCTCTTCCCCTCTATTTAGTCAATAAAAGGGATAAAGGCATTCAGGGAACTTATAAAGTTTCTGTTAATAAAAAAAAATTCTGTAATTTCAAAAACTCGCTCTATTGGTCTTTTGTTCCATAGGAGAAATTTAAAGGGAAAAGGAAGATAACCTAGTGAGCAGGAATCTGAAATGTCTTAGTCATGGGCAATGGAATAATGTGGTTTTTAGCCAAAAAAAAGGGAATGAGGTCCAGAATCTCTTAAGACTTCCGCTTCTGAGTTCTTAAGAAATGAAAGGATTCTAACATCACGGTTCCAGTGATTCTCAACTCCAACAGCACATTAGAATCAACTTGGGAGTCAACCAAACGAAAAATTCCTGTGTTCACTCCAAAGAATGATTTAATTAGTCTGGGGTATAGCCTGTGCATTATTTTTTTTTTAAAGCTCCTCAGGCAACTCTAATAGTAGCTAGGATTGAAAACCACTGGCTTGGTCTAGACTTCTCATATTACAAAGAAAAACCTTAGCTGAGTGAGGTTGAGTGACTCATTCAAGGTCGCCAAATTGGATAGAAAGAGAAGGAATATGAACTTGGAGCAGGTAAACCTGGATTTAAACCTTAACTTAGTAACTGTATGACCTTTTGAAAATTACATATCCTCTGGGTACCTCATTCTTTCATCTTTAAAATTGGGATATTGTCCTCTACCTTACAAGGATTTTTGTAGGATAGTTGATAATCTACTGTCTATATTGCAAGTGCTACAATGCCTAGCACTTGATAGGCTCCCAATTGGTCATTATTGTAGTGTTATTATTATATACTGTTATAGAACCCAGATTTTCTGATTACCAATCTGGGGCTTTCTAAAGCACTACTACAAGACTGGGGCGGAATGGCAGCTTAAGACCTGGCCTTCTAAACTCCCAGTTCCTTGTTTTAGCCAAATCTTCAGATAAGGCTTGGTTTGGGAAGGAATCACTCTTCTCAATAGAGGAATCTATAGCTGTGAAGACACATATGGTTTTGACCATGGAACACAATCTAGCCACTGACTATATAGGTAAAAAATTTTCAAGAGCACCCCTACAGTTAGAGCCATGTTTTCAAATCAAGGGCTTTAGACTAAAATCCTGTTACAGAATCCTTCTGAAGTTTACTATTTAAGGAATTTGATGGTAAAGAATCTTTTTGTGAAGTAAATGTTCACCTTTTTATATTATTTAAGTTTGCTTAGTTAGGTCTACCTTTTGGTCCACTGAGAGACTCTAAGGAATATCTGGTTACTGCTGCAGTTACATATAACACAGAAAATACCAAGTCTCTTTCCTCTCACTACATTTGTAGGAATCAAAAATTCTGTGATGAAATCATCACTCTATTTAGATGCTGTGATTATTCTGTGGTAACTGCTAAGTAAAAAAGCATAAAAGCCACTAAGTAGCGTCCAGAATGCTGGGGATTTATTTGTTTTCCTTGGGTAAATGTAGAAAGTCTCTTTGATAGCATTCACTGAGATTTAGGTGTATGCCACCAAACAAGGCAATGGGCTGTACTATCTTCCTTAGTAGACAGTACTTATTCTTTAATTCACAGCTCAAAGCACTTTATTGTCTGGGCCTGATTTACTAATCCCACTGAAATACAGTGATCTGGGCACAGCAATGATAACTCCATAGGAGAGCAAATTCAAAGTCCACCTATTAATCAGGTAATGTGTTGAACTCTTGTAATACCCAATCACTACTGTGGACAGAGAAGAAGAAAACTTCATGTAAAATGATTCAAGATAACTGAGAGTATAAAAAAAACCTTTAATCTCTGGTAATGGAAAAGGAGGAACTTCTAGCAATTCTAATTACAACTAAGCACCTACTCTGGGGAGCTCTGTTGGGGCAATCAGCATTAAGATCAGAGTCACTGCTGATCTTTGAGAAATGAGGCAGGGGACAGCATGGAGAACCTATAAACCACTTGCATCTTGCTTTTCAAAGGAGCATCACAGATCACTCAACTGGTTTGCCAGAATTTACATACTGCAAAGTGTTTGGGTTGATTTTATTAGATGCCTAAGACTGAAGGCCCCCTCGATAATCAGCAGGGGTCAGATATATTTTAATGTAATTCCAACTGATTGGAGATAATCAGAAGACTAGTGAATTTTTATTAATTCTCAATTTACCCACTTTCTCTAACTTTCTTAATAGAACCCAGCCCTAGGAGACAAAATGAGGTTGGCCTGTTCTGATACAGTAAAATGAAAAAATCACTCTTTTTCTGGCTCCTGGGTGCTTTCCCATGTTCCTGTACACAGATAGCAGATGATATTCCACCATTTATTCCTCATTTATTATTAACTTGACAGTAGATTCCAAATGCAACCTCTTCATGTAGAAGCTCTATCAGCTGAAGTGGGAGGAAAACCAATAGTGTGGTGTCCTGAAAGCCATGTAAAGAAAGTATACCAATGACTAAGGAGTAATCAACTGTGTTGCATATGGCTATTAGGTCAATTAGGAAGAGAACTGAGAAATAACTACTGGATTTAGGTCACTAGTGTTCTTTTTTCTTAAAGTTTATTTATTTTGAGAGAGACAGAGATAGCATGAGTGGGGGAGGGGCAGAGAGAGGCTCCCAAGCAGGCTCTACGCTGTCAGTGCAGAGCACGACGCAGGCTCGATTTCACCAACTGTGAGATCATGACCTGAGCCGAAACTAATAGTCGGACACTTAACGGACTGAGCCACCCAGGTGCCCCTGGTCACTAGAGTTCTTAAACAAGGGAAATTTTGATAGAGGAGTGGGGCAAGGGCATAAATGAAGATTTAAAAGAGAATTGGAAAAGAACTGGAAACAGCAAGTAAAGAAGACTTTTGCTGCTACTGGGTATACAGAAATGCCAACACCTCTTTCTCTTTTACATTTTCAAATGTTGGAATTCCTCAGGGCACTTAGCTTGTTTGTCATCCTTTCTTGATCTATATAACCTCTCTAGTGGTCTTAGTCATTCTTACACCTTCAAATCACCTAATGTTTCAAGAAGGATGAAGGGATTACTAGTACTAAGAATAGCAGAGACATAAAGTAATTTAAGGGCTAAAAATTACCCATTGGGCCTAGCACCCAATATTTAGGTGGAAATGCATTAGAGCAATGAATGATTAACTGTTGTTTTAATTTCCACATCTTCCACGTGGAAATGTTCCAGGAGAAGGTAGGCTTGCAGTTGGGCTGGAGAGGAGTGTGATACTGGGAAGCAGCTGCACTTGACTAAAAGGATGGGTACGTGGCAAGTAGAAACAATGAATTGAAGACAGTCACATGAAGCATAGCAGTGAATTTTGAAGTCAGGAGTTGGACTTGGCACTTGTAGGCAATGGGAACCTTGGGGCTTCTGGGTTCTGTATATGTGACAAGCACCTGGATGAAGTGTCAGGTGGGAGAGGGGGGAAGGAATTGATGGTAAAGATACTGTCTAATGAAGCAACAAGACAGAAGCAGATTGGATGGGTGCATAAAGAGACTGTGAGAGTCCCCAGATCACAGGTCCTTACTGTTGACAGGCCACTGAGTGCAAGAGAATATACCAGAGACAGAAGCAGAATATACCAGAGGTAGGCATAAATACCGGGGTTTATAATCAAGGCCTTATCGGACAAGGTTGGTAGGCTCTGGAGAAGGTAAGTGACTTAGTCGTACCAAATCCCTGCTCTTCCCATCACACTTTCACAGTGTGGGGCTGTGAACAAAAACGGCACTTGCCATGCTTTCAGCACCGAACAGAGGGAGTCTTCTCCATTAGCCATTGTGCTTTCCCCACACAATTAACCTGAGCCCCCTTTTGACAAAATCCAAGTTCTAAACAGGAAACAGAACACCAGTTCACTTTAAGCTGTGTCAGGAGTGTTAGTTTTTAATTCAATTCCAAAGCCAGGTTCCTTCCCTGAAGCCACAACTTTATTGGTACTAATTGCTCTGTCAGTATTCTTAACACAGATGAAGAAAAAAAGTATTGAGCCATGAAGGTAAAATGCTTCCCCCTCGCTCTGGCTCTTCCAGCTCAGACTCAAGAAGGCATGACTGTACGTGGGAAAGATAAATGTATTTGAGGGATGTTTATCTGTTTCTTTTCCTAGAGACAATCAAAAGTTAGAGCCTCTTTAAGCTGTGTATGTCTACATTCCTTTAAAGACCACTCAATAATGTGGTCTATGTGTTATACACAATGTATCTGTTATTCTTTGGCAATTCGGAGACTGAATATCCTGTAAAGTCATCTCTCGTACCCAACCTAGACATTACAAGGTATAAGCCATCCTGTTACGTTAGACTTGATTGAGACAATGAAAGCCTAGGGCAAGCTGATTATGTGATAAATGAATGATTAAACCAGCAGGATTGTACCTTTACATAAACAGGAGGTTTTAACACTGGACATGCCTAAATTCGTGGCTTTTGAAGTGAAAAATGTAGAATTAGTGACGCATAGCTTTCCCTAATCCAAAAGCAACACACTGGATGAAAGGGAAAAAAGTCCATTGCCCATTTGTAGGGACAGTGGCACTAAGAGGAAGAGACAGGGTACAACAGTGCCATTCATTCACCTAGGCACTAAACACAAATCCAGGAATGGCCACTTGAGCTGGCAGATAAGGCCTACTAGGCCATCTTATTCTGCATTCCCTAATTCTCTTGTGACATACTAGCTCTTCTCCCAATTCAGTCCTCTGAGATGCAGCCTCCTAGATTTCTTATTGGCCTAGAAGGAAGTACCCTACTGACAATCAAGTTCAAAGACCTGAAGAAGGCACTGAGAACATTTCTCACTAGCAAAAAGAGATGAGATGATTTGGTCAATGAACCCTTACTGATTCTAAAGTCCTGTTAGCTATGAATAGACTATACTAAGAATTTGGGTCCCTGCCAGGGCCTGATTCCATGATTAACTAATTCCTGTGTAAGGTAGGAGATGAAATAGTTGTCTGAAGTCACATGTCAAAAGTTCATGTTTATTGTGATAAGGCAAGTTCATTTGATCTATGGCCTGAACCCTTGAATGTGTCCCTTAACAGCTTTAATCTTAGCACTGTAGTGGCAGCTCCCTTAAGTAGGTCACCCAGCACCACTAGAACTGTGGAAAAAGCTTTAATGAGGCTTGGGTCATGTGTAGAAATAACGTCTGATCACTTAAAGTAAATAAAACCACAAATAGACCTAGAAAAATGTTTGAGTCAATTATTGCTGCTATATTTTAAGTGAAATATGGCCAACATATGTTAGCAGATATTTTTAAGAGTCTAAGGAGAAACCTATTCATTACTGCCAAGATAGATCCATAGATCATCCCCACATGAATTTCATTGACTAGATGGATGCAAGTGGTTCGACTCAGTCTCAGTATTCCTCTTTACCCTCGTAGCAAGTTAAACCTCACCCCACTGTCTATTGCAGCCCATCAGTTGAATAGCAGTAGTTTGAGTGATGTGTGAATAGCTAGTAGCAATGGAGGATTCTTAGCACCAAATATGTATTCTCATGTGCCTCGGGCAGGCTCAGACACACACTATTACTGCCATTATCAGCATGTAGGCCAGTTATGAAAAAGAGAGTCTGCAAATGACAGTGTTGAACAATTTGTGTCAGGTGTCTCTGTACGAACACACTTGAATTCCTTACCAGATGGCATCAGAAACACATTTTATCATTTGTAATGCAACCAACACATAGAAATCTACTATTCTATGCATAAAATTCAACCTTGCCTAATAAGAGAAAATTTTCCTGTCTTCTGTTTTCTAGGTGAAGCTTCTGTATATACATCTATGAAGCCCTAGGGTATTTTTTTTGAAAAAGAAGAAAGTGTTCCTAGACACCAAAACATTATGACTTGTGTGGAGAAAAAGCAGAATATTACTTGGATTTGGAGGGAAAAGTGTGCAGCTTTTACAGTGTATGATCTCTTTTACTACTGGCATATCTGGTGGAATTGGAGGAGGTACTATTCCCAAGCCAGGCATCATTGGAGTGATTGGTGGAATTCCAGTCATCATTCCAAGAGCAGGATCAAAGTCTAAAAAAGGAGAGGAAAGAGAGAACAATAAATGACACCAGGCAAGGCCAAGTGGAGGCAGAATGTTACCTTATACATTTCAAGCCAAGGGACTTTCTAAGACGAAGGCAAAATATTTAAGAAAACATGGTATTAGCATTAGGTCTTAAATATTATATTCTACTGGTGCATTTTCCTTTTGGGATAGGGATCTTTGTTTTTGCTTGACCAGTCTATTTGTCTCTATATATCATTTTTGACATCCAAGGCCTTTCATACTATGTGCCTTTTCTGTTGATCTTGCCTTTACTAGTTCTCAACACACATTCACTGCTCCATACAGACAAGGCTCCCTACTATCCCTTGTCTTTTTGCAGTATAGCATGGTATTAAGAGCATACAATTTTGGGGATCAGGCAGACCTGGGACCTACTTCTATTGTTTGCTTAGCAGGATGAATTTTTTGAACCCCCATTTCATCATCTGCAAACACCTACCTTATAGGGAATTGTGACGAATAAGCAAAACGATGAATGCAATGTGCTTAGCATAATGTATAGCACAAAAATATTCAATGAATAACTATTCTCCTTGCTTTTGTTCACATTGTTCTCCCTTCTTGGAATCACTAAACTCTCTCCCAATTCTCCCCATACTTAAGGCTGGCCTTAAGTCTCATCTTCCCTGAAGAACTTTTTCCAGATAATTCTGGTTCATTCTCAACTCTGTGTTGAAAAAATTGTTCTACACTTGTTTCTACCGAATTTTATTTTATTTTGCATCATCTTTTGTTTTATTCAGGGATGCTTCTAGGATGTGTAGGGGCCCTCAAACAAATACTTTTCTGTGGGGCTCATCTATATAAACAATTCAATTCACCCCAAATCAACATCAACACTATTTCGCTGGCACAATCTCATGTGATACCATGAAAGAAATACCACGCCAGGTAGCTGGAGTGATTTACTTGCCAGGCTACCTTCCTGGAACAGAGTCTGGGAGGACTCCATAGGCCTGAGTTCTGAAGCTTCTTGGAGAATATGGTTGACTCCACATGTAGAGTAGAGGATTAGAGAATGCCCCAAAGAGGAGAAATGATGACTGGGGTCCACACAGGTTCAGGCTGAGATTGGGACTCTTTGCTTAGACAACACTGCAGGCACTGGTCAGTCCCAGACAATGAAGAGGAATTTTAAAAATTGCAAGAAAGGTGCTCCTTGAGATTAGAACCTATATATGACCTGTTCTGGACTCAGGGCACCTACCCTGATCACACTACCTACCTTAGCACTGGGTGGGGGGCCTTAAAAAAC
The DNA here is from genome assembly GCF_018350195.1 of Panthera tigris. Lineage (NCBI taxonomy): Eukaryota > Metazoa > Chordata > Mammalia > Carnivora > Felidae > Panthera > Panthera tigris. The sequence goes on from NC_056677.1 coordinate 107,376,707, forward strand.
ATCAAGGCAGGCATTTCAAAGCAGGAGGTCCGCTGAGATGCAGGTTTAGGGCAAAGTTCCCACTTGCTTGGGTCTATGGGTGGTACTGATTTTGTTTAAATTTTGTCTCTATAACAAAATGCAAGTTCTCTGAGAGAAGGAAATCCATTATACTTCCTTATTCTCTACCTCTCAGCCCTGTCCTCTGCTACAGAATGCACAGCAGGCTGCAAGCAAAGTAAGTATTGCATAAGGAGTTGTGATAATGTAGGGGCTGTTGCAGTAGCAGTAGTGTACCTGAACCCCCAAAACTTCACTCTGCTCACCACAAAAACACGAGGGGGCAATCCTTATAAGCACATCCTCAAGGAGCTCAGAATTCCCTGGGTGGTTCTCCAAGATGTTGAAGGGGATGGATCTAAACGGTGGGAAGAATGTGTGGTCCCTATAGAAGTGGAACTTCAGGTACAATAGGTCCAGTAGGGGTGAGTCTCATGACTGGGCAGATAGGCAGGTGGTAGCACATGTGCACAGCCAGTCCACAAGAGCTAGAGCATTCGCCATCTTCCCACATGCCTGTCATGCTGAAATATCAAGACCCCGGATATGTTTGGGAAGAAAAAAATGTCTTCTAAGAAATTTCCAAGAAATTAGAGGAAAATTTATTTTCCTGAAAACAAATTTACTTTTAGCCTTCACGTGCAATCTCACCCAACATGCACTTTTACACATGCATGTGAGCACATGCACTCTCTCTCATGCACTCTCTCTCTCTCTCTCTCTCCCTGCCTTCCTCCTTGTGGCCCTCATATCTCTACTTTTCTCCACATAGTAGTGGAAGGTTTCTTAATATCTGTGTACCACCATTTTGTTTTTGATAAAAGTGGGGATAAATGATGACATTTAGCTCAAAGGATGAAAGGACAGAACAGATACGAAAACCCATGGCATGATAAGTGGTAGTCCTGATAGGTAAGTTTCCTTCCTTCCATTCAAAACATGCATACACACAACAATAAATTCACTGTTTTGGGCATTCATCCCCACATTCCACAAGCATTCCTGATAGGTTTTTATATGTCAAGCTCTATCAGGTGGGGGCAGGGGGTCCAGGTCTTCCTTTCCATCTTGGAGGACTTAGGCCCCTGATGCCCTATGTTCCCACACTGAAGAATAGGAGCACTGTGGTTAAAAATACCATTTACGTCTTTGGAAAATTTGATTTCTTGTGTTTATTATTTTGGAAAAATTGTTAACATTATCTCACCCATTTACAAACTGTTAATTTTCCGTAGGAAAAGATCAGATTAGATTGTGTGCCAACTAAACAATTCCATCTATTTTTCCTCTCCAACTGAAATGTTTGTCTTCCTTTTATTGTTCTGCCTGCCTCCTCATTGTTATTCATACAGCTCTGTCACTCACAACTCTGCCTTACCACAGATTACAGAAACATCAGTTCATTAAGCAAGTCCTGCCACTTCGGCTGAGAAAGAAATGCCCGTCTCCATGTACTGTCTACTAACAAATGGAGACAAACAAAAAACAAATACACAAGATAAATATAACTCCTGACTGAGGTACTCACCACTCTGTTTGGTATGATTACATTAATATTTTATGAAATTCATTTAAAAGCAGATGTATTCATGACATATGGCTAAAGCAAAGAGTAGATAAACTCCCTTTCTTTCTTGCGTTCAATATGACAAGAGCTCCATAGGCTACACTGCCTAGCAGGGCTTGCTAGAGGGCAGGTTGCACATGACATTTCAAAGGCTCCTAACACATTGATTATTTCTTTTGTTTATCTTCAACCATTAAGCACCCAAGTCGATGTAAATTTCTGATGCCAACCAAGAAAATAACCATTTGAAGTCATGGGACTTATACAAGTATTGCAGAACCTGAAATATCAAAGAAGTCCAACAATTTAAAACACATTGGGAATAGGACGCCAGAGAAATTATCTCCCTCTTTGAGCCTTCAAGCTTGGCTTGAGGAGTACACCTATAATTACATAGTATTAATATTTATGTTAGGAATTCAAACTTCTGAAGGAGATCTGAAATCATTTTATACAAGGGCTATGGAAAAGGCCAACGTATTCCTCCAAAGTCCTTCCTATAATAAATGCCCTGTTCTGTTTTGCTTTTATATCTCTCCTTCCAGTACCTTTTCCCTGCAGCCTTTCTGACTTGGTATTGCCATGCCTGGAAGTGTCATAAATGTTGGTTTGCATTCATCTTCTGATTCATGAACTTCCCAAAGTCCCAGCTTAACTGGAAATGCCACAAGTGCTGTGTGTCAGTTGGGCCAGCTTGCTCCTCTGAGTTGCAACTCTACTATGTGATTTCAAGTAATATTTCAGTGTGGCCTTAAGCTTTCCTGCCCCCTAGCAACTTGTGTTCATTCTACCTAGAGTAGTTACCTGGCAGTACAATTATCTTCCATTCTCTTTATACATTTGAGCCAGGGGGTTACATTGCAGGCACATACCATTTCTGCGCTGCCATCCAGTCATCCATATGTCCATCCATTCAATAGTCTGATGCCAGGCCCTGTGCCAGGAGTTGGGATTTAAGGAACGAGTAAGACAAAATCCTCCGCCTCATAGTCTAGTTTGGAAACATCCAAGCAGTTACACTTATGTGTCACCAATTATTATAAACAGCCAAATTGTTTACTGGATGCTTACAATGTGCTAGGCACTGTGTTAAGCATTTTATATAATCACATTCCAAGAAGACTGTGACCTAGCTACTATTATTATCCTTCATTTTATAAAGAAATTAGGCCTCAGAGTGTTGAGTTACTTGCCCAAGATTATACAGCCAGTAAGAAGCAGAACTAGGATTCAAATCCAGGTTGGTCTAACTATTAATACTCTTAACCACTACACTGCCTCTCAATGCAGTGTGGCAATTGTTTTAATGAATTAACTTAATTATAGGTATAAGGTGAAACTGGTATGATGAAAAACATGGCAAATGAACAACTAAGTACTTCCATACAGTTATTTTTTCCCAGTGTGACAGATTAAAGGGGGACACAAATTCTTTGACACCCCTCTCACCAAGAGGTAAAATCTATGTGCCCCACCCCCATTTGAATCTGGATGGGTTCCACACTTCTTTGACATAAGAGAAGTTGTGCCTGTTTTCAGGCTCAGGCCTTGAGAGAGACACCATTCCCACCTCTTGTTTCTGGGATTGCATGCTATGGGACCTTCAAGACACCATGTAACGTGTCGGACTACTGTGGTAGAGAGACATGTGGAGAGGGCCTTAGAGTAAATGGAAGGAGAGAGATCCAGCTGAGCCCAGTGTTTTAAGCTGTCCCTGCCAAAATGCCATGCATATGAATAAAGTTGTCTTGGAATCTCCAGACTAGACTACCACAGCTGAGGCATCCCAGTTGATACCATATGGCATAGAAGAATTGCTCATAAGAGTCCTGCCCAAATTCTTCACCCAGAAAATCTTAAAATAGAATAAAATGATTGCTTTTTAAGCTACTAAGTTATAAAGTAGTTTGTCATACAGCAATAGACAGAATATGCAGCATGCCTAGGGACTGGGGTGTGATTAGTTAGTTAATAGAGTTGGCTATTTCCAAAGAATGGGAATAGAAAGTACACTAAGTACCCAAACTAGACTGACCGTGATTTTTTCTCAGATTATTGCAATGGTGCTGTGGGATCCTGCAAGGTCCCAGAGCCACCATCTTGAGCACTTGTGGTCATTGTACTACACGGCCCATTGAAACAATGCCAGGTGACTGATACTCTACTAGATGGACTAAGACTACAGATGTCTACAAAGCACTAGAAACCTTAGAGGTTGCCCATTTTTGATGCCTGACAAAGTTGCCACACTCACCAATTTTATGGTTCAATTCTTGATATTTTCTGGCAGGATGGATCACACTGGTTTTCTTCCGATAAAATGGAAACTCCACTTTTGTAGCGGGGGACAGGGATGGTGTCCATAATACTATTAACCATTAATTGAGTGTGTATGGATTTTCAGGTTTTATACATATCATCTCATTTAATTTTCGCAATCCTAAGGAATGGACCATATACTACTCCCTATTTTACAGATGAGGAAATTGAAGCTCACAGAATTAACACTGTATGGCCAGCCATACAGTAGGTGGCTTTTACTAACCACATTCTCAATCATTCATCTATATTGCTTCCCACAAAATCCATGGGTCCACTGGAAAAAAGAGATACTCCCTGTCAGATTAAGCTCTATCTCTACCTACCCAACCTGTAGCAGGCCTTCAAATGTTTCTCTCCAAAAGGCTACCATCTGGTTGCTTATCTCTACACTTAGAACTTCCTGTTCAGGTGTTTGATACACATATTGCCACACTAATAGTTAATTTAGAGGCCTCTTTAAAATCCATTGTCTCAACTTTGACTCACAGATGAAGTTAAAATTGTGGCAGTGTATGAACTGGAAGTGGGCAAAGGTAGGAGGTGGCACATTTACTGTTGGTCTTGCCTTTTTAGCACTGGACCTGGTTCTGGCTAGCTGGAAGCCCCTTCATATCGTCAGAAAGGCTCTGCCTGCACTTAGTGACTTCTTGCCATCCAAGAGCCCCTCCAGGCCCATAAAGCCATTTCCATTTTGTTAGGTGTTCCAGAGACTCTTTGAGCACCAGGAGGTAGTTGGCACTCCAATAAAACCACTGAAATGCAACCATAGATTAGTCTAAAATAAGTGTTCCAAATGAGATCTAAATATAATTAAGGTATTTTACAGAAAATTGATTCCAACTCAGGTATACATTTCTGGGACATTATTGCTATTTGTTTAGAGTTCCTATAAAATTCATTGGAAAATAAGAATTTTGCCTGGGTATTATGAAATTTTAACCCACTACAGTTCTGACTGCCTCTTTGCCATGCAAATTCTCACAAAGACTTTTCAAGCAGTCAATCTTAAGAGAGAACATATATTTCTAAGGACAGCCTGGCTATGCTGACAGATGATCCTGCAGTTATCAGTAGCCCTCTTGGAAATAGAGCACTAGTTTCCAAATTTTTGCATAATGACTCTCAAATTCTACTAACATCTGCCTGCTTCTCCAAAACATCATCTAAACCCTTACTTCAGGCCAGCTGGAAAGTTGAGGCAGGGCTTGGTTTGTGTACAATGGCAAATAAGGTAGCAAACTAAGCTTGGGTAGATTATATGGCATAATTAGAGTTCACAAAGACTCTCCCAGTAAATCTCAACTTTGATTTCAAATTTATACAAATGAAGCTTTATTTCTTTAGTATAAATTTTTGCAAATATCTACCTTTCTAGCCCAGCTTCCCCCTATTCCTTCCCATTTATTTATACTGTGTTCTTCCTTTGTTAGAACATTTGACAGATTAAGGATCATGACCTTGACTTTCATCATGGGAGGCTGTGAACACCTTTGGAGGGGCATTACTGAGGACATTTCACTCTACATCTGTGGTTCCAAGATTTCTAGAGTTTAGAGAGGAATAAAAATAATTACATATGTACGTATATTATCTTCCTCTTAATTTGCCAAAACAAGATGTGGGAAAAAATAACAGAAACTAGCCAATATACCATGCACACAGTTCATAAAAGACAGAATATTTTAAACCAGACAATGTAGAAAGTCTATAATCTCAGAATAAAGAACAGTCATTTCAACTAAGCAAATTTAGTTTCATATAAAAATCACTATATTTTTAGTTTTTATATTTTGCAGCAAATTAGGGAAAATAATATTGACTAGTCCTGGGCTACACAACTGTGCTTGGGCTTCAGAAATTACTCAACTACCTCACTTAGTGTACATCCCTATAAGAAGCTCCCTATGAAAAAATTCTTTCAGAGCTAAAATGTCAAATACACACACAAAATTGTGAAGGGCCTTGAAAAGTTTGACTTCTCTGAGGTTTGGTATATTTTTTCTTCATGGAAAATGCAAATTACATAACTGATCATGTTTCCCTTTTTGTTTTGGCTATCTGGTCACAGGTACAGCTCAACTTTAGAAATTGGGTAGGATCCTATGACCTACACATCTGAATTCTAATTAACCTCCCTACCTGATCTTCACTTAAAAATGTATATTTATTTATTTTGAGAAACAGGGAGAGAGGGGGAGAGAGAGAGAGAGGGAGTGGAAGAGGGGCAGAGACAGAGGAGACAGAGAATCCTACGTAGGCTCTGTGCTGATAGCACAGAGCCCAACTAGAGATCATGACCTCAGTTGAGGTCAAGAGTCAGAGGCTTAACTGACTGAACCACCCAGGTGCCCCCTGGTCTTCACCTTTGACCTTCATTTATATTTTCCTAGAAGCTGGTTTATTTTGCTTGTAATTTTTCTCTTTTATTATAACCTTTCTCATATGCTGCCTTAAACTTTGTGGAATGGGATGATGTAATTCTACTCAATATTTAACCATTGTCCCCATGCCGTATACTCTAGTATACATTCCAGTAATTGATGCATCATTTCCTCTTCCTGGATCATTCTTAGCCCTTTTTTTCACCTGATATATTCTCATATATCTCTGCATACTGAGCTAAAATATTACCACTTCTGTGAACCTTCCCAGACCACTACCATCTACCTAGCACTCCTTCTCATCCCACCCTAGCTAAAATAGTACTTTTCTATATGTTTCTACTGAGACATTTGCTACATTGTAGTGTAGCGATATTGACTTTGCCTCTGCTAGTGGACTCTGAGCTTGAAGGCAAGGATTGAACCATACCCATTTTGGATACCCTGTGACCCTAACCCTAGCTCAATATGCTTTTAATGAATGGATGGATGAATAAAAGCACAAAGGAACAAAATGGGTAGGAAGCCTCTGATATGTTATCATTCAAGAGGCATCTCATATGTGAGATGTATTAGGGAGAAAATATGGAGGTTCTCAAAGTACTGAACCCAGTAAGAGGGCAAGAACTTGTCTTTTTTGTTCATTGCTTTATCCCCAGGGTTTCTCACAGTACTCTGTGTACAGCAGGCCTCAGTAAATATTTCTTGTATGAATGAATGAACAAACGATCTCATTTGGCCATTCTTTGTAATAGTTTCCATGGGGAGTTTTGAGAGTACCGTCACTGGGTAGGCTTCAAGCTTCTTTTATGGAGGCATTAATTCTATTTGGTATCGTGTTTTACATATCATTGGTTTTCAGTAAAGTGTCCACCATGCTGATGAACAGTGCTCTCTTTTCCCAGGATTTCAAACTTATCTGCCACTGAAGCCATATTCTATTTGTGGGAGATATTAAAAATAATAGAAACACGTTTGTCTCTCCTTGAGGAGCTTGTAGAGCAGTGGCCTATCATGTGTCACACATCCTCATTCTTTCTGCTCCCATCAGAATTGGCCCCCTGGGTCCGGTGAGAACTGCCTTCTTAAAAATGACAAAATAAAGTTCATAAGTCCCTATTTTCCAACATCTCCTATTATGGAGGTAGTATAGTCAATAAAGTGGAGACACCATAATGAGAGACTCTTCTCCTTTGGGACTTCACAGGGTCTATATTTGGATGCTAAGAATATTTTAATTGAGGGGAAAATAAAGCAAAATAAAGGAGCTATTCAATGAGTACCCCTAAATTGATCCATCTTTGGATTCATCTGGTATCATGGGCAGAACAATGCTCCTTAAACAGAAGGTCTGACCCTTCTTGGTCCCTCTCTTTGAAAACTAACATTAGTCGTATTTGACCAGCTTGGAAAAGCAAATACTCTAGCAGGAAAGACAGCTGCCAGACAGAGGAGACCTCCTAATTTGCCATCATTGTGGATTAACTTTATTGAATAGCAGCTGTACAAAACACCATGTTAGATGAAAGGGATCTCCAAACCAAACCCCAGAGATGGCCTCTCTGCTCCCCACTCAATGAATATAATGACACTACCCTGATGACAAGTATGTGTCAAGAGACTCAGCTTCCATGACAGTATGGATTTGAGTTCTCTAGGGGAAATCAAGGCAGCTTATGTATCATTTGTTTTTCATCAATGCCAAAAGCCTTTTCTATTGTCACAGACCAGATGAGACTGGACAAAAAAAAAGTTCAGTAGGAACAGTTCAGACTGGACAAAAAGCTCAGTAGGAAACCTCATAAGGGGCAGAAAAGTAGCTGAATTACTGAGCCATCAGTGAGTGATCTCAGGGAACAGTTCCATGTGGCTCATTGGCTGCCATTTACATTTCAAGGAATCTTGAGGCAGGGAGGATACAGGATTGGGGGATGTTTTAGCCCATTCAGTTAAAATGTTACATAATAAAAATAACAGGCATTCTGTTCCCAAAATCTAGGCAAGAAGAAGGGTAGGCAGCATTGGATTGTGGTGTCAACCTTCCATTTCTGTGGATACACCATGAGATTTACAAGGAGCAGTCATCAGCACTAGCAGGTAATGTTCCCTTCACCTGCTATTGTCCAGCACTTCTCCCAGGGAAAATTTTGCTTCTGCATTCATTACCCTTCACTGTTGCTAAGAATACAAATGAGCCATAATTCAACTTTTTGTGAGGATATGTCAGATGTGAACTCAAAACAGTAATAAGAGTTAAGTTCGTTGAGAGACTACTGTGAAGCAGGAATCATTCTAAGACTTTAATGTATTAACTCATTAATCTTCACAACAACCCCATGTCATAGATGCTATTATTATCTGTGTTTTACAGATGAGGAAACTGAGGCCTAGAGAGGTTAAGTAACTTGCCAATGTTTACATAGCTACTTAATGGTAGAGCAGGGATTTATTTGAACCTAGGCAGTCGGGATCCTGAACCTGTGTTCTAATCTCAATGGTTAAACTGCCTTCCTAAAATAATACACAGAAGGGAAAAATTAGTTGACACGAAACTCAAGTAATTTTACAGATAGCTTCGTATGTCTCAGCCCAACACTATTGCTCAAGGTACTTTTAAGACAAAAAGAGCACTACTAAACTATATATCAGTATTTCTAAGATCTGGTTTCCAAAGTCAAGTAACTTTCCCTAAAGCATAGCTAAAAAATTACTGAAACACGAAGTTGAAGGGGACCCTGAGAATCTATTTCTTCATAGTGCTTAAGAAAATAAGATGCAGGCAAAGAGGGCTAGAAGTAGAAATGAAAATCACTTGTAAGGTTTCAAATGTCTGGCTGGAGGTGGATGTGAGGAACACTCATTAGAGCTGATGGTGGCGGCATTGAACTCAAATACTTTCAATTTAAGTGGTAGCTTAGCAGCCATTTGAAGGAAGGATGTTAGTATTTCCTTTATCTTAAAGAGCATATAGCACTACTAATAGTAATAATGATGGCAGTTAACTTTTACTGAGTGCTTATTACATGCCAAACATTGGGCTAAGCATATTATTTAATCTTCACAGCAATCCTATGAGGTAGATACTAGAGTTATCCTCATTTTACAGATGAGGGAACTGAGGTACAGATAGGTCAAGTAACTTGTGTGAAGTCACATAGCTAGCAAGTAGCAGAGCAATGATCCAAACCCAAACAGTCTGTCTTTGAGGCCTATGTTGTTACATAGTAAACAAGATACTCTCTCCAGGAATAGCCCTTTGAGCTCCTGTGAAGAAAACTACCCAAATTTTTAGGCCTGTTATTGACCCCAGCAATAAGCTTTGGGCCTATAGTGATGCCTTGGATGATTTTTTTACTCTCAATGCTAAGCCTTTCTTGCTCCACATTGCAGATGGGTGACTAAATGCTGAAGATTACCATGTGAACATAGATTAATGTTTAGACATTGTAATTTACAAATAATCCAATATAACTAACATATTGCATCAGTGCAGATCTGGCCTCAAGATTTTTCCCTGAGACATATACCCATACAGATCAGATTTCCATGAACTGGTAATGTTTAAGGCAAATCAGATTGTTTAGCTTCTCTAGACTGTAAGAGATTGTGACTCAGGACCACTCCAAATGGAGCTATAAAATAATACATAATATTTTAGTTTAAATGCTATTACAATGAAATAATGAGGAAGAACTAAATTTAAAAGACCCATTACATCCTTTAGAAATATGTATAAAAAGTATATTAATAATGATTTTAAAAATATTTTAATAGCTAACACGTTTGAGCACTATGTGCCAGGCACTGTGCTAAGGCAGGCATTGTGCATTTGTGACAATTTAATTGTCACAAAAATCCTAAGGGGTTAACTATTATTAGTCTGATTTTATGAATGAGGAAACAGAGTTTCATAGAAGATATTTAACTACTCAAAATAAAGTAGTGAAATAAACAGGTTTGGAAGTCAGGCAGATTGACTCCAGAGTCTGAATGTTTAACCATGATGCAATAGTGGCTCCTGTCATAACACCTGCTGATTCCAGATTGGCCCCACTAGTCATTCAAAACCCAAGGAGATCTATGGTCCAATCATTCACCCTAAAAGGATCCCTGGTTGCTCATTTCAATCATGGTTGGTCTAATGGAGTAGGATGCAGTCTAGTCAACTATAGTCCAAGGCATAAATTATAGTTTGGTGGGACAGTTCATTGCCTCTGCCACATACATAATCCAAGTGCCTTCATTCTCCACCCATTTCTCATTTACATATTTTTCCTTTATATTTGGCTGCTTTTAAGCTTGTTTCCTAGTTTTCTATGTAATCACATTTCTTAATTATTAAGATTATAAAGTATTGTTGCCTACACTTGCATGCCCCCATTATACCTTATAAGGATTCAAAATCTGAATTGGAACTGTGAAATTATTTTGGGGGGAGGGGTGGAGGTCACTAACTATATAGACAAATGGCACAACAAAGTGGCATTACTCTAGATCCGTTTCTCTACTGTGTTTGTGAATAACCTGGGGATCACGTTAAAATGCAGCTTCTGATTCAGTAGCTCTGGGCTAGTGCCTAAGATTTGGCAATTCTTAATAGCTCCCAGGTTATGCAGATTATACTTTGAATAGCAAGGTACTTGATGGGCCTGGTCCTGCCATTCTTTTAAAAGTAGGATCACAATTAGATGAACCTGGGAAGATTAATATTTAGGCTATTTTAAAAGCACTCCAGGCTTCCATAGATGGCAATTCCCTAATGTCTTCACAAATCCATTTTAACGGTTAATAGTTCTGACAGTATAGAAGCTTTTTTTGTGTTTAAACCAAACCCTTCAGAGGCTGTGGCATTTTTCTTCTGATTTTATCTTTAGTGGAAATGGAGTAAGTACAACATGACCATTCTCTTACTGGTTACTTTGTTTAAAAAAATATGAACAGTTATTCAATGTGAACCACTTTGGAATGTTCCCTACCATCTCTTCTTCCCCAGTTTAGGAATCTAAGATTTTTGAGGTGTCTAAGTCAATTCTCATTTCCACTCCACGTTTATTTGTCTCCTCTAAATCTATAAAATTAGATAAACTTTATAATTCCTTGCCAAATTCTGTTGCCTTTTATTTTGACAACCTGTTTAAATATTAATGCCCATATCCTGTATCAGCTATATCCCTAGTCCATAGTGCAATAAGGAGTATACTAGTAACTACTGGCCACCCTGCTTATAAAGCTCATATTACAAAAATGCACACTCTAGGCAGAATCTGGTAAATGTCAACTTCAAAATAAGTTGTGTCATACTGTTATATTTATTACCACATGGTCAATAAAAAGAAACACTTGTGACGTGATTAAAAATAGCATACCAGGCAAAATTGGTTGTCCAGCGATTCCCAGTGGTGCCATTCCAAGATTATTCATTGCTGTGGCCCATGCAGTTGGATCAGACATAGGTAGCGTCATTGCAGTGGAATCCACATTCAGAGTTCTACTACTATCAGCTAAAAAAAAAAAATGACAAGCAAAATAATTTGTTGTATTAAGGTTTCAGTATGTAGTTTGCCTAACATAAACTGGCAAACACTTTACAGAAACAGACTGATGGACAAGTAGTAGATAGAGCCTTAATTCCAGCTCTTTACAAGGGTTAAAACAATACAGCGTGAACCAAAAGGAAGTCATAGAATTTGAAAGAAGTTTACCAGATGGTATTTTAGTGTGTTTCTTTCTTTCTCTTTCTACTCCCTCTGTTCCTTCCTTTTCTCTTGTTTTTTTTTTTATGAAGCCTTTATTTTTTAGAGCAATTTTATGTTCACAGAAAAATTACAGAGAAGGTACAGCGATTTCATTTATAACCTCTACGCGCACACATGCATAGCCTCCCCCATTATCAACATCCCCCGCCAGAGTGGTACATTTGTTACAATGATGCATCATAATCACCTAAAAGTCATAGTTTAAATTAGGGTTCACTCTTGCTGCTGTACATTCTATGCGTTTGGAAAAATGTATAATAACATGTATACATCCTTGTGGTATCACACAGAATATTTTCACTGCCCTGAAAATTCTCTGTGCTCTGCTTATATCATCCCTCCCTACACCCCAATCCCTGGCAATTATTGATCTTATTCCATCTCCATAGTTTTGCCTTTTCTATAATGTCACATGGTTGGAATCATACAACATGCAGCCTTTTCAGATTGGCTTTTCTCAGTAGTATGCATTTAAGTTTCCTCCATGTCTTTTCATGGCCTGATAGCTCATTTCTATCATAATAGAATGCTGCATAATATTCCATCATAGGGATGTATCACAGATTATCCATTCACCTACTGAAGAACATTGTAGTTGTTTCCAAGTTTTGACAATTATGAATAAAACTGCTATAAACATTCGTGTGCACATTTTTGTGTGAACATAAGTTTTCAACTCCTTTGGGGAAATGCCAAGCAGCACAATCACTGAATTGTATAGTAAGAGCATATTTACTTTTGTAAGAAACTGTCAACCTATCTTCTAAAGTGGCCAAACCATTTTGCATTCCCACTGGCAGTGAATGAGAGTTCTGTTGCTCTATATCATCACTAGTATTTAGTGATGTCAGTGTTCTGGATTCTGGCCATTCTAATAGGTGTATAGTGGTATTTCTTTGCTGTTTTAATTTGCATTTTCCTGTTACATAATACGGAACATCTTTTCATATATTTATTTGCCATCTGTATATGTTCTTTAGTGAGTTGTCTATTAAAGTTTTTGACCTGATTTTAAATTGGGCTGTTTGTTTTCTTGTTGTGTTTTAAATGTTTTTTGTATATTTTAGATAATAGTCCTTTACCAGATGTGTATATTGCAGATATTTTCTCCCAGTTTGTGGCTTATATTCTCATTATCTTTACATTGCCTTTTGCAGAACATAAGATCTTAATTTTAGTTAAGTCCAGCTTTTCAATAATTTCTTTCATGGATCATGCCTTTGGTGTACTAAAAAGTCATCACTGGGGTGCCTAGGTGGCTCAGCTGGTTAAGCATCTGACTTTGGCTCAGGTCAAGATCTCACAGTTTGTGGGTTCAAGCCCCACATTTGGCTTTCTGCTGTCAGTGCAGCACCCACTTTGGATCCCTCCTGCCTGTCTCTCATGTGCGCACGCACACACGTGCGCTTTCTCTGTCCCTCCTGTGTGTGTGCTCTCTCTCTCTCGCTCTCTCTCAAAAAGAAATAAACATTAAAAAAAAAGCCATCACCATATCCAAGGTCCTTTAGGTTTTCTCTCATGTTATTTTCTAGGAGTTTTATAGTTTTGCATTTCACATTTAGGTCTATAATCCATTTTGAGTTAATTTTTGTGATGGGTATAAGATCTGTGTTTAGATTTTTTTTGCATGAGGATTTCCAGCTGTTCTAGCACATTTGTTGAAGAGACTGTCTTTCCTCAATTGTATTGCATTTACTCCTTTGTCAAAGATCAGTTAACTCTATTTGTGGGGTCTATTTCTGGGTTCTCTATTCTACTCCACTGATCTATTTGTCTATTATTTTATCAATATCACACTGGCTTGATTGCTGTAGCTTTATAGTAAATCTTGAAGTTGGGTAGCATCAGGCTTCCAACTCTGTTCTTGTTCAACATATTTTGGATATTATGAGCCTTTTGCCTCTCCATATAAATTTTAGAATCTGTTTGTTGATAACCACAAAATAACTTGCTTGGACTTTGATTGGGATTGCATTAAGTCAAGTTAGGAAGAACTGACATCTTGAAAATATTGAGTCTTCCTATCCATGGACATGAAATATCTCTTCATTTATTTAATTCTTCTTTTATTTCATTCATCAGGGTTTTGTAGTTTTCTGGTTTTTTTTCAAGCACATATACCACAGGAGCTTGGGATGACTAAGAGGTTTCCTATTCTTCTCATAGTCTAGTTGCATATGATTACTTCGTCAGCTTCCATCCAAACTACTCATGCATGCAAACTAAGAAAAACCATCCAACAGCTTCCATGGTGCAAAAAAAATGAAAAATTCTATTTTTGATGTAATTTCATTTCTTTGAGGCAGTTAACATTGAATAGAGATGGACATACAATCAGCAAATATCAAATTAGCCAATTGAGTATTTTGGAAATTAGGGGGACACGAGAGAATAATCAGATAGGATATGTAGTCCTTGCCTTCAAAGGTTATACAATATAATTGAAGAGACCAATGATGGTGGCAATGATTATTACTATTATCGCTACTCTCACCACCTCCATCCATTACTACCACTAATTATTGAACACTTACCACATGCTAGGTAAAGCACTTGGCACACATTATTTTCATTTAACTTTCAAAATAACCTTGTGAAAGGGACTATTTACATTTCCATTTAATAGATGAAAGGCTTTTAAAGGTCACATATATTGTCTAAGGTCATGCAGGATATATACTTTTAGTCACAATGTTTTACTATCTCCAATGAAACCATTAAGAAACAACCAAATAATTGAATGGAATTGACTGGAAATGTTACTGAAATTTAAGTAATGAAAATGTGGCTTGAGTAGGTAGGAAAGACTTCATGGAGAAGATAGGATTTGAACAAATTGGCCATATTTTTACAGAACATGTCTTGAGTCATGGGTAGTTATTAGATAGGTAAAGAAGGAAAAGAGGAAAAAGACATTCCAGGAGCAATGATGACATAAGAAGACATTGAAGTGAGTTATGCATGCAAGTGCATGTATATACTACATAGTTGGGAGCACAGAAAGACATATTTTTGGAAATTTCCCTCTGACTACTGATTTCTATAGAAAAATCTTTCCATGGCTTTTCTCCTACCTCTCAGTATGCACTCCAGCCAATTACACTCTAGAAGACAACTCTGTTCTAATAGTAGCTTGCTAACATCTATCACATCCTTCTAACCTGGAAATATCAGGGATGAACCTTGCCCTGGTTATTTATACAAGTGCTATTTTGTCACTGATTCGTCAGAACAAGAAAATGCAAATGTTCAAAAACATTATTTCTGAATTATTAGTTTTTATGATTTTTCTATGCTTCCTATGCCTCTTCTCCACAACCCGCCCCCCTCCACACACACACACACACACACACACAGAGTGATTGATGGCCTTAGCATTTGTTACTATAGTCAGAAGTCACATTTCAGAACTGGTGATTTCTCTATCGCCAGAAACTCTAGTCCTCACATCCAGTTTTCAGTTGTTTCCCATGAAGGCATAGTATGGCTAGAAATAGCCATATTGTAAATATTATTAAGAAAACAAACATAGGGCATCAGATACCCTTTGAGTCAAGAGTTTACATATTGATTATTCAGTTCATCTGAACTCCCAATCTCTAGTCCAGGGGAGACAAGTTTTAGGGAATGTTATAACTGGAAGGGACCTTTAGAGATTACTGAATCTGCACCCTGGTTTTCTCTAGTGGCTGAAGAATGACTCCAAGAGGAAACATCTAGGTTTAGAAGGACTGGGCCCCCATACTAAAAATAATTTCTTGCAACAGTTTGGCTACTCATTGGCTCTGCAGTCCTGGGAAACATAAGAGAATCAGGCATTATTCTTAATAAGGAATTCTGAGATCAAAGAACGAGAATTTACAATGTACCAACCTAGGCAAACTCTGGACTAATTTTTGAGGAGGAGAGAGAATTATCTAAATTATCAGTTTTTTTAAAGCACAGCACACAGTAACACAGCACAGTGTTACTATTTTCAAAATATATATTAATTCAAAGTGCCTGTTAAAATGTTAGCAAGGAGAGTTCCTGCTAAGGTTGTTTACATAAACCAGATGGTTTAGATAAGAACCATGTGGAATTTACAGCATTATTTTGCTATGATAAATTCAGTTTTTAAATTCTTAAGGAGTTCTGCCTTTTCATTTCCCTCCACTTCCCCAACACTCATCTCCACCTGTCAAATCCTACTCAGTTTTCAGGGGTCATCTCAAATGTTACATTGTCTGTGAAGCCACGTCACTAGAATTAATCACTCCTTCCTAATGTGTTATCGTAACATTTTATCTAGAATTTCATTTTTATGTTTGCTTATTCTCTCATTCCTTTTCCCTAAACCAAACCTTTATTGAGTCTTAGTATGTGCCAGATCCTGTGCTAGTGACTAGGAGTTACAGAGATGAACAAAACTCATTTACTTCTCTGGAAGAACTCACAATACAATGAGAGGCATGACATATAACCTAATATAAATTATTGTAATAAGTACTGCAGTAAAACTGTGAGTAAAGTGTTATGAGAACAGAAAAGGAGTAATTAAATCTGCTGGAATGACTTGGGAAGGATGTTTGGGGTTGGAGGTGTGGAGAGGATGAGGAATACTAGGGAAGCCTTTGCTGGGAAAGAATAATTTGAAATGAGTCTTTAAGGAGGGATAGGTTTTTCCTCCAGGTAGTGATAGGAGGATTAGGATTGAAAAGCATTCCAGGAAGCAAGATCAACTGGACATTATCATTGACTGCCTTGAATTACACTTATTAAATACACGTCTCTCTTCTGCTGGCCTGCATGCTCCTATAGGTCAGGGACTTAGTTTGGGTGTCTTTGTTTCTCCATTTTTTAGTTCAGTGTCTGGTATAAAGTAGGTATTCAAGAAATATTTGGATGAATGAATCAACCTACATTGATTTTGGGCACAATGAGAAATCCATGCAATGACACTCATTGATTATTTGTATATCTTTTCAGAAAGATAAATTATCTTAAAAGTGATGGCATAGTTGCTAAACTAATTCTCTCTCCAAGACAACTGAATTTACATGTAGTAATTCATTTAGATTTACAACCAGAAATAAATGCACCTAACTGATAATTCAGTTTGATATCATTGGCTATAATCTTTCTCCCATATAGGCACAGTCATACATATAAGGAAGCTTATACATTTTTACTTTCAAAGGGAAATCCCAGATGATCATCTCTGTCCGGCAACAATCTGGATTTAAGGTCTTAACTAACAAAATATGCTGTGTTGAACATCTGTTTGGAATCATCACTTAATAGTGGAAAAGTTAAGACCAGGCCTGATTCACTTTCTAGACTAAAAATGGGCCTGATTCACTTTCTAGACTAAAAATGGACATCTAGCAATTTCTTTAAGTATTTTATAAAAGTGGTCCCATGTCACTAAAGGAAGAGATTGCTCATTTGCCCATAAGTCCTACATTTACTGGCAGTGGCCAAGAATATTCAGAAGTTAAGTACGAGTGCTGTCAAAATACCTCACCCAAGTCTGAAGAACGTGTCCTGCAATGCTCATTTTTTGTTCTGCATTGTGTGGGAACTCTTCATGAGGTCAAGGGCTGTAGAGGAGTTGTGAATGAATCCTTTCTCTGTAAGTTGATTGAAGTTATGGTACTTTGGAACAAGAGTTCATTAGTGCCAAAAGAGTAAAAGATTTGGAAGTAATTGTCCATTTTAACTTGGTATCGCTCCATAATTATCAAATCATTGCCATCTGTTTATTTTTATATTATACTTCACTTGATTAACTAGTCAATTATTGTCAGTTATTTGATCTTGAAGACAACACACACACACACACACACACACACACACACACACACACATCCTGTAGTAGAGTTATTTCATTTGTTTCCTTTATTTCCATTGAAACAAGTTCAGTATGTTAGTGTCATCTCGTCGTCTATACTCTTGTATTAAGACAAAAGATGTCCTTCTCTGACAATTCACTCTCCCATAATTCTCTTTCTTATGTCCAGGTTTATATGCATTGGTTTTTATGCTTACTATAATTTTGTTACACAGTATTGCGCAAAGTTGAAGAGAGGATTTTGTCAACAAACATCTATTGAAAGTCTGTTAAGAGTAGGAAGCAACACTGCCTAGTGATCAAGAGCATGGGTTTGGGAGTCAGATGGTTCTGGACTACAGTATATGCTCATTATGTTTCTCTTTACTTTTCTTGCTGGTCTACCTTCCAGCCTTCCTTTTATATTTATTGTACACTCATTGTACATTTTCTGTGTGCCAGGCACCATCACAGACATTGAAGACATTATGGTGAGTCAAACAGGCCTCATGCCGATCCTTGATCTTATGAAGCTCTCTAGTGCAGAAGGGAGATATTAAAATACAGATAAACATAAAATAATTATACATTGTGATAAGTTCTATGAATAAATAACTGGATTTGATGAGAAAAATGGCAAACTACGAATTTAGGAAAGTGATAGTATTTGCCTTATAGGTTTGTTGAAGATTAAATTAGATAATGTGGGTAAAGAATTTAGCATGGCTTCTGGCTCAGAATGAGTACTAGGTAAGTGGTAACAATAACATGGCAATAGTTAAGGTGATGATAATGAAGTAGTCCTAGCCCTTGAAGGGTTCAAAGTCTACTGAGAGACACAGCATATATAGGAATTATAATAATATACGGATAATGAAACAGAGGCACAGAGAGTTTAAGTAACCAGCTCAATATCACATAGCTAATAAGTGGTAGAACAGGAATATGAACCCAGGCAGCTCTGGTACCAATGTCCACAGTCTTATCCATCACACTAAACTCCTTCCCAAAGAGCCCTTTATTTTTTGTGTTCCCCTAGTTCATTGAACACATTACTATAATAGCCCTTATTGCATTATATTTTTATAATCTTTCTATATCTGTCTCTCCTCCTAGACTCTGGATTCCCTTATTCCTCCTGTTATTCCTCATGCCTAGACACTGTGTCTGACACAAAGTAGATGTTCAATAAAGTATTTAAAATAAATGAATGAGGAAATATATGAATATATGTAAGAGAGTCCTGTATAGACATTCTTCTTCCCAGAAGAGAGTAGGTGTATAGCGTGTGACAAGCTATTCAGAATGGAATATCACTCTGTTGTTGTATTATGATAAAATCTCTTTTAGTCGGTCTCTTCTGAGGACTAAATATTCAACATTTTAAACAGAGAGTAAGAGGAAGATAAATGGTGATAATCTGAGGTATTATAATCCTAACATGCTGGTAGTATAAGAATATCACCATACTTAATTACACAATACTTATAGAAATACAAACTTTGAGAAAGATAAATCTGGAGATAGGAAGATAATTTTCATCACATAGAAATTCTTCATGGGTAAAAAGGAAATGACAATAATTTCTTTGAAAATTTAAGGGTAATTATATTTACTAAAATAAATGTGCATGTAGCACCCATCTTTGTTAGCTCCTTGAAGGCAGGGGATATAAATCTCATTTACTTTTGTATATTCTACAGTGATTAGCTAGAAGTAGGTGCCAGTTAGTGTGCTTTTAAATAAGTGAACTCTGGAAGAACTCAACAATTGTACAAAGTGGGGCTTAACTGCAATGCCTATTTAATAGACCTATAGCCAAATAAAATCTCTGCATTGTGTAGTAATGCACTGTGGACTTAACTCTCTAGTCATTTCTGCAGAAGCAAGATAGTGGTCCAAAGCTGGGTGAAACATCAGACCTCTGCAACATTCCAGGACTTAGATAAATGGTGAATAATAGTGTTAATGATAGTAATTATAACAAGACTAAATATAGGTAACACTTACTTAATACTTATTATGTGCCAGGCACTGTTCTAGGCACTTTATGTACATTAATCTATAACTCACAACAACCCTATGAAGTAGGACCTCTCATTACCCCTATTTTACTGATGAGGTAACAGGAGCAGAGAGGTTAAGTAACCTGTCAATGGTCATAAAATCAGCTTGCAGTGAAGCCTGATTTAAACCCAGGCAGTCTGGGTCCACAATTCATGCTCTTAACCACTATGCTATCTTAAACTAGGTAAATCATAAAGTTATATAATATTTGAGCTGGGAAGGCTACTGATCTCATCGTTACATAGATGGGTATCCCCCAGGTCCTCTATTGCAGGGATCCTTAAGTGGGGCTAATTTGCCCCCCGCCCCCACCGGGAACATTTGGCAATATGTGGAGACATCTTTGGTTGTCACAACTGGAAGTAGGGGGTGCTTCTGGAATCTAGTGGATAGAGGCCAGGGATACTGCCAAACACCCTACAATGTACAGGACAGCCCCCTACAGCAGACAATTATCTGACCCAAAATATCAACAGTGAGAAGGCTGAGAAACCTTGTTCTACTGCAGCAATGTTGATGTGTTCTTTTTTTTTTAAGTTTTTATTTATTTATTTTGAAAGAGAGAGCAGGGAAAGGGCAGGGAGAGAGGGTGAGAGAGAATCCCAAGCAGGCTCTGTACCATCAGTGCAGAGCCTGATGTGGGGCTCACAAACCGTGAGATCATGACCTGAGCTGAAATCAAGAGTCAGATGCTTAACCAACTGAGCCATCCATGTGCCCCTATGTTCATGTGTTCTTACTGGAGAGTGCCTTATACTCCTAGATTCTTCACAGTCCCTTCCCATCTACCACATGTGCAGCCAATCCCAACTTCTTTAGTTGATGTACTACTCGCTTATGCCACTGTACTAAAAAAAAAATCAGACCGCCTTCCCCACCAAGAATCTATTAACATTTTTAGCATGGTTACTTTTATGTTTCACATCAAAGAAATGATTCTCATGGTGGGGAGTCCAAGTGCCATGGAAGTCCTGTAAATAATGCTAGGAATACCATGGCAAAAGAGAGGAAGTTTAGAAAATGCTTGCATGGAACACAGAAGAAAACACCATTTCTAGCATATCATATAGGACCTTACATACAGTAGGTACTGAAGAAGTATGTGTTGTAAAAGATTATGGCACAAGGGCACGGTTGGGTATCCTAGAACAGAATAACATTGTGCTTCCTGTTCTCTGGCTAAGGGAAAGAAAACAGCAAGATAAATCATGTTTCGGTTCTGCATTAAGCCTAGGGCTCAAGGTTTTATCTTCTGTTTGTTATTTATTGCTCATGAAGCAATATATTGTGCATTGCAGGTGTTATTTTGAATCCCTCTTCATTTTCTTTGAAAATTAACAATCCATCATTGTTTGTGAACAAGGTGCTGAAGCTCGGGGCACATCCCACTCTCTCCGATCACAGACGTCACCAGCAGTGACGCCACTGTCTGCATCATGATTATGCGGGGTGAGGGAGCTGACAGCAGCCTTTGTAAGAGAAAGCTCCCACGCAGCTTGAGAGAGATGATGCTATTAGACAAGCAAGGGCTTTATTTCCTTATGAGTGTTACCAAGAATGGATCAAAGAGCCACTCAAGGGGATCAGGATGTCACAACATATTCTTCCTTGGGGAAGAGGAGAGGAGGTGGGGGAGAGACAAAAGGGAAAGGTTTTATGCTAGTCTATATTGTAAGTAATCACATGGGCAGGGTAGGAGACAATAGCTTGATCCTCAAGGTATGCAGATGAGAACCTTGGGGTAGAGAGTCCTTTCAGAAACTAACCCTTATCCTGGATGATTCATTGTTTTAGTCTATAAGCTGGAGGGTCCTGGAGACAGCTACCTCCATATTGGGGCAGTTACAAGGATATTAAAGGTTTTTAAATAGATCTATAAGAAGCTAGAGTGCTAAGCCAGCCCTCCAGATGGCAGTTGCAGTGGGGGTAGGGTGTAGCAAGGAAGAAGAAAGACACAGTTCTTGGCATGCACTTCTCCAAGGAGCTCACAGCATATATCCTGTATTTATAAAGGCAACAAGGTACAGTGGAAGAAATACAGACCTGGAGCCAGATAGATCTAAAATAAAATCTTGGCTCTATCATTTACTAGCTGTATGACTTTAGGCAAGTTCAACACACCTTTTAGCCTGTTTATTAACCTGTATTATTTACCTAATGATAACGATGTTGATTCCTAGTATTGATTAAATGTTTATTATGTGCCAAACACTGTTTTAAATCTGTATATGTATTATATAATATAATCCTCACAACAACCCTATAAGATTGGTAATATTTTCATACCCATTTTACAGATGAGGAAAATGAAAGACAAAGAAGTTAGAAAGTTGCTCAAGGTCACAGATGAAGTTAATGCTGGAGTTGAAATTCAAATTCAGGCAGTATAGCTTCAGAGCCTAAACTTTTAACCACTGAGCTATAATACTCTCACTATACTATAAAAAATGCTGAGCAAATATTCATTCGTGATCTTAACCCCACTTCCTTTATCTTTTCCTTGTTTTTTTTTTCCCACTAAGAAAGAAATCATTTGGTTGCCCTGTGGGGGTCTCTTCTCCCACTTCTCTGAGCTGGAGCCAAGGGCCTCCTTTGTTATTTTAAGGTGGGCTGGCACAGACTGAAGAATCTCAGGAATAGTCCTTGTCACTTCCAGGTTATGAGCTGAATGTGAGCCAAGAGAATAGGTTGAGGTTGGATGCAGGGGAAGTCCAACAGGCTCCACCATTAGAACCTTGGAGGCTTCCTCAGTCAGTAAAAGCAGGGGCTAGCTGCACTACAAAGGCTCTGTTGGGCTTTTCTGGACTATGGTCCATCCTTCCCATTCCTGACTTCTGGGCTTCTGAGATACCAGTGCACTCATGTTACCCTGGTCTTGGTTGAATGGTTGACTATGGCCGTCTGGTTTTTAGATTGCATCATTGCATTCATTCCACATTTCTTACCTAATATTTAGACAAAAAACACTGAAAGCATAATTGGGCCTCAAAAAAAGCTACCTTATCCCAGCTCTTCGAACATCTGTGCTAATTGCCTATTAAAACACACATTTCTTTTCCTAGTTTTGAAACAAACACTTTAATATTACTGTCAGGATCCCAAATGTTGTAGCTACGGCTTTTCAATTAGAAATCTTAATATTTAACCAATAAACTAATTGCAGTTCAGGTACTAAGTATGCTCTTTAAGTTAATGGTGTGGCTGGTGGTGGAGGGGAAACAGAGAAAGAAAAAACAAAGAGAAGCATAAATTCTGTAAGTTCCCAAAGTTCTGTGGTCTGTGCTTTCCTGAGGTAAGTTGCGTAAGAGATGATTTGGCAGCCCTCTGCTCTGCTGTTAGAAGTCTGACAAGGTCTCTTGGAGGAAAAAAAATGGTCCTGGGGTTAATCCCCAAACCATTTTACTTTAGCCCTTGTTGCTGAAAATTTTTTCAACGTGTTTCAGTATACTTCCTTGCCATAGGATAGAAAGTACAACACAGATTAGGAGGGCTGAGTTTCAACTCTGGCTCCACTATTTTCTTGCTGTATCGCAATCACTCACACCTGTATTTGTCAAAGTGTGGTCCAATCATGTGCATCACAATCACCTGGAATGTTTGCTAACTAGCCAAGTTCCAGGGTCCACAGCTGAGGTTTCCATCTGGGTGGTGCTGGGGAATCTGCCTGTTGAACAAGCACCCTAGATATCTCTTACGCCCACTACAAATTGGAGAAACACAGAGCTTCAGTCTCCCCATGTATAAATAAGAATGATACCACCCCTTTCACCAGGTTGTGGTGAAAACCCAGGTGGTCAGTAAGTGCTAGCTGTACCTGAATCTTTAAGTGAGATTATGGCAGGGCTTCAGGATCCATTCTGAATATTAATTCAAGAACATGTTAAATCCACGCACTATTTGGTGGTACCAGGGGTGAAAAATCCATGTTTCCCTGCCCTTTGAGGGGCTCACAGACTAGTGGGAGAGACAGACAAACTATTGCATAGTTTGATACTGGTTAAACAGAGATATTAAGGGGAGGCAGTTACTCTACTAGGAGGAGAGGTGGTGGTAGAGAGGGAGCAGAAGCATAGAGGAAGTGATGTTAAGCTGGAGAAGTCTTTGAAGTAGCTTTTGAAGGACAAACCAATTATGATGATACTGTGGATATCTTTTTTTTAATATGAAATTTATTGTCAAATTGGTTTCCATACAACACCCAGTGCTCATCCCAACAGGTGCGCTCCTCGATACCCATCACCCACCTTCCCCTCCCTCCCACCCGCCCATTAACCCTCAGTTTGTTCTCAGTTTTTAAGAGTCTCTTATGCTTTGGCTCTCTACCTCTACTATCTTAAAAGGTGTAGGAGATAAGGCTGTATTTGTGCTAAGTCTAAAACCTAGAACAGAAATTGTCCTTGTTGGGGGGGGGATGGGCATGGGTGGAGAATATTTTCCATATCAGTTTACTTATTCCTCTCTCCTAAAAGTACAATATTAAAAAACTAGAGTCATTTTGTATTCTCCAGTTGGTTGGACTCTGGGAGGATGAGTATTAGACTATATTTTTGACTTGCTTTGTAAGACACTAACTACAAGGCCATGGTCTAAGTCAGAGGGGTGGGACACTGGCCATGACCCCTATAAACAAGTCAAGTGTTAAATCCTACTGATAATGGGAACTTTGGTTTGAGAATTGGCTGCCTCAGCAGAGTCATCTTCAAATATTAAGGGCAATGCTATATATACACATACAGCCACAGGAGGCAGTGACTAATGGCTCTGCCTTATGCCAGCAGCCCTGGCCCCTTTCTAGCTTCTTTACCTCAACAAGCAGCCTAACTCAAGTTTTTAAACTCCACCTCAATTTAACAAATAATCAGAAAACAATAGCTTGTACCATACAGAACTTCACACTGCCCCCACCCCACACTTCATGTTTCAAAGTAATTGATTTTTTTTCAAAATTGCAACACACTTTCACCAACCCCCAACAGGCCTTTGGACAGACCAAGCATGATAAACTCTTAACCCTTAAGGCTGTGTGACCCTGAATAAAGGAAAAATAGGGTTATAACCATAAAGATCATGGTTTTGGACTGGATCTCATCCTGGCCTTCTACTTACTAGCTGTGTGATGCTAGGAAGATGACTTAATGTCTGGTTTTCATTTTCCACATCTGAAACATGAGGACAGTAATAGTACCTATCTCATAGGGCTGTGGTAAGGGTTAAAGGAGAAAATATATGAGAAGTCCATTACAGTGGCTATCTCGGTAAGTGGTAGTGAAATACTAGTAATTATTGTGAATATAGTAACAATAGTGGGCATTACTCTGATATCTTATAGACAACAGGGGCCATTTGTGGTTGGAAAAAAAGGGGGAGTATTATAATCCCTTCAGTTGTGAAAAGGACAGGAAAATACCAGTACAGGAATTAGCCACTTCTGGGTATGTATTTACACAGAAAAGAACAATATGGGTTCTTTCTAACCAGTTCTTTACCAAGAGCACTGCCAGAAAGAACAGTAGGACTAATCTATATGCTTCTCATCTGCTACATTTTTGAAAAGTGGTACCGTTAATAAAATCCTCAAAATATTTTCCAACGTTACCCTCCTCCTCCACTGTATATACCCCAAACTCATCAGACCTGCTTCCAAAACCCATTTGCTTTTTTTCCCAAAACTATGGATGGCATTTACATCCATGCTCTCACTTGTGGTCACCCCATCTGTGGTGGAAGAGGGCCAGCATTACTTAGTATCACTTTTTCATTTCCATCATGAGGATGGGAGGCAATGGGGGTAGGCAGGAGAGCTTGCTTTTCATGGCCATCCTTCCAATAAGACAAAGGGAGTTATTTATGGCCATAAGCTGTGATCTCTGACAGCTGGGCAGAGGGCACCCACTGTGTCAGCCTGCTCCAGGGACAATCCATATGTAAGTGCGTTGGTCGTCAGTTTGTGATTCTGGGACGGTATTAATAATAGTGCCTTTCCTGGAATCTATCTTACATATGATATATTTTTCCTCATTTAATTCAATAGTTCTCCTGACTATTTTAATACACCAATAGTAGTCCAGATAGCAAACGTGCATGAGTTATTGGCTTTCCTTCCTTTTATCCATTT
Source organism: Panthera tigris (assembly GCF_018350195.1). Taxonomy (NCBI): domain Eukaryota; kingdom Metazoa; phylum Chordata; class Mammalia; order Carnivora; family Felidae; genus Panthera; species Panthera tigris. The sequence continues at coordinate 107,402,766 of NC_056677.1, forward strand.
CTGCTGTAACTTAAATTTTCTTCCTGAGTGAATCTCTAGGCAACTAGTGACATCACCTTTAATCCATTTGTTGTTTTTTTTTTTTTTTTAATTGGCATTAACAGGGGGGGGGGCATAAGCTGCTAAAAAATAAAAGATATATAGGTTGGTGATGATCTCCAGAGCAAATCTTACAGGGATTGGTAGAGCAAATTTGATTTGAAAATGATTACAGAGGGTGAATTCCCTGTAAATAATGAATTGGAAAGAAAATCAGGCTGGGAGTATTTGCTTATCCACTTATTTCCACATGGAAGAAAAGCCGTAATTCCTGTCAGCCTGTGCTTACAGCATGCCTAGATTGGTCAGAGAGAAACCAACCAGAGACAAAAATATACAAGCTCACCTGTTCACTGCATTTTCTGTCAGGTCCAACACCAAGGAAAGCCAAAAGATAAGTCTTTGGGTAACAATCCATAAATCTGTGGCTACGGTTCAAGCACTTAACTTCAAATTTCCAAATATCCGTGCCACTGTTCTTTCTCCTCCCAGAAGCTGGAAGTTCACTGTCAGAAAGGAGAGAGGAGGGGCAAGGCAGCCGAAATGCCCAAAGATCCTGGGAAAATTGTGGGAAAGCATGTCCTCCCCACACATAATTCTTCTTGAAAGACTAACTGTCATGTCACTGGGAGACACTGTCAGAGCAAAATGGTTACTTTTTTTTAAATTAAAGTGCAACTAGCTTTCAAGAGTGGCTACCTTCCTTAAAAATGCTAATTTCTGTATATCAAATCCCATTTGTCCACTGACTCACACTATCTTTTTCTAATTTTTTAAATTGAATATTGAGTAGGTAGGTACAAAGGGGAATTTATAAGAGACAAATGTAGAGTCTAAAAAAATGGTGCAACGAAAACTATGTACCCAACATGTGGTTTAAGAAAAACAATATAATTATAACTTTTAAAGACCTCACGTGCCCCTCCCAATTCTTTCCATCTCCCCTGAGAGGCAAGAACTATTCTGAAGTTTGTGTCGATCACTACTTGTGTATCCTTACAGTGCTGCTACCTATGATGATGCTACCTCTTCTTTTATCTGAATTTCTAAAGGATTCTCCAGTTGCTGGGAGCTTTAATTTGTGCTGTTCTCTTTCACATTTCTCCCCTTTCCTTTGTTTCTCTGCCCGCCTGGTTCAGCTTGTCTAGTAGTCTGTGATCTATGAACAAACAGGAGTGTTAAAGATATCATTTAATTGTGAACCCATATGGAAACACAGTAATTCTTTTGCAATATGGCTACTTTCCTTTTTTCTTTTTTTTAAATTTTTTAAAAAAATGTTAATGTTTATTTTTTATTTTTAAGAGAGAGATAGAGTGCGAGGGGTGGGGGCAGGGAGACACAGAATCTGAAACAGGTTCCAGGCTCTGAGCTGTCAGCACAGAGCCCGATGCGGGGCTTGAACTCACGAACCACGAGATCATGACCTGAGCTGAAGTCGGACACTTAAGCGACTAAGCCACCCAGGTGCCCCATCCTTTTGTTTTTCAAGCAGATCACTGCATGAACCTTGATTTGTTTACCTGGAGGTCTGGGGACACGGAAGTGGCAGTGGGCTAAAGAGCAGGGTGACAGGAGTGTATGTATTGCCTAGCATGGGTATTTCAGGGTTCTGGAGTCAGAAGACTATGCTATTTACTGGCTGTGTGACCTCACGCAAGTTACTTACTCTGAGCTTTGGTTCCCTCTTCACAAAAATGCAGACAACTATATAAAATTGATCTTACAGAGTTGGTGAGATGGTTAGACAAGAGATATTAATTCTAAAAGTGTTTTTCAAGCTGTAATATACTGTAAATGTTAGTTGTTAATGATGCAGCTATTCTGCTGCTGTTGTTGATGCCATAATATAAATTCTGTCAAAGTCAAGGTAAAGGACTAGATATGAATTTTCTAAATCTGGAGCTAATCCACAGATATACCCTTGCCAGCTATCTGGCAAAGCTGGCACAGTGAAAACAAAATTAAATTTTCTTTTCTAACTCTCTATTACCGGTCTACATGGAAACTTTCCACCTTCAAACATCTTCCTCAAATCCCACTGTACCTGCCCAATCTGCGTGTGTGGGAGTTGTGTTTGCTCTGGCTTACGTCAGTGTTTGGAGCCTAGGGCAGAAAGTAGTCACACATTACAGGCATCTAACATTTTCTCTTCTTAGTCATTTCTCATAGGACGGTTCTGGCTGGTAACTCAAACAGAAATGTATGCAAGATGTGCTCATCACGTGATCAGTTTGTGCCTAAGGAACCTTCTGAAGGTCCTGACTTTTGCCTGTGTGATATTAACATAACCATTTGCATGTCATTTCCATTTTGTTTTTAAAAGGGTTTCTCCTTGAAGATGTGTGAGAATGAGAGTAAGCAGTGAAAAGCCACGTTTCCGTTCTGCAAACGATATAATCAAATCTGTAAATGGGCAAAAATACACACAAGAGACGTTCCATAAAACTGCTGGCAATTATTTCAGCGAACAGACGAAAGTTTCGCATGATTCCCCACAGCTGCCGCAGGTGTTGAAGGAAGACGTTCAAGCAACACTGGGGGAATATCGATTATCTTTTTGAATATGGAGCTAGGCTATCTGCTTGGGTGCCCAGGAGGGGGTGAGGGGAGAAGGGTGTTGGTAATGTTCCCACACGTTTCCCAGCCTTGAGGCTGGACAGCCACATGCCCATCTGCTGCTAAGAAAAAAAACTATAGACAGAGCTTAAGTACATGGGACAGACAGTTTGACCTCTGAGGTTGCAAGGCTCTTGCCCTCCGCCTAACAGCTGACGCCTGGAACAAGCAGGCCAGCCCCTCATGGCCCTTGCAGGGACTAACAGGAGGGATCCAGCTGAGGGACGGCTGCAGCTATGGCAACAAATGCCCAGGAATGAGTTAACACCAGCCAAAGGGGTTAATGAGAGAGGCAAGAGCTTTTATACAAATGCATTAGGGAAAGAAGATACAGTGGGAATGAGGTCCATTAATAAAGCTGAGTGATAAAATCCACCACCATCCTTAAATTGGACTTTGTTTCTTAAACTGCTTTTCCAAATCAGTCTCCTGTGTTCCAGCTGTTCATTGAGATACTAAGCTTATTTAAAGAATAAAAATAATACAATATACAGTGTAAAAGGAGAAAATCAGAGAGGCAAAAGGGTATAAAATTACACTTGCAAACAAAGGAAGGAAGAAAAACAAGAGATGTGTACAACTATGTTCTGAATATGTTCAAACAGCTTGTTATTACTAACAATCGCCACCTGACAATAAATTACCCCCCCACATGTGGATTACAAGTTGCATTATTATGATGCATTAGAATCAATCTGAGTACTAACGATAATGGGTGGTTGGGTGGCTAAACATGGCCCCCAATTACTGCCGAGTGCCCTCTCCTTTTGTGGCTACACAACAACTGTCATCAATATTCTCTCACAGAGAATGTTTTCTTATCAGCATTATGTCCTCAAAACATCCCTGGAAGGCAGGTGGATATTGATGGGCTTTTTTGAAGAAAACAGGGAGGCATGGAGAGGTTAAGTGAAAATTAGCAGAGGTGGTACCACCATTCCATAACAGAAGTTGGGCAGCCAAGGTATACAAGCAAAGGGCTTTGGGCTGCTCTTTTGATGACAACAGCACCTACTGAATGCAGTGGATCAGTTTGTAGTCACTTTCTCAGCTGCAGTGAAAAGCATAGAATCCTTAAGCCACTACAGTTAGAATATCTGGTTGTAGTACAGAGCACAAAACCACAGAAAACCTTTTTTAACTTTAGTAGATTACAATACAACCTCAGAGTAAAAAAAGAGTATACTTGAATTCAGAAACTAGTATAATCCATTTGGATGGTATTTCTTAGTTGTACGAATGAATGAATGAAGGTACTTCTTGAGCCCCTCTTATGGTTTTTGTTAGTGGCTGAAAAACATACAAGAGAAGTAAAAGACTGTTACTCTCTCAGAGAGTGTATGATCTAGTTGAGGGTGGAGGTGAGCAGATTCACACACAATATGAAGACCAAGCAAAACTCATAAAAAGCCTAAGTATAAAGTGACAATCCTGCTTGTCCTACTCATTAGAGGAAAAGAATGAGAAAACCCGAACAGTAGGATGTTGGTACATTCCTACATGAATGTTACTAGAAGAACTTAAGCTGACAAGTGCATTAGACACTTCTATCAACAGTGAATGTACTCACAAGAGGGGTGGCCAAAGGAGATGAACAGGAGAGAGCATGAGGTAAATTAGATGAGGTTCAAGGGAACCAGGATGGAGGTGTCTGCCGTTATTTTAATATGATCATGTCATTTTGAAAAAATGTTTATTTTTGAGAGAGAGAGGGCAAGCGGTGGAGGGGCGGGGAGAGGGGGACAGAGGATCCAAAGCCAGCTCTGAGCTGACAGCAGAGAGCCCAATGCAGGGCTCGATCCCATGAACAGTGAGATCATGACCTGAGCCAAAGTTGGATGCTTAACCGACTGAGCCACCCAGGCACCCTGATCTTGTCAATTTTGAACCAAACTCCACTGATAGGGCTTACTTCCTTGGGGACAGTGTTACTCAGGCAAGTACATCTGGTTGGCATTGTCTGTATGTACAGCTAAGAGCTAGAGGGCAGATAATTTGAGATGGAGTATTCTGGTGAGCACATGGAAGGTAGACAGTCTGTGTTGTAGGCCACTCTTATTTTAGCTGTTAGGCATATGAAGTGGCCAAGTTTTTAGAAATGTATTAGAAAAGTATTTTAGAAATGAAGGTGTCTGACTTGTGTGCTTGTGCAGGTAAAGCGTTAGCCCACTCATAGGGTTTCTGCAAAGAGAGATTGAATTTTCCTGACAAAAAGCATTTTGGATCTGTTTTAGTGACTTAGCTGGTATTCAACAGCATTCAAAATGATGCCTTCCTGAGCCACTTCACTTTGCATTTTCCTGTGCTCCACAGTCTCAGCCTACATACCTCACCTTGCCTTGTCTTACAAATACAACTGGCTGTAGGAGACTTGGGCAGAAGCTGCAGATTGTTCTAGAAAACCAACCACTGAATACGCACATTATGCTGTACACAGTGGTCAGCAGTGTGACTGTCACATGTGAAAGCTGAACATCGTAAGAAGCAACAGGTTAAAGAACTTCTCTACATCTACTTGTGAATTTCTCATTGAGGAGAATTAAATTCAGAATTGCAACCAGACTATATCTCCCTCTATAGGACCTATCCTCTACCACTACTATCTCTTTGTAGGAAATTTGAAGTAGACCACAATTATGCCCAAAGGAAGTATCATGCTATAAGAAGTTTGTGACTCCAGCCCCTATAGCTTCAAGGTACTGTAGTTCTGACAATAGACTGGATGCAACTTTATAGCCTCAGAGCCAATCTTTGGATTTTTCCAGGAATATAAATGGCAAGTTATTACATGAATGTTACTTGTAGAACTCAAAATGACAAGTATGTTAGACACATACATCAGGAGTGCATGAACTCACAACAGGGCTGGCCAAAGGAGGTGAGCTGGAAAGAGAGAGCCCATGGGAAATTAGGAAGACAGATGAAGGTTAAAGGGAACCAGGATGGAGGTGTCTGCCATTATCTGAATACGATTATGTCTTTTTTGAGCCAAACTCCTCTGATAGGTCCTGCTTCCCCAGGGGCAACACTTCCCGGGCAAGCAAGCTTAGAAGTCATTTAGGAAGAAATATTTCTTTCCTCTGACATGAGCAGCTAGGTGGAAAAGATGAGCATACATTTGCTTTGGGAGCAAGAGGTGCTGAGGTTAGTGCCCATCACCTCCTAGAGATGATGATGTATTGTATATACACATAAAATCACTAAAGCTGCTTGCTATTTCCAGTGGGGTCAGAGTACACAGTCTTTTACTCCAAGTGTCTGTTTTTCAATCTGGCTATATCTTGAAATCTGTTTTGAATACAGCTCAGACAGGAAGGTTTGGGTCAAGCATGCAGTGACTAACCTTCAAAGCAAAACAGAATGCCAGGATAGCTGCCTGACCTTTGTAGTAAAATTAATCTGATGCTTACACTCTACCCTAGAGTCCATAGACTTTATTCATGTGACAGAGTCACAAGACAATTTAGCAGGGATTACTAAATTCCACTTAATCTCATCAGAGGGGAGAACTGAGGTTGATACATTTCAGGACCCCAACGAATTGGCCAAACCATGTGGGAAAAGAAAGGCAGATTGACTTCTAGGAATAAAGTGAAAGAGGCTACACTTGGTGCACAGTAGGCACTCAGTGAGAACTGATTCCGTGAATGAGGCAAAAGAGTAAGACAAACCTCATGTCTGACATGAGGCTCTCTCTGAAGAGAGCCCATTCCCTACCACACACAGATGCAACTTCAATCCTTTCGAGTTTATCATACAGGGAAGCCATTTGGCAAGTGCCAGAGATCCCAGGGTAAGGCTGGAAGGTGAGTGGGTTTGCAGATGGTACAAGACATGCCATCTTTCCACATTCCCCTTCCCATTCCAGCTCATGGTAGAAAGTTTGGGGCAGGAGATTGCTAATCAGAAATGGAGAAAGCCAGGGGCTCCTGGGTGGCTCAGTTGGTTAAGCATCTGACTTCAGCTCAGGTCATGATCTTCTGGTCCATGAGTTTGAGCCCCACATCACGCTCTATGCTGGCAGCTCAGAGCCTGGAGTCTGCTTCGGATTCTGTGTTTCCCTCTCTTTCTGCCCCTCCCCTACTTGTACTCTGTCTCTGTCTCCCAAAAATAAAAAATTAAAAAAAAAAAAAGAAATGGAGAAAGCCAAATAGATACCAACAAATTACAAAGAATGCATCTTACCCAAGAGGGCTAAGAGAACCTCAAACAGGAAAACAATGTGAGGTTTCCAGAGGGCCACTGCAACAGTAGTACCAACCCCAGCATTACCCAGGAGGAATCAGTGTTCCAGTTGCTGCACTTTAACAAGTGTGTTATATATAAAGGCCTAAGATTGTTCACAGTGGGAAATCGTGGTTGGTTTTATTTAGGCAATATAATAATGTAACTTCCTGAATCTGATGCTCTTTATTTGAACATTCATCATAATGATTCATCTCTGCTCTTCTTTCTTTGCCAATGATGTTTGCATTCTATTAGCAAATATAATTTCATAGAAGATGATAAGTGAATCAAAATTATCCAATATGTTTCCATCATGGGAACAGAAGGAATCCTGCAATGCTCTGTTTTGCATCATTCTACTGATTTCAATAAGTTTTTAATAGATATTACTCATCATCACAGAGTCAGTACTAATATAATATTACAGAGATAATCTGATTTTGTCTAAGTGAACCCCCTCATTTTGTTTCACAGGAACTGAACATTTTATAGTCTGGGGGTTCCACAGAAAGTATGCTGACTTTGTACCTAAGAGACACTTAGCACTCATGTGATTCTCTAAATGCCTGTTAGCATTTTACCTTGTATGAATAGTTAACTGGGTGCCTGCAATATTTCCGCTGCAGGATTTAAGAACTTTGGGGCAGGAATGGTACCTCACATACTGTTAACTTACCCCCAGGATATGGCATAGTGAATGAAGAAATAGCCAGTATAGTGCTATATCAGTTTTTACCTACTTTAATCTGCTGAGAGCATTGGATTGCCTGACAATAATGGTGGCTCACAGGACTTGTTGGTTATGTTTTTAAACAGAAATGCTTTCTGTAACTTTTCTAAAAATGCTCCCCAAGTTAATCTTGTTAATATTCTCCATATTAATTTTTTTCTTTCACTAACTAAGCTTAGCCTACCTAAGAGCAATAACCTCTACTAGGGATACCCCTGGTAAGCTGGTTAGCTCTGTCTTCCAAAATGATCTCAAGTCATGGGGATAAAATTGGGGAACCAGACAGTATATTCAAAATATTCAAACAGCAGCAAGGCATGAGCAAACAGAACTGGACACTGAACCTCAGCAGTTGAGCAGGGTCCAGGAGGCCCCTTGGCTGTGCCAGAGGTCAATCCATTATTGCTAGACAATGGGGAAGCCTGGGGGAATACCAGGAGGATCAGGGTGGCCTGTGTGACAGGTGGTCATTTAGGGGGATCTGGGCAGTGATTATTTATTGGCCAGGGTACCCAGTGATGACTTAGGGGGTTCTTGGCAGTAACTATTTACCAACTGGTACCGGAGTTTTATTCACTATTATTAAACTGATATAGCCATTCAGCGTACACTGTCTGAATATCAGCCTGGAGGTAGAGGACCTATTTTTACCCAAACATGCAGCATAAAGAAGCAGATACTCCTACCCACAGCTGCAATCTCCTTAAGTATTGTCTTAATCCTCATGGAAATCTTTATGATCAAAGTTATTCCTTATATTAAGCCCACATGAAAAAACCTTTCCTACAGAAATATTAATCTATCTTCTCTTATTCTGTCTTCCCAGGGTATGAACTGCTAGTCACTTTTTATCTGTTAAACATGTTTTTTCCCTTTAAAAGAATTTTTGAGCCTAAAAAGAAAAACAAATCCTAACATCTATAGCTCTTCCGCCCCCTGCAATAGAAGATGAGTCAGGTAGGGGTAGCCAAGAAGCAGAGACATATGGTGGGAGACTGAGGAGCTGTCCTTGCTGTCTTCTGCTTGAGTGGAGAAAGCAAAAAAAAAAAAAAAAAAAAAATTAAAACAATGGCAGAGGCTGAAAAATAAAGAACTCTCCCTTCAAACCATTCGAATCAATGTAAACAAATGTGTCATGTTTTTGTGCTCTTTTAAAATCATTTTTATGCTAGGGGTGCCTGAGTGGCTCAGTTGGTTGAATGTTGGACTCTTGATGTCAGCTTAAGTCATGATCCCAGGGTCATGGGATCAAGCCCCATGTTGGGCTCTGCATGGAGCCTGCTCAAGATTCTCTTTCTCTCTTTGCCCCTCTCCTCCACTCACTCTCTTTCTCTCTCTCTCTCTCTCTCTCTCTCTCTCTCTCTCAAATAAAAAAAAAGTTATAAAATCATTTTTATCCTAATCCCATATCCAGGTCTCTGGGTGGTAGATATACTCCCCCTCAACACCCAGTAGCTGCTGGGGTACCTTGTGTCACCCATTCTCACCTGTGTGTGCCCACTCAGCAGAGCTGTGTCACCATGAGCAGCAATTGCCTCTCTGCCAGAAGAGCAGCTGTGTTCCAAGGTCTCCGTTTGGGTAAGCTTGTCTTTGCCAGTTAGTGTTAAGTTTCCTTTGTAGGAATGCTAGTGAAATTGCTCAGAAAGTTAGATAGGACATGTGGGAAATTGGCAAGGTGAGCAATTCCTGTTTCTCTAGAGGTGATGGCCTGCAGCTATACTATCTTTTGAGAGCAAATGCCAGCTACAAGATACTTAGGTACAGGCTGGGTAAAAGGGTGAGTCAGAATCACAATTTCTGCCTGGAGGGAATGTCTAAGCAATCACATTGGGCATGAGGTGTTCGGCACACTCTGGTGCTAGAGAGTCAAGCATGAGAGTTTTGCTTAGTAACAGCATCAAATGAGAAAGTAAGAATTCTCACAAATTTATGTTTAAAAAAATCACAGGAGCATCATGTATGCCTTACTTTTTGGGACACCCCTCAGACTGCAAGCTGGACAGACAAAAAAACTTGGGGCACATACTACTAAACAGTTTCAAATGGCATGCCGCATACTAGCTCAGAGGCAAAGGACTTGCTACAAGTCTTTATTTGTGAGTTCCAAGGAAATATCCCCTAAACGGTGCCTTTTGTCCTCATCAACTGCAATATAAAGAGATCTCCAGTAAAGCAAAGCCTTATTCCTTGTCTATAAGATTTCCTTGTGAAGCAGAGGTTCCTTGGGTATGATTAATGCCTGTGGAATATACACTGCAAATAATGGCTGGGGGCCCATAGCATAGAAGAGCTCTGACAAGCATGCCCAGTGGGAGAGACTGATTGGACAGTCAGACTCCTCCAATCTTCATGCCTACCCCTGCCTCCTACTAAGTTGTGTGAGTTTCAAACACAACGGTTAAGATGTCTTACCCAGGGATTTCACTTATGCAGTAGATCAACCAAATATTTATACATGAGGATAAATGGCTGCTTGTGAAGCACCTAAAGTTTTTTTTCAATAAAGGAGGAGTCTGTATGTGGCATTTGGTCTGTCCTGTGTCAGGGGCATATTGCACTGACATTGGAAAAACGTGCTCTTTTCAAAAAGATTTAGTCTCATTTCCCTTTTCTTCCTACTTTCTCTCTAATGACCGGGAGTAGAATGAGACTTCGATTTTAGGATGATTTAGAGGTCTGGGAGTTGGCTCTTTCTTCCCCTGGTGTGTGACCAACTTCAAAGAAGCAATTGTGTAACTACTAAGGAAATTAGTTCTTTGCCAAGAGATGAAGATCTTTTGTCATAAGCCAGAATAAATAACTAAGCCCTTCCATCTCCATCTCAGGAGGGCCTCTGGGCTAAGAGGAATGTCTGTCGGGTCCCTGCAGTAGGCAGTCATCTGGTCAAGAATATTGTTCGTGCTCCTTCTGCAGGCAGAAGCACTGGATTCGAGAGGCTAGGGTGAGTGTAGGGAACACAAAGGAAATAGGCAGTAAACAAATTAACAGATGTATAATGCCCGATGGGGACACACCTCTATTTATAACTACCACTTATTGAGCACCTTCTCTCTGCATATTACTGCACTAGGCAGTTTATATGCATTTTACCCTCATAACAACCTTATGAAGCAGGTATTTTGATTCTCATCTTATGGAGGAGCAAAGTGAGTCTGGAAAGTTTAAGTAACTTGCTTAAAGACTTCACAACGTAAAAGATGGGCCAAGATTTGAACACAAGTTTCTCTCTTTTGACCCTAAGTGTTGGGCATTATATTTGGTACATTGTTTATGCTTAGTCCTCACAACCTTCTTGAGTTGCAGGTATGACTATCTTTATTCACATTTGGTTCACAGAAGTTAAAGACCTTGCCCAAGATCACAGAGACAGTAAGTGGCAGAAGATTCTAATCAAAGCCTGATTCCAAAGCCCAGGCTCTTAACCACTGAACTCTACCACCTCTACTGCCATGTGACATATGTCAGACATTTGGTGAATGTTTGTCCCCATTCCAACTGGTACACTGAAGGTAGGTGGAAAACAAAGTGTTGAGGGTAACTTGAATTTAGTAGAGCAGGAGACGTTGAATAGTAGAGCTAGAGCTAGAGCTACCATTTTCCCTGGGGGCTGGTTTTACACAGGATGTGGGGAAGGGTGCTTAAAGACATAGGGAGACAGAGGGTAACTGATTTCTATCCCTCTATTCCCTAATTATAAGAGGATGAGAGACCACTCAGAACATGAGCTGGATCTAGGACCTATTAGAGACTTACTATTATCTGAGCTGGGTCGATGTGCAAGTTATCAACGTATTGCCTCTTACTCCAAATTCACCCTTGTTACTTGCTCTCTGAAAAGGGTTCTGGGCCCTTTAAATATTTTGCATTTGTCAGTTGATACAGTGTTAAGCTTTGTCAGTAGGGGGTACAAGAGAAACATTTCAGAAGGAAGGGGTTTTTCTTGCTGGTACCAGTGTGCTGGTGTGCTTGCCTTGCAGGCTCCTGCAGTGTAAACACCCACCTTCCCAGTGCCTCACTCTAGCAGCACACACAGCTTCCCCAGCCCCAGGTTTCTGCAGTACCTGCAGCTTTCCCAGCATGAAGTCCCTGTAGTACATGGTAATCAGCAGCATCAAGCAGCATCTCCCAGTACCCCTTGCTCGGGTGGTTTTATAGTGAAGTGCCTATGCTAAGATCCCTCCGAGTGAGCAGCTTTCCTTGGCACTGTAGAGAATAGATTTCCCAGAAGTTCCACAGGGCATATTTCTATAAAGTTCCAGGAGGCACAATTCCAGCGAGTTATGTTGGCACAGCACCACAACAATTTCTCTGCTAAATCCAGTGAGCCACAACTGTATCCTTTACTACTGGATCTCATCCCTGGGGAAGGCATTGCACCTTGGTTGTTCTAACTCAGCAGTGCATATAGTGGCTGCACCTTATCTCTACTATTCCCACATTTTTACAGTTCTTTTTACTTCTTACTAGCCATCTCCTGTTATAGTTAATACTTATATTAAACTTTCTCTGTTCAGATTACTGTGTTGTTTTCTCTTTCCTGATTTTCCCCAGACCAATACAGGTAGCTTCTTCTTCCTAGATCTCAAAGTAAGATGATTCCCAGGGCAAAGGAAGGGACTGAAGGTAAGAAGGATGGCCTTGTCCCAGAAACAAGGTCTAAAGGGAAAAGAGCATCTTAATTTTTCAGGAGGCAGTAGATGTCTTCTCTTTCCTGCTTTCCATGAAAGAAAATGAATTAGGACACCATGACCTCTTAGCTGTTGGAATTATTTTAATGAGGAGGAAAGAACCTGCTAGATAGGAAAGGCAAGTGGAGCCTGAAGAGTGTTTGGGTCATGAGACTTAAAGGCTTTATGATCATTCCGAATTCAAACTGTACTTGAAATTCCATAGTTCAGGTGTTCCAAAGGAGAAGTGCGTATCTGTGAAGACAGTCTCAAAATGACCACCCTCTTTAAAAAATGATGAATATTGAACTCAAAATCTCTATGATTGCCTACAGAATCCTTCTTTCAAAGTTCAGGGTTGTTTCCTCCATGGCCAGAGATAAAATATTTTCTGTTTTTGACTTGGCTTTCCTGTGAATGCATTTATAGAAATTTCCAGACAGCTTGCAATGTTCTGAATTCTGGAAAAACCTCTGAAATCTCAGGATAGAAGTTAGGTGTTTGGAGTTGTTATGTCAGGATGTTTTTCAAGTGCCACAAGGATAAATGGTTTTTATCAGTGACAGAACATCATCATAATTTTTGTATTACTCATGGATTTGTGCAGCTGAGTTCTTTCTGAATTTCAATAAAGCATTTTCCCAGACACGTGTTGGTAATTAACCACTACCTTTCTAATTTTGTTCTCTTTATGCCTTTATGCTTCCCTGACCCTCCCACCACCTAAAACTGCAATACTGCCTCCCCAAAACTCAATGAATGCAAAATGGAAGGCAAGCAGTTAAATAGGAGAGAATAAGGAAATGTAAATCTCAAGGTCTGACAATCAACTAAAATGCTCCCTGTACATGATACAAGATCATCTTTGGAGAATTTAGGAAGCACCGACCCAGATCAAATTCAGAGACACTAAAAGCATCATGGTTAATCAGTCAGCCTGCTCAATCACTGGGAAATTTCCAGCATACACTTGGAGGCCAAAGTCCCCCTAAACCTTTACTAGCCTTCCCTCTTTCCCTCTATCCTCCACATATATGCACACATATACACATAAAAGGATCACATTGCTAAGAATGGAATGAGAAATGGAGCACTGCCTCAGAGCAGTTTGCTGGTTTATACTGTAGCAGCTGATGGGGACAGGTAGAATAGGTGATATGAGGGGTTTGTTGCTCCAGTTAGAACTTCCTCCTGAAGACTGAGAAGACCAATGGTAATAAACCATTACTATAAACCAGTAAAGACTTGCCTTCACATTCAAAACAGGAATTAGTCCTCTGTTGCTGTCATTATTATGATTATAGATTAGAGAACTGGTTTTTAGCCAGGGTGGTTGGATGATCTGACACATGAAGAAGTGGTATTGAGAGGAGGGGTGGCCTAATGCTTAAGATGGGTCCTACGATCAAGACCTGAATTTGACTCCCAGATTTACCACTAACCATAAACAAGGTACTTAACCCCTCTGAGTCAGTTTTCTCATTTACAAAATGGAAATAATAGTATGTGCATTATAGAATGTTATGAGGAATGAATAAGGTTTCCAGCAAAGAGTAGAAATTCCATATATGTTAGCTACTATTATTTCTGTAGTATTATTTACTAAAAATCACACTGTCATAACATCCTCAGTTTCTTTGCTCTCTTTTGCCAGTTTTGGAGGTGTGGATGAAAGTGGTGGTGCTGGGGACATAAAGATATGACCCCCACAAATATTCAAAATTGACTTTTGATAAAGGCACAAAACAAATTCAATGATTTTCAGCAAATGCTGGACATCTGTAGGGAAAAAAAAAAGAAAAAGAAACTTGCCCTAAGTCATAGATACCTTATACAAAAATTAACTCAAAATGAAACATGGACTTAAATGTTAAATGTAAAACCTTAGAGGAAAAATCAGGGAAAAAATCTTTGGGATCTAATGCTAAAAAGAGTTCTTAGGCTTGACACCATAAGCATGACCCATAAAAGGAAAAATTGATAAATGAGATCTCATCAAAATTAAAAACTATTCATCTGTGAAAGACCTTATTAAGAAGATGAAAAGACAGACTACAAAGTGGGGGAAAATATTTGCAAGCCACATATTTGACAAAGGACTAGTATCTAGAATATATAAAGAACTCTCAAAAGTCAATAGAAAAAAAGACAAATGATTCAATTAGAAATTGGGCAAAAGACATGGAGAGACATTTAACCAAAGAGGATATATAAGTGGCAAATTTGCACATGAAGAGATGTTTAACATCATTAGCTATTGGGGAAATGCAAATTAAATCCACAATAAGAGATCATTACACATCTGTCAGAATGGCTAAAATTTAAAAAGTTATATATTTGTAAACCACATATCCAATAAGGGTAAGTTAATATCTAAATATACAAGGAACTCATACAACTCAATAGTAAAAAACAAATAGCCTAATTAAAAATGGGAAAAAGGTCTAAATAGACATTTTTCCAAGGAATGCAAACAAATGGTGCTTGTACAAACAAATGGTACATTGAAAAGGTGCTCAATATCAGTAATCATTAGGGAAATGCAAATCAAGGCCACAATGAGATATCAGTTTACACCTGTTAGGATGTCTATAATAATAATAATAATAACAAAAATGATGAGGTAATAACTGTTGGCAAGGGTGTGGAGAAAAGGGGACTCTTGTACACCGTTTGTGGCAATGTAAACTGGTACAGACACTATGGGAAACAGTATGGAGGTCTTCAAGAAATTAACAATAGAACTGCCATATGATTCAGCAATCCCACCCCTGGGTATATATCTAAAGTAAATAAAATCATTATCTTGGAAGAGATATCTGTATTCTTACATTGACAGCAGCATTATTCATAATAGCCAAGTATGGAAACAACCTAAGTGTCTGTTGACAGATGAATGGATAAAGAAAATGTGGCATATATAGACAAAGGAATATTATACAATCTTTAAAAAGAAGGAAATCTTGTCATTTGCAAAAACATGGATGAACATGGAAGATACTATGCTAAATGAAAGAAGCCAGACAAAGAAAGACAAATACCACCTGGTATCACTTATATGTGGAGTCTAAAATAAAGTCAAACTCATAGAAGCAGAGCAGAAAAGTGGATGCCAGGGGCTACAGGATAGGAGAAATGGGGAAAGGTTGGTAAAAGGGCACAAACGTTCAGTTATAAAATGAATAAGATCTGAGGACCTAATGAATAACATAGCAACTATAGTTGATAACACTACTGTATAATTGAAATTTGCTAAGAGAGTAGGACTTAAATGTCACACACACACACACACACACACAAATATATGAGGTAAGGGATGTGTTAACTTGATGGGGTGAATCCTTCCATAGTGTATATCAAATCATCATGTACACTTTAAATATCTTGCAATTTTATTTGTCAACTTTACCTCAGTAAAGCTGGGGAAAAAATGACAACACCAAATACTGGTAAAGATGTAAAGATCTGGACCATTCATACACTATGAATGTGGAAATGTGAAATGGTACAATCACTTTGGAAAAGTTTGGCTGTTTCTTTTAAAAATTAAACATGCAACTACCAAATGACCCAGACATTGCACTCTGTGCATTTATCCCAGAGAAATGAAGATGTACATTCACATAAAAACATGTACATGAATGTAAATAGTAGCTTTATTCATAATAGTAAAAACCTGGAAAAAACCAAGATGTTCTCAACAGGTGAATATTAAACTATGGCACATCCATACAATGGAATACTACAGAATTGACTATTGATACACACAATTATCTGAATAAATCTCGAGGGAGTTATGCTGAGTAACATAGACAATCTAGAAAGGTTAAATACTGCAAGATTTTATTTATATAAATGCCAAAGTTACAGAAATGGAGAATATATTAGTGGCTGACATAAGGCAGTAGGGAGGGGGGCAACAGGAGGGATCCTTGTGGTGACTGAACCATTCTGCATCCTGACTACACCAATGACAGTATCTTGGTTGTGCTACTGTACTATAGTTCTGCAGGATGTTACTGGGTAAAAAGTATATGGGAGCTCTCTGATTATTTCAAAAAAGGTTTAACTTTTCAAAAAAGGAAGGGGGGAAAGGTGTGTAAAAACAGAAGAAACAGAGTAGAGACAGACTCTCCTGTTTCCGATCGAGTTCAGATATGTGTCCCAGGTTATAGCAGGGTTTCCAGCTTGGCAGGCTAATCCAATGAAGTGCAGACATCCCCCCCCCCCCCACCAGTGTAGGAAAGAAAGCAAGGCAGATTTTTCCTGCAGATATAGTGCCTGCTCCTCTCACTGGGATGTCAGTTATTAGTTATTGCTCTTACACATTTGGAAACTGGGGGATATATGACACAACTAATGAAGGTTAAGAAGCTTTGGGTTAGAGTCAGAACTAGTAAAGTTCCTTAAAGTCATGCAAGCAGCTCTGTTGCTGGTACCAAAGCCTCCTCTGAGATTGTTTAAGCAAATGGGATATTTGAGCAAATAGTATTTTTCTGTTTTGCTCCTGAAGAAAAGAGACAACAGAGAGAAGCCACAGGACAGTTCTCCCCTTGAAGGCAGCATAGAGAAGGAAAGAGAAAGCTTAGAGTGGTCCAGGAGGAAAGACAGAGGATTATAGGCTTGACAAGGAAGACAGCAGAAATTTCTCTGCTTCCATGTGTCTGGGTAATTGGGCATCTCTTTACCTCTCATGGATGCCATGCAGTACTTCAGGCAACTTGGAAGGAAAGCATTGAGTAAAGATCAATTGAGTGTTGACATCTCATTTCTAAAGGCTAATGGTTCACAGGTGAGTGGTTGCACAAAATATTAAAGAGCAGTTTGCTTTTCCCTCTGAACGATGGATCACTACAGGGAGAATGCATTTATACCACTGGCTGAGTATTTTCAAACAAACACAATAGTCCTTCTTGCTCTTCTCTTCTTTTCTGTAACGACATTTAACAATCTGCTTTAACACTGACTTTTAAGCCTCCCCATACACTGGCTCTGTTTATTAAATCCACTGAAAGATGCCTAGCCCAGGTGGTCTACCTACAATCAGCAGAATTCCATGGGTAAGGTGAATGTTAAATGTGTCTGAATTAAGGCATTCTAAGGTGAACGAAGAACCCCATTCATGTACATGCCTAGGGATGTGGCTGTCCCATGGGAACAGTGCAGGGATAGCTTCACCTCTGTGCCCATTTCCCATCTTCCCTAATGCTTCAGGGGCAGACAGGAGCTTCTTGGGCTTCGCAGTGCATTTTGTGTTCAGCCCATTTCCATAGGGCATAGTACCTTCCTGTCTTTCCTACCTTCTCTTCTGGCTGCCAGTTCTATTATCTCCATCAGAAATTTGATCCTGCTAGAAGTGCTGTGGGGTTTTTGTGTGTGTGTGTGTGTCTATTTTTTTTTAATAGAGCCTTCCAGTTTCCTTTGGGCCATTATGTTCTCCTGAAGCAATGCTTTGCCGTCAGTCATTAATATTTAATGTGACTAGAAGCTTTCACAAAAACCTAGCGAGATGCACATGTTTTAAGTGGCAAAGCTGTTATTTAATGATCTCGGGTGGATACACTAATTCAACCTACCCGTGAGGAAAGGTGACCTCCCAGTCCCTCTGACTCTGTGTCTACATTAATATAACTGAAACCTCCTCTATTTATGAAAGCATCCATTCACCCCAGAACAGAGGGCTGTAGGATTTTTTTCTGACATCATAAAATTAACTGGTGATTTCTAAAAAATTGTAAAAGAACATAAAAAAATACAAGTGTGAAAAGATGTACATATGATGAATGTCTCTTATGACATTGCTATAATAAGAAAATAAATTAGAAATAACCCAACTATCCAATAATAGAGGACTGGTTAAATAAATTAAATTATATCTATTTATATAATGGAATACTTTGGAGCCAGTAGGAATGATGATGTAGATCTATGTTTATGGACATGGAAAGATGTCAAGATACATTAATAAGTGAAAAAAGTCAGGCTAAAAAAACAGTATGTACAATATGATTAAATTGTTTTTATTTAAAAAAAAAATAGATATACCTGCCAAAAAAAGCCGGAAAAGGTATATACCAAAATGTTTTATTTGGGTGTTGTGGTTGCAAATGATTTTCACATTGTTCTTTATATCTTTGTTTACTATCTAAAAATTTTATACTATGGGATTGTAGCTATGTAACTTATAAATTACTTTTACTTGAAATTTCAATCCAAGTGACCTTCATATTTCCATTCAAGCCCTCAATGTTAATCTAGACCAGAGGCTGGCAAACTCTTCTATACAGGACCAGATTATAAATATTTTAGGCTTTGTGTACCATATTGCCTGTGTCATAACTACTCCACTCGGCTCACACAGTGCTAAAGCAGCCAGAGACAGTATGCAAACAACTGGCATGGCTATGTTCCAATAAAACTTTATTTATAGAAAGAGGCAGTGGTCTGGATTTCAACCACAGGCTGTAGTTTACCAAACCCGGCTCCATAGTTCTAAATAGAGGAGGCTGAAATTCCATGTGCCTCAAGAATTAATCTGGTTTCCTCTGTTCTCTTGGGTCAATGCAAAGGAGAGGTTGATGCTCTCCAAAGTTGAGGCCAAAATGGCTTGGGGACATCAGAGGAGCTTCTTATTTTTTGCTTCTTGGTTTGAGAATTTTCCTATTCCACACTTGGGCCATGCTTTATCTAGGCTTCTCTGCCCACCAAAGTGAACCCTAGATCTGCCATAGATACAGCCATGGTTACAGAAGCCCCCTAAGGAACTCAAAAAGGCTGAAGAACTTACAATCACTAACTGAGTAACTTTAGCTAAACCCAGAAAGCCCAAAAGATTCAGTGTTTCCTATAGGCCAGAAGTATTGACATACTTTATAAACCAGTGTTCTGAGATGGATAATTATATCTGTCCACAGGAAAACTTTTGAGGAATCTTAAAATGTTCAACAGCCCAATTTAGGAGTTTAAAAGACTTACATAGCTGAGGCACAATGCACATGGGGAAAAAAAGGAAGTTTTAGCTGAAGATGGCCAGGACTTTTAGTCACAGACAGTACCCCTGATTCCCAGAAGGGCAGTGCAAGAAGGATTTAGTTCATGCCTCTGCCTTCAGTCACAATCAGTGTTGCAATTATTAAAGCAATTTACTTGACATACCCAATCTGTAAAGAGTATTTCCTACCTCTTCTTTTCTCTTCAAAGTAGGAAAGATTAAATTATTGCTTATACACACACACACACGCACACACCACACAACACACACCACACACACACACACACACACACACCACTCCTGAAATGCTTCCAAAAACATAGCTTCCAGATCATCCCATTCCTACTATCTAAAGTATTATTCACTCATATTTAATAGTCTAGCCACTCAAAGGAAGTCACCTAAGAATTCAATGTGTTACATACAGGATCCAGGGAACCAGAGACCCATAATCAGGATTCTGGGTTACAGCAAACCTAGATGCCCTGAATTCCTAACCTGGAAAAATCTGACAAATTTACTAATAGAATCTCAGGACTTTCAGGGCACTTGTGGACCGGCCTACCACAACAGGCTTTTCAGAAGAGTGAGGAGTTGGCTCAGGTGGGAAAAAGGAATGGGAAGCAGGAAAAGGTCTCCAAGAGTACCAAGAAAATTCAAGTGTTCAGAAAATTCAAAAGAGAGTAGGGGGTGGAGTCAAGATGCTGGTTGAGGTAAGTGTGATCAAAGGGCAAAAGGGAGGAAGAGAGGGAAACAGACATCCTGCTAGTATCATAGCTGCCATTTGACAGAGGCAGGTTGAGTGATTCGTTCAAGGTACCCTGTCAGTTGCCTTGAAATGTAAATTCACTCTTTCCAGTTTCTACTGTTACATTATATCCCACCATGTTACCCAGCTGCTCATGAAGTTGGTGCCTGTTCATTTTCCTGAAGATTTAAAAAAAACTTAGAAAAATACCTAGTAGTATGTAGGTGTAAAACAGTTGCTTGAATCATCTATGGAAACGGCAGAAATTTTTAAGGTGTGCAAACTGTTTTAAAACATGTAAATGCCTGATTCGGAATAAATGGGGATGGGACGTTCCAATTGTTCCCAGATAGTAGATTTAGAAGCAGTGTTCCAATTCAGAGAGTGACACTAAAATTGCTATAATTACTTAAAAATTTTCAAACGTTTAACTTAAATGAACTCATGTAGAGAACAGTACAGTGGACAGGAAGTATGGGCACTTAGGGTAACTTGGCTTCTAGTGTCAGCTCTGTCACTAAGTTTACTACGTGATCTTCACTAAGCGACTTTCTCTCTCTGAATGTTAGTTTCCTCACTGTGAGATGATGAGGTTGGACTCCATCATCTCTAAAACATCTTTCACCTCTCACCTTTTATGATTCTGTAATTCTTGGTTCTTTTTTTCTCCTGACATTTATTTGCAAGGGCCATTCTGCCATCCACTCAATTTAAGTTTTCAGTAAATCGTGGATGGTCTTAAATAAAATCTCCCCCTTGTGAAGGGGAAAAGAACAGGATGTTTGTGCTGAAATGGCTCATGTCAGGTATGACCTTTTTAATTCAGAGCAGCTCTCTAGTGGTTCATTAACTCACCCCATGGGTAGCACAGCAGGCAAGTACTATTATAAAAGACCGTAACTGTGTAGCTAGAGAGAGCTTCCCTATTACCCAGTGAAAACAGAGTGGTTTCCTCTTTGCACCCACATGGGTCAATTTTTAGATCAGGAACATATGATTCTATCACTGAAGGAACACTGGCCAACTGATAGATACCCTGTGCCAAGTCTAACACTTGTTTTGAGGACTAAGCTGGAGTCCTTTCCACAGGAAGTAATGGAATTACTTCTAAATAATTGATAACTGTGGCTCTCTTTCTTAGATAATTAAAAATGCATGGGAAATAGAATAGTAAATAATAATAGCCTATTCTTGCATTATGCTTTACATTTTACAACACATGTCAATAAGTGTATTTTTCATTTACATTTTCTTTTTTTAAGTTTATTTATTTGGAGAGAGAGAGAGAGAGAGAGAGACCATGAGTGGGGTAGGGGCAGAGAGAAAGGGAGAAAGGGAGAGAGGGAGAGAGGGAGAGAGGGGAATCCCAAGTAGGTTCCCTGCTGTCTATGCAGAGTCCCAACACATGGTGGGGGGGGGGGGGGGGACTCAAACTCATGAAACCTTGAGATCCTGGCCTGAGCCAAAATCAACTCGAGTGGGACGCTCGACCAACTGAGGCACCCAGGTGCCCCCATTTACATTTTCTAAAGGACCCACTGAAGTGAGGAAAATAATTATTATCCCCCGTTTACCAGATAAGGAAATCAAGGCTCAGGGAAATTAAGGACTTATCCTGGGTCTCATAATAAGTGGCAGAGCTGAAAGTAGAATCCACATCTTGGCTGGTTCAGCTAATTCACCAATACACCTTTTTAGCTGTCTTGTTATATGAATTGTGAGGTGTTATCAGGAGTGCAGGTTAAAGAGCAAAGATTTTAGTACTGTGTCTAGATATTGCAAAGTAATTTTACACTCATCTGAAGATTTCAGACATAGGTTTAATTTCTCATAATGGGATCAGTGGCTAGGAAGGACTATGAAAAAGTACATATGACGCAATGAATTCAGTTGATCATTACATATCTACTAGAGTCAAAGCACATATTTATTGAACACCTGTACAACTGACCCTGCACAAGATGATATGGAGATAAACAGAAATACAAAACACGATTCCCGACCTCAAAGAGATTAAGTAGTATATAATAAAGTGCTAAATATTGTAGTTGCCACAATAAGTGCTGTAGGAGCACGGGGGAGGTCAGCAAGGGAAGTGTTCATGGAAGAAATGGAATTGAATTAAACAGTTAAAGGATCGATAGGTAGAATTTCACCGGCAGAGAGGAGGAAGAAAATTCTGGGTTGAAGGGTGAATGAAGGGTGTGGGAAGGGAATTACATGAGCTAAGCCAAAAGGGGCAGGCATACATGAGACTGGATATCTGTGAGGATACTGATCCTAGTGGAGAGCAGTGGAGGAGAGTCTGCTAAAGCCACAGTTCATCCTAAGTGTTCAGGCACAGGGTTGTCTGCTTTTTGTTGCATTCTATTCACTCGAATAAAATGACACGGAAGGTAGACATAATGATTTTTAAAAGATTGGTTCTGGAGTCAGATAGACCCAGGTTTGAGTCCCAGGATTAACACTTACTTGCTGTATGACCTTGGGTTAATTAATTAACCTCTTGGAGTTTAGTTTCCTCCTCTGTAAATGCAGAGCCTATGACATAATGCTCATCAAGTACCTAGCAAAGTCCTGGCACATGGTAAGCATATGATATAGGTGATCCATTGAATGAGAATTTATTTCTATACCTTTATTAAGGTTTTCATATAGATAAATTAAAAAGCAAAAAGTGCTTTTGGTCCAATCACTTGTTTTAATTTTTTACTCAAAGTTTGATTCAAAAACATGATAGCCATACTAGTGAGAACTGAGTGGGCGATAGTGTTGAATAGAAAAGTTAAGATCAGATCTTGCAGGACCTTCATGGTTGGTTTGAGGAGACTGCCCTGTGGGGAATACATATGCCTTCTGACTAAGGAGAAGGAGCCAGAGGAATCAGCTCAAGGGCACTTAGCCAACTGCTGGCAAAAGTGTCCCAAGCTTGCAAACTGCTCATCCTTACCTCCATCCACTCATCCGTTTGACACTCTGTGCTCCTCTCATTTTCTCTCTAAGGAGCATTTCTTAAAGCTATGGTATGCTGTGCACATTTGCCTTCCATCATACATATACTTTCTGATGGATGGGAAGTTTGGATCAGCATTTTGTCCTGGAGACCTGAGTATAATCACCTTCTAGTAAGACGTTAGGGTCATGTAACCAAAGGGTCAGATTTACTGAGGAATAGTCTGAGAAGCTCTAGGGAAGTAAATTCCCGGCTTGAGTGAAACAGGAAGAAATAACAGGTGCCAACAACAATAAGCAACAGAATCCCAGGAAAGAGCAACTGTTACCTGAGCCTGGAAGGTCATGAATGTGGAACACATTTTCAAAATAGGAGCCTAGGGACAACGCTGTAATTACCAACCAATAAGCCTCCCCTTAGTACCAGGAAAACAGATGGATACACTAATTAAAGGGGGACAGAGAGGGAGAGACAGAGAACAATGTAATATTTAAATGTGAGGAACTCAAGAGAGTCAAACTAGCTCTGTTTCTGAAAAAGAAAATTACCTTGTTAACTCCAGGTAGCTCTACCCACGCCTTAGAAACCTATGCCAAATAATGTATTTTTAAATAGTCAAATGTTTTCAAATAGTCTTTATATATAATTTTCTTTGGTCCAGGGTGAACTGCAATATGGTTTTTGAAGTAAAGAAATCTTGGGAAGCCACCCTCTGACCACACGTACCATCTTTCTTATGTTTTTCTCCCCTTTCTTTTTCAAAGGGAGGGGAAACATACATTCTAAACATGAATGAGTTTATTGGCTGTCAGTGTTAAAGAATGGCTTACTAAATAGATGATGTACAAGCACTTAGGAAAGTAAGTGGTGACCAGAGAAGCCAGTGTAAGAACACGTCTGGTTAAGTAAAGATAATTTTGTTTACCTTTTTTCTTTGAAAAGGATACTAGAATGACAGCTTCACAGAAAATCTTTCACAATTGCCTTATAAAAAAGATGGAGAAATATGGATCAGATGACAGCTTAGTTGGCTGTATTCCTAGTTGCTTGAAGGACTGTGCTCAAAGAGCGGTGATGAATGAATTGACAACAATTTGGAGGGTTACAGGGCTCTCTACTTTCCCAGTCCTGTTCAATATTTTAATCTATGATTTTTGGATGAAAGTATAAAAGGCTGTAGATAAGACAAAGCTAGAGAGTATACTTAAACTTACTTGATGATGGAACGGAGTTTCAAAAATAATTGTCGCCACCATTTATTATCTTGTAGACACTACTATACATAAGCTATCTCATTGATATTTTAAAACCACAGAAAACTAAGTCTCAGAGAGGTTTTAAGTAGTGTGTCCAAGGCTACACAGCTAGTAAGTGACACTGCCAGGATTTAAACCCAAAACTGTCTGCTATTAAAGCTCATGTTCTTTCTCCTATACTAGACTGCCAGCCACTACTCTACATTGTCTTGACAAACTAGACTAGAATATGATTTCTCTTGAATATAGGACAGAATTGAGCAGAGGCTGGAAGCTCTGGGAAACAAGAAAGAATCAGACCATACACATTCACCATAGCTTTCATGAAGGGTCAGAGCGATGGTGAAAACCAGCACTTAGACTAATAATCTGCTGAGAATATTCTGAGTTAGAAGATAGTGAATGCCACTATTTCCTGGCTTTTTTATTATATCTATCTTTATTTGTACAAGGAAAAGTGGCTGGAATGACAAGCCCAAAACTATGAAAATGGAATATAATGTACAAAAAAAAGCCATAGAAGAACAGAATGGAGGAAACATGACCTCTATGTATATCATATTACAAAGACTTAGGGGGGTTAGTTTGCAACTTCAACATGAGATAACAATATGAAATAGCTTCTAGAAAAGCAGATATAACTCAGGCTGTATTCATGGAAGAAATAAGTGGACTCTGGAGCCTAAGGAATAATAGGCACACTATTGTTTGTTCCGGCCACTGTGTTCTCTTATGATAGGAAGGTAATAACAGTAATATTGAACATCACCAGAGGAAAGTGACTCACTGGGGTGAGTGTTTGGAAACCATCTCCTATGAGGGACATTTTGTGGTAATCAGAATATTTAGCTTAGTGAGGAGAAAACTTGGGAGCATGGAAGCTATATTCAAATATTTGAAGAACCATCATGTGGAAAAAAGAGTATACTTGTGTTTTTTATGTTTTTTAAAAAATTATTTGTTTATTTTGAGAGAGAGCATGAAGGGGAGGAAGGAACAGAGAGAGAGGCAAGGGAAGAGAGAAAAAGAGAGAGAGAGAGAGAGAGAGAGAGAGAGAGAGAGAGAGAGAGAGAATCCCAAGGAGTCTCTGCACTGCCAGTGTGGAGACCGATGTAGGGCTTGAACTCATGAACCATGAGATCATGACCTGACCTAAAACCAAGAGTTGATGCTTAACCAACTGAGCCACCCCAGGAGTCCTGGTTTGATATGTTTTATAATACAAACCTAGGACCCAGGAGGCAGCTTATTGTTCAGTATAAGAAAGAATTTCCTAATAATTAGAGTGGTCCAACCATGGAGTGATAAAAATAATAGGTAACATTTAGGTACCCAGCACTATGGTCTACTGTTGACATATCTCATGGGATCCCCACAAGAATCCATACAGTCCATGGAGAAGGGAGTGGTTACATTGTAAAGCAGTCATCTTAATGTCACTTAGAGTATTTGTCACAAATTAGATGAATGCCTGGCAGGCATGTATCGTATTTAATTTTGTATTGAGGTGGTGCGTGGGGGGTGGGAATTGAATTAAATGACCATGTGAAGCCTTGTTTAATATAAGACTTAGTAAATCTACTTTATCTGTTTTCAAATTTATAACATTAAACACTGTAATCTGACAGCCCAAATATAGCATTTTGAACTCTTCATAAGATTGGCACGTGTCTATATGTGCATGTACACAGACACACATATACATACATATACATTTATTTTTTAAATCATACACACACCAGGGTCTAAGGCGAAAGATAGGGATACTATCTGAATACATGTAAGCTTCAAATAATTTAGAATCCTACAACATTCAACCTATTAATTAAGCCAATAAAATAAAGTGAGAAAGAGCATATGCTTTATCATGGGCAGATGTTGAAATATACATCATGTTTTCAAAAGCAGACAATGACAAAAATGTAGAAAATATAAATTTAAAAATGATTTCATCTCAATGGCTGAATCACAGGATGATTCTCCTGTTCTGTCTCTGTGGAACATAAACATAATAATTTACCAGATGCATAACTTGGGCTTTGTGTCCATCACTGTACTAGAGGATTTAATTGTATTACTTTATTTAATTCTTGCAACAACCCGAAAGGTTGGTATGAAGACATTGTTTCTATATTTATTTACATACCCCAAGAATGGGGGAGAGGGGCAGAGGGAGAGAAATGGAGAGAAAATCTTAAGCAGGCTCTATGCTCAGTGCAGAGCTTCACGTGGGGCTCAATTCCATGACCCTGGGATCATGGCCTGAGTTGAAATCAAAAGTTGGATGCTCAACTGACTGAGCCACCCAGGCGTTCCTGACATTATTTCTATTTTAAAGTTGAGAAAAGAGTCTCAGAAAGAAGCAACAAATCCAGAATCACACAGGACATAGCAGTGCCAGGATTTAAACACAGGTGTTCCCTATTTTTTTATGTTTATTTATTTATTTTTGAGAGAGAGAGAGAGAGAGAGAGAGAGAGAGAGAGAGAGAGAGAGAAGGGCAGAGAAAGAGGGAGACAGAGAATCCTAAGTAGGTTCCACACTGTCAGCACTTAAAATTTGGACACTTAAACTGACTGAGCCATCCAGGTTCCCCTGAACACAGGTATTTTTTATTTCATACTGTATACTATGTTAAATAAGTACCATTATTCTCTTCTCTTTCTATTAAAGTACTTTGAAAATGCAAAGTATAGCACAAATGGTAATGCCTATCATTGATAAACAACTATAACATCCAACATCCAGATTCACATGATCTCTGTCTTGAAAAAACTTGACATTTTAACATAAAGCTTGGTCTTTTTAGCACAGATGGGCAAAAAATTGGAGATTCCTGGCCTGTTCTATGGCTTGATTTTAAGACAAAAAGAATGTGCTTGAAGAATTATTGGAGGAAGGCCCAGTGGGAAGATGCTCCAATAATTCCTTCAATGTAGATTCTAAATTACTGAGAGATAAGAAAGATGGGAAACCAACTAGTCCACATATCACTTGCTTGTTCACTACATGCAGGGCCCTGCAATGTCTACCGTATGAAGATCCAGAGGAAAAAGAAGGACTAAGTTCCTTCCATGGGGGCGCTCCTAGTTGAAGGATGCCATTCATGAAAGTTCTAAAACAATGCTGTAAATTTCCTGATGAGTCTAAGTTCTATTGCTACAAAGTCAGTCATCCTTTGGATGGAGCTTCATGCTCACTGTCCCTCTCCCACTAGCATAAATGAATAAAGTTTAATATGAGAACGTCCGGAGCTCAACTTGTTCTTAAGTAAAGATTTAAAAAGTAGAGACAAAAGATGAAAATTAAGTACTAAAGACTGCCAGGAAAGATCTGGTTGACCAGCTCCAACCTTAAGCCCTTTTTCAGAACCTGTCATTTGTTATCCACAGCCTATGATGAATTATAACCCCTGAATCAAACAGACCTCAAGTTCCCACTTCCGAGAAGGCATCAGTGGTGTGAAGAGAAATTGCTACTGTGACAATTGAAGCAATTGGTGAAAGTCCAGTGCATTTCCCAGCTCACACATGCCTCTTAAGCTTCCCGTTAATGAGAGTCAATAGGCTTGCCAGCAGACACTGTACTCACCATGTTTTCCCATCCAGACGGGACAGTCCAGGAACAATTACAGAATCACGAACTTGAGCCACATCCATAGCCCGACATAGCTTCATTTCTCTAGTGGAGTAATGTGTAACTGCTTCACTGCCAACACAAAAGTCCTCATAAACTCATAGCCTCACCTTTATTTATCTTGGGACCCTTCTTTTTGTTTTCTCTTATGTTTTAGTTAAGATACCCTCCTTGTTTTAGGTACTGAGGATAGTAATATAACAGCTGCAAACTACTACTTTGTATCTTCTAGAGGCCAGATTTCTTCTTGCCTTAATTAGCACTGCTTTTAAATATCCCTGCCATCATCTCCAACTTGATATGGGCCTGGGATTCCCATTTCCAACAAGGATTTTCTATTGCCAAAACCGACTACCACAAGGGAAAGAACAATTAAGGTAGTCCCTAAGCACGAAGAAATCCCATTTCCAACTAGCTGATGAGGAACGTGAAAGCAAGACTTGGGTCTGTTCAAGGGAAGATGATTACATTTGTAATTTGCTCCAAACCAAGCTGAGTGGTTGTGTCCATGCAGGGTGGGCACTGGCCCAGAAAGAACCAGGGTTCCAATGAAGGCCTTCTCTCTCTATCACAATAGGACAGCTGTGTGCAAGTTAGGTATGAGTAAACGTCTGAAGGCCAGGAGGCCAGTTGAGAGGCTCTTAGAGTACAGCATAGGCTGGTGGCAGTGAAACTATAAAAGGAATGCTATCTATGCTTATCTCCCACTCTTAAATATTAACTTTACGATGAAGAAGGAGATGGGTGCCAATGGAGTTAAAGTTGTCTGATGGTGGCAACTAGCACCAGCAAATCCAAGCTTTTCAGTTTGAGTAGAAGGGTGATGTGAGGCATTTTCCTTGGCCAGGGAGACAGGGAAGTCAAGTTATGAAAAATTTGGGAATCACAACTTACACCAGTACCTTAAGGAAACCCTCATAAATACCATGTACTCTTAGATCGTACTCTCCTAGCAGACAGGAGACAAATCTACCGAGTTTCTTTTTTTTTCCCCAACATATTTAAGACAGCAATTAGCACTTAGCAGAAAGTTTGAATTTCCTTAAACCTATTTATGTGGGCAATGGCCTTTCGAATAAAAAAGGCTGAACTGTAAAAGAAATTGGAATCAATCCCTAGCTTAAGACCCTGTTAATACCAAGAGTTTCAGCTTATTTTCAGAATTTAATTCCTCTGTTCAACTTTGTAATAGTCCATGCAGATAAAAGGAGCCCAACTGCCTCCTGGTTTCAGCAGAATATCGATCACTATCCTCCTGAATTTACTTTGGAGTTATACCCCTCAGGTGACTCCTGATACTGTGTACACATGACCTGTTTTAAGACACAAAGCAGCTCTGAGCTGTGAGCCTAGTGCCCCTGAAGCAGTGCTTTTCAAAGAGCTTCTCTGCTGAGCAAGCTCTTTGCATAGTACAATTAGGCTCAGCCAGCAGACAAACTATTCTGCCATCTGAGGTGTCTTCCAGTAATAGAGATTTGCAGCAATGTGTACCAGACTTGGAGTATTACTCAGATCTACCAAGTCCCCAATTTGGGGAAGTGGCTCTGATTGGGTTTGAAGTCTTCAGTGTCTTTGGACAGATGTATTTATTCAACAAGTTGAGGCCTGTGGACAATTCAGATTCTAGCTCAGCCTGTAGCCACTATTTAAGAAGGCCCGCAGACAATAACTAAAGATTAGAAGAAAACGTGCAGTGATGTAGCTACAGGAAAGTGCTTATTAAAGGTTCTTGTTTGCCCCAAAGTTGTGAAAATTCAGAATCACAACAACGAGGGTTGGTTGAAGGTTGGTGCTGCACCGGTAGAGTGCACTGCTACATATTCACTGGTACTACTCACATCCCAGTTTTCCAAGAGGACTGGACCAGGGACCAAGAAGCCTTAATTCTACTGAATCGTTTCTTTTTGAGCTAATAAAAGCTAACATATCAATCACCTATTTTGTGCCAGAAACTATGGGAAACATTACTCCTTGATTACATTATCTCATTTATTTCCTCACAACCACCCCATGAGTCCCATTATCTCCTCATTTTACAGGAAGCATAGAGAAGTCAAATATTTGCCGAACATAACACAGGTTATACAGAGCCCAGGTTAGTCTGATGCCTAACCTCTTTGTATCACTGCCTGTCTTCCATACTAAGTGTGTAATACCAAGTAGGAGTAACTAATACTCCTACTTACTATGCTACACTGACTGTTTACCATATTGCCACTTTTCCTTCGCTTTGTCACTTATAAGTGGGACTTATGGACTAGATGGTATTAGAACGCTTCTACTTCTAAAAATGCAGTAGTTGCATAGAGAGTGAGAGAAAAAAGCTATACTTCTTCCAGGTAAGTGTGGATACAGTTCCAGTAGACAGAATTCCAACTTGGATCTGAATTTGTATGCTGTGTGACTTTTACTCCTGTGAACATCAGGTGATACCCTGGAGGACTGACTTTCCCATTCATCTCTCTATAGGGTGGGTGGCCTCCACACAGCAGACTGGGAAACTTTACAGGAGACCTGGCCATCTGTAATCTCTGCACCCCACCTTAGCAAAGAAAGCATAAAGTATACAGTCTCTCTCTCTCTCTCTCTCTCTCTCTCTCTCTCTCTCTCTCTCTCTCTCATACCCTCAGGCCAAATGACAAATGCCCAGTGGTTCTAGGTAGGAGGCTGAGCTGGTCCTCAGCATCTAGCTCACTTTTCCATAACTTTCTCTTTCTGGGCAGGGGCTGGGCCGATTAAGATCAGTTGAGAGTCTGGGGCAACAAAAAGGTGACCCATAAAGCCTATCTTATTTATTTGCACATTATTTATATAGCTGGGGGCAGCAAATATCAGATGCCAGTCATAATGAAGAAAAAGCCAGAAGTTCCTTGAAGACTTTTAAGGTGAAATGCCTGCAGGAAGAAGAGAAGGTTCCCTAGATTTTTCATTTTAAAAAATGAAAATTTTATTTTAAAATAATGTTAAACTCCTTGGAGCTGCAGCTGAATATTAAATAGAAACATCTTAGAGAAATTTGCCTGAGAGCTATATAAATTCTAAACCATGAAAACAACACACTCAATAGAAAACTGTAAAAGAGAAAAGTGATAAGTTTGCTTTATCAAAGAAACAAAGCATTTTCCTCCAGGGAGGAAGGAAGCATGATGGGAAATCTGTAAACAATGGACTTCTGAGAAATTTCATGTGTTTTCTTAAAAACAAAAATAACAACAACCCAAACTCTATGGTATTGACAAGGGACAAATGTTCACGGTATTGAGATGGGACAAGGGCTTTCCTACCTAATAGTACACGGGCCCTGGGATATTTCCAAAAGGCAAAATAGTCCTGACTCCAACCTCTTCCTGGCATGATTTGAACAATCTTTGTCAGACACTGCCTTTCTCCAAATCTCTACCATGTTCCAGGCACCATGCTAAAATTCCTTCCTGTTGTCCCCGATCTAAAGCTAAACAATGAGGGGGGCATCTGTGGTGGTGATGGTAGTAGGGAGAGTTGGGGTGAGGCATGAGAGGGCACCTCTCTGCTTATTTTGCAATTTGTTGCTCTGCCTGCATTTTTTCCATCTGTGTCTATGTCAGCATGTCTGTTTCTGTTTTGTTGTTCTATTTCCCTGATTGTTTCTCTGTTAGTGTCTCAGTTTGTCCACACCTTTCTTTCTTTTGCCCTGTCTGTCCTTCTCTGTCTTGAACACTATCTGCATACCTGCTTGCTTCCTGTCTCTGTATGTCTCTCTCGGGTTCTGTCTCTCTGTTAATCTGTCTTTGTCCTCCTGTTGCTTTCTCGGTCTCCATTGTGCATTCTTTCTCTCTCAATCTCTCTTCTCCCTCCCCCCATCCCTCCCTTTCTCTGTCTGTTCATCTTACTCTATCTGTCTGTGTTTCTGGCTTTGTCTGCCTGCCTTCTGGCCTCTTTGTCTGTCTCTGACCAATAACCTCTGACCATCTCTTTCTATTTCTTACTCTCTCTCTGAATATCTGTCTCTGTTCAACTGCCCATATCTGTCTCTGTCTGTCCGTCTTTTGGTCTGGCTATCTGGTGCTGTATGTCTGCCCTCCTGTCTCTTTGTCAGTCTCTCTGCTACTCTGTGCCTTTTTCTTTCTGTTCATTTGCTTCTTTGTTTCTCTGTCAACTGTTTCTGTTATTCTATTTCTGTGTATGTCTCTTTTTGTTTCCCTCTTTGTCAGTTTGTTTCTACAGGCCTGTCTGTTTGTCTGTGCTCTGGCTATCTGTCCAATCTGTCCATCTGTCTATCACCCTGTCTGTGTCTGCTTGTTTCTTTGATTGTCTGCATATATTTATAGGAGTCTGAAATTCTGTCTCTTTGTGTAACTGATTATCTTCATATATTTTTTTCTCTCTCTTCTTCCCTCTGTATCAGTCTCTCTGCCTCTTTGTGTTGCTGTTTCTCTCTCTTTTGGTCTGTCTTACTGTTTCTCTCTCAGCTCCTCTGCTTCTTGCCTTTTAGTCTGTCACACAGTCTCTGTCAGTCTCCCTCTGTCTCTATCTGCTGTTCTCCCTCTCGCTTTCCTAATAGTCATTTGTCTCTCTGTTTCACGGTCTGTCTGTTGGTTTCTTTACTTTTTTCTCTCAGTCTGTCTCTGTTGCTTTTCTTTTCTCTCTCTCCTTCTCTGTATCTGTCTGTTTCTCTCTGCCCGTGTTGATCATACTCTGTGTATCTCACCACACCAGCCCTTCTCTCTGCATTCTTCTCTCCCTGCGTCTACATGTTCTGACTCTATCTCCCTGTCTTTTGCCTCTTTGTCCTTCTCAGTTTTTGTCAATATCTCACTCCATCTGTATGTCTCCCTGACTCTGCCTGCCTGCCTATGTATCTGTCTGTTTATGTTTACCTTTTCCTTTAAGTCTGTCTGTCTGCCTGGCTGTGTGTGTTTCAGACTGTCTTCCTGTCTTTCTTTCACTTTTTCTATCATTGTCTTTGTCTGTTTTTCTTTCTCTGTGTTTTCCTCTCTGACTCACTCTCTTGGTCTTACTTTTTCTTCTCTATCTCTCTCTTTTTCTTTTTATTCACATGAGATTCATGTAACATAAAATTAACCATTTTTTGAAAGTTTATTTATTTAGTTTGAGATAGAAATGCCGGGGAGGGGCAGAGACAGGGAGAGAGAGCTGTCAGTGCAGAGCCTGATGCGGGGCTCCATCTCCTGAACCCTGAGATCATGACCTGAGCTGAAATCAGGAGCCAGGAGTCAGACACTTAACTGACTGAGCCACCCAGGTGCCCCAAAATTAACCATTTTAAAGTGAACAATTTAGTAGCATTTAATACCTTCAGAATGTTGTACCACCACCACTTCTATTTAGTTCCAAAGTATTTTCATCACCCTAAAAGGAAAGCTAGTCTTAAGCAGTTGCTCCCCATTCCCTCCTCCCTAGCCTGTCAACCACCAATCTGATTTCTGTCTGTGTAGGTTTGCCTATTCTGGGATATGACATATCAAGGGAATCATGTAACCTGTGAAACTGTGAATCTGGTTACTTCCATTTAGCAGAATGTTTTCCAGGTTCATCCATGTTGTAACACATATCAGTATTTCATTTCTTTTTTCCCCTTCTTTTATGCAGACTATTTTTCTTAGAAAAAGTTTAGGTTCAAAGCAAAACTGCCAGGAAGATACAGAGATTTCCCAAAGACTCCCTATCCCCACACAGGCATAGATTCCTGCATTATCAACATCCCCCACCTGAGTTCCATGACTAGAGTGGTATAATTTGTTATAATTGATGCACCTATATTGACATATCATAATCACCCAAAGACCATAGTTTTCATTAAGCCTCACTCTTGGTGTTGTACGTTCTATAGGATTTGTACAAAATGCATAATGACATGCATCCATCATTATCATATTGTCAAATTGGCTTGTTCCACTTAGCAGCACGCATTTAAATTTCCTTCCTGTCTTTTCACGACTTGATAACTCATTTCTTTTTAGTGCTGAGTAATATTCCGTTGTTGGAATGTACCACAGTTTATTTAACCATTCACCTACTGGAGAACATTGTTGCTGCTTCAAAGTTTTGACAAATATAGATAAAACTGTTATAAATATCTGACTTGTTAGGATGGAGTGGTGATTTACAAGCTCTTCACATGCAGAATTGGACACTAGCAGTCCTATTTCCTTTCTTTTTATGGCTGAATAATAGACTATTGTAGAGATATAACACAATTTGTTTACCCATTTATCCATTGACAGACATTTGGGATGTTTCTGCCTACTAGTTATTGTTTATATTACTGTTATGGACATGTGTGTACATGTTATTTATTTGAGTAACTTTTCAATTCTCTTGGGTATATATCTAGAAGTGAAATTGCTAGGTCATATGGCAATTCTATGTTTAACCTTTTGAGGAACCACCAAACTTTTCCATAGCAGCTGAACTGTTTTATTACCTCCCTAGAAATTTAGGAGTGTCCCCATTTCCCACATCATCAAAGCTGGTTGATACTTTCCATTTTTTAGATTCTAGCCACCCTAATGGATACCACCTAATGGTGGTATCTTATGTTTTTGATTTGTATTTTCCTAATGACTAATGATGTTGAGTATCTTTTCATGTGCTTAGCAGCCCTTTGTTTATCTTCTTTGGAGAATTGTCTCTTCAGATCCTTAACCCATTTTTTGATTGAGTCTTTTTGTTGTTGAGTTGTAAAAGTTCTTTATATTTTCTTTATGCTAGATCCTTACCAGATATATAGTTTGCAAATATTTCTTCCCAGTCTGTTACCCCCCACCTTTGCATTTCATGCTTAAAAAAAATGAGATATATAGGGGCGTCTGGGTGGCTCAGTTGGTTAAGAGACCAACTCTTGGTTTTGGCTCAGGTCATGATCTCATGGTTCGTGGGTTTGAGCCCCACATCGGACTCCATGCTGGCAGTGCAGAGCCTTCTTGGGATTCTCTCTCTCCCCTTTCTCTCAAAATAAACTTTTAAAAAAAGAGCTTTTAAAAAATTGAGATATATAACTGACATATAACATTAAATTAGTTTCAGGTGTATAATATAATGATTTGATATTTGTATACATTGTGAAATGATCACTGCAATAAGTGTAGTTAACATCCATCTATTTTTCTCTCTCTTTATTTCTCTCTTTCTGACAGATTGAGTCTTTCTGTCTGATTGTTTCTGACTACTACTCTGTCTCATTTTGCATCAATCTGTCTCTATCATGTCTCTGTTCTTCTCCCTCTCCTTCCCCTTCTTCACTGTTTCCTCTCACCTTCTCTTTGTCAGTTTCTATGTCTTCCTGTCAGTCTCCATGTCTGTCAGTGACTCCCTTTTTCTCACTATTTTTCTCTCCCCCCAGTCGTAGCTCATCTGTCTCTCTGTTCATTTAGTTGGCTCTCTTTATAGCTTTCCATCCACTTTTTGTCTTGTTCTGTGTCTTTCGGATCTCTCTGTGTTGCTTTATCTCTGTGTTGGTTGATTGGTCACTCTCTCTCCCTGTCTCTCTCCATCTGAATCTGTGTCTGTGTTTGCCTTTGTCTCTGTCTCTGTCTCCCTAAGTGTCTGTCTCAGCATGCCTCTCAGTCTCCCTCTGTTGCGTTCTTTCCTACTCTTCTGTTTTTCTCTTTCTGGATCTGTCTCTTTGCAGTGTAACAGTGTCTTTTTTTCTCTTCTTGTTTCTCTCCTTGCCTATTTCTCTTTCTATTTCTCTCTCATCAGCCTCTTCATCTGTCTCTCAGTCTGTCTCATCATGTCTCTCCCCTGCTTCTCCAGTATATCTCTGGCCGACTATCTCTGTCTGTTTCACTGGCTATTTGTTTCCCTCTCTTACACCCTATCTGTCTGAATTTTGTTTGTTTTTCTGTCTCCTGTGGTGTCTCTTTCTATGTTGGTCTGTCTCTGGCTTTGTGTACACCACCCCCTTCTCTCTCTGTCCTTTGTTCCTATCTCTCACTTAGTCCATATATTTTCTCTCTGCTTCTCTCTCTCTCTTCCTGTCTCCCACATATTTCCTTTTCTCTCTGATACTCTTCCTCCACACTTTTCTGTCTCTTGGGCTGTCTTTCTCTATAAGTGTGACTCTCTTCTTATTTCTGTCAGGTTCATTCTGTCTTTTCTTGACACTCTCCCTCAGTTCTGTCTTTCCATATGTTTCTATCTCTTTAATTTCCTGTGTAGGGTCTCTCTCTCTCTCTCTCCCTTTATACTCCTTTCTCTCTTTGAAACTCTCCCTCATTCTATGTTTTCCATGTTTCTGTCTCCACTTCTCTTCCTGCTGCTCCCTGATGTCTCCGTTCCTCTTTCCTTTTCTCCCTTCTTTTTCTATCCCCCTGTCTTACGGTTTATCTCTCTCTCTGCCTCTGCCTGTTCATCTCTCTTGATATGCTTACTTCTAATTTGTCTGTTGATCTCTATAACTACCTGTGTTTCCCTCTGCCTTTCCTTTTCCCCCAACTGCCTGTTTCTATCTCTCTTTTTTGGTCTTCCTTCCCTGTCTGTCTATTCTTGCCTCTGTCTAACACTGCCCATTCCTATTCCTATGACTATCTATCTCTCTCTGGCCATTTGTCCATCTCTCTTTTTCCTTTGAAGGTGCTATGGAGATTGATATGGCACTAAACTTTTATAAAAGCTAAACTGTAAATCTCTTTCCAACCTCTGCCAGTTGAACACATATATCTCAGAGAAAGGACTTACAGCCCCTCACTTGCCCAAAATGCACAGATTATACTGATTTTCAGAAATATAAGTCCAACATGTCAGTTTGGTACTTTTAAAACACAGGTATAGACTAACTGTGCTATCTTTCAAGCACTGTTACTTATGTGTCCATTATTTAAAAATATAACAAAATCTATGCACCTTAAAGCATGTCTTATAAATCTTTCACTGAGTTTATATCTTTTTTAAAATATTTATTTATTTTTGAAAGAGACAGAGCATGAATGGGGTAGGAGCAGAGACAGAGGGAGACACAGAATCTGAAGCAGGCTCCAGGCTCTGAGCTGTCAGCACAGAGATTAACACGGGCTTGAACCCAAGAACCATGAGATTGTGACCTGACCTGAAGTCACATGCTTAACCTAGCCCCCCAGGCGCCCCTCACTGATTTTATATCTTAAGTAAGTTTCCAGAAGTCAAGAACATTGAGAAACTCTAATGAGAACAGAGGGTATGGAACTGATCACATAAAATATAGACCCTGAATAGACTGTCCTTGAAAATTACATCTTCACTGAAATATAGAGAAACCCAGAATTCTGCAGACTGTAATATATAAGAACAATCGATTTTTGCCTGACAGTCTAGATTGGTAATCTTAGGATCCAATCCCTAATCATAGGGAAATATTTAGGGGCACCTGGGTGGCTCAGTGGGTTAAGCATCTGACTCTTGATTTTGGCTCAGGTCATGATCTCACAGTTGTGAGATCAAGCACCGTGTTGGCTCCATGCTGAGTGTGGAGCCTGCTTAAGACTCTCTCCCTTCTTCTCCATCTGCCCCTCTCCTGCTTGCAATGCTCTCTCTCTCTTTCTCTCTCTCTCTTAAAATAAATAAACTTTAAAAAAATTGTTTTGAAAGAGAGCACACGAGCATGTGCACATGCACTACCCGGGGAGGCGGTGTGGGGGGGGGGGCGGCTATCAGCACAGAGCCTGATATGGGGCTTGAAGTCATGAACAGTGAGATCATGACCTGAGAGTTGGATGCTTAACCCACTGAGCCACCCAGGTGACCCACATTCAAAAATTATTTTTAAAAAATAAGGAAATATTTAGAGTCATTATGGAATAATGTCATTAAACCTCTTTTCATCTCAGAGTCTTTGTCTATAAAATAGGGCTTATGATCACAAATGACCTCAGAGAGTTGTTATGAAGAATAAATGAAATAATCCATGTAAAGCTCTTACACCAGAGCCTGGCATAGTAAGAGCTCCAAAAATATTAGTTATTATTACTTCTATTGTTGTTATTATAATAAATGTTGTGATTGTTATTATTATATACATATCTAAATACAAGTCTGCTCTCTGGGCATTTTTTCCTTATCTAAAAAATGAAGATGTACCTCTAAGATCATTTATGGTTCTATGGCTCTAGAATTCCATATGTCTCTGAGAACTAAATACATGGGGTCATATCTT
This sequence comes from Panthera tigris, assembly GCF_018350195.1. Taxonomy (NCBI): domain Eukaryota; kingdom Metazoa; phylum Chordata; class Mammalia; order Carnivora; family Felidae; genus Panthera; species Panthera tigris. The sequence goes on from NC_056677.1 coordinate 107,440,761, forward strand.
AGATCAAGCTCCAAGATACAATTGTTTTTCACACCTAAGTTTTGTCACATCTGTCAGTTACAAAAGAAAGAAAAAAGCCATAAGGATAAATTTTTGATTTTCAAACATTTCTAAAGCCAACCTGACATCTTCAAACCTTTGCTTTCTCATTGACTTATTTACTTCTCACAGGATCACAAGAAAAAACATAAATTCTGGAATTTTCATTCTAATTCTTTCTCCAGTGTTGCCCATATCAGATAGCTGGGGTAGTGAATATTTCCACAATGAGACAAGAACTTAGATCACTTATTAGCTAGACTGTCATACTTTTTGATAGGGAGGGATATTGTACTTGGCTTCAAATTGCTATATTTGGATGTACTTTTCCTGGAAATGGTATTCATGGATGCTGTATCTTTCTTAGGATGCTGCCTATGAATGTTCTACCCTCCCTAGGAGTGCTGTCCATCGACATTGCCCTTTGTTTTGGAATACTGTATGTGAATAGTGTGCTTTACTTTGAATGGAATTTGTGGTTAAATCATCTTCCAAGTTAGGGACTCTTGAACACTGTTCAACAGCGATTTCTTTTTTGAAGCTGCTTCTCCTGTGTAGCTTCTGAAGAAATGTGTTAGTATATATCTGTATTTTACATTTCTGGTATTTTGGGTTTGTAACTTGACTACTGGCAAGCTTATTAGTACATTCTCCAGATTGAATGGATCTCATGCTTAAAATTGTGTTCAATAAATATAATCTCTTGGTATACTATTCCCATTTTCTGGATGGATAAGCTGGGAGGGGGGATCTAGTGGGAAAAAGGAAGAATATCAATCAGTAAATTGACCTTGGGCCTGAGACAACAGCCCATGGCATACAAATTCTAACTTATTAACTAGGGTAAACAATTGGCAATGGTTACTTCTGAAAAAAGATAAAAACTGCGGCAGCACAAAGCATTTATTCAGGCAAAAGCCATTACGTCCAAATGTCTTGGCATAATGTACCCTGCACTATGGTAAATGAATTTTCACCTTTGGAGGCATAATGCTACATATTTTTTTCAGAATATTTCCTATAACTAAAGCATAAAATTTCCCTACATTCTACAATAATTTTCAATTCTTTAATTACCCGCTCTTCTATTTTCTTCATCTTTAATATTTTCTTTGGAATGAGGAGGTCAAATTCTGGGTATATGGCAACATTCATCTATCCTTAATGTCTGTCTTATCTCTGCTCCCATAATCTTGCCAGTATTAGCACACCTGTGCTCATTCATACACATGCTTGCTTCTTTACAAATTCATGCCCTTCACCCCTGCAGCCATGCACAATGCATTTTGTTCAAGCTATACAGGTGAAAGAACAAAGTCATGTACAAAGGATTACTGGACTTAGGGGGTGGATCTGTATAATTTACACAACATATCTCCAGAAAAGATACAGCTAAATTCCTATACCTTCACATTCTCTGCAATAAGGTCAAACATGCAGCAGCAAAAAACCAAAACCAAAACCAAAACCAAAACCAAAACCAAAACCAAACCAAACAAAAAACCCTGCCATGGCTGAGTTTTTTCATCCATGCCTTAAGATGGCCAGAGAGGAAAGGGTGGATTGGTCACCAATTTGAAAATAGTTCTGCCCAATTTCTGTTGTTTCAATTTTGCTACCACTGCTTTTCAGAATGGGGATTCAGTTGCACTTAAATGTCTTGACACTTGAGTGGTCATTCATTTGTCTTAACCTTTTCTTTTTAATTAAACTTTTAATTAGAGATAATTGTAGATTTGCCTGAAAGTATAAGAAATAATACAGATGGGGCACCTTGGGTGGTTCAGTCATTTGAGCATCCAACTTCGGCTCAGGTCATGATCTCATGGTTCATGGGTTCAAGTCCTGCATTGGGCTCTGTGCTGACAGCTCAGAGCCTGAAGCCTGCTTCGGATTCCGTATCTCCCTCTCTCTCTGTTCCTCCCCCACTTGCTCTCTCTCTCTCTCAAAAATAAATAATCATTAAAAAATTTTTTTTAAAAAAGAAATAATACAGAGAGATACTGTATATCTTTTACCCATTTCCCCCCAATGGTAGCATCTTGCAAAACTATAGGACAATATATAACAACCAGGATACTGACACTGATGTGGTCAAGATACAGAACATTTCCATCATAAGAATCCCTCATGTTGCTCCCCTTTTTAACAATTTTTAAGTTTATTTATTTATTATTGAGAGTGAGAGCACAAACTGGGGAGAGGCAGAGAAAGAAAGGGAGACACAGAATCCAAAGCAGGCTCCAGGCACTGAGCTGTCAGCGCAGAGCCCAATGCAGGGCTCAAACTCACAAACCATAAGATCATGAATTGAGCTGAAGTCAGATGCTTAGCTGACTGAGCCACCCAGGCACCCCCCTCATGTTGTCCTTTAATAAACATACCCATTTCCATCTCGCACCCACTTCCTTCTTAACTCCTGGCAACCACCAATTTGTTCTCTATCTCTATAATATTGTAGTTTCAAGAATGTTATATAAATGGAGTCATATAGTTTGTATGTATAGTAAGTATATATTCCTTTTAGGATTGGCGCTTTTTCCCCCACTCAGCATAATTCTCTAAAGATTCATCTATGTTGTTGCGTGTATCAACACTTTGATTTTCTTTGTTGCTGATTAGTATTCCATGGTACAGATATACCAAACTTAGCTTAACAATTTACCCACTGCAAGACACTTAGGTTGCTTGTAGTTTGGGGCTATTATGAGTAAAGCTTCTATAAACATTCATGTACAGGCTTTTATGTGAACATAAATCTTCATATCTCTGGGGTCAATGATCAAGAGTGCAACTGCTGTATTGTATGGTAGTTGCATCTTTAGTTTTTTTTTTTAAATTTTTAATGTTTATTTATTATTGAGAAACAGAGCATGAGCAGGGGAGGGGCAGAGAGTGGGGGAGATACAGAATCTGAACAAAGCAGGCTCCAGGCTCTGAGCTGTCAGCACAGAGCCCCATGGGGGGCTTGAACCCACAGACTGCAAGATCATGACCTGAGCCAAAGTCAGACGCTTAACCGACTGAGCCACCCAGGCGCCTGGCATGTTTAGTTTTTTTTAAGAAAGAACCAAAATTTTCCACAGGGGTTGTACCATTTTACATTCCCATCAGCAATGTTATTAGTGATTCATCCTGGACAGAATTTGGTATTGTCATGTTTAATTTTAGCCATTGTGGTAAGTGATATCTCATAATTTTAATTTGCATTTCCTTAATGGCTGATATTGAGCACCTTTTCAAGTATTTATTTTATATCTGTATATATTCTTTGATGAAATATCTGTTCATGTCTTTTGCCCATTTTCCCACTGGATTATTTCTCTTTTTATAGTTAGCTTTGAGAGTTCTTTCTATATCTTACATATTTATCCTTTGTTGGATATGTAGCTTGCAAAAGTTTTCTTAGTCTATAGCTTCTTTTCATCCTATCAATAAAGGGTTTCACAAAATAAAAGTGTAGTTTTGATGAAATCTAATTTGTCAGTGTATCTGTTTGTTGATTGTCTCTGTATTCTCTAAGTAAGCTTTTTGCTTAGCCCTAGGTCCTGAAGTTTTTCTATTTTTCCCCAGAAGTTTTATAATATTACATTTTAAAATTAAGTCTGTCATCTATTTTGAATTAATTTTTGTATAAGAAATGAGGTTTAGATCTAGGTTATTTTTATTTATTTTATTTTATTTTTGCCTATGGATGCCTAATTGCTCCAGCACCATTGGTTGAAAAGATTATCTTCCTTCCCCTGAGTTAATTTTGCACCTTTGAAAAACCAGTAGAATGTATTTATGCGGGTCTATTTCTCTGTTTTCTATTCTGTTTTATTAATCTATGTAACTATTGCTCTACCAATACCACATAGTCTCGATTATTGTAGCTGTACAGCAAGACAATATTGGGTCATTTTTTTCCTCCAAATATATTCTTTTTTCCCAAGATTGACTTAGCTCTTCTAGGGCCTATACATTTCCATATAAATGTTTGGATAAGCTTGTCCATGCCTCCAAGAATACCTTGCTGGAATTATGATAGGAATTGACATGAACCTAAAGATCAATTTGCAGATTATCAACATCTTTACTATGCCATGCCTTCTGATAAGTAAACATAGTGTGTTTCTTCATTTATTTAGGTCTTATTTGATTTCTTTCATAAGTGTTTTATAATTTTCAGCATATAGATTCTGTACATATTTAGGTAAATTTATACTTAAGTATTTAATTTTATTTGGATTATTTTTTTTTTAATTTTTTAAAATGTTTTATTTATTTTTGACAGAGAGAGAGAGACAGAGCATGAGTGGGGGAGGGTCAGAGAGAGAGGGAGACACAGAATCCGAAGCAGGCTCCAGGCTCTGAGCTGTCAGCACAGAGCCTGATGCGGGGCTGGAACACGAGACCATGACCTGAGCCGAAGTCGGATGCTCAACCGACTGAGCCACCCAGGTGCCCCTATTTGGATTATTTTAAGTACGGTTGTATTTTTAATTTCAGTGTCCATGTGCTCATTGCTAATATATAAAAATATAGTCTATTGGGGTGCCTGGATGGCTCTTCAGCTCAGGTTATGATCTCATGGTTCATGGGCTCAAGTTCCATGTTGGGCTTCATGTGGGTGGTGTGGAGCCAGCTTGGGATTCTTGCTCTCTCCTCTCTCTCTGACCCTCCCCAACTCGTGCTTTCTATCTTTCTCAAAATAAATAAATAAATTTAAAAGAATAGTTCATTTATTTTATTTTTTATTTAGTTTTTAATTTTAATTCCAGTATTGTTAATACAGAGTTGTATTAATTTCAGGTGTACAATATACTGATTCAATAAAAAGAAAGTTTATTTTTATATGCTTATCTTGTATCTTACAACCTTCCTGGACTCATGTATTAATTCTAGGAGATACTTTTTCTTTGTAGATTCTTTGCAATTTTCTATGTTGATGAACATGTCCTAATAAGGACAGTTTTATCATCCTGATATGTATGCTTTTTATGTCCTTTTCCTGCCTTATTTCCCTGGCTAAAAATACTAACATTTTGTTGAATAAGAGTGGTGAGAATGGACATCCTTGTCCTTTTCCTAGTCTTAAAGGAAAGCAATTCAGTCTTTCATCAGAAAGTATGATGTTAGCTGCAGGTTCTTTAGTAGATGCTCTTTATCAAGTGAAGAAATTGCCCTCTATTCCTATTTTTCAAAGAATTTTTATCATTAATGGTGTTTAATTTTTAAAATTCTTTTTCTGAATTGATTGATATGATTTTTTAAATTTTCATCTTCAGCTTGTTACTATGGTGGATCACATTGCTTGATTTTCAAATATTGAACCACACTTGCAGCCCTAAAATAAATTTCATGTGATTATGGTGCATAATTATTTTTATATATTGATGAATTTGGTTTGCAAATATTTTGTTAAGGACTTTACTGCTATATTCGTGAGGATATTGGTCTACACTTTTCTGTTTTGTACGGTCTTTGTCTCACACTGATAGCAGGATAATATTAGGTTCATAAAATCGACTGGAAATTGTTCTCTCTTCTTTTATTTCCTGAAAGAGACTGTGTAGAATTAGTGATAATTCTTCTTCAGAAGTTTGAGAGAATTTTCTGGGAAAACCACTTGGCCACAGAGATCTGATTTTGAGAGATTTTAAATTATGAGTTTAACTCATATTTTATATGAGTTTCATAAAAAATCATTTTTATATATAACTCATATATAACTCGTTTCATATAACTCTCCTTAAGAGTTATATGGCTAGTCAAATTACTTGTTTCATGTTGAGTTTTGTTTGTGTTTTTCTTTTTTTTTTTCAATATATGAAGCTTATTGTCAAATTGGTTTCCATACAACACCCAGTGCTCATCCCAACAGGTGCCCTCCTCAATACCCATCACCACCCTCCCCTCCCTCCCACCCCCCATCAACCCTGAGTTTGTTCTCAGTTTTTAAGAGTCTCTTATGCTTTGGCTCTCTTCCACTCTAACCTCTTTGTTTGTGTTTTTCAAGGAAGTGGTCCATTGTCAAATTTAGGTGGGTATACCAAAATGTTGGTGTAGGAGACCCCAGCCTCAACCCTTCCAAAAGGATCAAAAGTTATATAGCTATCCACAATCAAAAACAGCTCTGGGAGAACTCTGGACTCCATTTAAGAAACTTCAGCAACACAGTGGAACAACAACAACAACAACAACAACAACAACAAGACCCTGAGAATAACCATGCAACAAGGGAATGTAGAAAAGTTTAATTTTGCCTGCATCATTCCATTCCCCAAGCCAGCATTGCTTAGTGCCAAGAGGGCACACCCAGCTAGAAAGAGCTCCCCTTGCTGGGAAAGAAATAGTGGGGATGAGCAACCAGCTATCCTGGCCTTTCAAGGTACCACATGAAGGACCCTCTTTGGTTTCACTCCATCCAGAGACTGGCAAAGCAGAGATAGATGTACAGAGATAGCTAGGAACAAGGGAAAAAAAGCAGGGGCTACCAACACCAGCCACAAAACAGGAATGGCTGTTGTTCCCAGTGACCTGCTCTGCAGACAACTCAAACAGCTTTTGCCACTGAAGAAACGAAAGGCCAGCACAGTTGAGGTGAATCTCCTGTAGATTTCATTAGTTTAATTTTGTTTGATTATGCCACCTGCCTGAGTTTCTCCCTGTTCCCTCCCTCTCCTGCTGGAGGCTGAAACTTGCACCAATCACCAGCCTAGACTTCTACTGCCACAGGAAAGAAAGATGGCAGCTTAAATCCCCATGGCTGACCCCCCACTGCCATATGTGCATGCAGGGCTAGCCCCTCTAGCTGTGAACCTCATACCTCCAACCTAACACCTGACACCAGCCTCTACTAATGTGTACCTGTGGGGAGACTCAGAAGCCACAGTCGTACATGCTGACAGCCAGGGGCCAGTATGCATACAGTTGGCCCCAGCTGTTGCTCCTTTCCCTGGCCCCCCATCACAATATTTGTGTTTGAATCTGGTTCCTACCATGATACAGGCACCTGTAGCTGGCCTCTGCAGCCAAGTGTGTGTATACTTCTGGCTCTGGCCACCACTGCTTCCTCCCATGGTCCCTAGATGCTGGACCTACAGAAGCCACTGAGGACCCTGACAGCCCTTTCACCCTCTGCAGACTTCTACAGCACTTGTCAAGGAACACAAAATTGTCAATGCTGTGACCTTAGTGAACTGAGTTGATAAGTCACTTTGCCCCTTGGACCCTGAACCACCACAGGCCCCCACACATGGTTCCCTGCACCACTAGACTTAGGGTCACAATCCAGCTTGCCCCCATTTTTCACTCATATTCAAATGCACAGACATCTATGCAAGGACACTGGGATATCAAAAAATCAGGGAAACATCACCAAAGGGGCACAGTAACCTTCAAATAACTGACTCTAAAGAAATGGAGTTACATAAATTGCCCGAAAAAGAATTTAAAATAATTGTTCTAAAGATTCTCAGAGAGCTACAAACAAATAAATGATTCAATTAAATCAGGAAAACAATATAAGAACAAAATGAGAGGTCAACAAAGAGATAGAAAACATAAAAAAGAACCAGAGAAATTTTGGACCTGAAGAATACAATGACTGAACTAAAGAATTTCATCAAGAGTTTCAACAGTAGACTGGAACAAGCAGAAGAAAGAAGCAGTGAGATTTAAGACAGATTATTTGAAATTATGCAGTAAGAAAAGCAAACAGAAAGAAACAATGAAAAAGAATAAAGAAGATCTATCGAACATTTGGAACACCATTGAAAGAAATAATTTTACACATAATTGGAGTCCCAGAAGAAGAGAGGAAGAAAGGGGTACAAAGATTACTTAAAGTAATGACTGAGAGCTTCTCAAACCAGTGGGAAATTTTGGATATCCAATTTCATGAAGTTAATAAGTTATCCCCAAATTTCCATCCAAAATGATCTTCTCTAAAACACATTATTAAAAAACTATCTAAAATGAAGACAGGGAGAACTTTAAAAGCAACAAGAAAAAAAATTCTCTCATACAAGAGAAAGGCTATAAGCAGATTTCTTAGCAGAAACTTTGCAGGCCAGGAAAGAACGTGATTATATATTCAAAGTACTGGGGAAAAAAAACCCTTTGAACAAAGAATACTGAGCAAAACTGTCCTTCAGAAATGAAGGAGAGATAAAGACTTTACCAAATGAAAAAAACCTGAGGAAGTTTGTCACCACTAGATCTGCTTTACAAGAAAGGATGAAAAGAGTTCTTCAAGACAAAATACAAGTACACAAACTAGTAACATGAAAACATATATGAAAATGTACCACACACTGGCAAAAGTAAGTATGTAGTCAGATTCAGAATAATCTAATATTGTGATATGGTGTTGTGTTAATCACTTAGCTCTAGTATAAAGATTAAAGGACAAAAGTATTAATAATAGTTAAAATAATGATAGTTAAACTAGTTAAAATAGGGGCGCCTGGGTGGCTCAGTTGGTTAAGCGTCCGACTTCGGCTCAGGTCGTGATCTCGCGGTCCGTGAGTTCAAGCCCCGCATTGGGCTCTGTGCTGACAGCTCAGAACCTGGAGCCTGCTTCTGATTCTGTGTCTCCCTCTCTCTCTGACCCTCCCCCCATTCATGTTCTCTCTCTGTCTCAAAAATAAATAAAAATTAAAAAAAAACTAGTTAAAATAGCTATAAATACTTAGAGTTAAAATAAAACTACAATAATTTGTTAATGGATACACAATATGAAAACACGTAAAGTTTTATGTCAAGAACATAAGTAAAAGGAGAGGGTTTTTGTATGAGATAAAAGTTGTTATCAGCTTAAAACAGACTGTTATATCTATATGATGTTTGAAGTAAGCCTCAGAGTAACCACAGAACAAAATCCTGTAATAGATACAAACAAGATAAAGAGAAGGGACTCAAATATACCATCATAGAAAGTCATCTTCACAAAGGAAGATAGCAAGAGAGAAAGAAAGGAGCAAAGAAACTATAAAAGAATCAGGAAACAATGAACAAAATGGCAAGAGTAAGTCCCTACCTACCAATAATTACTTTAAATGTAAATGGACTAAATTCTCCAATCAAAAGATATATAGTGGCTAAATGTGTTAAAAAATAAGACCCAACTATATGCTGCCTATAAGAAACTAACTTGAGCTTCAAAGGATTGTGTAGGCTTAAAGCAAGGGAATGGAAAAAGATATTCCACATAAATGGAATCCAAAAGAGAACAGGAATAGTTAGATTGGATAAAAGAGACTTTAAGTCAGAAACTGTAAGAAGAGATGAAGAAGGTCATTACATAATGATAAAGAGGTTAATTCATCAAGAGTATATAACAATGGTAAATATATATAGGCTCTCAACATTGCAGCACCCAAGTACATTAAGCAAATACTAACATTTGAACAGAGTAATAGACAACAATACAATAATAGCAGGGGCCTGCCATACCACATTCGTAAGTTCTGATAGATCGTCTAGACAGAAAATTAACAAGGAAATAATGAACTGAGCTATGCTTTACAGCAAATGGACCTGAAAGACATATACAGAACATTTCATTAAACGGCACCCGAATATACAACCTTTTAAAGCACACATGGAGCATTCTCCAGGAAAGAACATGTGTTATGTCATAAAACAAGTCTCAGTACATTTAAAAAGACTGAAATCACATCAAGTATCCTCTAAACCCACAAATATTCCATGAAAATAAAAATCAATGACAGGAGGAAAACTAGAAAATTCACAAATACATGAAAACTAAACAACACACTCCTAAATAACCAGTGGGTCAAAGATAAAGTCAAAAGGGAAGTAAAAAAAAATCTTGAAACTAACAAAAATGGAAACATAACATATCAAAACTTATGGGATACAGCAAAAGCAGTTCTAAGAGGGAAGTTTACAGTGATAAACATTTACATTAAGAAAAAAGAGCTAAAATAGGGGCACCTGGGTGGCTCAGTCAGTTAAGTGTCTGACTTCGGCTCAGGTCATGATCTCACAGCTTGTGACTTTGAGCCCCGTATTGGGCTCTGTGCTGGCAGCTCAGAGCCTGGAGCCTGCTTTGGATTTTGTGTCTCCCTTTCTCTCTGCCCTACCCTTGCTCACACTATGTCTCTCTCAAAAATAAGTAAACATTAAAAAATTTAAAAAACAGAGCTAAAATAAAAAGCCTAATTTTATACTTCATAGAGCTAGAAAAATAAGAATAAATGCAGTCTAATGTTAGCATAAGGAAGGTTATAAGAAGATCAAAGCTTAAGTAAATGAAATACACAATATAAAAACAATAGAGATGATCAGTAAAACTGAGTTAACTTTTTAAAAAGATAAACCAAATTGGCAAACCTTTAAGTAGACTAAGAAAAAAGAAGAGAGGGCTCAAATAAAATTAGATATGAAACAGGAGACATTACAACTGATACCACAGAAATAAAAAGGATCATGAGACTATTGTGAACAATCATATGCCAATAAATTGTACAACATAGAAGAAACAGATGAATTGCTAGAAACATAGAATCTACTAAGACTGAATCATGAAGAAATAAAAAAACAGAGCAGACCAATAAAAAGTCAATTGAATCAGTAACAAAAACCTCTCAACAAAGAAAAGCTTAAGACGAAATGGTTTCATGGGTGTATTCTACCAAACATTTAAATAAGAATTAATGTTAATTATTCTCAAATTCTTCCAGGAAATAGAAAGGAGGGAATACTCCCAAACTAATTGTACAAGACCAGCATTATCCTGATAGCAAAGTCAGGTAAGGTTACTACAAAAAAAGAAAACTACAGGCCAATATGGCCAATATCCCCAGTGAATACAGATGTAAAAATTCTCAACAAAATACTAGCAAATTGAATTCAACAGCACATTTAAGGAATCATACACCATGGGTGCAAGGATAGTTCAATATATGCTAATTAATAAATGTGATACACCACATTAAGAGAATGAAAGACAAAAATCATATAATCATCTCAGTAGATAAAAAAATAGATTTGACAAAATCCAATATCCTTTTATTATAAAAATTAATAACAATTGGGTATAGAAGGAACATACCTCAACACAATAAAGATTACATATGAGAAGGCCACAGCTAACATCATACTCAACAGTGAAAGGTTGAACTCTTTCCCTCTAAAATCAGAAGCAAAACAAGGGTGCCTACTCTTACCACTCCTATTCAACATTGTACCGGAAGTCCTAGCCAGGGCAATTAGCCAAGGAAAGGCATTAAAGGCATCTAAATCAGAAAGGAAGAAATAAAACTGTCTTCATTTGCTGATGACATGACATACATATCCTAAAAGACTCCACTAAAACACTGTTAAAACTAAGAAACAAATTTAGTAAAATTGCAGGATACAACATTAACATATAAAAATTAATTGTATTTCTATACATTGACAATAAACTATCTGAAAAATAAATGAAGAAAACAATCCAATTTATAATAGCACTGAAATTAATAAAATACTGAGGAATAAACTGAACCAAAGAAATGAAAATTCAATACACCAAAAATCATAGACATTGATGTAAGAAATTGAAGAAAACACAAACCAAAGGAAAGATACTTCATGATCATGGATCAGAAGAGTTAATATTTTTTAAATGGCCATACTACCTAAAGTCATTCATGGATTCAATGCAATCCCTATTGAAATTCCAATGGTATTTTTCACAGAAATATACAACCTTAAAATTCATATGGAACCTGAAAAGAACACAAATAGCCAAAGCAATCTTGATAAAGATCAAAGCTGGAGGTACCATATATCCTGACTCCAAACTACATTACAAAGCAATAGTAACAAAAGTGGCATGGTGCTGGCACAAAGAGACACAGAAACCAATGGAACGGAATCAAGAGTCCAGAAATAAATCCACGCATATATAGTTAACTAATGTTTGACAAGGGAGCCAATGATACAAAATGGGGAAAGAACAGTCTCTTCAATAAATGTGTTGAGAGAATTGAATATACACACACAAAAGAATTCAATTGGATCCCTATTTTATACCACTCATTAAATTAACTCAAATGGACTAAAGATTTAAATGTATGACCTTAAACTGTAAAACTACTAGATGCAAACATACGGACAGAGCTCCTTCACATTGGTCTTGGCATCAATTTTTTGAATATGACTCCAAAAGCATAAGCAAGAAAAGCAAAAACAAACGAGACTACATCAAACCAGAACACTTCTGCACAGCAAAAGAAACAATCAGCAAAATGAAAAGGTAACCTATGGAACAGGAGAAAATATTTATAAGCCATCTATATGATAAGGGATTAATATCCAAAACATATAAGGAACTCATAACGTTTTTTTTTTTTAAAGTTAAGGGGTGCCTGGGTGGCTCAGTCAGTTAAGCATCCAACTTTGGTTCAGGTCATGATCTCAACAGTTCGTGACTTTGAGCCCTGTATCAGGGTCTGTGCTGACACCTCTAAGCCTGCTTCGGATTCTCTCTTCCCTCCTCTCATTGCCCCTCCCATGCTCTCTCTGTCTCTCTCTCTCAAAAACAAACATCAAAAAATAATGTTTTTTTTAATTTTGGGGTGGGGAGAGAGAGAGAGGGCAAGTGCACACATGTACACAAGTGGGGAAAGGGCAAAGAGAGGGAGAGAGAGAATCCCAAGAAGGCTCCTTGCTGTAGTATGGAGCCCAACATGGGACTCAATCTCACAAACCATGAGATAATGACCTGAGCTGATACTAAGAATTGAATGCTTAACTGACTGAGCCACCCAGGTGCCCCAGGAACCCATAATTTAATAGCAAAAGAATCCAAAGAATTCAATTAAAAATTCAGAGGGGACTCAAATAGACATTTCCCCAAAGAAGACATGCAGATGATCAACAAGTATACAAAACATTTCTCAACTTCACTAATCATCAAGAAAATGAAATCAAACCCACATGAGATATCACCTCATACCTACCAGAATGGCTATAATCAAAAAGAGAAGAGATAACAAATGGTGGTAAGGATGTGTAGACAAGGGAGGTCTGGTGCACTTTTGGTAGTACACACACACACACACACACACACACACACACACACACACACAAACACACTGAAATATTATTCTTCTACAAAAAAAGAAGGAAATCCTAGCATTTGAGGCAATGTGGGTGGACCTTGAGGGTATTATGCTAAGTGAAGTAAGTCAGACAAAGAAAGACAAATACTGTATGATCTCACTTATTTCACTTACATGTGGAATCTATAAAAGCTAAACTATTGAAATAGTAGAATGTTGGTTGTCAGAGGCTGAAGTGTGGAGGAAATAGGGAGATATTTGTCAGGGGGTAAATTCTTTCAGTTATAAGATGAATAAGTTGTAGGAATCTAATACAGCATAGTGACTATAGTTATCAGTACTGTATTATATAATTGAGTACTGTATATACAATTGGGTAGAGCTTTCACATTCTCCCCATAACAACAGCAACAACAACAAAATGGTAAGTGTGTGAAGTTTTAACTAATCTTACTGTGGTGTACATTTCACAACACACGTGTGTATCAAATCATCACATTTTGCACTTTAGATTTACACAATGTTAATATGTCAATTATACCTCAATAAAGCTGGAAAAAATTTACATGGTCTGTAAAATTGTTCAAAGTATTATTACCTTATTAACCTTTTGATATCTGCAGAGTTTGTAGTGGTAGTCCCTGTTTCACTCTTCATATAAGTAATTTGCATCTTCTCTCTTTTTTCGTTTTTCTTTTTTTCTTTTTTCTCTTTTTTCCCTCTGTCCTGCTAAAGGGTTGTCAATTTTGTTGTTCTTTTTTCAAAGATTCAGTTATTTGTTTCAATGATTTTTTCTATTGTCTTTCTGTTTTCAATTTCATTGATTTCTGTTCTTTATTATTTCCTCCTCTTGATTTGTGTTTATTTACTCTTATTTTTCTACATTCTCAAGGTGGGATCTTAGATTATTGAGTTGATATTTATTTTCTTTTCTAATGTATGTATTTGGGGATATAAATTTCCTGTTCAGCACTGCTTTAGTTGCTTTCCACACATATCGATATGTTGTATTTTCATTTCCTTCAGTTCAATGTGTTTTTTAGAAAATTTTACTTGGCGGGCACCTGGGTGGCTTAGTTGGTTGACTGGGCAGCTCTTGATTTTGGCTCAGGTCAGGATCTCAGTTTCTGAGTTTCAGCCCCGCATTCGGCTCTGTGTTGACAGCACAGAGCCTGTTTGGGATCCTTTCCTTCCCTCTCTCTCTGTCCCTCCCCCTCTCATGCACTCTCTCTCTCTCAAAAATAAATAAAATCACAAAATTTTTACTTGGGACTTCTACTTTGACCCATGGGTTATTTAGCAGTGTGATGTTTAATTTCCAAGTGTTTTAAGATTTTTCTATTACCTTTCTGTTACTGAATTCTAGTTTGATTCCACTGTGGTTGTAGAACATACACTGCAACTCTTTTTAATTTGTTTTATGACCCAGGAAATAGTCTATCCTGGCATATGTTCTGTAAGCACTTGAAAAGAACATGTATTTTGCTGTTGTTGGGTGGAGTGTACTATCAATGTCAGGTCCTGTTGTTTGACAGTATTGCTGAATTATTCTATATCCACATGTATTTTTTGTCTAGTTGTTCTATCAACTCTTGAGAGAAGGGTGTTGAGCTACTTAACTGTAATTATGGATTTGTCTCTTTCTATTATCAGTTCTATTAGTTTTTGTTGCACATGTTTTGCAGCACTTTTGTTTGGTGCATATGCATTTAAGATTACTGTAACTTCTTGGTAAATTGACACTTTTGTCATTATATAGTCTCCCTCTTTTTTTAAGTTTATTTATTTATTTTGAGAGAGAGAGAGAGAGAGAGCGAGAGAGCAAGCGCACACATGAGCAGGGGAGAGGCAGAGAGGGGGGGAGAGAGAATCCCAATCAGGCTCCTCATTTTCAGTGCAGAGCTTGATGTGGGCTCAAACTCACATACTGTGAGAGCATGACCTGAGCCAAAATCAAGAGTCAGACGCTTAACTGACTGAGCCACCCAGGCACACTTGTCTCCCTATTTATCCCTAGAAATTTTCTTTTCTCTGAAGTCCACCTTATCTTTTATTAATATAACCACTCTTTGATTTCCTATGATTAACGTTTGTCCATACTATTGCTTACTGTGTTTTCTTTCCTTCTGATATTCCAAGGTTGCTTCTTTTATCATTTCTTTTCTGCTTAGGAAACTTCCTTTAGCTACTCTTTTACAGCAGTAATCACAAATTCTCGTAGTTTACCTTCAACTGAGAAAGTCTTGATTTCCCCTTCATTCCTGAAGAATATTTTCACTGCGTATAGCATTCTTCATTGATACTTTTTTTCTTTTGGCACCTAAAAAATACTGCACTACTTCCTTCTGGCCTCCATGGTTTGCGATGTTAAATATATTGTAATTTTCGTTCTTTTTCTCCGGTGGATAAGGTATTGTTTTTCTGACTTCTCTCAAGATTCTTTTTCTTTCATTTTCATAAATTTAATTTTAATGTGTTTTGGTTTGGATTTCTTTGGGTTTTCTCAGCTTCTTCAATTTATAAGTTTCTATCTCTTGCCAAATTTGGTAAGTTTTTAGACATTATTTCTCCAGGTACTTTTTCAGCCCCACCCTCTTTCTTCTTTCCTTCTTGAACTCTGATGAAATGACTGTTACATCTTTTATTACAGTGCCACAGGTCCTTGAATCTCTGTTCATTTTTTTTTTTGTCACTTACTTCTCTATTATTCAGATTGGGTAATTACTATTGTTTTATCTTCCAGTTCACTAATTTTTTCTACTGTTCTTCCCACTCTGTTGTTAATCTAATCTGTGGAGATTTTTATTTTGGACATTTCTGTATCTTTCAGTTAAAAATTTCCATTTGGTTCTTCTTTATAACTTCTATATTTTTGCTGAGACTTTTTTTGCTGATGCTTTTTATTTTTTCACTTGTTTCAAGCACGTTCATAATTGCTCATTGAATTATTTTTATCATGGCTGCTTTGAAATCTTCATCAGACAATTCTAATTTCTCTGCCATCTTAGTGTTTGCATCTATTGATACTTGGTTTGAAAGCATCCTGGTTCATAGTATGATGAGTAATTTTCAGTTGAAGAGCCTGTATATTTTGGATATTATTCTAGATCTTATTCAAACCTTCTGTTTAATTGGAATTATTTAACATTATTCTAGCAGGGGGAAGGAAATGCTGCCTCATTACTGCCAGGTGGAGGTATAAGTCCAAGTTCTCCACAGCCTTCATTGATATCTGAGGGGGGCAGTCTCCTCATTACTAATGGGCAGGTGTATGAGTTCTAGCCACCCACATAGTCTCCACTGACACTTGGTGTGGGGTGGCTTTGTTACTGCTGGGTGATAATGACAGTTATGAATCTCTAATAGTTCATCTGACACCACAACAATGGGGAGAGACAGCCTTACAACTGTCAACTCTTAGAGAGGAGTACAAATCCAAGCATCCCTGATGATCTCCCCTGATACAGTGGGAGAGTGGAGGCAGGGTTGTGGTTCATTGCTGGCCAGTGGGGATGAAAATTCCTTGTCTTCTCTGACACTACACTGGTAGGGGTCCCTGATAGGGGTGTTGAAGTGCCTTATTGGAGGCTTATGAAGATGAAAATCTAGGTTTCTCTCTTGGCTGAGAATAGGTGGGAATGGGACCAGTTTTTCTGTCCTGTTTGGCTAGAGTAGAGCACTTAGCTATTGTCTAAACAAGTTTTCCATCTTATTAGGCTGCTCTTTGCTGATACTTTGGCTACAGAGAACAAACCTTTATTGGGCCTTTGTTTGTTTATTTATCTTTTGTCTGCACCCACTGATGGTTTCTGGGTTGCCCGTTTCTTTAGCCCCAAGTATGAGGCATATGAAGCAAAAAGAAAAACCCAGGGAATTCATCACCATGTCATTGCTTAGGTTCCAAATTTCCTAGATAGTTTGTGTTCTCCTCTGTATCTTTCAGGCTTTTTATGACTTTTAAAATATATAATATGCAGAGTTTTTAGTTGTACTTAGTGGGAAGAATAGGAAAAGGTATGTCTACTCCATCTTTTTGGAAGTAGAAGTCTCCCTATTTATCTTATATTTTAAGATGGTCATGCTTAATGGCACATAAATAGTCTAATATCTTCATTTTATCCCAGAAAATAGAGACTTAGAAAAGATAAGTTACTTATTTTATCTAAGATAAGGCCAAACCATGATATGAAGGCAGAGCTTAAACTAAACTCCAGGTCTTCTGGTTTCCCATTCTTATACTTTCCCCCCTGCAATACCCCATCTTTCATGCCATTACCATGTTTTCTTTCATATAATTTCAACTCCTGCTGGTACTTCGGTTTTTCTTTTTTCAGTTATGTACTGAATTCCCTAACACAAAATAATACTGAAATCAGACAACCACCTCCAAGTCATTTTTTCCCTACTATGACACAAAAAACTTGTTCTCCTATTCATTTGTTTAGTTTCTTAGATTCCATATATGAGTGAAATCATATAGTATTTGTCTTTCTTTACTTGACAGGTTTTACTTAGCATAATACCCTCTAGGTGTGTCCATAATGTCACAAATGGCCACATCTCATCCTTTTTATGGCTACATAATATTCCTGTGTGTGTGTGTGTGTGTGTGTGTGTGTGTGTGTACATACCACATCTTCCTTATCCAATTGTGTACTGATAAACACTTAGGTTACTTCCATATCTTGGCTATTGTGAATAATGCTGCAGTAAACATAGGGGTGTATATATTTTTATATGTTTTCAAATTAGAGTTTTCTTTTCCTTTGGGTGAATACCCAGTAGTGGCATTATTAGATCATATGGTATTTCTCTTTGTAATTTTTTGAGGAACTTCCATATTGCTTTCCATAGTTAACTTTTCTCAAATTTTTAATAATTTTAAATAAAATAAAATGGTAAAACAAAAGAAAACTTGTTCTGCTAAAAAGTTATAGTTCAGCTCTTTTGATGGTGGGAATAGTGGAATATTTGTGGCGGGGAATGAGGAGAAGTTACTATGTAAGGTCTAATAAATAAATAATCATACCTAACAGACTTCCAGATCCAGGCTAGGACTGCAATTTTTTTCTCTAACTACCCATTCATCACACACTATAATCTTCTAGCAGAGTGCCCTAATTCAGTACCATCTGCCAGTATTAGATTAGATTACTATTATGATTTTGAGTACAAAAGTCATAATATGCAGAGGTTAAAGATTTTTGGTGTTGGTAACATCCTAAAAGTGCAGGTACAGAGTACTTTACTTTTTTTTTTTTAAAGCACAATTCAGTGAAAGAGGTCTCATGCATTTATAAAAGGTTAAAAACTCAGGAACTGTTATATTTTGAACATAGTTCTCTCAGTCATTTGGGGTAACCTCAGGCAAATTGATATTTCTAATTGTTAATTCTCAGGCACAACAGGAAAAGAATGATTGCTTGACAGGAGGCAAAATGAGGAGGAGTAGGAGGAAGAAGAAATGCCAGCAATGACAACAGCTATATACCCAGCTTTATTTTATATCAAAAGCACTGGGTTAAGTACTTTATTATTCATGTATTTATTTTAGGCTTTCAGGTACATACCATTGGATTAATCAGAACATTTCATTCCTGACATAGTCCTAGCACTGGTCCCCTATTTATTTAGCTAGTTACTTTTTATAATGTAATAAGCTCCTGCAAACTCACAGCCCAAAAATTAAAACTAAGACCTTGACAATAATCTACATCTAACTATAAAGATTCCTTCACCCCCATCCTATATGCCCCCCACCTCCCAGCCAAAGACAGTCTCATTCAGCCATCATCCTGAGTCCTGTGTTTATTACACCTTTGTTTTTAAAAAATTAGGTTTATCACACCTATATGTAATATAAAAATGATATATTTTTATTTTATTTTTAATTTTATCAAAATATAACAATCCCTATGTAATATTTTAGGACTATTTCATCTAATATTATACTGCTAAGATTAATTCATATTTTTATGTGGGGCTATAGTTCATTTGTTCTGAGTGCTGTATAATTTTCCACTGCATGAATACAGCATACTTTATTAATCCATTATTTGTGTTGATGGAATTTAGGTCGTTTTAGGTTTTTGTATTATGAGCTATGCTGTTATAAACATACTTGTACATGTCTCCTGTTATATATGAATAAGAGGTTTTCTCTTAATATTTATCTAGGAGTAGAATTTTTGGGTCATAGGGTATATGAATGTTCAGCTTTAGGAGATAATGCCCGAATATATTCCAAAGTCCTCTCAGCAATTTATAGATAGCATTCCCCCCTTATCCTTGAGAGGTATGTTCCAAGACCCACAGTGGATGCCTGAAACCATCAGTGGATGGTACTGAACCCCATATATACTATATCTTTTCCTATACATACCTATCTATGATAAGGTTTAGTTTATACATTAAGCACAGTAAAATATTAACAACAAGAATAAAATAGAACAATTATAACAATACACTGTAATAAAAGTTATGTAAATGTGGTCTCTCTCTCTCAAAGTACCTTCTAGTACTATACTCACCCTTCATCTTCTTGTGATAATGTGAGATGATAAAATGCCCATGGGGTGAGATGAAGTGAGGTGAATGACCCAGGCATTTTGATATAGTGTTAGACTACTATTGACCTTCTGATGATAAGCCAGAAGGAGGATTATCTGCTTCTAGACCATGGTTGATCATGGGTAACTGAAACCATGGAAAACAAAACTATGGATAAGGGGGGACTACTGCATTCCTACTAATATATAAGAAATCATGTGACTGTATCTTCTCCAATTACTTCACTGTCTAAGCCAGAGTTCATCATCTGAACCTAAGAACACAGAAGATTATTTGAGTGACTATCTCCTCAATTCTCTCAAGGATGGTACATAACTGATACCATTCTAGTACACAGGAAAGTAGTTAATTCTTTACATATAGTGGATGCCATAGGGCATTAACACTTTGTTCTCTTCAGTAACCTCAATGGAGAAAAGGTGATTGGTATTGTCACCTTTTACTTTTTTGCCAACATATTGACTATAAAATAGTGTCTTATTATGATTTGATTTTCATTTTCCTGGTTAATAATGGTGTTCAATCTTTTCATAAATTAATTGGCCATGAGTGTTTACAGTTCTGCGAAATGTCTATTCATGTCTTTTGTCCATTTTTCTATGGGATTGCTTGTGCTTTTAAAATAATTTTTACAACTTCTTCATGTAATCTTGATATCGCTTTTTGCCAGTTGTGTTTTGTGAATATTTTCTCCCAGTTTGTAACTTGTATTTTCTCATTCTCTAAGGTGTATTTTGATTAACAACATTTTAAATTATAAATAGTTAAATCTATCAATCTTTTATAGTCAATTATTTTTGTGCCTTAAGGTATCTTTTTTTATTTCAAAGTTAGGAAATATTCACTGACATTTTCTGATAAGAGTTTTAAAATTTTGTTTTTGAAATTTATACTCTTAATTGATCCTGTGTATACTATGAGATAGGATTTATTTTTATCTTTTTCCATATGGATAACCATTTTTTAGCTTCATTTATTAAATAATCTCTACAATTTCCTACTGATCTGACATGCTACCTCTGTCACATATCAGAGCTCCATACGTATATAGGTCTATTTCTGGGCTCTCTATTACATTTGTAAAAATATTAAATTCATTATTTCATGCAGTTTTCATAAGAAGCAATCTAACATCAATTATTTCATGTAATCCATAAAATCACTCCATGAGGTAGATACTATTTTCTCCATTTTACAGATTTAGACTTAGAGATGTTACTTGTTCAAGATCAAGACTAGTTTATGGCAGCTCCAACCCTAAGACTCTAGAGCCCATAGTTTTAAGCAGTAATTAATACTGCTCTTATGCTACTACCTCATAAGGATATGGTGAAAGTCAGTAAATATCACAGACAGTAAACCATATATTTAGCTCTGTACTAACTACAAAGTGGTTTGAAGTAGGGTTGGGAGACTTTGCTTAAATGTCACTTACTCAGTCTTTCCCTAACCACCCTATTTAATTTGCAGCCCTTGTTCATCCTGTACTGTTAACCTGCTTTATTATTTTTTTAGGTAAGTAAGTACCTGAATTTATATATCCATTTGTTTATTTGTTTATTATGTGATTCACTCATTAGAATGTATGTTCAATGAGGGCAGAGACAGACATTGTTTTATTAACTGCTATATGTCTATCACCTAAAACAGTGCCTGGCACATAGGAGGCATGTGACAAGTATTTATGGAATGAATGGATGTATGGATGTATGTATGAATGAATGAATGAACAAGATAAGCTTCTGCCACTGAAGAGTTGACAATAGAGTAGGGAATATGTTAGTTCAATAAAAACTATTAACATAAAAATGTATTCATTTAGTACATTTACTGGATACCTACTTTGTGTATAGCACTGTGATGTGTACTCAGTGAAGAGTATAAAGATGATAAGGCATGATTCTTGCCTTTATGAACTTACAAGCTAGTAGAGTCTATGTGTGTATATAAATTTCTATAATACAAGACAAGAAACAGTAAGTAGCTATAAGAGGAACAAAATGCTAATTTGAACACAGGAGAAAGAATTTAATTCAGACTGGGAGATCAGGGTAAGCTTAATGGTACAGGTGGCCATGTTGGAGCTGGGCCTTGGCAATGTTTTCCTTCAAATAAGGTGTAAATTGTGGAAGTTTTGTACATGTTTTTTCAGCCAAAGCTACTACTTGCAGATATCTTGGCATAATGTAACCAGCATCGTGATAAATAATTTTCATTGTGGGGAGCAAACTGGACTTTGCTTGGCTAAGAGAAAGGATATTCCATGCAGAGAGAATGGATTGAAAGCACAGGGCATGTTCCATCAAGAAGTCCAGTGTTGCTGTAACAAGGCTCTAGGGAGGGTGGCTGGTAGGAGAGGAGGCTGGAAAGATAGTGTGGCTGGAATTTGAAATTAAGAGCCCAGTCCATTTGAAACTTTTTAGGGACTAAGTGATATTGGAGGCAGGCAGGCCATCACAGGTAGTTATTTTCCTTTCCTTCCTTTATCACCTGCTGTCTTTCTTTTCTTTTCATAGCAGAGCACAGTGAAAAAGAAAGGAAGAACCCAGAGACCTGGGATTAAGTCACAGTTCTGACACTGAACTGTTGCGTGATGTTTGGAAACTTAATTAAATTAAAACTGGGGGAGAGGACATGTTTTAAAAACTACACATATATTCTTTTCCCTGGAAATATTTCTTAGAAGCTGCTCCAATTGGAATACCTGATTTCAGCCACCACTACCCTGTTACAAGGATCACTGCTGTAGTGCCAAACAGATACAAATATTGGCATATTGGTTGAGAATCACTGGACTAGATGATCTCTAAGTGCCCCTTCTTCCACGCTGACCCACTTCTTCCCGCTACACCACTGTGTGTTCTGGTTCTCTTCATATTCCCACTTAAGCTTTCAGTATAACAGTGGACCCCCCCCAACCACCCTCTACAGGGGTTGTCTGGCACTTTTGGTGGTGCTCAGGGCTGCAAATTCTTGTCTTGGAAGAAAACTAGCCAAGAGTAGTCAAAGAAATCTGAAAGACTTGAGCAACTGTTCTACAAGGAAGGGGATAGAATGGCTGGGCTGCTGCTAATATGTAACAATAACTCAGGAGCTCTCCTGGAAGCAAAGCCTCCCTGGTCCTTTCAAAGAACAATTATGAGAAATGATGTGTGTATGTATGTTGTGAGAAGGGCAGGGTGCAGAGAGATGACATTCCAAATTGCAGAGCTATCCTTGAAAGTCTGATGCTTTAGAACTTCTCCAATGGTCTAAACCTCAAATTAAGCTTTGATGGAGGTAAGAGGGTAGGGTGTGGTGGTGGTGGTGGGGAAGATGATCAGTCCAATATTCATGATCATTTTTTTAACTGACCTCCTCTTTTTTTAATTTTTAAAATGTTTTTTAAATTTATTTTTGAGAGAGAGAGAGAGAGAGAGAGACAGAGTATGAGCGGGGGAGGAGCAGAGAGAGAGGGAAATACAGAATCTGAAGCAAGCTCCAGGCTTGCAAGCACAGAGCCCAATGCAGGGTTTCAAACTCACGAACTGCAAGATCATGACCTGAGCCGAAGTTGGACACTCAACCGACTGAGCCACCCAGGCGCCCCTAAGCTGACCTACTCTTGAGAAACTTAAATTGCATACAAAAATGAAAATGTACCCTCAGCATGAAGCTCTACACAGTATAATTATCAGAACAATTGTTTATGGAGTTAATTTTAAAAATACAATACCAACATTGCCTATTTCATAATCTAGGGGAAGCATTTTCTTCTCAAACTATGTTCAGTATGCAACAGGAAGCCAATTATCACCCCAGAACATTTCTCAGTGAAGAATGTGTTATTCCTTATGACACAGCTTAAACAGGCTTAAAGCCCTAAATTCAGTATTTTCTCTTATTTCTACCATTTAAACACCCATCAATCCAAACCAAAATTGTTTTCACCATTTCATACCTAAAGGTGTCACTGACACTTAGACAAAGGAAATTTTCAGAAAAGACAAGGCATCTTGTTTTGCTTACTTGTTTTGCTTACCACCTTTTCCTGAAAACAGAGTATAATAATGGGGTTCTTGAGAGAAAAATACAGGAAACAGGCACTGTTTCCAGGCACCAGGAAACCAGGGTGAATTTAGTTTTATTGGTTTTAAGAAAACTTAGTAATTCTAACTAAAAACTAACCAATATGGTCCCTTTAGTATTCATAGGGATGTGTTTTTCATCAATGGAAGGGAATAATTTCTATTTACCAGATGTAGGCATATTATGGATAACAGCCAGGTCTTATTCATCTCTCATTTTCTGCTAGAAATTAGCATGTTCATTTACTCTTCCTTTCAATATCACCTGACACACAGTAGGCATCCAAAAAATGTTTGCCGAATAAACATATTAGCATATTATTTGTTTGCAATTGTCTACTGCTGAGTATGCTTTTAAACTGGTTGCATAAGTAGGCTAAATACTATCTGACAGTCTTTAAAATTTGATTAGCAACATTTTTTATTTCTCAGATTCAACCAATTTTTTATAGTCCTAAAGAATATGGGTGGGAATTTAAGAGATTGTCCATGTACCAAAAGCAGCATCTCCATTTCCCTTTATAGACACCAGACAGAACTTTTCCAGACCTCCTTCTGTGTAACCAAATACTTTCAAGTGGCAACCAAACATTCCAAAGTACCCAAGCTGTCTGAGTGTCATAGTAGAAGACAGCTGGGGATACGGTGTTGAGAATGATCAGTGTTTACACCATATTCACATTCCCTTTAGCACATACCAGATTCCATAGCTAAAAGGCAGGTGTGTCCTGCTACCCTATTTTTTACTTCAAAGAACACCTGGACCCTGTCTGGAATACAGATCAAGAACTGTACTGCCAACCACTATAGGCGGAATGATTAAATTTTCAGACTTTATAATTGCGAAACCATGTTTTGACATATGTACTTGTACTTTTGGGGACAATGGGTTGGAACATATAACACTGACGCTGCTCTGAAAAATCTAGAATATGTGGTTTTCCATATTTACAGCACAGACAACAGAATCTACAAGAAGGAAATAACTTTATAAAATAGGTTTTATTTGAAAGAACAGAACATAAACAATGTTAAAATACATGGGAAAACATTTGCAACACAATAAACAGAAAAAAGATTAATTTCTACGACATAAAAGAACACTTACATGCCCAAAATTAAAAGGCAAACAACAGTAGAAAAATGAGCAGAAGATATCAGAAATGATTTATAAAAGAAACACATTGGATTAGTAAATTCGAAAATGATGCTTAAACTCATTACTCATTAGAGAAATGCAAATTAAAGCAAAAGGGGTTACAAGTTTTCACCCATCTAATGGGACAAAAAGTCATAGGATTGATAACGTGTACTGGCAAGAAGAGAGGAAATGGCTCTCTCAACATCTCGGTTGGGATGATGACTTGGTGAAGCCTTTGTAGAAGTCATGATAGAATCAGCCATCAAAATGTATAAAACCCAAAATATATAAATAATTTATATAACTTAATACCAAAAATACCTCCCCAAAACACAATATGACTACACAACGGCAGAGGACTTGATTAGACACCAACAAACACATGAAAAGATGCTCAACATCACTCATCATCAGGGAAATGCAAATCTAAACTTCAATGAGATATCACTTCATACCAGTCACAATGGCTGGTATCAAAAGACAAGAAATAACAAATATTGGTGAGGATGTGGATAAAAGGGAACCCTCCTGCATTGTTGGTGGGAATGTAAATTGGTGCAGCCACTGTGGAAAACAGTATGGAGATTCCTCAGAAAATTAAAAATAGAAATACCATATGGTCCAGTAATTCCACTATTGAGCATTTACCCAAAGAGAAAGAAAACACTAATTTGAAAAGATATATGCATCCTCATGTATTGTAACATTATTTACAATAGCCAAGATATGGAAGCAACCTAACTGTTCAATGATACATGAATGGATAAAGAACATGTGGTGCACGTGCACGTGCACACACACACACACACACACACACACACACACAGTGAAATATTGACTCAGCCACAAAAAAGAATGAAAAGTTGTCATTTGTAAAAACATGGATGGACATAGAGGGGGTATTATGCTAAGTGAAATAAGTCAGAGAAAGGCAAATATGATATGATTTCATGTGGAATCTAAAACAAAACAAAACAAAACAAATGGACAAACAAAAAAGCAGAAACAGATCCATAAATACAGAGAACAAACCAGTAGTTGCCAGAGGGGAAGCGGTAGGGGGATGGGCAAAATGGGTAAAGGGGAATGGAAGGCATGGGCTTCGAGCTCTGAATGAGTCACAGGGATGAAAGGTACAACATAGGGAATATACTCAATGACACTGTAATAGCGTTGTATGGTGAGCACAGCGTAATGTATAGAGTTGTGGAATCTCTATGTTGTACCTGAAACTAATGTAGCATTGCATGTCAACTTTACTTCAATAAAAAAATAAATTAAAAACAATGTACAAAACCCTTAACACTCCAACTCTGCAATCCTACTCTTTCAACTTTATTCTAGAGTAATACCTGCTCACATGTACAGAGAAATGTTTGTGGATGTTCCTTACAGCACTGTTTATGACAGCCAAAAGATAGGAGTAATTTAAATATCCATAAACAGGAAGATTCCAATAGTAAAGTTTCCAATCTCAGACATGACCCAACAAGCAGTTACTAAAAAGAGAGAAAACCAGGACAGATGTTATCCTTGGTGGGGAAGTAAATGACTGGAAAAGGGCATCAGAATCTTTGTGGTGCCAGAAATCATCTGTGCCTTGTTTTAGGTGCTGGTTATACAAGTGTCCTGTTTGTGAAAGTTCATTGTTTGATATGTATAATTTTGCATTTTTATGTACTTCGATAAAATATTTTTTAAAAACAAACAAACAAGATTTGGGAGACCCCATACTTTCAGTGGAGAGAGGACTGTATTAGGAAGAAGTTCGGAGTTCCAGCTCGTTTCTGCCCAAACTAGTTTGAGACCTTGTGCAAGTCACTTGGGCTGAATTGAAGTTGACTCACTTGTAAAAGCGGGGTAATCATATTTGGCTAATAAGATCGAGAACTGGGCCCAGTGATTTTCAGATCTTTTAAGTTAACTCTAAACTGCACATACTTCACTTTCCAGGGCTATTTCAAAACTCTTCCAACCTGTCTGTCCAGTTCTAGTTCTGCCCCTTTATAATCCACAATAAAAACACTTTGGTTGGAGTATCTTTTGGAAGTACAGCTCAGATCATGTCACTGCCTTCTTCAGAAATCTTAGAGAGCAGTGTGGGACATGCTGCAAAGTGCACAGGACCCATCATCTAAAACCTGGGTCTGAATAGCTTACTGGCTGTTTAATCTTGGGCAAGCCATTGAGCCTCTGATTCTCCACTACCTGATGTGTAAAATGAGACTAATATTGGGACCTTCTTCACAGAGTTATGTAGAAAAGAGTTTCAGCTACTGATGTGTTAAGTTCCAAGTCACACTTAACTTCATTAGCTAGGGTTCCAGAGTTAAAGGCAGAGAATCAAGTTCCTTAGATACTTTTATCTGACTCATTCCAATAAACATAGAGAACACTTCTGGGCAGCCTGAGCTTCAACACAAAGTTCTCCAACTGACCAGCTGTTTGACAGGAGGACAAAAGGTAAAAGGTATCTTTGCACGTCATGCCACAGAAAGAGTGGCACGTCATGCCACAGAAAGAGTGGCACCTCATGGCAAAGGACAGCAGTCTTTATTGACGGCCATCTCCAGCCTGGAAGATCTGTAGGCCCCTCTGCACACACTTAACATTGGTAATAACTGCTTAACAGAGATCTGGCATAAAATCAAGAGAAGCTAAGTCTTGTGGTTACCCTGCTGAGATAATTTAGTATGCATTAGTCAATGTTTTTCAGGCTGTTCCTCCTAGATCAGGGTAATTATGGAGAGGAATAAAAAAGAACAGATTAGAAAATAGCTTGCCAGTAGAACCACTCTATTTGTATGAGATGATATTTAAATCAGCATTTGAAAACAGTACGTAGTTATGACTTACTTGTTTCCTGCTCAGACTTTATGCCAAGTTCTGAGGCAAATCAGCATTTAGCATTCATCTCAGGTGGAGAGCCTGGTCCCTGTGGCTTGTCACACAAGCCTCTTAAAAGCTGTATCTTGCCAGATACAAAGGCCACTCGTCTTGGGAATGCCCTTGACATTAAATAAGTTGCATGATCCCCAGGAACTAATTTTGGGGAAAGATGACATATTCTCAACTTGGTATCTTCCCTTCTCAGTGAACACAACCAAGCATCTTCTGAAATTTTACCTCCTTTCTCCTACTTCCTTGATTGACTAAAGGAAAAAAGATGTCTTTGTTAACATCAACCCTGATCTGAAATAAAATTCCATGAAAATGTCTCCACTCTTCATCCAATTGTGCACTTGCACACAGTTCTCTACCTGGAATAGGTCCCAGCATATAAAAGCCACTCAGTAAATATTTGTTCTTATTTACTGAGTGTTCGCTGTAAGCAGCCACTCTTTCATAGCACTCAGCATAATTGCAAATAATTAGTTGTATAGTTATTTGCTTAATGACTATCTTCCTCACTAGCCTGTGAGGGTCACAGGCCAGGATCTGAGCCAGTATTATTCACAGCTGTTCTCTTAATGCCTCCCACAATGCTTCATACTTATTAAGACTAAATAAATATTGACTGAACAAAAGACCACCATGTACTAAGCACTATTTATTCAATTTCTCACTTAATCCCAAAACAACCTGTATACTTTGTATTATTATTTCTATTTTATAGGTGAGAAAACTGAGGCTCAAAGAGCTGCCATAACTTGCCAAAGGTCAAAGCCAGGAATATAAGTGTGTGCTATTAACAATTATGTTACCCTGTTCCCTTCTTTTTATTTTTTTAAGTCTATTTATTTTGAGAGAGAGAGAGAGAAAGAGAGAGAGCGAGCATGAGAGGGGGAAGGGCAGAGAGAGAGGGGGAAAGAGAGAATCCCAAGTAGGTCCCACACTGTCAGTGCAGAGCCCGACATGGGGCTCGATCCTGCAAACTGTGAGATCATGACCTGAGCCCAAATCAAGAGTCAGACACTTAACTGATGAGCCACCCAGGTGCCCCCTGTCCCCTTCTTTTTAAGTCCTGTTCTACTGACAGCTGCAACCTTGGAAGTTTTCCTCACTTTACTGAGCTTCAGTTTTCTTATCTATAAACAAAGGAGAAAATGATATTTATTTTACAGATTTGCTGTGAAGTTTTCTCGAGGTTATATATGTAAAGCACTTGTTTATAGACATTGGCATATATTCAATATTTAATAAAATTTGCTACTCCTGTACTGTTGTCACTGAATCAGATATACAGGAAAAAGTGATTGTAGCTTGGGAATGCTACCTGCTGAAACCTGCCCACCCTCCCCAAATAGTACATCCCATCTCAGCAGTTGTACATATCTATAATGGCTTTCTGTGCCACTCTCATCAGCCCCCTCACTCACCACATTCCATAAAACAGCTTGCATATGAAAGTTGCTTTTGTTTAAAATTCAAATGTAGAAAAAGCAAAATACTTTAAGATTAATTCTGTAACACAAGCAGTTGCTCAATGTGAGATACTGTAACCTACATGGCTTAAATGGAATAGCTCACATTATCAAGGAAATTGATGATGGGAAAAAAATCAAAACTGTCTCCTACCCCATTACAAGAGGGAATTTCATGGATTTTTATTTCCATGGATAATAAATGCATGTCAGGAAGTAGAGCAGAAAAAGAAAATTGCAAATTAGGCAGTCTATTCTTTCTGTGTTGCAATACCTAGTCAACATTTACACAATCACTTTATTTGCCATCTTTTAGTCTATTGCTTTCCTGTCATTTCCGTTCTTGGTAGAAGACTCTAGACATACTTTGTCATGGAATACTACAAGCGTCCAACATTCTGAACCACAGTGGTTCAGGAACACCTAGTTACTGTGATGCAGGATGAGTAGCTACATTGGTTCTTAAGCGTGGCTACATAAGTGGAATCATTTGGGGTGTGCTCTGTACCCTGAGGAAGCTCTGTTCACTTTATTAGAGACAGAAGGTAACCTTAACTCGGGGGGCATTTTGACCTGAGAGCCAGAATGTAGAAGTTAAGTCCTGAATAAGCACTTATATTTATTCTTAGTCATCAGATAAATCAATTCTGATTTAAATGAATAACACTGATGCTGGCCCTCGCCCCCATTTCCATTCTGATTCAGTTGATTCTGGACACTGATTCTGGAGCGACTTTGCCTGGGTTTGGAACTTACCTCCTGTATTTACTATTTGGACAAATTGCTTAGCTTCTCTACATTTAAGTTTCCTTATCAGTAAAATGAGGATAATCCTAGAGTTTCTGTGAGAATTAAATAAGCTGACACATTTGGAATATTTATAACAGTGTCTGGCATGAAGTAGATGTTCCACAGTATTAGCTAGAAGTGGTAGTAGTAATAAGGTATTTTAATTATTATACTTTGGGGTCACAGAAGGGAAAGGAAGACCTGTAGAGTTTGCAACCCCAGGTGAATGGCCATGCTGACATGGTGGCAGAGGTATTCTGTGTTTGAAATTCATGAAAATGAAATCTCTTCACTGTGAGGTACTACTTTGAGGCTAAGTCAAATAATAGAAGGTTGAGTTCCATCTAGAATTTGTCTTGATCTAATATATGGAGAAGTAAAACTCTAAATGTAACACCTGTAGGAAAACAACCCTATTTCTTTGTACCACACAGTGAACTCTCATTGCTAGTTTCCCTTGGCTTAAAAAAATTCTAATGATAGGACTTAGAAAAATCAAAACTCATGTTAATCTTCAAATGAACAGCAATTTTGGGATCGTGGGGGCTCTTGTCCTACTTGCCACCATTCTGTGGCAAGGAGGGAACAACCATTCAATTTGTGAGAGAGGACAGACAGGAGTACTAAAGAAACTTCCCGGGGCTTTCACCCATGCCTACTTGTTCCTGGGCACAGGAGAATTAATTTATTTGATTACTAAGATTAGAATAAAAATAAGTGTTCATGTAGGGCTCAACTTTTCCATCTTGGCTCTCAGGACAAAATGCCCTTGTGTTAAGATGATCTTCTATCTCTTACAAACCGAGAAGAGCTTAGTTAGGGCACAGGTGCTGTTTTCCAGTGGTATGCCCACAGACCCACCTTGTTCTTAATTTGTAGCTTCCACTGAATTGTGACACAGGCCATCACTCTCAATGACAGTGGCTGGGAAAGTAATCTGCTCTGCGGATTCAATCTGCCCCATAGGCGGACATCAAAGCAAACATTTGGAGTTGGAGATGGTAGGGAGCCTCATTAGGCCTTAGGCTTAAGCCATGTTCTTCATCCAGTTTTACTTATAATAAAGCTGAGACAACATTTTATTCCTCACATGCCTTTCTGTGTTTGTTTTCAGTTTGATTCAGAACTGGAAGGAGAAAAGCCCTCACACTCTCAAACCCTAACAAGCAGAAGCAGTAACTATAAAAGTAAAAGAAGCAAAAATCTGACAGTTTTCAAAATACTTTCATTTAACAGATGTGGAAAGTGAGGTTTAAAAGAAAAGGCTTCTGTGATTTACCCAGGGTCAAAATACTACTAAGTGGCATGCCCAGTACTAAAATTACAATCTTTAGTATTCTTTTCACTACATGCCTGAGTATGTTCCTTTCTGTTATTAAGGCCAAGGAGGCCCATACAGACCCCAGGATCAAGGACAGTTGCTTTGGTAATGTTACCATTCTAACAGGAGAGGAAAACAACCTCCTCAAATCTTAAGAATCCTCTTACTCTGAAATTGAGCTATACCGATGTAAAACTGACTTTTTTCAGACAAGTCCTTACCTTGAAATCAAGATATTGAAAGAGATCCTTGAAATCAAGATATTGAAAGAGATACTTCAGAAAAAACTATATAACAATGTTTAAATCATAGATAAATATTATACATTTTTTTCCCATTTGGATAGAGTTTCCATAAGGGTGGGCTGGGATAGGGGACACAAACTGTCCCCTGCCAAGTAAGCAAAGGTCACAAAGATCTTATTCTATGATGTTCTGAGCTGCTACAGTCCAGCTCTACAGAGGCAATTTCCTCATAGGTGTTTCCCAGTCTCAAACTTCTTTTGTAGCTTGAGATCAAAGGGCCCTCCCCTGTGTAGCAGGTAGAATAAATATGGGATGTCATATACCACTGGGTTAGCTTGCTACAAATCCCGTAATACTATTAGCATGGGGGTAGCCAGCTCCTCTAAGGTTATAGATGCGCTTTCTGCAGTACAGATGAATCAACTGCATGCCACAGTCCTAACCAATTTGAAATGATTATATGGCTCTGGTAGTTCTGGTTCTGCCACTAATTAACCATATGACTTTATTTTATTTTGAGTTTATTTATTTATTTTGAGAGAGACAGAGACAGTGCAAGTGGTGGAGGGTCAGAGAGAGAGGGAGAGAGAGAGAATCCCAAGCAGGCCTCACACTGCCAGCACAGAGCCCTATGCAGGGCTCGAACGTACAAAACTGTGAGATCATGACCTGAGTTGAAACCAAGAGTTTGATGCTCAACCGACTGAGCCACCAGGCACCCCACTCTGTGACATTAGATACGCCTCTTCTCTTGGTCTCTGCTTCTTCCTTTGTGAAAATTATGGAGTTAGGCAAGGTTGCCTCCAACTCTAAAATGCTGTGATTCAACATCCGCCAATAGCCTTTCTATTACCAACACATGAGGCTGACTCACACTTGGTGTCTGCCAAGAGAAGTACTAAAAGCTTAGATACAATAAAGTCACAAAATCATTCCAAAGCCATTCTCATGGTGGGGTCAACTTAAGACAGATATATTTGCGTTTTTCTATCCTGCCTCTTTTGTACCACTTTCAATCTCCCATCCCCGTGACAATCCATGAAGATAAACACTTCACAATGAGTTTCTATCAATGTGAGAAAGACAGAAGTCAGCTTACTTTTGGGATCCTCTAGTTATCAACATATGGTTTTATTTCTTGAAGTTGTAATCAGATAAAAATGTCCAATGGACTAAAGAAACTGAGTAGGGTTGTTAGTCTTTTTTTCTTATTTTAATTCCATTTGAAGGAATAATAGGCTCTTCTTGCTTTTGGAAATATAATAATTCAGCTGACATGCTAGAAATACCAAACATGAAGATATAAAATGGTGGCATTTTCTCTCTTTAAAAACAATCAATGCTTTCATTTGTGGACTTCAAAGTACATGTGAAATAAAAGTCTCAGCCCTGTGAGTCTGAGGTAAATCAAAAGGCTGTTAAGTGTCATAGAAAAGTTTTCTGGTTCATCGCCCCTCTTCTAGGTAAGAAAGGAAACAAAAGTACTCCCAAACAGATGAGTGCTTATCTCACTTTTATATTTCTCTCTCAAACAGGCTTAAGCAACTTCCCCGTAACAATTCATTCCAATATAATTCTTCCTTATGTCTGACTTGGTGCTGCACAGGCCCACTTCGTCCTATTAATCTCGCCCTGACAGTGCTAGAACTCTTCACTGTCTTTATTGTCAAGTCTCACTTTGACTTCCAGAAATTCTAAAGGAATACTTGGAAAATGAGTTAGGTGTCTATGATCAAGTTTAGATACTATCTGGAGGTCCTTATCATAACATTCCTGGAGATGCTAGTCCACCTTAGTCAAAATCATTTCTCCTCTCTGGTTGTTAGCACTTCATCTCTAAAATGAAACAAATATGAAAATATATTAAGGAAAGAAAGAATTGCCATACTGATGCAAATTATTATTGAACAGAAGGGTCTTCCTGGAGATCTTTAACTCTTGGAGTTGGGATTCAGACGTTATTGCAAATGGAAAATGGTTGAGGATGCCTCTTTCTATACTGAGCTATTCATCACTCACATGAACTTTAAGAATAATACTACTCAGTACTGGGCATCATGTATTTAAGTGCAAACCTATCTTTCAGTACAGACCTATGAGAGAAGACAATGGAAACAGGAGTATGTCCACATCTGCATCATCACTCTGGTATCATAATTATCCCCAGGCTAGTTGCCTACTCTTCCAGAGAGCTGACATTTTCTTTTGAATACTAATGTGTCATGAGGTTGCTTAAAACAATGCATTCAATTTTAGTCATCATCTGATGGCCTTATTGACTCATGGATTCTTCCACTTTAGAGTAAGAGAAGAAGATTGGTATCTCCGCTTCTACAAGTCCAGGTGGATATCAAACAAGAAGGCAGTTGGCATCTTGTGGACAGTCATTATAATTTGATGAGATTTTAACAATCTTCTACTCTTTAGCCATGAAGTATCATCTGAATAAGTGGACTCACTGCAATTTCAGAAAATTTGTGCTACTGCACCATTACTCAGGAAACATTTCTACAAGGAAAAGGTAAAATTTGAGAGCAAACACACTCTAAAGAATGCTGAGATCGCCTTAAGATAAAAGCTGCAAAGCAGCCAGATCTACAAAGGAAGGGTTTGTGGTCAAATACCGCAGTGTTATCTAATCCAGATTACTGATCTACTTCACTGAGGAGTTGGGACAGGACACCCAAACTCCACCTCTGAGTTGTCCTTGGGCACTCATGAAATTTCACCTGGTAAAGAGGCAAGGATTCCATTAGGGCCAGGTTTTCTTTTCACAAGCACCTGGATCTGATGTGTGGCTTATCTAAGGATATAATCTTACAAATGTTTGGAGTTTGACCTTTAGGGTCAAGTGAGGAAGTCAATTGATCAATATGAGATACCAAGTGTCCAGTTTTATTTTATTTTTTTTAATTTATTTATTTATTGAGAGAGACACAGTGTGCGTGCACACACACACACACACACACACACGGTGGGTGGAGCAAGGGAGAGACTTTTATGCAGGCTCCACACTCAGAGCAGAGCCTGATGCAGGGCTGGATCTCACAAACCATGATATATGCATGACCTGAGCTGAAATCAAGAGTCGGATACTTAACCAACTGAGCCACCCAGGCACTCCAAAAGTGCCCAGTTTTATACACAGCTCTACTCTGGCAGTGATAAGAGAATAATAGAAAATATTAAGGCCAGGGTAAAGCAATTATTTATCCAGATACATGATCAATCAATAAATATTTCTTGAGCATCTATTGTGTTCAAGACACTGTATCTTTGCTAAAAGCCATTTTAGCAGGAGTCAGGGGCCCTTCCAATAATGGGTTAATGACTGAGTTAAAAGGCTAAGACATATTTACATGAACAGATAACAACAAGGTAATCTATAACCAGTGTCAAATGAGTCATATGAATATGACCACCAAGGAGTTTCACAGGTACAAATGAGCAATTCTAACTGATGATCCAGAAAGCCTCCTGAAGACGGTTGGATTTGTAGCAGGTACTTTTAGTTGGACAGGATTTTGACAAGTTAAAGGAGATAGAGCACACTAGACAAAAAAAAATGGCATGAGCAAGGTACTAAGTAGGTGGGTGCAATGCTGGTCTTGTAGCAGATTACCTTGGCTGAACTAGAAGACTTGTTTTATAGAGTAGCAGGGAAAAAAAAGCTGAAGAGACCATGGGATCTCAGAGTTTAGAGGCATCCTAGAAATGATCAAATCTGCTCACCTTACTCTCACACAAACACAGATTTCCTTAGTGTGCCACCAATGTTTAACATATATTTTAGTAATGGGTCTGGATTCCTAATATCTACAGGCATAACTGTGGCATAAGAGTTAGAGAGAGGCTTTGGAGTTAGAGGCCTGCCTAAACCACTTGCTAGGTGTTCATCCTTAGGTTAGTTTATCAAACCTTTATTTCTTCACCTATAAATGTGGATGATAGTATACTCACTGAAAGTGGAGGTAGGGAGAGAAAGGAGAAAGAATGCTTGAAGGAGACAGAAAAGGATGAGGAATCTGTAAAGTGCATTGCCAAGGAAAGCAGAAGTAGAGAGAATTCAAGGTAGGGAAGGTTGTTAACAGCATCAAATGAACCAAACAGGTCAAAGTGGTTGAGACCAGCCAAAAGGCCAGGGACTTTGACAATTTGGAGGTCACTTGTGACCTTTAATAAATCAATTTTAGTATAAAAGGAGAGAGGCAAATTGTAGAAAAGGATGAAATAAGAGGGATGGGAAAGGAAGAAAACCAGAATGGGTAGTGAGGAACTAGAACTGCAGTCAAAGACCCCTCCTCATTTGCAGTGACAGGAGAGTGAGAAAGATGGCTTTGATTCAAAGGGGTCACATGGTTCAGTGATATAATGGCTGGATGTGTAGCTCAGCTTAGAACTGAAATGACTGGTAGTTCTGTTAAGGACTTCCAACCCTAGCCTTCCTCCTTGCTGAGATGCAGGGAACAGTGACAAAGGACGAAAATACAATTACAAAGCAATCTACCCATTTATAATGCTGTAAGGTTGCCAGCTGAGCAATTATAAGAGCTTCCCCATATAGTAAAACCTCATTAATTTGGACTTCACCTTTTTGGAATTTGTGGCAATTTAACCTGGGCTGGAGTCACAAAGAAAGGGTACTACTTACAAAGAAAGGGTTCACTAAGCAAAACAGTGAAAAAGATTGCAAGAGAGCTAATTTAGCCTGCCAGGGCCTATTTCACCTATTTAAAGAAAATAGTCTTTTTTTTTTTTAAGAACCTCAGCATATTCATTATTTGAATGCAAATTGATTCTGCTAATTGTAGATTAGTATAATCTATTGCTAAAATCCTATATCTGCAAGTTACTTTGCACTCACTGAATATGCTCATTAGAAATAAAACTGCAATTCTTTAAAGTTACTTCACAATTCCAATGAATTCATACCCCTTTCCCCACTCTCATGAAATAACTACAGTTCAGGAGGTATTACTCTAAACTAGCACATCACTTATTAAGAACACAGTGGAAAAACTAATAAGTGATCAAAAAAGGCCTCAGAGCAGCCAAAATAGATTTCCTAAAGTTGATGCCCTAAATCCTTTAACTCTTTCCATAGCAGGTTCTCTTATAGCTGATTTAACATACAGATCTGACATACCAACTTGGAGATGGCTGGCTTTTTTTAATGTTTTATTATTTTTTAAATGTATTTTTGATAGACTGCAAGCAGGGGATGCCAGAGAGAGAGGGAAGACAGAGGATCTGAAGCGGGCTCTGTGCTGACAGCAGTGAGCCCCACGTGGGGCTTGAACTTACAAACTGTGAGATCATAACCTGAGCAGGAGTTGTATACTCAACCAACTGAGCTACCCAGGTGCCCCTGGGTTTTTTGTTTTTTAGTGTTTGCAACTGATTAGAAGGAGAAAAAGGGCTGCTGCATGAAGGGACACTGAGAGAAACCAGAAGTGACTGCAGACTGCAGAAAGGAGACAGGACATGTATAAAATATGGCTGTAATAACTAAAAAGCTACCAGACTGTAGGACATTTTATTGTAGAGATAAAAGGCCTATATTCCTTAGTAAACCCTGAAAACTATAATAGAGTATTATAGTGCAGTACAATAACTAATATCTGGAATTATGCCTCTAAATGATCAGAGTTGAATACATTCCTTAAAAAGGCAGATACATTTACACACACACACACACACACACACACACACACACACACAATTTGTATCCATAATGGTTAACCTAAAAATGTGAAATGTGTTGATACTCAAACAGGTAAAGTTCATAATATTATCATATAATAATAATAATAACAAAATAGCAACATTTATTAAGTGATTACTGTGTGCAGACATCATGCTAAGCACTTTACGTAATATAATTGTGTTTACATCCTAATAGGTGGGTTTTAGTACCATTTCTACTTTACAATTGAAGTGAAACTCAGAGAGGTTAAGGAACCACCACCCCCCCCCCCCCAGGCCACAAACAGAAATAGAGCTGGGATTAGAACTCACACCAGTTCTTTAGCTATAAACTATGCTTTTCCAATGTTCCAGAAAATACAGCTGTCTAAAAATCACTCTTCTTGAGAGCTCCAGAGAGCTGTGTTTTACTGTGTTTTTGTTTTCCAAATTTGTATTTGACAAATACCTTGATTTATAAGCGAAAAGACTTATAATCTTAGAATCAGATATGATCTTATATGTTTGTAAACATGCTCCATGTTACAAGGTGAATATAAAATAGTAAAAAAAACCCAAAAAACAAAAACAGAACAAAACAAAACACCGTGAACGTGTCTATTAGGCTAATCCCCAATCTCAGATCAGTTTCTACACACTGTGGATACTGTTTTCAAATGAATAGCCAAGCAACAAAGAGATACAATTTTAAAGTATCAAATGATCAGTTAAGAATTGGTTCTCCTGTTGCTTCCCCACTCGTTTTGGAGAAATTTAACCTGAGAATAGGCTAATGGAACATGAAGGTAAAGGAGGATTGCAGGGGAGGATAAAAACTCAGTTGACTATTATAAACGATTTAGGGCAATCAGCTCGTCACCTGTTCTAAGAGAACTATGAGGGCATAAAACACATGTGGGCATATTGTGTACTGGGGGAAACAAGGCTGGGGTGGGGAGATGCAAATATATGCAGTTATCTGCATTACGGGTAAAAGTGAGGGTAGCCCACCACATGGACACGCAAAGAAAAACATACAGTGAAAGCATTCACTCATGAAATCCTTCTACTTAAATCAATGTTTTTTACTCATCTTTTTTTTGTGTGTCAAGCCTACCCATTCAAGGGTCAGCTACAAAGGTCACTTCTGCTGTGAAGTGTTCCACAATGCCCAAGGCTGAATTATACTCTTCCCCATTTGTGCTCCCATAGGGGTTTTTTTTCCTGTTTTCCACAGTTAGCCACATCACCAATGATACTCTATCTCATTATTAGTTATTCTTGTATGTGCTTTCCCCCCACTCTACCCCACCGTGAGTTCACTGAGGGCAGGGGACTCTTTCTCATTTCTGTGGTTCTACAAATCCCAGCGAAGTGTCAATCACATACTAGGCTCTGGGAAAATGCTGACTCAATAGCACTGGCTTAAGACAGTGCATTATTGCCTAGCTTACCTGAAGGAGCATTTGTTCTCTTTCTTTTCTTGCTTGACTCCCCTCCATTCTCAATGAGGCCTTCTGTGACCAGAGGGCCACTGGCACTACCAAACTGCAGGGGCTCGTTGTTGTTGGCAGGGTCAAAGGGCAGCTGGTTCAATCCTAAAGAAGAAAAAGAAAGCCAAAATCCAGACTCCATTAAGGACTGGGATGTCTCTAGATTGTATTATATGAGCCACTAGAGGAAAACTCTCTAAATCTTAAGAAACTAGGAATAATAGGTGAATTCCTTAAAACCAGTTGCCTTCTGTAATTTTTCCAGATTTTGTTGACAAGTACAGAATTAAAACATAGGGTCTTGTAAGACTGTCACTCAGTCTTATAAGAAGATCCCTGACCTTTCTGGGAAATTAGCATTTTTGGCCACAAGCTATCAAATTATCTTCTACCTCCTTCCTTAAAAGAGATAAGATCTTCTTTAAATGTGGCTATGGCTAAACCCACCGTTCCTTTCAAAAAGCTTGGTTATGTATTCCTCAGACTGTCCCTTGACATTTTTCCATTCTTTCACTGCAAGGTGATGCAGATATCATTAGAGCATCCTGGCATCAAAGTCACTGCCAACGATAACAGAAACCCACAATTCTATGGCAAATGAGAGAAGGAAACAAAGATACAGAACTCGCAATGAGATTAGTTAGTAGTTGGAGTGCTGGGGAGTAATGACCCGGGTTTGGCTAGTGCTACTTCTATCCATTCCAAATGATGCCAGAGCATGGTTACTTTACTAGTTGCTGCTGCATCATCTAAAACGTCAGAAGGCACTGTCTACTCTCTAGGTCTTCCATGCTTCAGCCCGGGAGGAGCAGAGGGTTTCTTACTCATCTGGCAGCAGCACCTGGAATTTCAAGTGTTTCAATTAAAACTTCATGAAATGTGGAATCAAAAGCTTTGTTAAAGACCAAAGTTAGGTGATCTCTCTTAAGCCTTTTAGCCACTGGTTCCCTAATCCTATCAAAAGAGGAATCAGGTTGGCCTGCCAGGCTCATTCTTTAACCCTCAATGTTTCAATGGGCAGCAGCTATACAATTCCTGAGGCAATGTTGTAAACGGTCAATAAAAGCTTGGAGTCCAGTCAGCTAAAAGTCAATCAAGTTTCAGTAAAATGACTGCTAAGATCCTAACAAAATGTCTGTACATTATTGGTTTTAGTTAAAGTATCCCTAGGCTAATGTTTTCAGCCCACATAACAAATACCATTTCTTCAGCAATCAGACTCCACTTGGCACACCTCCATTAAATGTCTTCTGGGATTTGTCAAACATTTTTCCTTTACATCACCTGAGTAACTAAGTGAAGGAATGAAAACTCACTTCTGTATCTTAAGTCAACTGTTCACTGCATCATATCCATGTTCTATTAAATCCCTATCATGATTAGAAAGAACTAAGGAAACAAACATCAATACATAGCAATGTATTAAATACATAACAATGTATTAAAAAACATTCAGATGAGGCCAAGACTATTTTCAAAGAAGACTAGATTTTTATACAATTTACAAATGAAGAGGTTTCTTGCACCTGAGTGGTCCCAGGGTCAAATGTGAGTAGTGTACTGTTAGAAAAACTTTTCTTGGTATTTCCTTCTGCAATATTATATTGACCAAAACAAGCTCTATGGGGGATGGAATGGCATAGTGGATACAGCATGTGTTTCGATCAGGGCTAAAACCCAAAGCTGTGTCTTTTACTAGCTGGCAATCATGTAATCTCCCTTACTCTTAGTTTCATAATGTGTAAAAATGGAGTGATAACATTTGTACAGGGTTGTTGCAAAGATTAACAAGATAAAAAATATATATTTAAAGTTATGATTATCTTATTCTAAATGAATTAAAAAAAACAACCTTTTTCAGCTTGTAAACTCTTCTAACGAGGATCTTCCCCCAAAACTCTTCCCAACCCACAACTGTATCCCTGGTGCCTATCACCATGCCTGGCAAATAGTGAGTGTTGAATTAATGAATTAATACCCCACAGGGAGGGGTAGGTGACTCATTCCATTAACCTATGTAAAGACGTGATAGCTGATAATCAAGAATTAATGCCACAACTTAGAAGTTATGATGCTGATTATATCAACATTACTTAAAATAATTAGACTTCAAATGCATCTCCATTATTGGAGAACTATACTGCAAGAAGGTGAAAGCTTGATCAAAAGGAATGCTCAGGGATTAGGAGGTTCTGATTAATGATGGTTAATCAGAAATTTTTTTCCTTATTTTGTTTTGCATTTGATAATTTTACAGAATAATATATTAGTCCATTTCCCTGCCTTATTAAGTAGATGACTGAAGATCTTACAGAACTTCAGAGCCATAATCTATAAAAGGAAGCTAATAACAGTGCCTAACTCATAGGATTGTTAAAAGGATTAAAATGAAATTATGTATGTAGAAGATTCTGCATTACATCTGGCATATAGCAGATACTCAATAAATATTAACTGCCACTACCATAATTTTGAATTTCTATTTCTATTCCATTTCAGTTTCTAGATTGTTGATGTGCAATGTGCGGAGACTGGTCTGAATTTGCTCTGATTCAAGGATAGACCTTTTTTCCTCATTGAATCTTTTCATTGTTG
This sequence comes from Panthera tigris, assembly GCF_018350195.1. NCBI lineage: Eukaryota > Metazoa > Chordata > Mammalia > Carnivora > Felidae > Panthera > Panthera tigris. The sequence goes on from NC_056677.1 coordinate 107,482,131, forward strand.
GCTTTACCTTTTTCTAGAAGTTGGAGTCCAGGAAAAGAATCTGCTAAATTAAAAGTATTCAGTCATAGATATTTGACTATAATTGTTTTACTGTTTATTTAGTCCCAGATGATAATTTTAGGGATTTAGGTACTTTGTTACTCTTCCTAGCATACAGATTTTTGTTTGGCACTAAATAAAACTGACATTTCAAGTACTTTCTCTGTGTCCACCTCATATATGATCCAGATTATGTGGTAATCCTGATAATTTAAGCACAACATCACAGGTCTGTTTCTTACAGAAAAGGATCTCATATCAAGGTGAGAAAGACATGCCACTCAGTAAGTTGATTGATTGAATATGCATCCACATTTTATATTCTCTGGGACCCCATACAGTCTCCAAAGATTTGTAGTGTTGAGAACAAGGGCTATATAGATAGCAAAATCCTATGACACCAGTGCTTTCTAGCCACTTTTATTGTATTTTTTTTATTCATCCCCTAAGACAACACAAAATAAAGCCAATAAATCAGTAAATCAATAGGTACTTAGAAGATCTTTTCTGTGTCATGTATATGTGATCCATGCTGAATGCTATTGTAAGTAAAATAGCCCCATTAAAACTATTTAAATTCTAAAAAGAAAACGACCACTTTAATTTCAAGGACTCTTCCTGCAGAAATTACGACTTAAATGTAAAATATAAGCAATTACCATATTGTAATTCCCACCAAAACTATAGAATTTATCTTTAAATCTCTTATGGAAGCTAGTTCTACTAATTTCCCACTCTACATGATGAAATCATTAGATTAAAAAGATATTAGGAAAATGTTAGACTAGGGGGAAACTTTTGCGGTTATTTAGTTCATTCTTTTATGCAACACAGGAATCTCATCTATAGAGCCTAAATCCAGGGGGTACTTCTTGGCCTGGGGACCATTCCTTGCTGTGCTCCCAGAGATTCACCTTGCTTTGCTGGCCTTTTTAAAAACTCCTGCCTCCTCTATTTTGAGGGTTCCTTTTTCATCTCCCCCAATCTGCCTACGAAGTAGGATGCATTTTATTCAACTATTAACTTGCTTATTGTCCCTAAAATGAGTTCATGGCACGTCTAACTTTGTAAGCGTCCTATTGATAGTCACTGCAAGAAAAATAGACGAGGGAGTCAGGAACAGTTTAACAGAGCAATGTTAGACATTTTCTAAAGTCTTAGATAGTTCTCATTGTCCTTGCTCTTTTATTCCTGAGGATAAACGTAATAAAACTTTGAACTTTGCTCATTCATGTCTCCTCCCATCTTGTCCCCTCACTGCCTAACCCCACAAAATATACAGTTTGTCTAAAGGGAAGCACAAATTGATAAAAAATAAAGGAAAACATAATAAACATGAGTGTTACAGATTTTTGCTATTGCTGTAGTTTATGATCACAATTAAGTCCATGTGGTAACGTAATCTCATATAAAACCAGGTTGACTGGTTTAGAGAGCTGACCAGCTGTTACTTCATGTCACGTCAAAATACAGATTATCTGACTTCATAACACGCACTTTCGAAAGTATGCATATTGGGGGAAGGGTGGGGGTGGGGTCCTTGGAGAATGACATTTCTCACCCAATGGAGCCAGCAAATTAAACATCTCGGAATGAAGTGTGTTTCTCAGTGAGTTCACAGGCAATGATGTCTGCCATACAGATGCAAATGATTCCTGGGCTTTGAGGGGAGCACTGAAGAATTTTCCTGACTCTTGTGAAAGAAGATCAATGATCTCTTTGTGCCCAGCTGCTGTTAGAGTTACTGTTACAATTCACTTTACAGAGCTTTCCACTATCAGGTCAAATTAGGACTAACCTTCATGATGCAATCTAACACTTTTAATGATTGCTCCAGGTTATGGTACGGAAATATGACCATGTGGGTCCCTGCCACTTCTTATTTGCAGCTGCGGGCCATAGACTTAAGGTGGTACAATCTTAGCAAAAAGGAAACACAATTATACTCTGGATTAATTCCCTTTGAAAGAAAATGGTTAGCTGCTGAGAAATCTGGTAAATTCAATTCAAGGCAGCAATGTCCAGGCAGACATTTAGATTGAAAAAATAGAGTATCCGTTTTTGGCAAAAGTAACATTATAGCTAATTTGTGTATGAAACAAATTTCTGTAACCTGAATCGTATTTTCCAGCTGACTTCAGTCTGAAATCAGGGGAAGTAGAGGGTCTCCAAATTAGTTTTTACTACAAAACTTTTGGAGAAACAAGGGGTTATTAGGATAATGGTTAGGACCTTAATGTGCTGGTAGGTGCTTTTTTGTAGGATTTATCTATCCCTGGGAGCTTCTCGTCCTTCCTCAGCATAGGCCTGAAAACCTCTGACTCCATATTTTCAGCTGTCGCTACGGAGTTGCTCCACTTGCTACTTCTGGGGGAATGTTTGCAATGTCTAACAGACCTGGGCTGCCGTATCGCTTTGTGGCCACAGTGGCTAGCAGCCAAAACAAATGAACATTTCTTAGTTCCAGGTCTTACCTCATGTCAAACAAATGAAACCTACTTTGTCAATTTCATGAGTTCGATATTCTGTATAACTGGTTTAGCTGAAACAACAGTAATTGTAAAAGATTAATAGGGGAGCGAAGGTAACAGGTCAAGTGATGACAAAGAAAAAGGCCAAAAGCCTTTTCTACTAAGGAGCTTGCTTGAATGGTGGTGAACATAAAAGCTTGCAGGGAAAAATTTACATTCATGTCACTCTTTCAAGGTGTGATACAGGTGACAGGCAGACTTTTATTGATAGTGATCTTTCAGCAACTTTTTAGTGATTCCCTAAACTACTGGTCAGGCATTCAAGGCCTTCAAAATAAGGCCCCACCCATTCTGAGCACTGTCTTTCACTATGCTTCAGCTTGTACTCTACCCCAACACTTTTTGAACTTTCATGTGCACACATGTTCCCAGGGGATCTTGTTAAAATGCAGATTCTGATTTAATAAGTCTGGGTTGTGATCTGCTTTGCTAACAAGTCCCAGATGATGCTGATGCTGCTGGTGTGGGGAATCACACTTTGAGTAGAAAAGCCTGACACTCTAGCAAAATGGGACTACCTGGTGTTCAATGAATCACTCCAGTAATTTCCTTGTCTCCACACCTTTAGCTCACATTGCTCCATCACCAACTTCTTGAATTCCAACTTTCAAAATACTATACTATCCTTCTCTTAGGGTTTATCTCAGATGTTATTTCCTTCATGATGCCTTTCCTTATCCACTTCCACGCAACTGATGACATACACAGCAATGGAACAGGGCTACCAGGGGATCAACCATTCATTGGCTGTTAAGAATGTGTTCTGTTTTTACAAACATTATCTTTTTATTTTCTTTTCTAATTATTCCCATTTTACAACAAAGAAAGGGAATCTTACACAATTTAGGTAAATTTCCCAAGGTCATGCAGCTAATAAACAATACAGCAAGGAACTTGGGCTTTTTTAAAATTCTAAAACACTGTTCTGGTTCCCCTCAGATTCTCATCTGCATTTTTCATGTGCCTTTTAGAGCATGCCTTGTGCTATAGTTCTCTGAGTATTTCTCTCATCCTTCCTTATCTCCTGCCTTACTCACTGACACTAAGTTGTAAACTCCTTTACTACACACTTTACTTCCCAGTAATTTTATTTAATTTTTTTAATGTTTATTTATTTTTGAGAGACAGAGATACAGACTGTGAGTGGGGGAGGGGCAGAGAGAGAGAAGGAGATGCAGAATCCGAAGCAGGCTCCAGGCTCTGAGCTGTCAGCACAGAGCCCGATGCGGGGCTTGAACTCACAAACTGTGAGATCATGACCTGAGCTGAAGTCAGATGTTCCACTGACTGAGCCACCCAGGTGTCCCATCCCAGTCATTTTAAAAATCTCTTCCTCCAAGATGCCTGGCATGATGCCTTGTACAATGTTACAAACACTCCAGACATGTGTATCGATCTGAACTCTGCTACAACTTAGGTACAATAGTTGTGTTTCCCACCCCAGATGCTAACCAACCTGCTGCTGGGCCTGTCATGAAGGGAAGTATGATTTGGGTTCCTTCAGCATTCTTGGTATCCCCTCTAATCCAGGATCCCTGAAGACTCTTTGGGGAGTGCTGGTAGATGGTCATACACTCTGCCCCCAACCTTGATTATGCATAACTTCATTCTCCAATGAAAAAGGCAGCACTGTCCTTCCCCAGACTAAGACTCTTACATGAGAGAATACTATAAAAGAAACTCCATATATGGATCTTTTCTTAATAGTTGTATGGATACTGGGTTATAGATCCCTGCTTTACAAACTGCAGTCAAGAAGAGGCAATCCCTAGAGATGTACTGTCCAACACAGTAGCCATCAGCCACAGTAGCCATAGAGCTGTTAAAATCTAAGTTTAAATAAACTAGATGAAATGAAATGAAAGGAAAAGTTCAGTTCTTCAGCATCACTAAGCCACATTTCAGGTGCTCAACAGCCATATGCGCCTAGTGGCTACTGTATCAGTAAGCACAGTACAGACTCTTTCCATCACCCCCCAAATTTTATTGGACAGTGCTGCTCTACAATAAGACCTGGATTCAAACCCACATCTGCTACTTACTAGGTGTACCATTTACAAGAGGTATAAATAAGCCACTTGATTTCTCTGGGATTGTTTCTGCACTGTAAAGTGGGAATGATAATGCCCCTTCTTATAGGGAAGTGAGGAAAGTTCGATGAGAGAATGTATATTTAGGATCTACCACATATTACACACTAAATAAGTGTATAGTTCCTTTCTAGTCTAATCGAGGGTTCCTATGAATTTGCCTCAAAAGCAGAATAAGAAAATTCAAGTGGTGTGGCTCTTTAGGCCCTGAGGCTACATCCTATTTACGGCTTAGAGGATGTTAGCTTTGCATTCATGTTATAACCCTCTTTTTCTTTCAGATAATACACAACCATCAGGGTAAAACGTTAATAAATAATGCTGGGAAGAGTCAGTGATGGCTCTTTGCTTGTGCTATTTTTAGGAGAGGAGACCATATTTGTCACCTTGAACTTTCCAACATGAAAGAACCACTCTTTACCCTTACAACTGAAATGCTTCCTCTCAAAGCTTTAATCAGTGCTCAGTTTCAGCTGGCTGCTTTATTGTTAGAAAACTACTAACAGTGACACTAGAGCTGGAATGGAAAAGGACCATTTCTCTCCAAACCCGTATTTTCCTATGCTCAGAATGTTACCTGTGTTTTTCCTGTGGGGCTGACATCTCCCAGGCCTAGTAAAGGTGAATTATTTCAGAAAAGTCTGAACTAAATCTGTTAAGGTGCTTGAGTTCTGTGAGCAGGAAGGCAAAATATATATTTCCAACTTCAAGAAGAAGAATGCTTCAGGATTCTTTTCTCCCATACAATTTAAGGCTTGGGAAACACAGCAAAATCACATTCCTCAATGAAAACAAAGTTCAAAAAAATGTTGATTTGATAGAACAGTTCAAAGTGACAGATGGTAGATGGGTGATTTATCATTTTCCTTAGGATAAAGTCTGGCAGTCTTCAGAGGAACGGAGAAGAAAAAGTCTTATTTTCCTGTAGTTTATCCCTGAGAACAGTTACAGCAACTACCCTTCTCTCCACATCTTTAAGGGCGGGGGATTAGAAAGATGGTGATTGATCAGTGCCTACTTTGAGCTGGCTCTAGGCCATGCTGCGATTCCTGTTGACCAATTTTCCACTTGAGTGACAGGAAAAGGGTAGGTTCCTAACACACTGACCATTAGGTTATCTGTTTAATACTTGCCTGAGAATGTGCCCAGAGGCACTGTATTATGGGTGTCTCTGTCTAAATAAAATAAATAATTGCAGATTTCAGAGCCTGAGGACAGAGAGTTGTTCTGGTATTGAAACTGGAGTCTATCTTGTCAGATCTGTAATGAGGTCTTCCCTTCAGGCAGATTGATTTCATAAAGCTGAGGTAATTATCAAAAGCAAGCACAGTTCTCCCTGCAGAAAGCACTCTGCTGGTTTTGAAAACTAGCTAGTCAACTGGATCTGGTCAGGAGCCTTGGCTGAGCCAGCCCTTTGCGTAGTAACAGTTACTACACAGAGTACACCAGTTTGTTCTAATAGATTCTTAAGATGCCGGTAAATACATTGTAAACAAGGTTCAACAAAATAATTTCTCATGCTGTAAGTGAGTGAAAATTGAAGTAGCAGTCAGATAAATCTGCGTTCCAGTGTAGGATGCTTTGAAGGAGAGAGTGAGAGCTGGAACTCCTTTGGTCTTTGCAGAGTTAATTTTATCAATTAGTGCTAGAAGGATATTGGTATCCTTTCAGACTGATGCCCTGCACGAATAACATTTGTATCTTTGTTTTCCCCAAATTGTACACACTAATTTCACTAGATTTCCTTTCTTCATTTCATTCAGTCTTCATTAACTATTTACCCAATCGCTGCACTACAATTTTAATTGCCTTATAATTAACCAATGATGAGTTTGTGATTTAGAAGTCCCTAAAGATAGAACTACATAAATACAGTAAATCCTCATTTACATGTTTGAAAGATTTATCCTTCGTCCTTCCCCCCACCCCATTAATTTTGCTATACTGTATCACTAATGTTTTGGAGTTATGCTTTCTGCATTCCCAATATTTGATCCCCATTTGGACTAGTTTTTCAAGAATGTATGATAAACAACCCTGCATTAGCTGTGAAATTAAACACACAGGAGAAAACAGGTTTCTGTAATATATTAATACATCCTTTGTAGATCCATACCTCCACTATAAAAATTCCACCTGAGGAGTATCAATACAGGGTGTCACCAAGAGATAAACTCCTTTAGAGATGTCCCTGGGCTGAAGTCAAACCTACTACTTGGAAGAAAGCTAGAATCTAGTCTTTGAGAAGATGACATGACTATAAAGGAAAAAAGCCTTCAAAAAAAAAAAAAGAACTAATTTGTATTTGAAACAAGTCTTACTGTTGTTGTATAAAAGAATAAGTAGGATCTTGGGGCTCTTCGGTGGCTCAGTCGGTTACAGTGTGGAGCCTGCTTTTGATTCTCTCACTCTATCCCTCCTCTGCTCGCTCTCTCTCTCTCAAACATAAATAAATAAACATTAAAAAAATAATAACTAGGGTCTTCATTTTGCTCCAGCCTGGAGTCTGAGGTGTTCAGTATGTATTGGAATGGCTGAATCTATAAAATAATATTGACAGATAGTCTCTCTTCTTATTCATCTAATTCATTGAAACATTTCTGTGGGGCTGGCAATATGCTAGGCCCCAGCATTTCAGGACTTGATAAGACAGTTTCTTTCCTCAAAAAGATCACAACTAGAAAGGAAGGCAGATAAGTACACAGAAAATCTGGCCTAAAGTACTGCATCAACTTCATTTCTTGCTATTTCACTTCCCACAAGTACCCTTTGCTTCATTCATACTAAACTTTTCAAATTCCTCAAATATACTAGGCCTTTTCATGTCTGTGCTTTTTTCTTAACAAAGAATTATTTTATTGTGGTAATAACACAGCATAAAATCTACATTGTTAAACTTTTAAGTGTACAGTACTGTATTGTTAACTACAGGCATGATTTTGTATGGCAGATCTCTAGAATTTATTAATCTTGCATAATTCAAACCTTATGCCCATTGACTAGCAATTTTCCATTTCTCCTCCCCTCAGCCACTGGTAACCACCACCATTCTACTCTCTAATTCTATGAGTTTGACTATTTTAGATACCTCATATAAAGTGGAATCATGCAAGATTTGTCCTTCTGTGACTGGCTTATTTCACTTAGCATAATGTCTTTAAGGTTCATCTATGTTCTTACATACTACAGGATTTCCTTTTTTAAGGCTGAATAATATCCCATTGTACATACATACTACTTTTTTTTTCTTTTTAAATCCATTCATCTGTCAGACATTTAGGTTATTTCCACACTTTTGCTATTGTGGATAGTGCTACAATGAATAGTGGTGCTAATATTTTTTTGAGATTCTGATTGCAATTCCTTGGGATAAATAACCAGAAGTGAGCTTGCTGGATCATATAATTCTAGTTCCAATTTTTTCAGGAACATCCATATGTTTCCATAGCAGCTCTACCATTTTGCATTCCTAGCAACAATGTACAAGAGTTTCATTTAGTCCACATCCTCACCAACACTTATTATTTTTTATTAATAGCCATCTTCACAGGTGTGAGGTGATATCCATTGTAGTTTTGATTTGCATTTCTCTCATGATTAGTGACATGAAGCATCTTTTCATATGTTGGCCATTTGTGCATCTCTGCAGAAATGTCTATTCAAGTCTTTAGCCTATTTTTTAATTGGGTTATTAAGGTTTGTTTTTTTTTTTCTATTGAGTTGTAGGAGTTCTTCGTGTATTCTGGAAATTAAGTCCTTATGTTTTCTCTCGTTCAGTAGGTTGCCTTTCACTCTGTTGATTGTTTCCTTTGCTGTGTGTTTTCTTTTTAGTATGATGTGGTACCACCTGTCTATTTTTGCTTTCATTGCCTGTGATTTTGGTGTCATTTCATGAAATCACAGCCAAGACCAATATCATAAAGCTTTTCCTTATGTTTTATTCTAGGAATTTTATTTTTTATTTTTATTTATTTCGGGGGGGGGGCACAGGGAGAGGGAGAGAAAGAATCTCAAGTACACTCCATGCCGAGTGTAGAGACTGATCTCACAATTGTGAGATCATGACCTGAACTGATATCCAGGGTTGGACACTTAACCAACTGAGCCACTCAGGCACCCCTCTTCTACGAATTTTAGTTTAAAATTTTATATTTAAATGTTTAATCCATTTTGAGTTGATTTTTTTGTATGTGTAAAATATGGGTCTAAGTTCATTCTTTTGCATGTGGATATCAGTTTTCTTGACACCATTTACTGAAGAGACTATGTTTTCCCCATTGCAGATTCTTTGCATCCTTGCTGATGATCGATTGATGGTACATGCTGGATTTGTTTCTGGGCTCCCAGTTTGGTGCTCTGTGCATACCATTCCCTCTGCTTAAATTACAATTTTCCCTTTATCTCCACCTGGAGAGCTCTTATTCATCCTTCAAAACATTGATCAAATCTTTAGTGAAAAGTTTCTTAATCCCCAAAAGCTCACTCCACAGGAATACACAGAGCCTTTTTATCAGAGCACTTATTGCAGGACCTTGGGGTTCATTCTGGATATTTGTGGGGTTGTATGTATTCTGGGTGGAAGGCTGTCAACATCTGATCTGTGCCTAAGCTTACAGTTATGGCAGAATGCAGGATGCACTGGTGAGAACTCACCAGAGACAGAGAGACCAGTTAGAACACCAGGGTGATACGGTGGAGAGATGATGGTAATTATTACTTCAGACAGTGGCAATGCATGGTAAAAATGAATGGATTTCAGAGATATTCATGAAGTGGAATCCTCTGGATTTGGTGTCTAATTAGATCTGGGAGTTGAGGGGATGAGAAGAGTCTGAGATGACTCCATTTTAAAGCTCTTAAGTCACAGTCTTGAAAATCATGCAAGGTTTGTGGGCTTCAGTATGAGAAAAAGCACAATCCAAGCCTATGTTATTATGAATACAAAACCACTTCCAATCTCTGTTTACCATGACATAAAGGCTGCCAGGAAACACCAGAAAATGGCTTATACTTGACCTTTACTATGTATTCTTAATAAAGCCTGTCAAAAGATATCAATTCATCCAGAGAAATATAAAGCAGAATAGTGTATGAGGCAGAATAACATACTACTGGGCTAAGAAGAGAGAAAAACATTTTAATAATAGCTCTCAGACTTGGTTTATTTTGTCTACAGTATTCACAGACAACGTGTGTTTGCAGGTCAGGAACGCTTCATAAATTCCTTCCATTCCTCCCTTCATATTTCTTTCTTTTCTCCTCCTCCCAAATAACTCCTCAAAATGGTCTTATTAGAAAATCTTGCATTTTAATAGCAGTTGTCTTTTGGTTATTATAGTATGTTGGATTAAGCTGATGTTTCTCCTTTAACAATACTCAAAAAAAGCTTGGAAAAATTAATGCTTCATGGTTTTTCTTTCTGCCAAAGAATATAGCAATGTAATTGTCTGCTGGAGAAGAAGCACTCTAATCATCTTTAACTTTAAAGTAAATTCATTTCAGAAAGATGCTTTGAGACAAACAACTGACAGAGCAAATCAGGGCTCCTAGGAGATTGGGAAGTGATGGATTGCCTTGAAGAGAGGGCTACAGCCGAATTCAATTCCATGATCGTTTTCTCTGCAACAAAATAGCACTGCATGGAAGTTAAAAGTCCTGTTACATCATGAGATAATAGATCTTAAACACTGCACAGATTCTTAACACCTAAAGTTCTATGCACCCCAGAGGCAGCAAGTGGACAACCCATTCTGATTAAACAATAGAGTCAGTTGTACCAGGTGAAGTCAAAGTGTGAAAGCATTGTAACTTTCTAAAACTGCTGCTAGGAAGAATCCAGGACTGGAACACACCTAAACATCGTCTAGATCCAACTGACATCCATGGGATCTTGGAATGGGTTTCAAAAGCCACAGTGTTACTTTGATTTAGAAGATCATTCCAACTTTTATTTCCTCCCTAACTGAATCCATTTCCATCTTCCATTATGTTCTTTTTGTTGTTGGTATTTTTGAGCCCCTTCCCCACAGGTTTGGGAAATGCATTCTTTGAAGACAGATTTGGACTGGTAGATTTACAGCCTTGGTAAAATTATAGGCTCAGATTTTCCTGGAAGTTGGGCACTTGCCTAGGATGATGGTGGAAGGAAGAACTGGAATAGCAATGAGCTAAGGCCATGAATACTTGACCAGGCAGTCTAGCCTACTGGGCAGATGCCAAGTATGACCATATAGTCAGAGTACAGTAAACCAATTATATTTAAGAGTCCTCACTTTGTGCTCCTAAAAGACAATTGTTTTCTCTGATACACATGTGACCCAAATCTGGTTTGCCACAAAGTGAACAGTGCCAAAAGAAGTGCCATATTCTTTTGTTTTTCACTAACTACTTTCTGCTTCCATCAAGTCCCCAAACTCACAGATTTGTTAGATGTGCATCTCATTTCTGGCTACATATTAAAATTACCTGGGGGAACTTTTAAAAAATACCAATGCGTGAGCCCCACCCCCTATAAATCTGATTTAATTGGTTTGGGTGGGGCCTTGGGATCTAGTTTTTAAAAGATGCCAGGTGATTATAATGTGCAGCCAGGACTGAGAGCCATTGCTCTAAATGGAGCAAATGAATACACTGAGCAAAGTGTTTTTTTAAGTTAAAATCAGGTAACACTTAGAGGGTAAGTTCATTTACTCATTACCTATAATATTCAGGGAACTGTATTGGTTGTGTGCTATAAATAGGTTAGATCTAAATTTGTCCAATTTATAATGCTTCCATGGAAAAGGTGGAAAGAAAGATTAGAAGGGTTGCTGGAAAAAACAAAAAGAAACTGAAGTCTTGGAGGAATTTGGGGCAAAGTATATTTACAGGATTATGTTCATTTCCTTGCTCCAGGAGATACCAGCTAGAATACTTCAGAATTATTGTGTCTCTTTTCCTGTCTCCCAAGAAAGATTCCAAACTGCCTTGGGGATAGGCTTCAAACCTTACAACCTTTGGGACTACAGGCCAGTCACCCCCTGCCCTCAAGTAGATCATTCATTTACTCCACTACATGTACAATGTCATGAAGAATGTTGGGAAACACTGTGTCTAAACTACAACTATTTTTAATAAAATCAGGCTGCAGTGTGGTTTGCTTATGCCATCTGTAACCTCAGTGATTCTTCAGTGATTCCACTGAACTTTAAGAAGGATCTGGTAAAGGAGCGCATGGGTGGCTCAGTAGGTTAAACATCCAACTTCAGCTCAGGTCATGACCTCATGGTTTGTGAGTTCAAGCCCCACGTCGGACTCTGTGCTGACAGCTCAGAGCCTGGAGCCTGCTTCAGATTACCTGTCTCTCTCTCTCTCTCTGCACCTCCCCCAGTTGTGCTTGCTCTCTCTCCCTCTCTCTCTCAAAAATAAATAAAAATTAAAAAAAACAAAAACAAAACTTAAAAAAAGAAGGATCTGGTAAAATGTAAAAAGTGCTATGGAGGCAGTTAAGTATAGTGGAAGAACTGGACACAAAGGCACAGACTATATGGTGTCTGTTCTTCCAACAACTCAGTTGGGAAATGGGCAAGTATTTCTTGGTCAATGTTTCCTCATCTGAAAAATGAGAATAGAACCGTGTGATCTGCAAGCTCTGAGTTTAAGGTAAAACAACAAGAAAAGTGTAGCTAGAACACATTGATAAAAATTTGATATAAAACTCAGTAATGGGTAGCAAATGAGACAGGAGAATGCCTAGAAGAATGCCTTCCTAGTACCACCAACTCAAAACTTACTTTGAAGTCAATAAATGATTTAATAGTAATACAGTTAAGGCACCCTGAAAAAAAAAACAAAACAAAGCATTTCCAACACTGCTCCAAAAAAAATCTTCTTAAGAATTTTTCTAATTATAAACAAGAAGTTGTAAGGAAGTACAGAAAGGTTTTTTGTTTTTTGTTTTTTGTTTTTTAAATAAGATGTTTTGGGGCACCTGGGTGGCTCAGTTGGTCAAGAGGCTGACTCCTGATTTCAGCTCAGGTTATGATCTCATGGTTCCTGAGATGGACCCCTGTGTCAGGCTCTGCACTGACAGTGTGGAGCCTGCTTGGGATTCTCTCTCTCCCTTTCTTTCTGTCCCTCCCCCCCGCCCCAAAAATAAATACATAAAAGTTAAAAAAAATAATATGTTTGAATACCAATACATCTAAGTAACTTGCTATCAATTAATATTATTTAGAGCACGTGTATTACAAAACTCAGTAAGAATCTAATGCTGAAATGATAAAAGCATGTCTAGCATGTTAGGAATAAATTATCCTAATTGACCAAAGCTTTGCTCACATATGACATTTCAAAATATAGTGATGTAATGACAAAAATTCCTGTCTCTCTCTGCCAAAGTTATAGTGATTGCTATTGAATCCAAGCATGGTATTTGTGTACACAGAAGAGCAGGCAACAATTATAATCTAGAGATATTTTAAATTTAATCTTTTTTTATTTATTAGTATTGTAATACAGCAATGAGCATTCAGAAAAAAACCTAATCACTGTGCATTATGCAACAATCAGACAAAATACTCCTAATCCCCTGTCATTCTTTTTCCTTGGCCCCTGGGTACTCATTAAAGGTTAATTTATTTAAATCTCTCAAACATTCATTTCAATCTACTTTAATAAACTAATGAATCTTTGGAACTTTGCCTAATCAGCTTATGTTTTCTATTTTAATACATCTACAAAATGTCTTTTTTTCTAAGCTCATTCTTAATAGTTGTCTTCCCTCTTGGAGATAGGATTGTGCTTCAGTAACAACCAGTTTTGAGCATTTGGTAACACACTTACAACCTCATCCAACACACAGAGAGTGGCTATGGCTTGTCTATTGCTCTTAAACATAGTCACATTTTAGAGGATAGTGAAATGATTTATGTTTAGTAGGATAATGATCCTCCAAACTGAAATGGTTATCTTACAGTTTAGTGGGAGTCACAATTAAAGTAAAAGCTTCTAGCAACTTTGTTACTTGTCAAATGCTGTGAGGGCCTATCAATGAAACAATTTAATTCTGGTCACTGCAAACCAGAGAAATGCATGGTATATGCCATGTAGACTGGCAAATATAAATAAAGCTGAGATAAATAAAGAGAAATCTTCAAAAGAACAGTACCATCTAAATGGCATCTAAACTTATACCTTACCATCTGTTCAACTGCCACGTTAAATACATTTTATTTAATGGTAACGTTCAGGAATTGTTTATATAGCCATATCAGGGTGATAGCCAACATTCAGGGACAGCACTCCACCTTCTACACTAAAATGCCAGAAATCAAAACCTTGGAACACCAGAATATTATTTCTAACTCCTTCCCTAACAATAAATGACATTATCATAGAATTTCACATCTTACCAAGTACTTCCACAACATCCCTATGATGGAGAAAAAGATTAATGTCCTTGCTTGGTAGATGAGAAAACTGCAGCTCAGGGGAGCTTCAGTGATTTCCCAAGGTTATAACATGAGTGTGAGGAGGGCCTGGAACTCCCATCTTCCAGCTACATATCTTTCCCTTGTAGTATGTTATCTTCCCTGTAGGGTTTGTACTGGGATTAAAGGGTTTTTTTTTTTAAATTTTTCTAAGTTTTGTTTCATGTTTTTATTTTTAAGGAATCTCCATACCCAACGTGTGGCTCAAACTCACAATCCTGAGATCAAGAATCACATGCTAGGCGCCCCTAGGATTAAAGTTTTTACTGATGGCTAGCTTACCATCAATGAAATAAAAAGTGCAAATGTTATCTCCAGATGATTAGGTAGAAAATAAATCAAATTGATTAAAAATAATTATGATAGGGGCACTTGGGTGGCTCAGTTGGTTGAGTATCTGATTCTTGATTTCAGCTCAGGTAATGATCCCAGGGTCATGGGATCGAGCCCATCTTTGGGCTCTGCGTTAAGAGTGGAGCTTGCTTAAGGTTCTCTCTCTCTCTCTGCCCCTATCCCCCACTTGCACTCTCTCTCTAAAATAAAAATAATTATGATAAACTATTCAACATAACTTATATCTTCATAATATAGCAATTCAATGGAGGGTAGAAGAGCTAGACTTCTTAATTTTAAGTTTTATTTTCATGTAACATAAATTAATAAAAATAATAAATGTACTTTCCACCCTTGGTATAAATTTCAATTACTTTAATGTCTAGTGGAAGTTGATGCTTGACTTCTAAGTTATACTGCTAAAGGTTTTCAAGTTGTCGTCTGCTTTTCCAAATAGCAACTCCAAAGTATTACCTTTCAGAGTTCATTGTTCATTCATTACTGGTCTGTCCACCCATTCATTCATCCAATCATCCAGATGACATTTGTGGAATGCCTACTTTGAGCCAAGCCACAAGACAGATATGGACTCTACCTGAAATTCCTGCTGTTTCCTCATTTGTTGAGACTAAGAACTCCTTGAAGACAGGAATCCTGTCATTCTGCACAGAATATAGCCAGTTCTATTTGCATAAAATCACTTAAATACTTTTTTACTTTTTTGACAGTGAGCTTTCTGTTGCCCACATGCCCCTCCAGACATATGGGAGTTAGGGGAAGAAATCGCAGTCTGCTTATCAAGTCTGACCTTTGGATAATGACTTCAGCTCTCCCATCTGAGCTTGCTGCCGTTCTGCCTTGTGGTCAACAAAATGATTAGGCTAAAAATGGCAATATATCTGTTGCTGCTTCCCAGATATCTTCTGGAAAGCTACATTAAAAAAATGGTTGCTTCTGCCCTTCAGCAAAGTGGTGAACTGTATCACCAAATGTAATGTCTTGTCTGATTCATTGAAAAGTTGAAGCTTATTGACAAGATGTGGATAACTTTGAAAAATCCTCAAAAGCAGGAACATTTCCTTACTGTTACCATTAAATAAAAACTTGATTTTCTTATTTTAACAATAATAAGTTATATTCAGAAATTGCTATTACCTTCTCTTTTCTTTTTTAAAAGTTCTTACTTTAATTCCAGTCAGTTAACACGGTCTTCTATTAGTTTCAAGTGGGCAATATAGTGATTGAACATTTCCATCCATCACCCTATGCTCATCATGGTAAGTACCCTTCTTAATCCCCTTCCTCTATTTGACCCATCCTGCACCCCCTCTCTGGTAACCATCAGTTTGTTCTCTATAATTAAGAGTCTGTTTCTGGGTTTCTCTATATATATATATAGAGAATATATATATATATCTCTATATATATATATAGACTATATATATATATATAGAGAGAGAGAGAGAGAGAGAGACAAGGGAACAAGGGAAACAAGGGAAAAGATATATCTTTTCCCTTGTTTTGTTTCTTAAATTCCACATGAGTGAAATCATATGGTGTTTGCCTGTCTCTAACTTCTATCACTTAGAATTATACTCTCTAGCTCCATCCATGTTGTTACAAATAGCAAGATTTCATTCTTTTTTATGGCTGAATAATATTTCAGCGTGCGTGTGTGTGTGCGCACATTTATGTGTATACACATATAGATACAATACCTCTTCTTTATCCATTCATCGATTGATGGACACTGGGGCTGCTTTCATAATTTGGCTATTGTAAATAATGCTGCTATAAACATTGGGATGCATGTATGCCTTTGAGTTAGTGTTCTTGTATTCTTTGGGTAAATACCTAGCAGTTAGATTGCTGGATCATAGGGTAGTTCTATTTTTAACTTTTTAAAAACATTTTTTTAATGTTTATTTTTGAGACAGAGACAGAGAGCGAACAGGGGAGGGGCAGAGAGAGAGGGAAACACAGAATCTGAAACAGGCTCCAGGCTCTGAGCTCTCAGTGCAGAGCCTGATGCAGGGCACAAACCCACGAACTGCAAGATCATGACCTGAGCTGAAGTCGGAAGTGAGACATCCAGGGAGCCCCTATTTTTAACTTTTTGAGGAACCTCCATACTGTTTTCCACGGTGGCTGCACCAGTTTGCATTCCCACCAACAGTGCAAGAGGGTTCCTTTTTCTCCACATCCTCACCAACACCTGTTGTTTCTTGTGTTGCTGATTTTAGCCATTCTGACAGGTATGAGGTGACATCTCATTGTAGTTTTGATTTGTACTTCCTTGATGGTGATGATGAACATCTTTTCATGTGTCTGGCCATCTATATGTCTTCTTTGGAGAAATGTCCGTTCATGTCTTCTGCCTATTTTTAATTAGATTATTTGTTTTTGGGTGTTCAGTTTTCTAAGTTCTTTATATATTTTGGATACTAACCTTTTACTGAATATGTCACTTGCAAGTATCTTCTCCCATTCTGAAGGTTGCCTTTTAGTTTTGTTGATTATTTCCTTCACTGTGCAGAAGCTTTTTATTTTGATGCAGTCACAATAGTTTATTTTTGCTTTTGTTTCCTTTGCCTCAGGACACATATCTAGAAAGAAGTTGCTATGGCTGATGTCAAAGAAGTTACTGCCTGTGTTCTTTTCTAGGATTTGTATGGTTTCAGGTCTCACATTTAGGTCTTCAATCCATTTTGAGTATATTTTTGTGTATGGTGTAAGCAAGTGGTCTCTAGCCAGACTTAATCAAGAAAAAAAAAAAAAGAGAAAGGACTCAAATAAATAAAGTCAGAAATGAGAGAGGATAAATAACAACCAACATCACAGAAGTATAATCATAAGAGAATATTATGAAAAACTATATGCCAACGATTTGGACAACCTAGAAGAAATATATAAATTCCTAGAAACATACAAACTACCAAAACTGAAACCGGAAGTAATAAAAAATTTGAACAGACCAATAACCAGTAAAGACATTGAATTAGTAATCAAAAAACTCCCAATAAACAAAAATCCAGGACCACATGGCTTGACAGGTGAATTCTACCAAACATTTAATTAAGAATTAATACCTATTCTTCTTACACTATTCCAAAACATAGAAAAGGAAGGAAAACTTCCAAATTCATTCTATGAGGCCAGCATTACCCTGATACCAAAATCAGACAAAGACACCACTAAAAAAAAAGAGAACTACAGGCCAATATCCCTGATGAACATAGATGCAAAAATTCTCAATAGAATACTAGAAAGCCGAATTCAACAATACATTAAAAAAATCATTCACCACGATTAAGTAGGGTTTATTCCTGGGTTTTAAGGGTGATTTAATATTCGCAAATCAATGTGATACACCACATTAATAAGAGAAAGGATAAGAACCATATGATCATTTCATTAGATGGGAGAGAAAGCATTTGACAAAGTACAACATCCATTCATGATAAAAACCATCAACAAACTAGGTTTAGAGGGAACATACCTCAATATGATAAAGGCTGTCTATGAAAAACCCATAGCTAACACCATCCTTAATGGGGAAAAACTGAGAGCTTTTCCCCTGAGGTCAGGAACAAGACGAGGGTGCTTGCTGTCACCACTTCTATTCAATATAGTACTGGAAGTCCTGGCCACAGCAAGCAGACAACAAAAAGAAATGAAAGGCATCCAAATAGGTAAGGAAGAAGTCAAACTTTCACTTTTTGCAGATGACATCATACCATATATAAAAAACCCAAAATATTCCACCAAAAAGCTGCTAGAATTGATACACGAATTCAGTAAAGTCACAGGATACAATATCAATACAGAAATCTATTTCATTTTTATACGCCAATAATGAAGCAGAAGAAAAAGTAATTAAGAGAACAATCCCAATTAAAACTGTACCCCAAATAATAAGATGGCTAGGAATAAACCTAACCAAAGAGGTGAGAGACTTATACTCTGAAAACTATGTAACACTGATGAAAAAAATTGAAAATGACACAAAGAAATGGAAAGATGCTCCATGCTCATGGATTAGAAGAACAAATATTGTTAAAATGTCTACACTCCCAAACAATCTACACATTTAATGCAATCCCTATCAAAATACCAAGAGTGTTTTTCACAATTAGAACAGTCCTAAAATTTGTATGAAACCACAAATGACCCTGAATCACCGAAGCAATCTTGAAAAAGAAAAACAAAGCTGGAGGCATCAGAATTCCAGACTTCAAGTTATATTACAAATCTGTCATAATCAAAACAGTATGATACTGGCAGAAAATGACACATACATCATTAGAACAGAAGAGAAAATCCAGAAATAAACCCACAATTATACGCAATTAATCTTTGATATCAGGAAAGAATATGCAATGGGAAAGACAGTCTCTTCAACAGATGGTGTTGGAAAAAACTAGAGAGCTACATGCAAAAGAATGAAGCTATTACCTTTTCAACTCTCCTTCATATCCATCTCACAGCTTCCTAGCGAGGTGACCAGAGTATGATTATACAGTTAACATACGAAACTCTAAAGCTCAGAGAGGTTAAGTGACTTGTTTGAAAGTCCCACAGCAAGCCAGTGGCAGAGCTGGATCTCCCAACTGCCACTCTAAGGATCAGGCTATTAGGGTTCCTAGTCATCAGGAGAGTTGTATTTTTAAGAATTACTAGGAGTCATGATCCACATATGAGTGAAATCACACTTGTTGCGATGAGCACTAGGTGTTGTATGTAAGCCAATTTGACAATAAATTATATTAAAAAAAAGAATTACTAGGAGTCATGAAAAGCTAAGCAGTTATGTCAATTTGTACCATTGCCTAGTTAATTATTTAGAAATGATTTCCTAGAAACAAGAAGTGAGGAAGCCATCATGGTAAGCAGGCAATTCTGAACAAGAAATTTCTTTCAAGCACATTGAGCCTTAATTGCAATCCTTGCAAATTGAACATTTATTAAACCCCCCAAAGGTAGGATTTAAAGGGACAAAAACAACGGTACCAGTATTTTCTCTGTATTAGAACTCTTTTTAGTTCTGCAAGGATGGAGCTAGTTATGCCATGATGCATCCTTTATTCACAAATACCGGAGGTATAGCTGATACTACTTTTGAGGCATCTCTGTTGTTTTTATACTCCCTCTAAAATATAAGAATATTAGTTTCATGTATATTTGACACAAGTTTTCTTGTTGGAACATATGCAATATTTTTTAAAATGAGGAATTTATACAAAAATTGAGGATCTTCTTTTTATACGATGTTATTTAATTCCACAAAATAGATCTGCCCAACATTTTGTTTTTAAAATATTTTATTAAACATAATTATATTTCTTCATCTTTCTAATTCTTTTCTTCTTGAAGATTACCTAGGATTTTATTAACTGATTTTTCTAAGCCTTTGACTTCTTTCTTCCTCACTGCAAGTAAACCACAAGCTATATTCTATGCATATATTTTATTAAAATAAATGTCACTTTTATTGCTTCCTGGACCACCACAAAGGCTAGCCCTTTGTGATCCAGATCTATTTGCCCATGATAAAAACCTTTAACTTTTCAAAAATATGTATTATAACATGGTTAGATCTGTACTTTATACATAAACCAGAAAATGACATATGAGGTGTAATTATCAGCCCCAAATAATTAGTTTGGGAGTAAGGAAAAGAATTAAATGGAACACAGCCCAGTCATCTGAGCAAGGATTACAAATAGGAGCTGGGGTAACTATGAGAGAGGTCAAATATGTATGATAGTGTTAATGAATAACAAACTTGCCAGAGGTAATCCAGAAAAACGAAAAATTCTGACCACCACCACTAAAAAAATCCACAAGTTGTTATTATAAATGTCATGTTAAAATGTTTAATCTACCCCTCACAAGGGATCAGAGGATGTTTGCCTAGTATAGTGTATTTTCTGGCTTAATATAGTGATAAAAGGGTCTGAAAAAAAGAACTTTCAGCACTTTCTTAAGGGGCTGATTTTCCCTCTCTTTATCAGGAAGTTGGGCATTTTCTCCTCAAAGGCATACAATTTGTTCAATGTTTCACAGGTGATAGAGGCTGTGAAGAAAAATGAAATTCATATAGACCTCAAACCATGCATTTTGGCCCATGGATTCTGCTTCCTTCCCCATCAGAATCTTCACCAGAGCACTAATAGATAGCAAAATTTGCCGATTAAAGCATCATTCTCCTATTCCTTCCCTGCCCACCTTCTTGTAAAATAACTAATGAGCAGTAAAATTGCCAAAAAAGCAGACAGCAGAATGGAGAATAAAGAATACCAAGGGTACAGAAAACCCACAAACCAGATAATGAGCTCTTGAATAATCAAGATTTGACTTAAACCTCAACTATTTCTAACTTAGACCCATCATTCTATACTTTTCTTTAGCATCTTAAACACAGAATTGCAGTTGATTTCTAAGCCCTTGTTTGGAGGAATGGGAGTGGGGAGTGATGGCCAAACTTTGGTATGGGGACTATTGTTAGTAGCCTCTCTTGACACTCCCTCTATTATTTCCCTTGTCTCTGGCACCCAAAGGTGTGCTAACCTTTATAGGAGCCTGGAACGCTAGGAGAGATGGTTGACAAATTAAGTAGCACTTCTTGTTCCCTTAAGCAGGATGTGTTGATTCATTACGTGTCAACATTCCAGTAACATCAGTATATTGGCTAGTTGCGTTTTAGGAGTTAAGCATCAGATTTCCCTCTCAATGCATGTACCAGACTTGAGCTGTGGGGAGTCTGTTCCTTTGCACTCACCTACCATGCTTCTCTTTGAATTTGTTTTTTTTACTCCTCTTACTTCTCATTCCTTAATGTAGTGGGATCTCTGCGCAAAAATACTATCTACTCTCTGCCACTAAGCAGTTGATACCATCTTTAGAATTCATGTCAGCCTATGACAGGCTTCCTGTTACAGCTACTCAACTCAGATCCAGATTCATTTCTCAACTCCATGTTCTTAAACCTGCTATCTTCCCTGCTATGTAGACTATTAATATTTCAATTCCCAGAGATCTCACAATTCCCAGTAAAACTGCCTCTGTATCCAGTACAGTGATGGTTTCAAGGCAGCTTTTTGGACTTTAAAACTACTTTTCCATATTTTTGAAAATGTTCTTTCTACAAATAATGTCATCAATAAAGGGAAAACACTTAGCACTTCTGGGAGAAATTGAAGCTGAATGTGGTGGAAGGGTAAGGAATAATAGTCCAGAATTCCTTAACTTATAGTAAGGTAGCTTCCTAGGGAAGATGTCTGAAATGGCATCAGTAACTAAATATTCCTTGTGACCATTCCAACACTATTAGCACCTTTCTCCTACTCTGGCTGCCCATTCCATACTCTACTTGCATTCCTCTTAGTTTAGAATTGTTTGCAAGTCCTGTTGTGGAAGTGGTTTCTTTCTCCAAAGCAGATGACACCTTGTTGGCAGACTGTGCCTCCAACTCCAGCACAGGCATGCACACACACACTTACACATTGCAGTACATCGTAACATACTGTGTACTTCACAGACACTCAGTACATACCTGATGACATATTTTATAATGATCCTTTGGACATCTTTCCCTGATAACAACTCATTCTCTTTCTACCACTCCTATTTTCACTTCCTTAGAGACATAGAACTGAGGAAGACAGTGAATGGAGTTTTTGTTGGCTTCATTTAGGGAGCAGGGTCAATGTCAAAACTCAAAACAGAGCTCTATTTTGTGATGACAATTATTGATCCTGCTTGCAGTTGAAGGGGAAGAGAGGAAAACCAAATTGGAAATGTTTGTCTCCAAGGCTTTACTGTAAAGAAACAAGCGAATCATAATTTGCCATAAATCAGCTGCAATAATATGCTTAACTGACAGAGTTCACATGGACACAGTGGTGTCTGTTTGCTGGTGATTCCCTTTACCAGACTGGGCAGGGTGTGGTCTTTGAGTGCATCATCATCTAAATAAAGGATGCTATGGATTACAGCAGATAGAACTGGCAAAGCTGTTGCTCCCGTATACAAAATCTGGCTGATATTTAACCTTTGTTAGGGGAAGAGGAAAAGTTTACAAGCCATCACGCCAGCAGCCTATAGCACACTTCACTTCATTCAAACATTTCTACTGTTACAGAACATTGCCACTGTTAATACTGCCCTTGTGTGACTGAGTAGGGAATTGCTATCTCTACCATACTGAAAAAGCATCTTCCACTTCACAGATCCAAATAAATTTAACACCCATATAAACTAATTGAAAACAAATGAGTAAGGAGTATATAATTGCATAAATATTTCTATAAATTCCTGTGGAAAAGAAGAGCAATGAGTGGTCTATAGACTGTCAAAATATTAACAAGCATCATAAGGATTTTTCTTTACAGAAGTCTTTCCAAATCAGCAAGGGATACTACAATTTAACTCTTATCATTAGTAGGGCTCCAGTTCTGCTTCTAGAATTACCAATGACTCACTAAGAGATTTTGGGTGAATCAATGAACTAGAACAAAAATCATGATTTTTATTCTGAAATATCCTAACGGGTTCCAAGGACTAAAAGAACCTCATTAATTAAAATTCTACACATGGAGTCCAGGATAAAAAACTACCAACACTAAATAGTGCTTTATAGATTAAAAAGGTATTTTATACCATTTCATATTTATTTTCATAACTCAGTGTTGGAGTACATAGGGCAGGTATTATTATTACTTTCTTCTAAAAATGAGAAAACTGGGGTTTAAAGATATTAATTTGCCCAATATAGCTTATAAGGCATTGAACTGGTCTAAACACTACACTGCAAATTTAGTATTCTAGCACCTAACACAGTGCCTGACACATATGTGTATTCAATATTAATTAACTAATTTTGTTCACTGAATGAATGAACATATTATACTACCTCCCCTAACTACATTTACTCATATGCAAAGAGTCCCATAGGTGCATTCCAGAGTAGTCGATAAGGTCATTTACTTTCCAATAAGGAAGTAAAAAACCATTGTGAATATTAATGCATGTATTTTGGTAGCATACAGCCCGTGAGCTGAAAGCATAAGATATTCAGTGTCCAGTCACTATGAAGTTTGGAATAGAGTTGATGAAAATTTTATAGGGTGTTTAAAAAATGATGGGCCAATTATCATTACTTTGTGGGAGAAGAACTTTTCAATAAGACTTAATGGGAAAGGTAAAATTTGGAAAGCCATTTGAGCTCCCACTGTGAAAATAAACAATGTCTCTTAATTGCAATGTCTTCCAGTCATTCATAGTCAGAGAAAAGAAATCTTAGACTTGGGAGGGACCCTGCAGTCACCAGATCTAACCACCCTCCCACCGCCATTTTGCTGAGAACTTGAGGGTTATTGAGAGGGGAAGTGATGGCTCACTAATGGGAGGGAGATCCAGAACTAGATTCCAGTCTCTTTATAAACAGTACTCCTCATGGGAGCAGTTGGGATCCATATCCTCTCTATAGGTGTCATCCAAAGGAATTTCCTATCATCTAAATTCCTTCCCTTAACAAAGGTGACCATCATGTAGCCCTACTTGGGAACATACGGTTCCCTTAGATTACAACTTAAGTGGCAGTGGGTTGTATGATAGCAAAATGCTCCCCAGACTTCCCAGAAGATCAGAATAGTGTGGTAGAAGAACAAAGGCTCTGGAGTGAAACTCTAGAATAACAATCTTCCTACCTGCTACTTACTGACTTGTGACAAGACAATTAACTCCCAGAACATTAATTTCTTTATCTGTAAGTGGGAATATTATTTACTTTACCCAGCTTTTGAGATAATCCAAGTAAAAGATAGTCAACAGATCTTATACTGAGCAAAGTATTAGTAAAATGAGTTACATTTTACTCACACTTCCTTCCTTGTAGTTACCCTTGGTACCTGAGCTAATTAATACTGGCCTCAGTAAGACGTGGGTAACTTCCCTTTCATTCAATTAACAAATATTTACTGAGCAATTATTACATGCTAGTGTCTGGAAATACAACACTGAACAAACAGGTAAAAAATCCCTGCCGTCGTGGAGCTCACATTCTAGTAGCAGATACAGAAAATAGACAAAATAAGTAAAATATATTGTATGTCAAATAGTGGGAAATCTCTTTGTCCAGATCAGGAAGCAGATTAGATTAGGCCTAGTAACAAAAGGCTTGACCTACTCATGTTCTAGGAAGCATTTGTTGTCTCTTGTCCTCTATTTTTTTTTAAGAGCTAGAACAGACAACAAAAAGCTAAGGATTCTTGACAAAGCCCTTTCTAATCTTGAGGTATAAGGTAGAATAGATAGAATATGAGTAGATGAGTTGTATAGGTACACAGTTTAGAAAATGGTTCCGGTCTACTGAATTAATAGAAATCATGTTCCAATATTCATCCAGAAAGGTGGAACAAACAAACAAACATAACATACATAAAATCACCACCAATTAGGTATAAAGAAGGGCATATGCAACTTGGAAAGAAATTTCACAATTTTAAGATCTGCAAAATTCTCAGATATCTGCAACTCATTGTAGCAGGAAGGGTAGATCCCAAACTGGCAAATATGATTTGGGCAGGACAGTAAATCACCTAACAAGACACAAAAAGCCTTCTGGGAATAACCTATATCACAAAGACCTCTCCTTGATTTGTATTCTCCAAGCACTTAGAGATTCTATCACCTTATTGAGCTGTGGAATGTATAGGTCTTCATTTTATACTGTCACCCACTTCACAGAACTAGAGACTACACTACCAATTTTATATCTCTCAGTACACCACAGAGTGCACATTTATGGTAGGCTCCTAATTGCCCTGGTATGTGATATAAAGATCAGTAGGTTTTTAGTTGTTTTTAATTCACTAAGGTTAGTCAATATTTTCTTGAAAATCATTTGGCTAGAAGTAAATTCCTGTTATGTCCCTATTGACCAATAAGAAATGGTGATAAAGGTGATGCAAGGAGCAAGTGACAATATTTATGAGAGTTTATAAAGTTTATTATCAGAGACATACTGTTTTAGTTACCTAAAGATGTCAGAAAATTACAATTTGTTTCATCTTTGTTGGTAGCTGCACTAGCTATTCCATTACAGGGAAGGAGTTGATTTATGTGCAGCTGTTGAAAACACAATGAACCAGTCACCACAATTTTAACAAGTGTTGATGCTGGAATACCCACTTCAGATAGCATCTATAACACTGTCATGAAGAAAGTTGACAGTACACTACCTAAAGTAATGATTCTAGTTCCACACTTGCCAAGATTGGCGTCACTGCTATAGAACTGGGTTCTACCGGAGTGGCAATGAAAATTCATTCTTTCATGGTCCTTTAAATAAGGCCAAGGCATATGTCCTAGAATGCTGTTTTTTATTTTCTCCTTATGGTATAAGCTTTATACTACTTGGACTGGACTAACACGAAGTTTGTTTTGATTTCCACAACCAAGTCACTCCTCATATTTGTCCCCTTCTTCTCATTCTTTATATATTAAAATTGTGGGTAGAACACTTTACAAGGAAGATTATGTCTCTCATGAGGAAAGGGGCATTTTTTATTACAAATGAAAATTATGTTTCCACCCACACAAGAAGTTTACAGAATGTGTGTAGTGTGTGTGTATGTGTTTGGGGAACCTGCAGAACAGACACAAACAAGTAGACATAATAGAATGTGATGAGTCTAAACAAAGTGCTAAAAAATGGCCTAATTCTTCCAAGACCTCTTCAGTAAGTCATATGTGAGCTGGTTCTTAAAGAATATGTAAAGCAGACAGGAGGGAGGACCAAGAGAGGAGAGTATTTCAGGCAAAAGAGATGGCTGGCGCAGAGGCATAGAGTGCACAGTACAAAAGTAAATTCAAGGAAAACTTAGTGGTCTTGCTGGGCGTGAGTACAACGTAAAAGGGTACTGAGAAGAACAGCCATGCCTATCTTTTTATTTTGTGATGAGACTTGGATGCTATCTGACTTCTTGCAGTTTCTGTAGTATTACCAAGAAGTCTTACAGAAGAATATTACCCACCTAAGATTCTCTAATGAAACCAGGATACCAACATATAGACAAAGGGGTGGGAAAAAAATGTGAGATGAGAAGATAATCAGGAAAAAGAAATTGGACAATGGAAAGTAGAGATATGATTTAAAGATGCACTGGAAATAGTGTTGGGGTAAGGCAGCAGACCTTAAAAGTAAGATGACTGTTTCTGAGCCAGAAGTTCAGCCCAGAGTATCCAAAGCATAGTCAGATTAAAAAAAACAAAAAACAAAAGAAAAAAAAACAAAAAAACAAAAACAAAAACAAAAACAAAAGAAAACAAAAAAAAAATCTAGTAATGACTTTGACTGCAAATCAAGGGATAGTTTTCATGTGGAAGCAGCATACAAAAGGCAGTCAGTCACTTGCCAACAGAGATGAGAAGTCATGATAAGGGTCATCTTTAAACGGCAAGAAAAGTGCTTTCTAAGTCAGATACTGCTGATGGACACATTTGACCAAGATCCACATGTTTGATCAGTTCTGTTTTTTGTTTTTGTTTTTGTTAAATCAAAGTAAAGGCATTTTTCTGACTTTTCGAACACAGGACACCAACCCATGCCTTTGGTGTTACAGAACAGTACGGAGGTTTCGCCTCAAAACACCTCACTCTCTTCCCTCCCTCCCTTTCTGATCTACAACTTCTTGTTCTTCATTCTTTTTCACTTCTCTTAGCTTAGGTCTTCCAAGAGTATTCATGGGAATTGTTTTTAGTACTATATATGGCCCTAAGGTTCAAAAGGGAGTACAGATGTATACTAAAAGGCTTCCAAGAAATACTAGTGGAATTCTTGAAAATCTGCATGGTCTGAAATTGGGAAAATTCTTAATGAATGTTTGAAATCATTAGAATACATCCAAACCATTCTTTATTTCCATATACCATAGAACTTTTAGACCTGGAATAGGACATAGAGCAGACATAATTTCCTCACTTCACATATGAAAAAAATTAGAAGAGAGGTAAAATTACTTGTCTAAGGAATACAGTTATGGATAAATAATGGAGCCAACACTTAGATTTCCAATGAAATTACTTTTTTTTTTAAGGCTTAAAGGACATGTACTGAGTGATTCTTTTTTTATTATGACCAAAAAACATGTAACTAACATGAAATCCACCCTGTTAACAAATTTTTCAACGTACAATACAGTATTGTTACTTACTGTACAATATACACATTCTTGTGCAGCAAATCTCTAGAGCTTTTTCATCTTGTATAACTTTATGTAATTTCTTTAATGGTCTGTTGAAGTTACATTTTTAGTGACTACAACTCCTGTACATTTCTAGATAACCTCCCAAGTTTATTTTATATGAAGTCATATTCATACAATCTGGTGTCTTACTTAGAGTTGGTTCATTTTAATTTACTAAAGACTCCAGTTTGTAGGGGAATGATTACTTTATTCCGCACAGTTTTATATTTAAATAGGGACCCTGACACACTGTATTCCATTAAAATAATAAACGTCTGTTCAACAGAGGCATCATAAGCAAAGTTAAAAGACAAGTCACAGGCTTGGAGATGATATTTACAAAGCATAAGGGATTAGTATGCAGAATAGATAATCTCCTTCAAATCAGTAAGAAAAAGACTAAGAACCAAATAGAATAATGAGAAGATGATAAGAACAGGCAATTCATAGGAGAGGAAACCTATATGACCAATACATACAAGGAAACATATTAAACCCCAGTAGTAAACAAGAAAATGCATATTAAAACACAGTGAGACATAATTTCATACCCACAAAATTGGAAAAATGTTTTAAGTGACAATACTGAGTGCTGGAAGATATGGAGAAATAGGAACCTTCATATACCACTTGTAGAAAGTATAAAGTAGTTGTTATGGACTGAATGCTTTGTGTTCCCTCAAATTTATATGTTGAAATCCCTACTCCTCAATGGGTTAGTATTTGGAGGTGAGGCCTTTGGGAGGTGATTGGGTGGAGCCATCATGAATGAGATTAGTGTCCTTATAAAAGAGGTCCCTCTGATCTCTCTAGCCCATATATATATATATATATATATATATATATATATATATATATTATTAGAGAGAGAAAGAAAGAGAGAGAGTGAATGAGTGGCTGAGAGGGGCAGAGGGAGAGGCAGAATCTTCAGCAGGTGTCACTCTCAGTGCTGAGCCCAATGCAGGGCTCAATCCCATGATCCTAGGATCATGAACTGAGCCAAAATCAGGAGTTGGACACTCAACTGTCTGTGCCAGCCAGGCACCCCTCTAGCCTTCTTTTCTACTATATATGGATACATAAGTTGGCAGTCTGAAACTTGGAAGAGAGCCCTCACCAGAACCTGACCATGCTGGCACCCTGATCTCAAAGTTCCAATCTCCAGAACTGTGAGAAATAATTTTCTGTTGTTTATAAGACACCCAGTCTATGGTACTTGTTACAGCAGCCCCAACTCTAAGACAGTGGAATGACAACTTTGAAGAACAACTTGGGTGTGTCTTATAAAGTTGAAAGATGCGTATGCTCTGCAATCCAGTACTGTCACTTCAAGGTGGGAACCTTATACACACCCAGAAGAAGACATAAACAATGATGTATATTGGAGTACTTTTTGTAATAATGGAAAGTGAGAAGAAACCTACAAAATTTATCAACAAGGACATGGAGAAATAAAATGAAATACTCTATAGCTATTAAAATGAATAGGTATATATATCAATACAGATAAGTCTCAGAAATAGAGTGGAAAATGCAAGTTGATTAATGACATGGATAGTGTGATATAAATTTTGTAAATATTAAAATTCTGCTAAATACTATTTCTAGGTGCATGCATTTGTACAAATACATGAATGGGAAGGACTTATATCAACTTCAGGATGGTAGTTCTGCAGGGGAGGAAGGGAGGATAATGTGATCAGGGAAGGGCACAAAGTAAATTTCAACTGCTCAACCATATTTGTATTTTTAAAGGATTGGAAACAAATATGGAAAATATTAATGTTTGGTAAATCTGTATGGTGGGCATAACTGTATACCCTGTTCTTCTCTGTATTCGAAGTTTTTCACAATATATTACTTTTATAAAAGAATGAAGAAGTACATTTCCTTTACAACTATAAATATTCACTTTGATCAAAAGCTAAAGTTAGCTATATGGTAGAAATTATGTCAACTCTGAGCCCTGTTTTGTCACCCATCAGCTTATGCAGTCCAAATTGAGAGTTGGGCTTAGGTGCCCTTTTCATTTTAGATAAAGTCCCATAAAGAGATAAGCATATGTAATTACATATTATAAACTTTCACTATATATACTGTCAAGTGCATACCAGGATCACATTTTAAATCATTCATTTGTGTTCCTCAAAAAGTGATAGCACCTGCAGACATTAGCTCTGTATTCAGGCCAGTGAGATGGTTCATTACTCCCTATTGCTAATTACATACAATGTTCTTTACTTTCACATGAACTTTGATGTGCTTGCATTAGGTCCAGGTATTACCTGGGAGGGTAAACTGTTTTTAGTTTGAGGAAAACACAAGGCAGCTGCCTGATGCTTTGAAAATAGTATAGAAAAATTCTTAAAAGTCAACAAGAAATAGTTCAAACATACAGGGTTGAAAACTATTTAGTATCCAGAGCTCAGAGAAGAAGGAAATCCTAGAAAATTTGGGAGGGAAATGATTTCAACTAAGTTTAGAAAGTGACTTACATGGTCTTAAAAATTGTTTATAAATAAATGGTCACTAAATCACATAGATGTGTGATTTCCGAATCTATGCTAATATCAGAAAATTATACATGCTTGCTGGGCTTATATAGATAAAACAGACTTGCGTTGGTGGACACAATTCCCTACTAATAAACTAATTAACCCAGCCAAAATGCAGAAACTCATTAAAAGCATTTAAATTCATGTTAAATGCAAATGTGCAATTATCTGCAATTGTGATAACCAAAATAAACAACACTCAGAACCATAAGAAGGCCCTAATAAAACATTTGAAATTGAGAACTTGACTTGTAGGAGTTAGAAAAGAAATCAAAGAGCAAAATCAGTTCATACTAAGGCAGGGTTTCATTTATACAGTGTATCCAGGAACAGAGCCAATAATCCACAAAGTTTGAAAAGCCATGAAGTTCCTCCAAATTTAGGTAGAGGCAACTATAAATTGGCTGATTTCTAAATGGGATAAACACTCCAAAATACTAAGTGCAGTGATACCCCTCTGCAGTGATATTCCTCTGGAATATTCTTCCCTACTCATCTTTGCAAGGCTACAATTACTCATTCTTCAAGTCTTACCTGTCACTTCCATGGGAAGTCTTTCCACCTTCTCTACCCTCCACATCTCAGGTTCTGTACTCCTGCTTGGTATTCTATTACACTCTGACAATCACCTATTACATACAGCACTTAAACTTTATTTTAACTGTCTGTCATCTCCCTTACTAGATCATAAGCTCATGAGCCAGGAATCAGTCCTGTCTTGATTCTTATAATTTTCATCCAGAAAAGAAAGCACAGTACCTGGCCCATAGTAGGAACTTGACAAATATTTGTTGAATATATTAATGAGTGCATAGATGGATGCATAGATAGCCAGATGTAAGTATATTAACGTGTTGATCAATTCTATACAGAGCAAGGTAACCATTTTTTAAAAGTATATTAGTTTACATGAGGGTCTGTGTCTATATGTTTCTTTAAATCTGATGGTGATGGAGTATGTTACACATGTATTTCTGGAGAGGGAAGGACTTTGTAAAAACACAAAAACGAGTATGCCTAAATAATTCCTGAGGAGTCATAATTTTTTCAGATTTATATATTTATGCTCAAACTGCTTCCATCCATGTTTCATTTATTCTTACAACCTCCAAGCAAAATAGATAAGGACAGATATTATCATTGTCATTTTTCTGAAGAGGAAATGGATTAAGAAGTAAAGTGAATTTGTCCAACTGCAAATGATATCACAATATCTAAGCTGATGCTCCAGCCACTACAATAGTGTATCCTAGTAAGATCACAATTACTATCACAATCTTTTTAGAGCTAGAGAAAGAGATATGAGCAAATATTTGAGACAGAAAGAAAGCCCATAATTCATAGTGACAAATCTGCTTGGCAGGCACCTTGTAAAAGAAATTTAGCTTCTGCGTTTAACTAGCACATACAAGGGGATATTAGGACAGGGATGGAAATTTACTTTTTGTCTAAGTTCATAAAGTCTTGCACTGATATTGGTCATAAACATTCAGTTTAGTAGATGATAAGATGAAATGCATTTAACAAGAATGACCAAGATTTCAGCTTGAAAAATTAAATATGATATTTTTCTGAACTATAATTGATAAGAAAAAAGTTGAGTCTAATTTATGTTTGTAATTAATACCACGTGGAAAACAACATTGAGATTAAAACATCGATATCAATTGAAATCCTTTATGAGCCTTATAAATGATCTAGTTTGATAACCGGTACATGAAAGCATTGGAATGAGCTGCTCTCCCCCATATCTCTTTTCCTTAAAAAAAAATCAATGTAACTCAGTAGGGTGTTTTCAAACATAGGAAGCAAAGTAGGTGCTGCTTCCAAAGCAGTTTTTTGAGTGTCAGATATGAATGAGATTTTATTACATTTTCAGCCTCACATGATGCCTTTCCATCAAGGAGTTCAAGGGCCTCAAAAGAACGGCCACTTCCCTGGAGCTTGATCAGCAGGGGCCCATGGAAGGTGCCTTTGTCCAGAAATGAAAGGCAATGGTGACCTTCTTAGAGCAGAGGAGACCAGGCATACTACTGTTTTGGGCTCTATTAACCTGTTCTCACTGACAGACAATATTCAAATTCTAAAGGAAGATTTCAATGTTAAAATAAATCTGTGTTTCCAATATTGATTGTAACAAATCACAGTGTGCACTCCTTTATTTTAGTCCTTCTAGCTTCACCTTGTCTCTAATGCACTGGTTGATACTGCTTTTTCTTTCAGGTTTTTCTCTCCGATGGGCTACTTGTTGCTCCTCTGTGCTTCAGGAAAGTAACAAGTAACAGGGACAAAGGTTACCTATACCTCAAGAACTGACGTAACAAGGTAAATATTAGGGCATGGTAACATAATCATAATAATTGCTTTCATTAAATCCCGACTGTGTGCCGAGCCCTGTACTATCACGTACTTCACACGCACTACCTCATTTGATTTTCTCCCACAGACTATCAGATAAATATTACTATTGTCCTCATTTTGTGGGAGAGGAACATGAATACCAGCTCATTAATTTATTTACCCAAGATCCCCAGAGCTAAGTAAATGGCAGGCTCAGGATTTAAACCAAGGCCCATCTGACACAAGGCCCATCTGGTTCCGAAATCAGTTTGCTATGCCACACTGCCAACCTGAAACAAAATGATGTACTCTAAATATGGTGTCAGGTGGTATGCGTGCTTGCAAGCAGAAGAAATTCCAAGCTTTCAGGCATTTTACAGCTGAATGGATGATGTAGAACTAGAACTTATTTGGGGTAATGGCTAACATTTGTTGAGGGCATAGTATAGGTGCTGTTCTAAGAGTGTCACATGCATTGACTCATTTAATCACTACAATACCCTACTAAGTATATATGTGGCATTTTAATGCCCATTGCAAAGATGAAAAAGCTGGCACTGAAAGGTAAAATGACTTACTCAAGGTCACACAGCTGTGAAGGGGTGGAGCTAGAATCCAAATCCAAGCAGTCTGGCTCCAGAGTATACACACTTAATCACAACACTATATTAATGAGAAATTGGTTGAGATTAGGAATTGTCCCAAGGAAAAAAAATAATCACACAGTTTCAGAGCCAGAAAGAACCTTAAAGATTATTTAGTCCAACCGTCTTATCTTACCAATGAGAAAAGGGAGGCAGAGCAAGTTTAACCGACTTACCTAAAGTCACATGGTTTGCAAGTAGCTTGAGCCTGCACTACAGCCTGGGTCTTCTCAACCCCAGTCAAGTGTCCATCCCATTCTACCATGCTAAGCTCTTCCAGATATACTCATATGGCAAAATAGGAGTAGACTTCAGCTAAACTGCCTTTTCTGGACCTGGACCTGAGCTATTGAACATGACTGGTGAAAATTCACATAGCTGAGTTGATGGGCTTTACTTTCATTTAAAGTATTTCCAATCACAAGCCTCAACTGAGCACTCATCTTTGCCCCGCAATGCTCCTTCTGCATTAAGCTTGCTTTCCCATTCTTCAAATTGACTATGATATATCTTCACTTCTCTCCTCAATCCTTCTATATCTTTCCCACTCCTCTCCCGCTTCCTGCCTTTAGCTGATGATCTTGCCTCATACTTTGTGGAGAAAACAAAAGCCATCAGAAAGAGCTCTCTCCTCTTCCCACCACCAAATCTACACAGTGACCTACATCTTTATCTATTCTTTCTCTTCTGCCTTGTTGAGATGGAAAGAGTATCCCCCAATCCCATCTTCCCTCGCCTGCTCAAAGACTTTGCTCCTGTCTAGATTCCTTTACTTCTTCATCAT
The DNA here is from genome assembly GCF_018350195.1 of Panthera tigris. Lineage (NCBI taxonomy): Eukaryota > Metazoa > Chordata > Mammalia > Carnivora > Felidae > Panthera > Panthera tigris. The sequence goes on from NC_056677.1 coordinate 107,516,167, forward strand.
CACTTCTCCCTTTCTACTGGAAGTCAGCCTTGACTTCTACTGTTTCAACATCCCATACTTCCCAACCAGTAGTAGATCCTGCCTTTTGATTATAACTTCAAAATCCATGTTGAATTTCTCCATTTCTCTTCATCTTTGCTACCATCATTTTTATCGATGTCAGCATTTTCTCTTACCTAGTCTCCTGCAATAAATGAATAACCTAATTGGCCGTTGTGCTTCCATTCTTGTCCACCTTTTAACTCACTGTCCACAAACAGCCAAAGTAGTCTTTACAAAAAAATATATAAGAGTTCACATTACTCCTGTGCTTAAAACCTTTCTATGGATTCCCACTGTTTTTAGAATAAAATCCAAATTTTAAAACCCCAATTCTTGAGGCCTATAAACTCTGTATGATGTGGCACCATTTACCTCTTCCGACTTTATTTATATTTATATATGCCATGTTCCCTCTCCTCAACTATGCTGGGTTTCCCTCTGTTCCTGCAACACACCAAACCTTTCTTGCTTTAACCTGTGCCTGCTGTCTCCTAGGCTATTTGTGCATCAGACGCCTTCTCCTCCATCACACTTCAGCCCGAAATGCATCTTTTTAGAGAAACCTTACTTCTGTGATATCTAAGTAGGCCCTGACATTTTTTTCTCTTCCATAGCTGTCCTCATACTTAACCACCATCAGTAAGAATTTTATGTATGTAGGGGCAACTGGGTGGCTCAGTCAGTTAAGCATCCAACTTCAGTTCAGGTAATGATCTCATGGTTCCTGAGTTCAAGCCCCATGTCAGGCTTTGTGCTGACAGCTCAGAGCCTGGAGCCTGCTCTGGATTCTGTGTCTCCCTCTCTCTGCCCCTCCCCTGCTCACATTCTGTATCTCTGTCTCTGTCTCTGTCTCTCTCTCTCTCAAAAATAAACATTAAAAAAAGAATTCTATGTATGTATTCATATATTTCTGTTCACTCATCTGCCTTGAAGTTCAATGATAGCAGGACCTTTGTATATCTTTCATTTACTGTTGTATTTACAATATCTAATGGAGTATCTGGCACCAAGCAGGTGCTCAATAATTTTTTGCTGAATTACGGAATGAATTAATTAAAACCTGGATCCTATTGAAAAATACCTGAAACAATGATCAAATGGGGAGAGACAGAGTCCTTAGAATAAACCAAAAAAGGAAAAAGTCAAGAAGTCAAGAGTTCTTCTTTAGGTCCTCTATAGTCACTAACACATTACTATCAAATAAAGATACTCTGAACAGGGGAAAATAACTCTGACTTCTCTAGGAAAAGAATCTAACTGGTTTCATGATTCCAAATCCTTTACTAAACTGTAGTCATCAGATTCTGATCTTCGTGATGATCCCTTTCTGAATGAAATTAAAAAAATAATCTGCATACATTACCCAGATGAGGAACAGGATCTTGAGGTTGTTAACTATACAAGGCTTTCTTTGTCAAATATGCTCCTTCTCACTATACATACTTGAACAGAAAGCGAGAGTTACATTTTACTTAGTTATTTTTACCTCAAGTCATTTATTCCTCTGCTAAGTAGTTTATCGATTCTTCAACATCAATTTAGAGCTGGAGTTTACAGCACTCCCATCAGAAACCTTATAGTGCTCAAAATAAATGTCTTGCCCGAACAACACCATGTCAGTTGTTGAAGATGTAACTCAGGAAAACAAATGCACCTAAAGGTAGAAACTAAATATAGATATCCCCTTATACATACACAGTTGGGATGTGATCTTTCTTACAAGAAAAAATGAAAGAAATCTATAACATATAGAAAATTCAGTAGTATAAGGAGTCTAATAAGGAAAACAGTAGAATTCACTATAGTACATTACCTCCCACTAATGTTCCATAACAGTTATTTTAGACAGGAAGCATAAGCTTGCCAAATGTTCTACATTTCCTGTACTAGTTTCACATCCTACACATCTAGCCTAGTATTAAAAATATTGTCCATGATATTTTGCTTCCTGGCTTCTGGAGTGGGAGCCTCCAAAATCTGCCTATAAACCTTTTGGGATTCAAATTCCAACTTTCATCCTGTAGAAAGCATATCTGCCACACATACCACCCCCTTCTAGAGAAACGTTGGTTATGCTCAAATGCTTTGGGATTACGAGTGAGAAAGTCTTGAATTACGTATCTAAGTATAACCCATTAGCTGATGGGCCAGAAAAGCACAAGAAAGACACAACTGTTTTAACAGTTTCACCCCAACTGTAAGTATTCACATGTAATGACACATATAGAAGAGCACAAAATTTTCTTTTCACCCTAGAAGGAAAACAGGTGTTAAATGTTCTTGAGTCTTAGCACTGTACATTTAAAATAACTACCTTATACATTGATTTGGAGTTGCAACTCATCTAAGACACTTAGGGGATTCCCAAAAGTGCACCAGAATTTGGGAATATATAAAATTATAATTACTTTCCATTCTTTTTCTCCAATTTCCTCATAATTGCTCATCCTGATATAGCCCTATATTCTTTAAGGGATGAAGGAAAGGGGCTTAACACACTGGATGGTATTTCAAAACTGTATAACCAGGCAGGGTCATTCATTCAATAAGTATTTATTGAGTGTTAGGTGCTAGGCACTGTTCTAGAGGCTGGCATAACAAGCCCACAGAGGGGTTGCACAGGTTCAAATGAGCATAAGACAGTAACAAGAGAGAAGGGTTTCTGATTTCTAAGGTTGTTCCTTTTTTGTTTGTAGTCAGGCAATGGAACAGCAACCATAGGCTGTACATAGCAGGTAAGATGTCAAATGGGGAGACTCTTCCTCAAGACTACCTTGCTTCCTTCCTAATTCCAGCATAGAATAACTCACGACTAGGGAAAGGAGAGTCAAAAAAATTAAGGCAATTTTTTTCCGAGTAACTAAGGTAAATGGAACACTCTAAAGGCAGCCATCCAAACCATCCCTGCCGCAAGCCCAGGTCTCTCTGCTTCACATCTTGGGTTTAAGATCCTCCTTCACCTTTTTCTCCCCATTACTCCAATGCAGCAGTCAGGCAGTTCACATATACAATTATCTTTACTCTGGTGGGAGGAAAGCTTAAAGTAGATTTCCATGCAGATCATTCATTCAACCAATATTTAGTGAGCACCCACTATGAGCCAAGGATGGCTCTTGGTGCTGGGGATATAGCAGTAAACAGATGATCAGTGCTACTCTGATGGAGTTCACAATTTAAATGGGGGTTGTTAAGGTAAGTTACAGTCAATTTTACAATAACCACATAGTTTCATACTGGTTCAAGTGATTACACAGTCCCTTCTTGTTCCTCCTTTCTTTAGCTTCTACTCTAGAGCCCAACCTTTGCACCTATGTGTTCTTGCTGCTTTTTGATGTTTCTATACTCCACTTCCACTCTGAGGTCTAGCCTAAAGGCTCAGCTGCCTCCACTCCCCTCTCAGGTCCTCAGTCACACCCTCTGTAGTTGAGATTATCTCTAATGAACAGAACTCTTCTTGCAATGGTTCCTCATCTTTCTTACACCATGGTGACAGCAATTTGACCAAAATTACCAGGGCATTCAGTGGGCTCTGGCTTCTCATCTTGGGAATCTCTGATTAGCCGTTCCTTAGCCTCTTAGTTGAGCTTCCAGCTCCATTTACAAATCCTTGCTTTCCTTTGTTCCTCTCTAATCTCTTCTTTTTATTTACTTCGTACCTCTATTTTTTCCTGACAAATATTTCTCACCCAAGTTGAGAAAGAAAGATAGTTGGGAATATGAAACACCACAGTCCAATTTAAATAAATCTGTTTTAAAAAATCTGGATTGTCAAAGATAATTTGAAAAAGAAAGCCTCTGGGGCCAGGTACCATGTCTTCATAAGACTCTGATCTCATATATACACAGTTGCTTCCTGTGGAATTTCTGCAAGCTGTTCTTTAAAATAATTGTGCTGTGTGTTTCTGGGTTCTTATGGGGTTTTAACATTTTGAAACCACAGGAGCAAACAGAAAAATTTTAAATGTGATTACTCAGTAGTCAAATAAAATGTTATAAGAAATTTCTCCATTTTTTTCCTACCCTCCAATTTTTTCCTTCCCATCTGAAATACAAAACGAGTTGAAAATATTTCAGTCCAAAGGGTAATTTTATGAAAAAGATAAGCACCTAGAAACAGGCTTATAATGAAAAAATCTCCTCCACCACAGAGCAACACTAATGTAATTCAATAAAGTTTATAAAACCATTCCTGCCAATCAAAATCTAGAAAAGACAATTTCCTGTTTGTGGAAATAGATGTGATACTGAACAGAACCAAATTAGGTTGCAATTAGCTTAGAAAAAAACCTGATACACTAGACTCAGGTTAGCTTAAAAAAATGTTGCTGCATTTTAACACATTTGCATACTAGTTTAATAAAATTAAGATTTCCAAGAGAAATCTTAGGGAGTAGGGAGGGGGAGCTGAATGAGTTATACATAAAAAAAAAGCTATATATAAGTAAAAATAGTAAGCATTTCGCTGAGAGTTCACTATGTGCAGGGCACTTTCCAAAGTCCTTTATATATGGTTTCTCATTTCCTTCTCACCATAATTTTAACAGGTGGGTGTTATTATTTCAGTTTTACAGATGAGTCAGCCAAAGCTCAGAGATTAAGTTAGATGTGTAAATTCATTCAAGGGATAAAATTCAGACCCAGGTCTACTCTTAACTGTTAGGCTATGTTGCCATTCATAGAGTATATAACAGACATACCCATATAATATATAGTTATATATAATATATATGAGCATTTATAACAGGTAACTCCTGAATGAATTAGCTAGGCATGAAGCAGCATGACATAGCAGAAAAAGCACTTGATCAGGAGTCCTGAGACCTAAGTTCTGCTCTAGGCTCTGACACTAAGTAGCTGTATGGCTTCAGATGAGTCATTCAACATCTCTGGGCCTCAGTTTCCCCATCTATAAAACAAGAATATCAAGATAAAGATTCTATAACATCCCATTTAGTTCTGCCATTCTATTATTCCGCTGACAATAAGTTATATTGTATGTATTACAATGAATGTTTTGCCTTTGGGGATAATATACACTGAAAGCAACTTGAGAAAGAGATTCTGCTAAAAAGTGTACCCTTGACACAAGCAGATCTGCTAGAAAGAGGGAGATGATTTCAAAAGGAGAACCTTTTTTGTGATCATAAATGGAGCTGCCTTCATAGTCTTTGAACTCTCCTTCACCATCAGCCAAAGAGAAGCTTCAGTTAATCTTCACTAAAGATGACAGTCTGCAAGTATTTTGGACCTCCAGGTCGAGGCTAAGTTGGCAAGAACTAAATGGAGAGAAAACCATTTTACAGGGTCACCGCTAAGCCCAGAATCATGGAATTTCTGAAGAAAGTGTTTATGGGTGACTAAATCAAAGGCCTCAGTTAGGTCAATAAAAATGGTTCTAATATAAACCTCACACATTGTTTCTGAAATATCATTGGTACTTTTAGTAAAGTTAAATTGAGAGGAAGGCTAGCTGTGAAACATAACTAGACCACAGTCAGCGAATTCCCTTCTCTAGGGGATTGAGCATTTGGGAATTTTATAAAAACTTCACCTAACTTTGGCAACACACACTGGATCACCATCAGTATAGATGGATTCTGATTTTTGATCCTTTCTACAATGCACAATGCCAAAATGATTAGTGAGTCTCCAGAAAGAATGGACACATTCAAGAACTCAGTTGGCCTTCTACAGGGATTCCAGCCAGTTTGAGGAGCAACTGATTGAAAAGCCTTAAGTTTTTATGTTTGTATTTCTCTAGAGCAGCTCTTGACTAGCTTCTCTCTGCCCCAGTGCCTTCCCAGGTGACAACCCACTGTCATCTTTGCCACAGGATGTGATAAGCCATACTCCTAGCTGCCTTTCCAATTCTCGCAAGAGCCACTGAGCAAAGGAGGTTAATGATAGTGTCTTCTCACTTCTACTACTCACAGTAATGGAATTCCTAAAGAGCTCATTTTTCTTGTGAAATGCTTTATTTTAGAAAGGTAGCCAAAGAAAGGTAAAGGAAGGCTGAGGGAGAGGGAGGAAGGGTTAGCTATTTAGCTCTATCTGTGGGTTATTTTCCTCATGGCATGGTACATTTGTATTTTTAAATTAAATGAAACCCTTTGTGCTCTAGGTGAGAATGCTATATAAATCACAGATGGCTTTTGTAATTGGCCAATATTAGAAATACAAAGGTGTCTGAATGAATAGATAAATGACATTATCATAAGATTGGAAAGGGAAGAACCATATGGCAAGTTAATGCAAGGAATTATTAAGATAAAGTGAAAGAGTTGGAATTTGAAAGTGGGTACTAAATTCATTTGGATTATAAACTGTTGCAATTAGAAAAGAAACCCTGGAGGCTAATCAATTTTCATTAATGGATTTCTTTTGACCTTGCCCAGTGATTTCTCAATTTGTTCTTGAAACAAACCCTTGAAACAGCTTCTCTCCATTTGACAGGCCAGGGCATTAATTTATACTTCACCTGTGCCCATAGCTCATATACATAGTAACAGAAGTAAAGCCTGTCCAACTGTGAGCTCTGAGTACCCAACTAAGTCCACAAAAGGCCCAGAAAGGGCATGGCTGCTCCCTAACCAGTAGATGTACCAACTTAGATTCATATAATTTTAGAGTTGAAATGGGTCTTTGAGTTTATCTCATTCTTAACATGTATTCTTACACTTAACTTTGTGTTAGGAGGTATGGTCATAGGATTGTATAAGAGTAAAAGGAGAAGTACACAAAGTGCCTGGCACACAGTAGGTACTTAAAAATACGTCAATTTCCTTCCTATTCTCCATGTCTAAGTTTTCTCTTTTCCAGGCACAAAGTCCCAGTTTCTAACCTTTCTTAATATGACAGGTTTTCCAGCCCCTGACCATCTTTGTTTTATTCTAGTTTGTCAAGTGTTTTTCTAAGATGTACTGCCTGGGATAGAAAGCATTATTCCAGAAGTGTGACACATGTGTACCACGTGGAGCAGAGTGGGACTTCAATCTTAAAGTTTCTTTAATCTTGGGAAGATACAGCTCAGCTACAGGCATATGTGGGCAAGGCAGGGTTGAGGTGTATTCTCTTATCATCATGATTCTTTTTGCTCATTGATTTCCTTTTTCCTGGCCCACAGGCAAATGAGTGATCGATTCCATCAAAACTTCAAGTTACTTATTGAATCAGAGCAGTTGTATTGGCCAGATCCAGTAGCTCTTTCCTGGGACTCTGCTTTCGTAGCAGGTTGTGATGCATAATAATGCAGCCAATCTAATTCCTGCCACATATACTGACGGGCATTACTGCCAGAGTGTCTCTTCCAATCCATTTTATGTGGTTGTTTTCCTAAGTAACTTATTGAATTAAAAAGATAATAATTTTAATCTTATTGGTTAGTACTGATGAAGCACTTCCAGGCATAGAGAGAGGTAGAGTGTATGCTTTGAAAGTACAAGGGTGGAGTTCAGTTTCCACCTTTCCAATTTCCTGGAGGCAGTATAGAATACTGAGAAGACCACTAAGCAAGAGTCACAGAACTTGATACAGTGCCCCATCTATGCCACTAACTTAGTATACAATCTTGGGTAAGTCATTTAACTTATATGGATCATAGTTTCCTTATCTGTAAAATGAGAGGGTTGGATCAAGCAAACTGTAATGTCTCTTCTGGATCTAAAAATATATAGTTCTATTCTGTGCCTTATGGCCAATTAAAAAATTGTATTTTCCCACACGATACTTACCTTTTTAATCAGTTATCACTGAAGAATATCCCAGACAAAATGGGGTTTTTAAACAACTTATGTAATTTAAATAGAGAACTGAAACAGGTAACCATTTCTTTTCCCAATCTCTTGCTTATGTAATTTTAAAGCAGTAAACGAAACTGTGTTTTACAAAGATTATCATTATATAGCCAAGCTGAAGTGGAGAATTCAATACCTACAAGTGAGGTACAACAGAGAGAGCTGCATTGAGCAAGTCTGTTTATAATATATTAACCATAGGAAATGGCTTGGAACCTGACCTTGTGTAGACATTCTACTCTTCAGAGTTCAATTTAGTAATATGCTGTGAGAATGTCTGAGTACATAAATCACCCATTATGCTGTGTCAGAGATCATACCATAAGTATGTTTAAAATTTTTGTTATTAATTTAAATCTTAAGGTAGTAGCCAAAATTACTGTAGAACAATGCCTTTTTACTTCTAGTCCATATAAAGTAATTGGTTTATGAGAGATTTCAAATGTGTAGGCTAATCTTTTGGATAGGCTATACTCTTTTTTACAATCCTCTAAGAAAATAATCTATTAAATCTATAGATACGTTACCCAATAGAAGTCTTAAGTATCAACATTGCTGGTATACTCATTAATAAAAACATCCCATAAAACATTGATAAAATTTATGGTTTTTTGCTTCTAACTCAAGAAACACCATATTGAGTCATGGACTATGAATTCTGGTATTTGAACTCTGACAATGGCATCACAAGGCTGTTATAAAGGAGAACATGATCCCTTCCCTCTATGATCATACTCTTGAATGTTAAGAATGTTTAGTAAAACACACACACACACACAAGACAACATACACACACACACACACACACACACACACGCTGGTAGGGGCAGAATTCCTATAATATTTTACAGAGGATATTCTATTTTCTAGGAGGCATTTCTCTATCAGGCAGCACATATGAAAATAAGAAAACCATGAAAAACCTCTATTTTTCAACATTTTGGTGTTCTTGTTGGATTCATGCAGTGGCTGAAAGATAAATCCAAAATAGTCGGGGAGGGGGGAACCTTGGCTCACCACAGCATCATTTATACTGATATTTCTAAAGGTCAGAAGAATCTAGGTCCAGGCTCATTTCCCATCGTTAATTCACTCCAACATGACAAATCTTTCCATGATGACGTGGTCTCCCAGTTATCTTCTCTGTGGCTAAAGGGGAAGACACAGAAGAATTTCCAAAGGTCTATGTCATTACTCTGCTTTCCCTGGGTGGGACTCTTGCTGTTATCCCTGAACTATGGCGGAGACACCACGACACAGCAGATGGTAAGAAAAGAGGACCAAAGTTTAAATTAACAACCATTGCTACCAACATTAAGCATCCCTTTGAAACAAGGGAAACTGTGAAATCTGAGTCTACATTTCTATTGACGGTCAACAAAGCATTGCCTTCTTAGGAGAGACAGGGTTTACTGCCTTTCTTAGCATAAATACACCAAGCAAGAACACATCAAGCAGAAGATAATAGTGCATCCCTAATTTAGTAATTGTCATAGGACTCTTCTCCTCAATTAAACAGTTAACAGGGAGCTGGGATTCACACAAAGAATTTCGCTCCTCCTCCCTCTTTCCCAGTTTGATTTATGCATAGCCCCTGGAGACGCAAATTAATGTCTTCATAGACCAAAAGCCCCAGCTGTTTTGGAAAACCTATGACAAAGCTTAACTAAGGTTCACGCATGCAAACACAAAGCCCCCATAATTACTAAGCTGGGTGTTATGAAGCTGGCTCCTCAATCAAGGGTCTGAAACCAGCCTTATTGCCTCTCTCATTCCCAGCCAGGCAGGCCTGAATACACCTATAGTGCTAATTTAGTATTGCTGGAGGCATTGTGGATCCTGGGTAGATAGACACCTTAAGCAAAACCAAAGAAGAGATATAGAACTATAGGGATTTAAAACCACAATTCATCATTTATTAATATCAGACAGAAGCACTAGAAAACTGTGAAACTCCATTTCTTATAGACCTAATTTCTTTGGTTTATTTGTTCTTTTCTTTTTTGATGGTAAAAAAAGAAATCAGAAAATGGCATGACACATTTAAGGAAAATTCTAAAAGACACTCTGCACCCTCAATTCTGTCTTAAACGAACAAAAGACAAGCTTCCCCTCCATTCCCCCTCCCCTTGGAAACATGTGGCCTGCACTTGCTGTTCCCACTTCCTCTCCTCTTATTCACTCCTTAATCACTGCATTTTACTAAAACAACCCTTGCAAATGTCAGTGACACTCTTTCTTGCTAAAGCCAGTGACCACTTTTTAGTCCTCATCTTATTCTTTCTCACTGCAGCACTTAACTCTGCTGGCCATTCCAGCTTTCTTGAAGCTCTTCCCTTGCCTTTCTGTGATACCTCCTAACTCTCTAGTTTCTCTTTCTCAGCATCCTTCATGGGCTTCTCTCCCTCTACTCATTTCTGAGATGTCAGTGTTCCACTTTATGCTTCTTTGCTTCTTATTCCACAACCAGAGGTTCTTAATCTAGACATTATAGGGCTGCATGGATGTGCTTCAAGAGGTCTATGAACCTTCTAAAATTGCATGCAGAATTATATATGTAAATTTTATGGGGAGAGGGTCTATAGTTATCAGATACCTAAAGGAGTCTAAGGGCAAATGACCCTCAGACTGGCTCTGGGGATGCCATGATTTCAAATCATATCTCTATATGGGCTGATAACTCTGGTATCTGTATCTCCAGTCTGGTTTGTTCTTAGCATGGGCATCTCATGGGGACTTTAAACTTAACCCATTACTTTTACCCAACAATTCTGCTTTTTCTCCCATGTTGTCCATGTCAGTAAACAGCATACAACCCACCTAGCTGTTCAATACAGAAACCTGGAAGTTATGCATATTCTTCCGTTTCCCTTATTCTCCATATCTAGTAACCAAGTCCTATGGACTCTACCTCCTATCTTAAATGTGAGCCCTTCTTTTCATCCCAATTATCATTATCTCAGTTCAGGTGGATTACTGCAAAGACCTCCTCACATCTCTTTCTGACTCCCATCAACTCCCCAGCTGCAGACAGAGTGATCCTTCCAAAAGACAAATAGGATCATGTCACTTCCTGGCTTAAAAACTTTTCAGCGACTACTTTATCACTCCTAGACTGCAGAACTTCAAACTCCCTGATGTGGCAAATAAGGTCCTTTATGACCTGGCTCCTGCTTATCTCTAGAGTCTCATCCATACACTATAGCCTCCTTAACCAAATCCCTTAACCACCTACGCTCTCAACCCTTAACTACTCTATATTCCCCAGCCATACTGAACTATTTTCAGTTCTTGCCTCGAGGAATGTATATACTTTAACATCAGTCTGGAACACTCTGCCCCACTTTGGCCTGGGTAACCTCTGGCAGGAAGCTATCCCCAGCCACCTAAAGCTGGGTTAGGTGATGCCTTTTCTATTCTCTGCTAGCATCCTCCATGTGATTGCCTATTTCTCAGCTTCTCTAAGTCCCACTAAGGTTTCGTAAATAAACTAAAACCTCCTTGAGGTCAGGGACCATATGGCGTCCTTAGCACCTAGCATAGTGTCTGGCACAAAATAATTGATCAATAAATATATGATGATTAACTAAATGAATCAACGGACAGATGGCAAATCCAGGATGTTGACACCATACTGTTAATTCTCATAATTTTTGCCTTCAGTTTAGTGTAGGAAATAAAACAGTGAACTCCAGAGAAGTCAGCCAATTTAGGCATTAACTCCTTAGGCCTCACTTTCCTCATTTGTATAACTAAGGAAACATTCTCTATGGTCCCTTAGGGCTTGGAAATTCTCTAATTCACTGCTTCCTTAACATATCTGATTCTCTGCCCAAACTCCATTTCAGGCTCTCTGTTCTCTTTCCTACATGCTCCACCCCCATCCAAACAGCACCATGACAATCTGGTTTGACATAAGGCCAGTATGTGTGTGTGTGTGTGTGTGTGTGTGTGTGTGTGTGTGTGTGTATGAAAGAGGAAAAGAGGAAGAACGGAAGTGAGGGAGTGAAGGGTAGAGAGGAAGTGAAATGAAAGACAGTGAAGCAGTTTCTGGACATCCCTCCCTTCCCATTTCTATGCTTTGTAAGAAATGATAGCTGGTCTCAAAGGTCTAATTTTAAGATGTTGACAATGTTAAGTTACTATACGGTGACAAAATTCTTGAAATTGTTTAATAACACTCAGAATAGTAAAAACAAACAAACAAACAAACAAACAAACAAAAAACAGGTAAGGAGAAAGTTAAGGCCGAGTAGACATAAGTTATTTTTAAAGGGTTGAATCCCAGTAACTTGATACATTTTGGTGAATAAGGCTTACTGAAAGTTTAAAAGGAAAGGAGACAACTCTTTTGAAATGAGATACAACCTGAACTATGATCAAGAGAAGTTGAAGAACTATGGTTACAGAAGCATTTGAAGTTACTGCAAAGCTATGGGAATATGTAACAAAAATAACCAGCACTAAGAATATAATAATGCAAGGACCAATCCTCTACTGGTCCCTGGGGCAAGAACCAGATGGCCTAAAAGACCAATTCTCATCTCTTAATTTCTTTGATTGATAAGGAAGGATACGTTTCCATTTAGTTCTCATAAACAGTGACCCCTTTTCTCCTCTGTGGACAATGTTGATGTACTACCACTTTTGCTTCTAGATATTAAACTCGTATTTAATGATATGTGTGCTTGGTAATGTATGTATCCGAAAACTTATGCTGACAAAAATGGCCTTGCATTCATCTATTTGTCTTTCAGTTGCTGCACACAAATATAGCAGGGAAGTGGGGAATTTAAATGCACAGCAGACAGCTGATGTATTTCTCCATAAACTAGTCTACATATCATGGCAAGAGTAGAAGCACAGAAAACCTCAGATGCATTCTTCCCCATAAAGAGGCAAATGAAGCCAAGGGGCAGAATAGTAAGGAGGAAAATGAAAGGCTAAAATGAGATTACTAGTGCACACCCTTTTAAAAACAAATCAAAAGAACATTATCCTTGCCAGTGATGGAGATGGGTTAAACTCTTTCAGTGCAAAGAAAAAAGAAGAGTGTCCAGTTTCTAAAGAAAGCCAATAGCATTTTCAACACTGTTAGGTTGATACCATTTCACTTCAGAAGTGGATAGAGTTAGTTTGTCATGTAAAGGTTAAGAGGAAAAAATTAGAATATTTAGAATAAATAGCAACATACAGAAAAAAAGTGAGCAAACCCTAGCAATGCCCACTGTGCCTAGTGATCTTGGATACCATGGAACTTAGGTAAATAGGTAAATACATAGTTTATAGGGCTCCTATATCAATTCTAACTATATCTCACATATAAATATACAAATATATAATTACATTTTGATATATTAATATGTGATAGCCAAGCAGACATCAGAGGGTGGGAAAGCACACCTGAGTCACCGGGATAATAAAGTAGGAAGAAACCACAAGAAACCATGGGAGATCAGGTTGAGAAATCAGAGTCTAAGAAAGGAGTCATTCTTTGAAAAATTCTATGTGGGGATACATTCCCACACAGTAATATTTGAAACTGCTGGGAGTAGTCCACATAGGAATATTTTAAAATGCAAAACTAATAATGTACATTTAAGTAGGATTTGTTTTTACAGATATGGAATTTATATATTCAGTTTCTTAGAAATACATTTTTTAAATAAAGTGAGGTATCTCTGTACCACCAAGCTTCATGTGGACTTGCTTTTGATTTTTTTTTTATAAATTTGAACATGGGCATATTGGGTCTCCATAAAGCTTAGAATATCTATTCTGTGGTGGGCAGGCAGAGGAAAGAAATCCATACTGCAAAATCAGGAGACTGAGATAATGTCTAACCAATTACTGTCCCCATTGAGGAAGTAGAGTTTCATGACAAAAGGGGATGAGAAAACATTTTTGAAACATTTTAAAGGCCTGGGGCTAAATTCAGAAGAATGTAATAAATGAGAAGTAAGAAGGTCCTTAAAAGTGTCCTGAAAAGGGAAGTGTACTGTCTATACTTGGAAAGAAGTGTGTTTTCACATTGGGTTTAAAATGAATCTCTGAAGAGCTCGGAGTGAGGTACCACTAAGGTCTAGTTTAATGGAGGAAAAGGCATTTTTTTTTACACTATTTCTAAGTATTAGTCTGATACACTTAAGATCTATGAATAAATAAATGTAAATAGGATTATTCTGGGGAAACCCTAAATCTGTTCTTCACTGTCGCTATATGTTAATATATAGGCATAATTTCTGGTTGTATGTGCATCTGGTGGCATCTCTCAGAAGACAGTGTTTTAAAAAATGCCCCAAGGGGCGCCTGGGTGGCTCAGTCGGTTAAGCGGCCGACTTCAGCTCAGGTCACGATCTCGCGGTCCGTGAGTTCGAGCCCCGCAACGGGCTCTGGGCTGACAGCTCAGAGCCTGGAGCCTGCTTCCGATTCTGCGTCTCCTTCTCTCTCTGCCCCTTCCCCATTCATGCTCTGTCTCTCTCTGCCTCAAAAATAAAATAAAACGTTAAAAAAAAAATTAAAATAAATAAATAAATAAATAAAAAATAAAAAGCAATCTTATGGGGCGCCTGGGTGGCTCAGTCGGTTAAGCGTCCGACTTCAGCTCAGGTCACGATCTCGTGGTCTGCGAGTTCGAGCCCCGCGTCGGGCTCTGGGCTGATGGCTCAGAGCCTGGAGCTTGCTTCCGATTCTGCGTCTCCTTCTCTCTCTGCCCCTTCCCCATTCATGCTCTGTCTCTCTCTGCCTCAAAAATAAAATAAAACGTTAAAAAAAAAAATTAAAATAAATAAATAAATAAATAAATAAATAAATAAATAAAAAATAAAAAGCAATCTTATGGGGCGCCTGGGTGGCTCAGTCGGTTAAGCGTCCGACTTCAGCTCAGGTCACGATCTCGCGGTCTGCGAGTTCGAGCCCCGCGTCGGGCTCTGGGCTGATGGCTCAGAGCCTGGAGCTTGCTTCCCATTCTGTGTCTCCCTCTCTCTCTGCCCCTCCCCCGTTCATGCTGTGTCTCTCTCTGTCTCAAAAATAAATAAACGTTAAAAAAAAATTAAAAAAAAATGCCCCAAGTTTGTAAAAACATATTATTGTACTGCATGGATAGATCACTTAGATATTAATTCCATTTGTGATAGATATTTCCTTGAGTCCAATTATAAGAAATAGTCAAGTTGATGCATTAGCAAAATGGTATCTATTAGGTGGCCTCTAAGAGAAAAAGGTCAGAAGACAGAGGATCCATAGAAAAATCAGGACTAAAACCCAGACAGCTGCCTATTCTTCTGTGTAACTCATATACATAAAGAATAATCTATTTACATTAACTGTATAAAAATATGAATTAGCAATAGAATACATTTAACCAACTATTGTGAAACTAATACCTTAACTCCTAAGATAAAGGGTCATAGATAATAAATATTTGTTGACTATGATAAATGCAAACTAATGTCTTGCATTTTATAATGTTCAAGGATTCTATTGTGTTTAAGATAAAGTTCACTCTAAGTAAATCCCAGTTCCAGTGTGATTCTAGGATAGAAAATCAGCTTTTAGTCTGATAAACCAGCCAAGTTTCTAACTTACCTAGTCATAGACTCATACCTTCAAATCATCTAATAATCCCAGTTTCAAATCTCTTCTAAAAATAGTTTGGTACCCTCTATCTGTAGCTGATGATGGTCCAGGTTTCTTGAACCTCTAGGCTTTAAAAATGATAAATGCACTGAACAATAATTGCAATTAAGAACTATATTGCTATAGTTCTTATGAATAGAAAAGCCCTAGTTCTATTTATCAATGTCAACAAATAAAAATGAACACCTGAAAAGATTGAATTCTAAGCTCTCAATACATAATATCAAACTCTATACCACAGTAGATACACTGCTCTATGAGAATCCATCCATTTAAAAATGATGGGCAAGGATAGGATATACTTCTCATTCACTATAACAAAGTCATGCCTAAGGAGAAAAAAGAAAAGTGGAGAACAAAGAAAACTGTGAGAATAGCCTTAAATTAAATACTGAAAACTTAGCATGAACCTTTAAAGTGGACGTCCTATTTATTTTTTATTTTATGTTTACCAAATGGAGACTGCAGTTCTACCTTTGAATTCTAAACTTTTGTTACAGTGCTTTTCTCTATGGGTGCTAGTAAGAAAGAGGTAACAGCATTCAAAAACAAAGAATAAACTAGAAAAACAAAAACAAAGAAAACCCAATTGGCCACCAAACCAACCCACTCTTTCCCATTGCACTGGAAACAGCAGTAGCAGCAGTGGCTGGTGGCAGCAGACCCTCCCTAAAACAGTCTTACTTGTCTGTGTCAGAGAGAGAACATTATGGCCAAACTGGTCCTAGAGGCTCTGTCTTCAAAATGTGAAAAACTGCAATCCTGAGTAACCTCCCCTTGAGGAAAGCTCAAAATCCTTGTCAGCAATGTTGGTAATCTGGACTGGAGAAGACATTCAACTGAAAAACAGAGTAAATAGGCAACAGGGGAGACAAAGGAAAGGGGAACCAGCCAAACCCACAAAACTAGGGAAGGTGCCAGAGCAAGAGCTGAAACTACGAATTCAGACAAAAAAACTTGCATCTGTAGAGATGCAGCAAGAAGGGTGTAGTAGGAACAGTTGTAAACTAATAAACAACAGAATGTCATAGAAAGAACCTCAGATTGGAAATTACAAGAGTCAGGTTTTAGTTTTAAGAATATGAATAATTAAATATGTGATCTTGAAAAAATTACCTAACTTTCTTAGGCCTATCTAAAAGATCCATAAGAGAGAGGTCTTGGACCAATCAGTGGTTTTCTGTTGTTTTAAGCAGCGAACCCTTTCTTCAAATAAAATCTTATAGGAATGGCCTACATATAAAAGGCTTGAAAGTGTAAATTTTATGCTTGAAGCACAGTGAAAGTTATAACAGTTCTATAATCCCTCTGCTGGACCTCCCCCATTCCCTGGACCTCCCCCATTCCCTAAAAGTACCTATATAGATACCTTTTAAAAACCTATGGGCTAGAAGACCTTAAGGGCCCTTCTAGATCTAACATCCTATGGCTTCTAGATCTAACATCCTATGACTTTCCTCACCTACATCTTCAAAAATCTTTGTTCAATCTAATCCAACAGGTGTTTGTTGAATGTGTAACATCATAGAAAAAAGAATATAGGATTTCTGCCTTGGAGAAACTCACCCTTTTGTTGTGGAAAGAAAAATAAATAAAATGAGGATGCACTTCAGAAGAGAGAGGGTTTTAAGGAGCAGGATACCATCAGGGCCCACTAAATGGAACCGAAGATCCACTTTTCTTTTTTTGTAGGTGTGTCATCAATGCCTACAGTAGTGGGTACTCAATAAATACTGAATAAATGGCTGCATGGATGGATAAGGCTATTCTCCTACTCATGTTCACTGCAGTTCAGCCAAAAATATGTCGAGTTAAAAGCACTTTCTATATTTTAGAGAATTTTTTTCTTTTAAAAATAGTGTTACAAGAAAGAAACCAAATTTCTTCATTATTCTTTCTACTATTTACTATCTACAATTACCTATAGTGATTATTTTATTAGAATAAAAACAAAACAAAAAAGTACATACCATTGAGTACACACTTCCCCAGCTTGAGTCAGCAGAACAAATAAAGGCAAAATTCTGCCCAACTACTTGAAACATAATTTTGTGGAAGCACATAATTAGAATAAATTTTGCTTTGGTAGGAAGCCTTTCAACAAGCCTGTTAATATGGAGGTATTTGTGTGGTGCAAGTAAGAAAGTCTTTAAAGTGGGTAAATCAAGTTAGAAATGAGGGCCATTTTCTTGTTCTCCTCCTTCTCATCTTCATTAGCAGTGGAAAGAAGGCAGAGAGGTCAAGAAGGCAGTTGTTTTTCTTTTTCCTTTCAAGCTTAAATTCTGTCCTGTAAGATATGCTTTGTCTTTTTGGAGTCAAAGTCAGCCAGCAGGCACTTAAGTAAAATTAAGACAACTGCACCGATGGCAGAGAATTTGATGGAAAGCTTGCTGGAGATAGCTCATTTGAGTAAAAGCTTTGCCTATTTAAGGAACAATATAATTTCTGGGGGAAATCCTGGAAAGGGCCAGGTGGCTCTGTATTTTTATAGCTCAGGTGTTATCAGTTATCCAGGACAAGTGTTGTGTATAACGAATGTTCCGAAACCTGAATTGTGTTTCCCTAGAAGGCTATTACATTTAAAAGGACATTAAGGTGAATTTAAATTCCATTTTTGTTTTAGCATAGCCCTAATATTTTATTATGGTATACTATACACTATTCATATTCATAATATGTCTTATGAATGGACATATTTTTATAAACATCCTGGGAGGGTGTAAAACAGTTTTTTTTCCCCAATCTATGGTGCCTTATATCTCAGTTGCTTAGAGAGATATCAAGCTAAAACATAAAGTGAGAAATATCTCATTACTTTCTCCTCTTCCTCCAAGGTGCAATGACATCTTAAGAGAAAAGGCTGCATCCCTTCCTCTGCTGTAACAAGTGAAGAGATCCCAGTCTATGTGGGGCTTCATAGGTAGCTGCAACAAAAGTCACATTGAGTGGAGAAATAGGGCAAGGTCCTGAATGCAGAGAATAGATGACATCACTGCCTTATTGTATTCATTTTAGCTGCTCTTCTGTAAAAACTGGATTCAATTCAAGGTCTTGAGCTTCATTTGGAAGACTTGCATTTGGAATAAATCCAGTTACTCCAGAGACCACATGAGTTTTAATGCACCTGGGGCAGCTGGCCAAACTGTCACTTACTTCCATCATCTAAGTAAAATGTGGAAATCTCTGGTCAAGAGTCTTAAATTTTTGAATTTGTAATTTCCCACCAGAGGACTACAACTGCCATCTTTATAAAGATTTTGTTCCTATGCTAAAGTATTTTCATAGAACAAGAAATGTGGCATCTATGAGAGAAAAAAATAACATGAGGAAAAAGTTATTTTCTTGCCTTCACACATTTTGATCTAAGTTTGGTCTGTATATATCTATCTGGAGGTTACTATTTGGTATCATACAAGCTAGTTGGAATTCCCTTTAGACTAAGTGCCAAGGACTTTCTATTCTCTTTTCAGTCTTCTACCCAAATCCTTTGTGAAGTATGTATTCATTCAACCAGTTAAAATATTTATTTAGAGCCTAGTATATGCCAGGGACTTCTCTAAGCACTGGGGATACAGCAGCCCCTGCCCTTTTAAAGGTTTATATTTGGGGGAGGAGAGACAATGAGAAAACACATAGATACAAAATATCATATAGTGTTAAGAAATGTGAAAAAATAAGTATACAGAGTAAGTGTAAGTGCAGAGTAAGTGTACAGAGAATGGTCATGAAAGGCCACTTTGAAGAAGTGACATTTGAGTATAGCTATGAATCAAGTGAAGACTTGTCTTGGCTTTTCTCTTCAATCAAAAAAAATCCAGGAGGTCACTAAAATTACTATGTTTGGAGTTGGAAGTAAGAACTGACATAGAGTTGAGAAATCTGGAGGAAATATCATCAGGATATTCAAGAAAGTCATAATAAAGCTGAAAATATCATCCACTGAAGGTCAACTAAATGATTCAAGGGATGAAAGAAGGCTGAGAGAGGACATGGTTGAAATAAATAATTTCAATGACCATTTTGAACATTACAAATGGGGTTTTGTAGGCTGATACCTGCAATTCTAGGAAAACACTTTACAGATTGTAAATTAGAATAATAAAAAGCATATCTGAGTTTCTGGTTCCCGAACAAGTCAAAGTGATAAACTTTTCCCTATTTTTCCCACTAAGTACAGCTAAAAAGCTGGCCATTGCATATAAAACAATTATACAAAGACTGTAAAATGTTGAGAAAAGGAGGAAGGCTGGCTAGAGACTTCAAAACCCAAGGAATGACAAAGTAGTAAGTTCTGTGGGTATTCTTTTACTTCATATATCCCAGACTGGATACTGGAGAAGCCACCAACCCAGAGATGCCAATGGGAACAGACAAAACTAATTTCAAGAAAACCTGTGCTCTCTAGACAAAAGACCAAGAAAGGGTAAAACAGCAATCCAGAAAACTTTTAGATAATAATTACCCTACTACAGACAAACAATATAGGGAAAATGTGGACCTTTACCCTCTCCCTTTAGGCAAGGGCTAAGTAGGGAACCTATACTTCCACCTTCTCCAGACTCTAATGAGGTGACCCAATCTGCCTATTGGGGTGGTATATCAGAGAAAGCGAAATGGATCTTTCATTCTCAACCAGCAATGTCAGTGGAGACCACAAGGTGAACAGGAATCAGGTGCCACTCCCTCTATCAGCCAGGGTGATAGAGGTCTAGAGGGCAGCAAAAATCTAGAGGGGAGCTTCAAATTTTATACCAATGAGCAGTAATGGGGTCCCCATCCACTTTTTCATAGTATCAGTAGAGGCTGAATAGAGAACCTAAACTTCTACTTCCATATGGGAGTAATGAAGGGGTGACTACTTACCTACCAGCATGACATAAGAGTAGACCTACCAAAATGGAAGATTTAAATAAGATCCAGAGTCTCATAACATAATATTTGAAATGCCAAGGATTAAAAAAATCACTTGTCATAACAAGAACCCAGAAAATTTCAACTTAAAGGAGAACAGACACCAATGCCAAGATGACATAGATGTTGGAATTATCTGACAAACATTTAAAATCAACCATCATGAAAATGCTAGAACAAGCAATTATGAACATGCTTTAAACAAATGAAAAAAATAGAAAATCAGAGTGAAGAAACAGAAGATGTAAAGAAAAACCAAACAGAAATTTTAGGACTGAAAAATACAATAACCAAATAAAAAACTCACTAAATAGGCTCAACAGTAGAATGGAGATGACAGAGGAAACATTCAGTGGACTTGAAGACAGAATAATAGAAATACTTAATATGAGCAATAAAGAGAAATAGGCTGAACCATCTGCACAGATCCTCAGGGAGCTGTAGGATAATAACAAAAGATCTAACATTTGTATGATTGAATTTCTAGAATAAAAGGGAGAGAGTGGCTATTCAAAGAAATAATAGGTGAAATTTTCAGAAATTTTGCCAAAGACATAAACCTACAGAATCAAAAAGTTGAACTAACCCCAAATAGGACAAACAAAAAATCCACATCAACATACATCATAATCAAAGTATTAAAAACTAAGACAAAGAAAAAATATTGAAATCAGCAAGAGAAAAAGAACATCTTTACCAATAAAGGAAAGACAATTAGAATGATAGGAGGTATATAAGCAAAATTATATATCATGTCAAAGTGGAGTTTATTCCAGGGATGCAAGGCTGGGTCAGTATTTAAAAAATTAGTCAATGGAATCCACCATATAAATATGCTAAAGAGAAAAAAATCACATACTTATATCAATTGATGCAGAAAAAGCATTTGAAAAATGCAACACAAATTCATGATAAAAAGTCTAAGAAAATAGGAAGGGGAACTTCCTCAACTTAGTATAGAATATTTACAAAAAAACCTACATCTAACATCTTACTTAAAGGTGAAAGATTGAATAATTTCCTCCAATTATTAGGAACAAGGCAAAGATAAATTATATCACCACCCTTATTTAATATCACACTGGAAGTTCCAGCCAGTGCAATAAGGCAAGAAAAATAAATAAGAAACCTAAAAACAAGAAACAAAGAAATAAAGCTATCCCTATTTGCAGATGACATGATGGTCTATGTAGAAACTCTCCTAATTTGAACTAATTTGGAATTCAGCAAAGTCAGATGAGACAATACCAGTATACAAAAATCAATTGTATATACTAGCAATTCACATGTGAACCCCAAAATTAAAAATAAAACACCATTTATAACTGTTCAAAAACAAGAGAAATGCTTAGGTATAAATCTAACAAAATGTGTACCTGACTTATGTGCTGAAAATGACAATAAATGATGAAGAAATAAAAGAAAATATCAATAAATGGAGACACCTACTGTGCTCATGGATTGGGAGACTCAACATAGTAAAGATGTCAATTCTCCTTCAAAGTGACATATAGGTTAAATGCAGCATTTGTCAAAATCTCAGCAAGATTTTTTCTAGATATAGACAAACATCCTAAAATTTATATGGAGAGAAGAGGGAACTAGAATAGAAAAAAACAATTTTGAAAAAGAAGACTAACATGAGAGGAATCAGTCTATCCTATTTTAAAGTTTATATAGTAAACTTTATATAGTTTATATATAGTTTATATAGTAATCAACAAATGGTGCTAAAGCAATTAGATGTGCATAGGCAAAAAAAATGAACCTTCATGTAAACTTCACATGTTAAGCAAAAGTTAATTCATTTTGTATCATAGTCTCTGAAAATGTGAAACTGTAAAACTTTTAGAAGAAAACTTATGGAAAAGTCTTTGGGATCTAGGGCTTGGTGAAGATTTCTTAGACATAAAAACAAAAGCACAATCCATAGGAGAAAAAAAAAGATAAATCATACTTCATCAAAAATTAAAACTTTTGCTTGGTGAAAGACTATTAAGCAGATGAAAAGACAAGCTAGAGATAAAACAAAACAAATATTTGCAAAGCACATATCTGACAAAGTATATATAAAAACAAATATATAAGAAACATTCAAAGCTCAGCAGTAAAAATACAAACCATCCAATTAGAAAAAGGTCAAAGGACATGAAGAGACATTTCACCAAAGAGGATACACAGATGGCAAATAAGCAGATGAAAAGACATTCAACATCACTAGCCTTTAGGGAAATGCAAATTAAGATCACAATGAGATATCACTCATATTTATAAAAATAGCTAAAATAAAAAACAGTGACACCACCAAATTGTGCCAAGAATGCAGAGAAACTGGATCACTCATATTGCTAGTGGGAATGTAAAATGGCAGCGATTCTAAAACGTAGTTTGTCAATTTCATAAAAACATATGGAATGTATAATCCACCATCACGAATTCCACATAGAATCCTTTTTGATCAAGAAACTCATTTACAGCAGATGAAGAATGGCAATGAGCTCATGCTCATGGGATTCACTAGTTACCATGTTCCTCATCATGCTGAAACAGCAGGTTTGCTACATTGTGAAATGGCCTTTTGAAGATTAACCACCAGCTAGGTGGTAATGCCTTCCAGGATATAGTATATGCTCTAAATCAGTGTCCAATATATGGTGTTATTTTCCTAATAGTCAGGATTTATGGATCCAGGAATAATTATTAGAGGTGAAAATGGGAGTGGTTTAAGTCACTATTATCCCTGTAATCCTAGTAATCCAGTAGCAAATTTTTTGCTTTCTGTTTCCATGGCCTTAGGCTCTGCTGGTCCAGAGGTCTTAGTTCCAAAGGTAACTAAGGTTACAGTTCCTAGAACATTTGCCAAGATAGACTGTATTTAAGCCTATAAAGCAAGTCTCAGATAAATTTGAAACTATTTCAGTCATATAAAGCTTGTTTTTGACACAATGGAATTGAATTAGAAATCAGTAACAGATATCTGAAAAACATAAATAATCCATGTATTAAAGAAGAAAGCATATAGGATATGAAAAAAGTATTTGAACTGAATGAACATAAAAACTGACCAAATTAAAATTTGTGGTATAAAGTAAAGCAGTACTTAGAGTGGAATATACAGCATTAAGTGCTTATATGTCCATAGCTGACAGTCAAAATAGACAAAAATTGGAAGCAACCCAAATATGCATCAACTGGCAAATGAATAAATCAATCATAGTTAATCATATCATGGAACATTACTTAATAATAAAAAGGAACATACTACCGGTAACACCCATCAATATAGATTAATCTAAAAATAAGAGTGCTGAGGGGAAGAAGCCAGACCCAAGAAAGTACATAGTATAGGATCTCATTTCTATGAAGTTTAGTAACATAATTTGTGATGATAGGAGTCATAATAGTGGTTGCCTGTTTAGGTTGGAGATCAGCTGGAAGGGATCATAGGGCAACTTTCTGGTGTGATGAAAATGTTTTATATATTCATTTTTGTGTTGATTACAGGGTATATGCCCCCATTAAAATCATCCAACAGTACATTTATATCTGTGCATCTCATGTAAAATTTATCTCAATGTTTAAAAAGTATTTCCTTAAATAGTAAAATGTAAGTAGAAAATTCTTTTGTCTCAAATACAGTGAAATTTTAAAATTTTACAAATGAACAAATTCAAATAATTTTAGATAAAATCACAGACAATAGATTTATAATGGACTATTGAAATAAATTATATTTTTTTCCTCCCAGGGACACTTCTACCTATTTTGAGATTGGTATTAGGCAGACAAGATGATTTTCTAATAAACCCGTCTCGGAAACAATACTGGATCAGGTGGATGACAGGTATGCCTCATCATGGATATTTTTTTGCATTTCTATCTATGAAATAAAGGCAACCAGTGACAAAAACTAGATTTATACTTTTAGCTTATGAGAAATGAGTATTAAGTACCCTTTTAAAGTCCAGGATGGGGGTGACTTTGTGGCTTGGTCGCTTAAGTGTCTGACTCTTGATTTTGGCTCAGGTCATGATCTCATGGTTCATGAGATGCAGCGCCACATTGGGCTCTGTGCTGACAGCATGGAGCCTGCTTGGGATTCTCTGTCTCCCTCTCCCTCCATGTACCCCCCCCCAAATAAATAAATAAACTTTTAAAAAATCAAATAAAAAGATCAAGGCCCAGGATGGCAATAAGTTCTTTCTTTCTCTACAGAGGTACAAACAAATTTGAGTATTCCCATAAGAACTTATTTTACATGGTAAAGATATCCCAGAGAGATAAATGCAGTAACCTAACAAATCCATCTCATGAGAATTGGCTATATTACAATAACTCAGATGTATATTGATTACATTGGAGGAGATAATATTCCAGTGCTATCAAACCCATAGCATATTGTTATTCAGGATGCTGCTCCTGCATCTGAGATGCAAATCAGTTATTCTGTCCCATAACTATTATATTAGAATTTTAAATCAAGGAATTGGAAACAATTCAAAGTTATAGAGAAAAATTTATAACCCTCCCAACTGAAACTGACATATCCAGAGCAAGAAGAAAAACTGACCACTCATTTATTCATTCATTCATTAAACATTTTTAAGTACCTACTATGTGTAAGACCCTGTGCTTGGTGCCAAACATTTAAAGATGGGTAAAATATCTTTGCACCCCAAGAAATAACAGCCTAAATGGGAAAAACAAATAGATGATTAAAAAATAGTATGGTCAGGGCAACAATAGAAATATAGGCATAACTAAAGTACTGAGGAAAGACCAGGGGAGGCTTTCTAAATGAGACAGT
Source organism: Panthera tigris (assembly GCF_018350195.1). NCBI lineage: Eukaryota > Metazoa > Chordata > Mammalia > Carnivora > Felidae > Panthera > Panthera tigris. The sequence continues at coordinate 107,541,358 of NC_056677.1, forward strand.
ACCTGAACTGCATCTTGAAAGATGAGTAGGAGTTAGCTAGATGATGAGAAACGTAGAGAGGGGATCTCAGGCACAATGGACTACATGAGCAGAGGCAGAGGCATGGAAAAAAGAAGCAGCAGAGTGTGAATAAACTACAAATAGGTTAAGCATTTTAAGCGAAGAAGTGACAGGATCCAATTTGTGTTTTAAATAGAAACTCTGGTAGTGTAGGGGATGCATCACAGGAGATAAGAAGGGAGGCAAGAAGACCAATTAAGAGACTGTTGTAGTTTAGACAAGTAATGATGTGATGTTGAACTAGGGAGGGCAATAGCAATAGAGAGGACAAAATAGATTATAATCAATGGTCAGTTTACTCAATTTGGCTTTCAAGATGCCATACTCTTGATTTTCCTCCTACCTCTCATTGGCCATTCCTTCTCAGTTTTCTTTGCTGGTTCCTCCTCTTCTCCCCAACTTTTTAACAATGGATTGACTCAGGGCTCAGTCCTTGGATCTCTGCTCTGTCTTTACTCCCTTCACTTTAAATAGAATAAACTGGGGCTTGATAGGGGGTGGGAGGGAGGGGAAAATGGGTGATGGGCATTGAGGAGGGCACCTGTTGGGATGAGCACGGGTGTTGTATGGAAAACAATTTGACAATAAATTTCCTATTAAAAAAATAAAAAAGTAAACATTAAAAAAATAAATACGATGTATGTGCAAGACTCCCTCCCAAATGTATAGTTCTTGCCCACACTTTTCCACTGCACTACAGACTCACATACCCACCTACCTACTTGACATTAGACTTGATGTCTAATAAACATCGCAAACTAATATGTTCAAAGCTGAACTCCTGCGTGTCAAACCCACCTAATCATTCCCAACTCAATAAACGTCCCCTTCTTTCTCAGGCCAAAAAACTTTCAGTTCATCTTTGACTTTTCCCTTGCACGTCCCATATAGAATATATCAGCACATCCTGTTTATTACATGCTCATAAAATACCCTGAATCTATCCACTCTCACTAGCTAACAGTCTTTCTATACTGCTCCCAGCCACCATCATCTCTTGCTTAGATTATCGCAGCAGCTTCCTAGCTGGTTTCCCTGCTTCTACCCTGCCCACACCCCTATAATCTCTTCTCAAGTTAGCAGCCAACATGATCCTTTAGAAAGTCAGAGTACAAGACTCCTGTGCTCAAAACCCTCCAAAGTTTTCTTACTTTACTCACAGTAAAAGCCAAAGCCTAATAATTGCTACAAGGCTCTGAAAGAGCTGCCGTCTCCCCCAATTATATTCTTCTAAATTAATCTCTTATCATTCCCCTTGCTCACTCTGCTCTTAGCCACACTAGATTCCTGAATGCTAGTTCCTTGAGTAATCCAGGCACTCTCTTGACTGAAGGTCTTTGTGCTGGTCATTTCCTCTTCTTGAATGTCCTTCCCTCAGATAGTCATTCTCCTTCAAATAACTGTTTAAATATCCCTTGTCAATGAGCTTACCCTGAATATCCCATTTAAAACTGCCATTTGCATCCTACCAATGCTCTCAATCCCCTTAATTCTGCTCTATTTCTTTCCATACCACTGACTGACTATATATATATATATATAGATGTATATATATATAAAATCATTGACTATATATATGTGTGTGTGCTGTATATACATACATATATATATACACACATATTCACATAATCACTTATCACCTTATATATATATATGCATATATCACTAAAGGCTCTGTGTGTGTGTGTGTGTGTGTGTGTGTGTAACATTTGCCTGTCTTCCTCCTAGAACCTAAACAATAGGACAGAGATTTTTTTGTACCAGATGTTTTACCATCACCTAGAACTATGCCTGGCACATAGTAAGCACTCAAAATTTTTTTTTAATTTTTTTAATTTTTTTAATGTTTATTTATTTTTGAGAGACACAGAGATAGAATGCGAATGGGTTAGGAGCAGAGAGAGAGAGGGAGACACAGAATCCAAAGCAGGATCCAGGCTCTGAGCTGTCAGCACAGAGCCCGACGCGGGGCTCAAAGTCACGAGCTGTGAGATCATGACCTGAGCTGAAGTCAGATGCTCAACCGACTGAGCCACCCAGGCGCCCCAAGCACTCAAAAATTTTAATGAATAAGTAAATGAGTATGAAACATAACCTATGGGGGATGAGAAAATATGGAGCAACAACCTTAGTTAACCTTGAGAATAGGGGAATTTGAGAAAAGCCTATTTGAAGAGAATTTCCAAGGGGCATAGGGAAGGTAATCACAGCTTCCTTCTTATCCTGACTTACAGAAAATACAAAGGTAGTTTATGTCTGTAAAGCAATTATCCACATTCCCTAGTAGGACACAGAAAGGCTGAGTATCCTATTGCAAGGTTCACAGCACTGCCTCACTCCCATAACCTCCATGCCCAGGTGCCCTGACCACATTCGTGCACATGTATGCACAGAAAAATACACACACACACACACACACACACACACACACACACACACACACACATACGTAAATACACATTTGGTATTGACTTTAATAAAGTTCAGGCTAAAATGAAGTTTACAGATATCTACAGATATTGATTATGTATGTTCTGTCATTTTCCTTAAGACAAATAATCAAGACTTATACCTCAAAAGTATACTCTGAACATGGACTCATAGAATGTTAAGCTAGGAGAGACCTTAGAGACCATCTAATACAAACTCTTCCTCTTTTACTTATTTTCCCTTTTGAAAGCAAAGATGTCTGTCTTTCCAAATGACTACTTTGTAAATGCAATCCTTTTGAAATACACATATATAAACATGCTTCTTTTAAATATTATACATATTTTCTCCTTCCTCAGTTTCAAATAGGCATCTGATTTTGTTATGATTAATAATGCACTTTTTTCTCTTTATTCTTTTCTTTGTCTCTACAGACAAGAACAGGGTTATATCTTTTATTTGGAGTAAATGGGATATGGTTTATGAATGTAAATGAATACTATAATTTCTGGATTTAGATAGAACCTAGACCTCATGAAATTAATTTAGTTAAAAATTGAATTTAAAGATCTGCTGCAAGACAGTATTGTTCTGCTTCCTGCTAAATTACCATTTTATCATAAAAATATGTATTTCTACAATTTTAGTTATTAAACTAAACTAATAGAGGTAAAGAAAAGGTAAGAGGAAGAGATAGTTCTGACATGAACTATGAGATAATGTGTAATATCTTTTTATAATTCAATTTCTCACTGGTTTAGTCTACTTTCTCTACCTCTGCCTTCAAATAGGCACTAAAAGTACGGGGGCTACATTTAATTGTAGTCTGTATCTTATTTCATATTAACTTACATTAATTGAATAACAGAATTGAAATTAAAATGGAGTTACTGTTAATGTCAAACATTTTCTGCTTTCTGGGTGGTTTTGTAATTGTAGGAATCACTTGAAGATAAGTTTTATCTGTGTTAACTTTTTTTTCTCACTTTTCAGTTTCTTCTCACAGTGCTTCAGTAAACACATTATATCTGTAAAAACTGTATGTGTGTTTATAAAATTATATAATTTATTATTGTTATTTTAAATCTTAAAATATTGCTTATTTATTTTTGAGAGAGAGAGAGAAAGAGAGTGCAAGTGGGGGAGGGGCAAAGAGCAAGGGAGACACAGAATCTGAAGCAGGCTCCAGGCTCTGAGCTGTCAGCACAGAGCCCAATGCAGGGCTTGAACTCGTGAACCATGAGATCATGACCTGAGCCGAAGTCGAAGTCAGACGCCCAACTGACTGAGCCACCCAGGTACCCCTAATTTATTATTTTTAATTAATTAATTAATTAATTAATTAGAGAGGGCCTGAGCAGGGGAGGGGCAGAGAGAGAGGGAGAGGGAATCCCAAGCAGACTCCATCAGCATGGAGCTCAATGTGGAGCTCGAACCCATGAACTATGAGATCATGACCTGAGCTGAAATCAAGAGATGGATGCTTAACCAACTGAGCCACCCAGGCACCCCTATATATAATTTAATATATGTGTATTTAAGCTTTAGGAATTTTTCTGAAATTCTTTATCCTTTATAGAAGATATAAATTTTCATACTTCAAGAGACAGGATGTGTTCCTGGTTTCATCACTAAACACTTGACTTTAGCTCTGTATCTTTTCTCTTTCTACAATTTCAGCTGTGTATTTTGAAGGTAAAATGGGTGTCATCAAACCTGTGGTTAGGAAGCTCTAACCTATGATCAATGATCAGCTCTAACCTGAGATCAATGATCTCAGCCTCCTGGTATTCACAAACCCTTGTGTAATCTCCTCCCCTTGAATGTGGTCTGGATGTAGACTTACTTCTAACAATTATAATATGGATGAAGTGATGGAATGTCATATCTGATTTTCGGTTATAAAATGATACTGGCTTCTGTCTTGGGCATTCCTCCTCACTCTCTTGAATCACTCTCTCTGGGGTAGCCAATTGCTGGGTAATGGGGCAGCCCTGTGGAGCAGCCCATGTGACAAGAAACTGAGGTCTACCAACAACCATATAAGTAAGCTTGAAAGCAGACCCCTCCATCCATTCAAGCCTTCAGATGAGATCACAGCCTCAGCCAATAGCTTGACTGCAGCCTCATGAGAAATCTTGAGCCAGAGGCATGTAGTTAAACTATGTCTAGATTCCTGACCCAGAGAAACTGTGAGATAATGTTTGCTGTTTAATATGCGAACTTTGGGGATGCTTTGTTACACAGAAGTTGATAACTAATTCACAAATCCAAACCAAAACTCAAAACACAGTCATTGCTATATAATTCATTTGTGAGGAAATCCACAAATATCAAATAACTTGTTTCCTCCAGTAAATTCACCTATATTTCTCCAGTATCCATTATGGCAACTTATGCCAAAACTGAAACAAAAGAAAATACTTTAACCACCAAAATTGGACATAGTCTTTTCAATCCAACCAAAGCACTAAGCTTTGGAAAGACTTGCAACTAAAATTTATAAACAAATACCAAAATAAGTGTAAAATCAAATCAAATTTCTTAATGGGTATGATTCTCGCTGTTTAAATCCCAAAATGGTTATTCATTTCAACGAAGGATTACCGCATTAGACACTACCAGCAAAGGAATATATCCTATACAGATGAATAAGACAGCCTAATAGGACTAGAAGATAAGGCTACCAGATGTGTTTTGGCTTGTGGAGTTATGCAAATAGACATACATCATCTACTTCTCTCGGGCTGACTCACATGCAAGTCAGTAGCTAAACAATCCACCTCCATTTTCACTGTGCATTTAACAACACTCTGCTAGCTTCCAATAATACTACCTGATGAGCAAATAGAATCAATATATCTACAGAGATTTGTATCTAAAGATATTTCTCATTGATTTTTTTCTTCAATGTGCTTATTATTTATAAGGTTTGCAAAACTTTTAGCAGCAGTAGCCAAGTGTAGTCATTTAATTTTTCATCACATACTATGTGCCAAACACAGTTCTAGGCATGTAGGAAACATCATTGAGTAAAGCATACAATACAAAGATCTCTGCTTTCACAGAGGTTAAATTATATATTAAACCACCCCATCTCTGTGGAATCTGAAATGGTGGATTTCCATCTTGTTCTTGAAACTCTGTCCTCCCTTGGCTTCTACAATCTGATATTATTCTAGTCTCCTAATAGTTTTCAATTTGTTTTGTCAGCCTTCTTCATTGGTTCTCCTATCAAAACCTAATAGCTTTAGATCAGAAATCTTAGTTCCTGGGCTTCTGATTTATATAATTTTTTTTCCCTCAGGAAACTCATTCATTTCCTCAAACCCAATAATCATCTCTCTAGTGTAGTCTCTCAATTCTATACTTCTTATCCAACTTCCTATATTGTGACTCCCTATACATACATATTTCCATTAGGATAATCCCACACTTTCAACAAACAAGTTAATAATCTATTCATCACCAAATACTTAAAATGGGTCTCTCTATGCTTTTGTATATTCCATTAATGACAGCACTATCCTCTCAATCATCCAGTCTCAAAATCAGTCTCCTCTTTCTAATCAATCAAGTCCCATTCATTTTGCTTTCACAATATCTCTTGTATTCGTTATTTACTCTCTATTCCCACAACTAGGTCCTCATCACTTCATGCATGAATGATTATAATATTGTCCTAATTGATTTGTAGTCTATTTCCAGTCTCTCTTTTACTCTACGTCTAGATTAATTTTCATGAAATATAACTTTCATCATGTCATCATCCCAAATCACAACCCTTTAATAGCTTCCCATTGTCCATAAAATCAAAATTCCTCACCCTGACATTTAAAGCCCTCCATAATCTGCTCTAGTCTATTATATTCAACTAACTTCTTGCTATTCACCAATTCAAATTGTTTACCCCAGGCGATCAGGTCTCCTTACTGTTCCTAGAGCATATTATACTTATTTTGGTCTCCAGGACTTTGTCATGGTGATGGTCAAGACTGAAGAGTTGTCCCCACTCTTGTTTTACAAAATCCTACCTATTCCCCAGTCTCCCTTTCCAACAAATCCCTTACCACTTTAGTTCACACTTCTTTTTCTTGGTTAGTGCCTACTGTCTATGCCACTTGATTTGACACTTAGTCACATTTTTCCATATTATGTTTTTTCATTATCTCAGTTCCCCTGTAGGAGTCTAGGCTACTAAACAGTAAGACAAATGTCATCATTTGTAGCCCCCACCACTTTTTTCAGTAGTCCACAAAAGCAGCTCTAAAAATTTTTGGTATTGAGACTCCTTTAGACTTTTTAAAAACATTGAAAATCTCAAAGAGTCTTTGATTTTTATAGGCTTTATCTATTAATACCTACTATATTAGAAGTTATAACTGTATTAAAGTATTAAAAAGTATAACTGTATTAACTGTATTAAAAAGTATTCTTTATTATTTAAATATAAAAATAAACCTAATACTTGTTAACATAAATGACATGTGAAAAATAATATTTCTAAAAACAAAATAAAAACAATGAGAATAGTGGCATTGTTTTATAAATTTGCAAATCTTTTTTATAGAAGAGAGTTTAGTAGAAGACAGCTAAATTCTTATGTCTGCTTCTGTATTCAATCTGTTGTGATATGTTTTTTGGTTAAAGTATATGAAGAAAATCTGGCCTTATGTACATTTAATTGGAAAATGGAGGAGTAGTTGAATAGTTTTTTCAAGTAATGTGGATATCCTTCTCTAGTACTACACCAAAATTTGACAGTGGTAGTTTCCTTAAGATAAATGCAATGAGGAATCTGAATCCATATTAATAAACTTTTTAGAATTTGTTGTATTAAAATCCACTATTTAAATTCCAGTCTTATACTTTATGAATCTTTTAGCCAGGCATGATTTTACATCATGCACTGATCATTTGACAAATGTTGTTTCACTGAGTTATGCAGATCTTCCAAATGGTGACACATTTCATTGTATAATATTTTTAAAAATCACATTAGTAATGTCACTGCTGATCTCATCAGAGAAAGTTATGATATTGGGAGGCTCTCAAGCTTATGGTGGCAGATACAACCATCCCAAAATTTTAATTTTCATTTTAAAGCTCAAATTTTATTGTTGACCACAAATGCTGTCAGCTATTTCCATTAAAGTGATGGGCTTTATTTTTGATAAAATGGCTGCCAAATACCCAAGTCTGAAAATCATAGTTTGTTAGTTGTTCTTTCAAGTAAAATTGGAGTTCTATGTAAAAAGCTGCTAGTTCAGTTTGTAATTCAATCATGCAAGTGCTTTACCTGGAGACACTATCATACTTAAATATGCATCAGAAGTGCTTTATGCATACTTTCCATTTTGACACACAGATTAAAAAGATATGTACTCATCAAACTGTGCACATTAAATACATGTAGTTCTCTGTATATCAATTACACCTCAATAAAAGTGTTTTCACTGTATATAACTAACTTAAATTTAAATAAACACACACACTAAATAAATACATAGATGTACACAGGGTCAAGATTTAATAAACTTAGTAATATTTACTGGTTTATCAAGGAAATTATAAGTGAAAATGACTTTGTTTTTTAACTGTGAATATATGGTGGTAAAGAATACAATTACCAACTAGCATAATTTGGTGCCACTGCCGTGATTTCTGCTAAGACACCAGCAGTTTTATCCGCCATTACTCTTGCACTAGCAGTGAAAATGTCAATTTAAAAAAAGGCAAATAACATCTTAGAATTATTGTGAAGACAGTTTTGACCTCTCAGGCACCCTGACTCTTGGGGAGCCCATGGGTCCATGGACCGCATGTTGAGAACCACTCAAAGTGGTTCCATACTATGAATCTACACTTGAATCTACACTATGAGTGTACACTTTGAGGTCTACACTATGCCCGGAGCTCTTTCCTCCTGTAGCATTACCTCTGGTCACTTCAAAGGTTTCTTGTTGAGTACAGTCCTCTTCTTTTAGCATTCTAAATACAGGCAATGAGTGATATCATCCACCTAAATGGTTTCAGCTACCACCTATAAACAAATGATTTCCCCAAATCTATATCTCTAATGCAGACATCTCCTGACCCACAGATATATATTTCTGATTAGTATCCTGTAAATACCTCCAACATAATATACTCAAAACATAATTTATGTTTTCTCTCAAATTCTTTCAAAGCCCTGAATTCCCAATCGAGGCTGAAGTTACCTTTGTTCATTCAGTCATCCAATCTAGAAATCTAGGAGTCATCCTTAACTCCCACCTCTCCCTCACCCATAAAGGGCCAGTTAATATCAATTTGTGATATAATAAAGAGTAACAAAGCCTAAGTCAAACTAGAGAATGCATGTTTCATCTAAAGGCATTCAAATTCAAACACCTCACGCCAGAGTGGCTAAAATGAACAAATCAGGAGACTATAGATGCTGGAGAGGATGTGGAGAAACAGGAACCCTCTTGCACTATTGGTGGGAATGCAAATTGGTGCAGCCGCTCTGGAAAACAGTGTGGAGGTTCCTCAAAAAATTAAAAATAGATCTACCCTATGACCCAGCAATAGCACTGCTAGGAATTTACCCAAGGGATACAGGAAGGCTGATGCATAGGGGCACCTGTACCCCAATGTTTATAGCAGCACTCTCAACAATAGCCAAATTATGGAAAGAGCCTAAATGTGATGCTGATTCCAAAATTCATGTGGAAATATAAGAGACCCAGAATAATCAAGACAACCTTGAAAAAAGAACAAAATTGGAAGAGTCCCACTTCCCAACTTCAAAAATGGTGCAGCCACTCTGGAAAACAGTGTGGAGGTTCCTCAGAAAATTAAAAATAGACCTACCCTATGACCCAGCAATAGCACTGCTAGGAATTTACCCAAGGGATACAGGAGTACTGATGCATAGGGGCACCTGTACCCCAATGTTTATAGCGGCACTCTCAACAATAGCCAAATTATGGAAAGAGCCTAAATGTCCATCAACTGATGAATGGATAAAGAAATTGTGGTTTATATACACAATGGAATACTACGTGGCAATGAGAAAGAATGAAATATGGCCTTTTGTAGCAACGTGGATGGAACTGGAGAGTGTGATGCTAAGTGAAATAAGCCATACAGAGAAAGACAGATACCATATGGTTTCACTCTTATGTGGATCATGAGAAACTTGACAGAAACCCATGGGGGAGGGGAAGGAAAAAAAAAAGAGGTTAGAGTGGAAGAGAGCCAAAGCATAAGAGACTCTTAAAAACTGAGAACAAACTGAGGGTTGATGGGGGGTGGGAGGGAGGGTAGGGTAGGTGATGGGCATTGAAGAGGGCACCTGTTGGGATGAGCACTGGGTGTTGTATGGAAACCAATTTGACAATAAATTTCATATTAAAAAACAAAACAAAACAAAACACATTTCATGGGCTAAACAAAACATACTTGTTAGTCACAAGTCTGTTGTGATACCTGACAACTCTGAAATATCTCCTGAAATTGCACCTGTCTTTCCACTTCTTCCATTGCCATTTTTCTAATTTAGATCCTCCATCATCTTTTACATAGGCTATTACAATAGTCTTATAACTGACCCCTTGGGATCCAATTTCCATAAACACTTTTCCTTCCCTGCCCCATACAGATCTTTCAAAAGGCAAAGTGATCTAAAAGGCAAATTTGGTCACTTATGTGAAACCCCAGCTTAAAACTCCATAATAGTTTCTAATCATCTATAAGAAAAAAATATACATACCTTAGCACAGTCTTAATCTATAATCTCCCCCCTTCTACTTCGTACTTCAATTTAGCAAAAGCTAAAGTGGGTACAAATCCACTTTCCTATCCAAATGCCTAACTCCATCTATCAATATTATAAGAGCTAAGACTTATTAATCACTACTTATACAACAGGCACTGCTCCAAATTACGTATATTAACTTATTGGTCCTCACAACCATATGACAGGTATCATTATTTAGCCCAACTTACAGATGAAGAAACTGAAGTGCAAAGCCAAACTGAATCATTGGGAGTTCATCTAAAGCTTTCCACGTCATTTCAGGATTTTGTGTCTTTGTGATATGCTATTTTCTCTGAGTGAAATGTTTTTTATTTTCTAATGAACTTCTACTGTTTTTCAAGATTCAGATCAAATATCATCTCTTTGAACTTACCTTCTCTAGTTACCACCTTCCCCATGTAAAGCTGAGTACTCCTTCCCACCTTTGGAACACAAACTACATATTACAACTTACCAGAAATAAACACCTGCTTAGCACTTAGCACAGAACAGTGGCTTATCAGTAGCAGGTAGTCCTTGCTGTAAGCAATGCATTATGTCAACATTATTTCTACTTTTTATGAAAGAGTGAGAGGAACAAGACAAAGGTGGTATTTTTCTTGCTTTTCCTTCCCAACCTCACCCCTCACCCCCCAATCTTTATCATATTCCTCACAGCAGACAGTTTTTTAGAGATGATCCAAGGAAAAGTCTTAACTTCTACATGTTGGATAACGCCTATGTGGGGCTTTACAAGCCAGAAGACTTAAACTCACTTCGTAATCTCTCAATAAGGTGATGTCTGTTTGGATAATTGGAACTGTCAAAATCAATAAGAAAAGTTTTAAAACAGTCATGACAAGCCACTCTGAAATGAGGAAGAGACTATAAGTCACTGATTACTATGATTTTTACAGAGAAAGCTATATAGTCTTTTGTAAATTGAGCATTAAGGTATAAAAGCTCCTTATTCTCTAACACATTTAGAGTTTGAACACATGTAATCTAGCATCTTTCACTAGGCAGGGATTTAATGAACATTTTGTGAGAACATCTGTTTGTTATTTATCTTTGTCTCATTTTACACATCAGCAAATCCCTTTTTACCACCAGAACAGAATAAAAATCACCATTTCATTATACAGCGTTCATAATTTTAAACTTCAACTGGGGGGAAAGAGAAGCAATCGTCAGCACTGTATTCTACCTGAAGTTACAAGGAAGAAGCACAAGGGTGAGGACGTGCAGAGGGGAAATGATTAAATATATAAATCCCTTTAACACACATTCTGCCAATGGCTACTGTGTTTTACTGTTCCAGCAACTTCTAAGGAGAATTAAAAGCCACTCTATCTTTCTTTCAAAAAAAGAAGGGTATTCTTTTTTTGCCCTCTTGAGTCTATGTAAAAAAAATTGGTTTGTCTAAATAAACTTTTTTTCCTCTATTTCTACAGAGAGAACTTTAACAAAGAAACAACTATTGAGATTATCAGGTATAGATCTTTTTTCCCCAGGCTGAGATATAATTGACATACAACACTGTGTAAGTTTAATGTATACAATGTGGTGATTTGATATATGTATATATTGTGAAATGATTACCACAGTAAGATTAGTGAACACTTTGAAAATCTTGGAAATAAGAGAGAACTACTATATTTTCTTCAGTCGTCCTATCCTATTTCATGAAGCGAAATAGGCATTTCTAATTGCTCACTAATTCATTATGAGAAGGAGCCAGTATCAAGACCTTAGCCATCAGGAATGACCAGGGCCACGAGCAAAGGCTAGTGCAAAGCAGGGAAAGAACACTGCCAGTTTAGGCAGAGTGAATGATGCCATTTCTGAAAGCGTATCAATCATAGCATCCACTTGCAAATGTATGTTTTAAGTTAGATAACAGCATAAAACAAAATCTTAATTATAACAGTAGTTACAGTTTATTTTTCCCCTGGATCCAAATATACTGTCCTATATGCCATGAAGAATAATAAAGTAGAAAATGAGAAAGACACAGTCCTTGTCTTCAAGAACTTAATAACCATTTCCTTCCAACAGTCACATATAGTATGCATACATCACTAATCCTGTATAAGGAGAACAATTTTAGCACATATAAACTCACTGAAGAATAGGAGGAGATATAATACCAAACTGAACATTGGACTGGGTGGTACAGATAGTAAATAATGTTGCAGTTTGGAAAATGGGGAAATCAATGTAGCCTGGCAGAAAAAGAGGAGGCTTTCTGTGATGTGTAGAATTTGAGTTTGCTAAGTTAGATAGGATTTGGAAAGGTAAAGGAGGAGGACAAACTAAATATGAAATTAATCTATATCATGTAATTTCATCCTATCCCAGCACTTGAGTTCTTTACCACAGAAGTGTTTTGAAAGTCCCTTCCCATAATACCATCAAATAGGTAAAGAAGGAGATAAGGAAATACACCTACCTCTCTTACACTTTCCTTTCTAAGCCACTCAGACAGACACCTCAGATAAGAATTGATCTGTATATCTAATTAAAGTAATTGATGCTAAAATATGATTGAGGCTTAACTTTCCCATGAGACACAGGTATCTTAAAAGAAAAAAATCATCAGCCAATACAGAATCTCTAATTAGTACAATTACATGGAAAAGGTATTTTGAAGCTAGGAGAGGCTCTCAGAGCATTTTTCTTCTCTGTCCATTTCAGACAGTGGTGTTCCCGTCCACACATAATCTGCTAGAACTTAAGATATGCAGAATCACTACAGGTAGGACATGCCTTTTCCCCTTATTTATAAGAACTTCTTTACCTCACTGGGTTCCTTGATATAGCAAATTGCAAACACTGTGAAAAATCTGTGGGGTTGTTCTAAGTAAGTTTCTATTGTCTTCAGCATGTGTTCTTTTGTTTGTTTTATTTTGTAAGGCAAAAGCATTTATGAAGATACAGAGAGTCATTTCAGACTGATAAAAAGTAAAATTCTCATGGATGATAGAGGAGTCATTTTTATTTATCTCAGTGATCCCCAACCAGGCTGGTGTAATACCCACTGAAGATCATATCAGAACCTCCAACAAATCTTTTCAAACTATGCCTCCCAGCCTTGGATATTTTGATATTTCCCCAAGATGGCATATTCTCTCTCCACTTGATTTCAGCCTTGGTCTAGACTTAATAATACTTACCAACTATTACCCACCTTCATTCCCAATTTAACTTTGCATGATCATCATTGCTAAAAAGAGAAATGAAAAAAAGGAAAGAAAGGAAAAGAAGAAAAGAAGAAAGGCAGGGAGAATTTTTTTTTAAGCTATAGGAAATATACAACACCAGCTTTCTAGTTGACTGAGTTTTAAACAAATTGAATTGAATTCTCTTAATTACAACAGTAGTTACAGTTTATTTTTCCCCTGAAAAAAAATTGAATTCTTTTCATTCTTAAGGACTGGCTTCTATACTCCATACTCTAAGAAGTGTTGTTGTCATGGCCTAGAAACATGCTCAATCTGTAATTGGGAAGCACTTTTGGCACCATCTGAGGTATGGAGTGTGAGGGAATTAGAAAGGCTCTATAGACTGACTCCTTGGTAGTAAGAGGTGGGAAGAAAGGATAAAGGTCAATAAACCAGTATCACAAGGTTGGCAGCACAGGTGATCACAGCAGCACAGGGAAGTAGATCAAACTATGGAGATCTTGGGGCGCCTGGGTGGCTCAGTCGGTTGAGAGCCCAGCTTCGGCTCAGGTCATGATCTCACAGTTCGTGGGTTCAAGCCCCGCATGGGGCTGTATGCTGACAGCTCAGAGCCTGGAGCTTGCTTCCGACTCTGTGTCTCCCCCTCTCTCTGCTCCTCCCCTGCCTGTGCTCTGTCTCTCTCTCTCTCTCAAAAATAAATAAACATTAAAAAAATTAAAAAAAAACTATGGAGACCTTATGGCTTAATAACCAAGAAGCAAATACAGAAATTACTGTAAAGCAAAGGTAATAAATAAAGTATAGGAAGAAAAACAGATAAATAAAAGACAGATTATAAGCCCCCTTTTCAGGTGGCACAGCCAGATTCACATGTAACTCTGAAATATCAATCAGCTCAGCTAAAAGGATGAAATGCCACAAATCTTATTTGGAACACTCTATTTTATTATCCAAAGGCATGATTGCTAGGGTTAACAATCAAAAACAAAACAGAAGACATAAAAACAACACACACACACACACACACACACACACACACACACACACATGCAACACCTGCATTCCAGAATGGGACTGAATGAAAAGAAATCATCTCAGATTAATCAATTTTCTTCTCCAGATTTGTTTCTTGGATTCTTCACTTATCTGGGAATAATCCCAGTCAAATGCAAGAGATGTGTTGGTCACTGAAAAGGGCACTTCACTTTGGTTGTCTTATATTACATACACCATGGGGATTCTGGCTACTTCACAAATAGTAGATTAGTTGTAAAAGGTGTAAGTTTTAGTTCTGAAGTGGTGCTGCTAGTGAGAAAGGGCATATGGAAATTATGTATGGAGCCACTCCTCATGGGGTCTCATTCTAAATGATGTTTGTGCCTTTTAAAACATCACTCTATAGAGAGAGTCAATACAATCCCTTTCACAATCCAACTTGGCTTCTTTTTAAAGAAATTGACACACTGATTCCAAAATTCATGTGGAAATATAAGAGACCCAGAATAATCAAGACAACCTTGAAAAAAGAACAAAATTGGAAGAGTCCCACTTCCCAACTTCAAAAATGACATAAAACTGTAATAATCAAGACAGTGTGGTACTGTCATAAGGGCAGGAATATAGAACAATGGAACAGAATTGAGTATCCAAAAATATACCCTCGTATTTGCCACCAATTGATTTTTGACAAGAGTGCTTAGATCATACAATGGAGAAATACTCTTTTCAACAAGTGGTGCTGGGACAATTGGATATCCACATGCAAAATAATAAAACTGGATCTTGATCTCACATCGTACACAAAAATTAACTAAAACTGGATCAGAAACCTATATATAAGGGCTGAAAATGTAAAACTCTTAGAAGAAAACATAGGAGGGTGCCTGTGTGGCTCAGTTGGTTAAGCACCTGACTCTGGATTTTGGCTCAGGTCATGATCTCACAGTTTATGAGATCGAGTCCCACATTGAGCCGTGCTATCAGCGTGGGGCCTGCTTGGGATTCTCTCCCTGTCTCTCTGCCTCTCTCCCGCTCTCTCTCTCTCTCTCAAAAAAAAAAAAAACTTAAAAAAAAGAAAAAATAAGAGTAAATCTTTGCAACCTTGAGTTAGGTAGCGGTTTCTTATGTATGACACCAAAACATAAACAACAAAAGAAAAAATAAAATTGCCTTCATCAGAATAAGAAATTTTGTGCTGCAAGTGTTTGTAATACCATCTTGAAGGTGAAAAGACAGTCTAAGAGTGGTAGAAAATATTTGCAAAACCATGAGATACCACTTCACACCAATAGAGTGGCTCCTTAGTATTATTAGATAATAATAATTGTTGACAAGATTGTGGACCAACTGGAACCCTTATTCATTGCTTGGGCGAATTATAAAATTATGTGACCACTTTGAAAAACAATTTTGATGGCTCCTAAACAAGTTAGACATAGAGTACCATATGACTCAAGTATGTATTGCTGGGTATATACCCACAATAAATGTGCATCTATGTCTACACAAAACTCATACATGAATACTCAGAGCAGCATTATTTACAATAGCTGAAGAGTGGAAATGACCCAAATGAACATCAACTCATGAGTAGATAAACAAAATGTAGTATAGCATTACAATAAAATAGTGTATAGGTATGAGAAAGAATGAAGTACTGGTATGTACTACAACATGTATGAACCTTGAAAATATTATGCTAAGTGAAAGAAGCCAAATGCAAAGGGACACATATTTCACATGATCCCATTCATTTGGAATGTCCAGAATAGGCAAATCCATAGAGAGATCGAGTAGTAGCTGTCTAGCAGTAGGGAAAATGGGAAGTTAGAGAGATAATGTCTCAGGGGATCAAGGTTTATTTATTTGGGGTGTAATGAAATGTTATAAAATTGAATTTTTGATGATGGTTGCATAGCACTGAGTGTATTAGAGGTCATTAAATTATATACTTAAAATGAGTGAATTGAATGGTATGTAAATCATACCCCACTAAAACTATTAATAAAAAAATCAGTCACTTGAGAAACACATGATAATTGTTTTCCAACATTTGAGGAGTTACCATATGGAAACAGGGTGAGGTTGCTTGGTGTAAGCTCCAAGGGGTAAGCAGAATGAGGGTCACCACACAATATAATTCCAGAGGGTTCAATTCATGTTGCAGCTTGTGTGAAAGGTGCTATGCCTGAGTAGTAGCATTTGGGTGGACGTTGAAGGGAGAGAGATTTTGGCTCATTTATGCAAACACTTAATAACTGGTGCTATTCAAAGATCAAATGTGCTACATCATAGTGAAAAGTGCCAAATTATTGCCAGCATCCAAGCATAAACTGGGTAACCATTTAAAGATGCAGTGAGATGCGTTCATGTAACAGATTGTATATATGTATGTGGTAGAAGAGGGAGATGTGACTTAATAGCCTTTAAGGTTTCCTATAACCCTAAGATTCTATTAAAATGCCTATATTACAAACTTTCATCTGTAAATCTTTTTCTCATTCTTAATCATTTCCTTATTAGCCAGGAATAAATGAGTACTTACATATCCCCACTAGATTCATAAGTCCCAATAGTGATTTCTTATGAAACAATAAAACTTGATGCTGGGGTCTAGGCCATTTCTAATATTTATATGCAGTCTCTGGCTCAATCATTTAGCACTGGCCTATCTACTAGATTACTCTTTCTGTAGTCTATAGCTTTAATGGTAGCATTTCATAAATATTAATAAGAATAGGATCCTACACTGCACTTAATACTGATAATAGTTAAGTTAATGAATACAAATCATTCTGGACTCTGTCTTTTCTTTCTTTTTACCCTCTTTTGTCCATTCATCAGGTATAGAATATGCAAGGATTCAAATATTTTGGCCTAAATCCACAAATGCCATAAGAAACTGGCACTCCATTCTGCAATGCTTTTCTCTCTGTCAATAACTTTAACTGGGGATCATAAAGTGGAACCATTTGTTGGGTGGTCCATTATGATCTAGATTTAAAACCTCATGTGGTAGCAGTCCTCTGCTCCACTTTACATTTTAGAACTAGTCAGAATGATGCTATACTGAAGAAGAAAAGCTCAGACACAATGAGAAAGGCTGCTTATCCATCCATCCATCCATCCATTTCACAACAGCAAGGGGCAGTTTAACATCCTGTGAGGGGCAGCTTACCAATAGTGACGGGAGGATCAGAAACGGCTAAACAGCTTTAAGTCAGGTACCCTCCTTATTGGACTGGTGAAGTACAGGCAACACAAATAGAACCATCTAAGTAATCCTAACTGACTTGTCTTGGCTCATTGATAGCTTAGGCATACACAAAATCCCTATATCAAAAATCTCAAATGGAAAACATCTGCAATGAAATTGTACTCACTGTCCAGCTAATACATCAGAGCCGTACTATAAATCCCAACCTCGGCGTTCATGCCTTGGAACCGTGTTCTATGTTCTACTTAGCCCTTCTGTTACTTCCAGTAATAAATCTCCATGGATAAGTTCCAAGAAGGGCACTGCCTTAGATCATATTCCATGTTAGAGCGAGTTCTTCTCTCCAGCTTGTGCTTCATCTGGTCTTGATGTGAAGCCAGAAAAGAAAATGTTCTGGATAGTTTGCTGCTAGGTGGAAGTTCTTTTCATTTTAAACTGCAAATATTTAACAAAATAATTATTCCCTTGTCACTTCAAGTCCTTGAGACCTTTTCTCTCCAGACCATTTCTTTCCCTTCTGTTAAAAGCCTCATATAGCCCAAGGGTAGGGCACTCAGGGAATGCTATTTGGGAGGGGGAAAGATACTAGTGGAATCCCAGGGTCATTTCTCCAATGGTCATATTTCTGCCTGTGTTTATCCCTTTTTCTGCCAGTTCGTGCTCTTTAATGCTCACACCAGTCAAAATAGTCATGAGTACCAATATTCACTAACTATCAAGCTATCTTTATTGTATTTACTTTGTATCCCACCATTGTAAACCACTCTCCCTGGATCCCTGAAGCATTTCAAGCAACTCATTGCTCTTTTCCATTTCAAGCAACTCAATTCCAGAGAATGGAAACTTGGGCATAGTCTTATTACCAATTAAAAAGGGATTCTCACTATTTTGCTCTAAGAAGCTATTAGTCCATATCCATGTCAGTTACTCAAAATTACATTGGCTTTTTAAATGCCAGATTATACTGCACACTCTTAATATAGTTTACTATCTCCTATCACCTGTAGACTTTCAAAATCATGAATCAAATTGACTTTTGATGATGATCTCTTTGTATGATATTCACAACCAAGAAAAAAAATATAATATGCCACCCAAAAAGCTTTTTCAAAATAGTCTGATGTTCTTGCAGATTAATGTAATTTTTATTAAATACGGATTGTCACAATTATTTTATACTCTTCACAGTCCTTATCAAAAGTTTAGGTGAATTCAGATTGCACAACTTCCACTGAATAAGTTGGGCAAATTTCCATGACTCAGAAAAGCATACTAGAGTTGTAGTTCTTTGCAGTTCCAGCCCCACCTCCAAACCAAAGGGCAGTGTTTGGGAAAATGCCAACCATATTTAGCAGCAAGAGTTAGCAGTCTAGCATAGCAGATGGGCGTGGCAATGGGTAGAGTGTACAAAGGATTTAAAGAAGGCTTTCTTTACTACCTCTTCATCAGAAGCATTAACTGGATTCATCCCAATTCTTGTTTTGTAAAAAGTTAACACAGGGAATGTTTTCTTTACATTCTCTCACTTTACACTGATCTGGGAATTTTGTGAGGAAACACCCTAGTGCTGAGAACCTTCTCTCTCACATGCGCGTGCTCTCTCTCTCCCTCTCTCTCTCTCTCTCTCTCTCTCTCTCTCTCTCTCTCTCTGACTCTGACACACACACACACACACACACACACACACACACATGCTCGCACACACAGAAAAGACAACCATTCCTCAGTTCATATATAAGTAAAAAAGCAATGGGGATCCAGGCTTTGGAGTCTAGGGATAGAGCTGTAGACAAGTTAGTGGTATATACAGTCTTGAGTAAGGTAGACAACATTTATTTAGAGGGTTAATGAGGATTAAATGAAATAACTTATCTAAAGATCCTAGTGTAGTTCTATAATCTACCTTTAAAATATATTTGCTTCCTTCTCCACCCTGGTTTGAATTATGAAGAGTCCTGATCAGAGTATACTTTTTCATTGAAAGCAGAAATATCTGGCTTCCTAAATACAAATGTCACTGAAAATTATAAATGTCATTTGTTGCTGGGGGAAGGGAGAGCCAAGGGGTTAAAAAATTTCTTTAGTTTCAAATGGGTTTTGTCTTTATGCATTTCTCAAAACTGTAGCCGTGGTACTATCTCTTTAGTTCTCAAAACAAAAGAACCTATTTGCAGAGTTCTCAAGGGTGGCCCTGACTGGCACTTTCAAACACCGGGTTTGAACTCCTCTAGGCGGTCCAGTGAGGCTGGATACAACAATAGATTCTGAGAGTGAGCCTGAATGGTACAAAAAAAGCGGGGGTAGGGGGAGTCTGCTGTCCACTGAAAACAGAAAGCAGAGCCAAAGAAAGTGAAGAATGTGAAGGCAGAAAAAGAAATTTCAGGATGTGCTAAAATTTTTAGCAACTGAAAACAGTTACAAAGAACTGGAATCTAGGCAACAGCGGGCAGGTCAGACAGGCATAATTATTTAGCATATAGTTTCCACAGAGAGCAATAGTCAAGTCCACTATTCTACCTACGTGTTTTTTCCAAAACCATAGATTCTGACCCTCAGATAGTTTTAGAAAGCCACCAAGTACTACTAATACACACGATGAACTCCACACAATAAAACAGGGTGCCAAGATTTATGCGTCTTTATGTAGAGATTACAATCCATTTCTGATTCAAATTCTTCCAAAGTATTAATGCTATTTAAATAATGAAATCATGCTAAAAGGGATATACTACTGGTTCAAGGAAAATTTGTCAGAGAAAGAAATGGAAGTGGAAAAGTAATGAGTAATGAGTGGCTTGGGGGCTGATCAATCCAAAAGAGAATGGTTAAAGGGTCTATGAGAGCTAAAATGTCTGGAAGTGTCTATATCCCAAACATTGGAACCAAGAGCTCTTTCCTCTGATTAATTCAACTTTCTTATCCCTAGCTCAGAAATCAGGGCTTATCAGCGAGCTCTCAATAGCAAGCCAATAAGATTAGAAAAATAGTACTGATGAGAAATGCAGAGTGTAGATCTCATTTAAATTTAATTGAGATCGGGGCGCCTGGGTGGCGCAGTCGGTTAAGCGTCCGACTTCAGCCAGGTCACGATCTCGCGGTCCGTGAGTTCGAGCCCCGCGTCAGGCTCTGGGCTGATGGCTCGGAGCCTGGAGCCTGTTTCCGATTCTGTGTCTCCCTCTCTCTCTGCGCCCCCCCCCCCCGTTCATGCTCTGTCTCTCTCTGTCCCAAAAATAAATAAAAAAAACGTTGAAAAAAAAATTTAAATTTAATTGAGATCATAATTGGTTAAATCATTTCTGAGGATAATTCACTTTAGGCCATTTAAAAATTTTAGACTATTCAAAAAAAAGAAATGCAGTGTCCTCTATGTCAAAGAAAATGATGTTCCTGTTTGATTTCTTATTTATATACAATGATCACTGTAGCCACTAGACCCCTAAGGAAATTATTCATTCTAGATAGCCAAGCTTTCTGGATTTGCCCTTCCAGTAGTGCATCTAATAGCCACATGTAATTGTTTAAATCTCAGTTTAATTAAATTTAAAATTTCAGTTCCTCACTTGCAGTAGCCACATTTCAGTACTCAAGAGCCATATGTGTTGGACAATGAAGATACAGGAAATTTCATCATCACAAAAAGTTCTATTGGACAGCTCTGGGTTAGACACCAAGAGACCAAAAAATTCAAATGTCAGACCAAAAAATTCAAACAATTCTAATGATAGTTTTTCTACAATGTAATTAATATTCATATCCACAGAGAATACAGATTAGGACTTAACACTTTATTTTTGACATGGACAGTGGTTCTCAAAGGTTAGTTGTACAGAAGAATCATCTGGAGTGTTTGCTAAAAGCAGACAACTCAAAGAACGATTGAGTAGATCTGGGATGGGTATCCAGGAATCTGCATTTTAAACATATATACTAGGCAATGCTGACACAAGTAGTCACTAAACACAATTTTCAACGATCAATTTACAAATTCTGATTCATTTTCTTGTATGGATTATATGTGTACCAGGCAAGTCCTTGTCTCTCTACAAAACTGCAAAAATATTCCACAAAGGCAAAAGAAGGAGTTTTCAAGGCATAGTAGATCTGAGCAAAGGTGAATACAAAGAAAAAAAATCAAGAATATAGACACATTAGACACAGAAAAAATCTTCTGAACAGAATATTCCATAATATCTATGGGGCAGAAGCTATCTAGCCATTCAGCTTCGGGAACTCTGAAGCTCTGGGAACAGCTTTGAATATTGAGCTAGCAGGAGAGGAGAAAAACTTTGGTGGTGCAGTTTCTGAAGACCTAAATACTGCATGTAAGTGTTAAGTATATACAAGGCAAAAGGCTAGGTGCTAAGAGACTACTAAAATAAGTTTTTTTAACTTCAAACAGTTCAGTCTAGTGGGGGAAAACAGACCACAAATAAGTATTATAATATAGGAGCAGGTGTCATTTGAGCTGAACTTTAAATGTTGAGCTGCTCTAGGATCATCAGGGATGTGGAAGAATGGCAATTAAAATCTAGAGAACAGCATGAGGAAAAGCTCAGGAGCTTGAAAATTTGGGGTGTACCTCATGACCTAGAAGTGATCTAGAGTGGTTAGTGAACAGGGTTTAAGGAAAGTTGTGAAGTGACAAATGCATTCTGGGTGCCAGGGACCAGACCACGAATGGTCCTAAATGCCTGTTTGGAAAAAACAGAAACAAAAACAAAAAAACACCACCACCAAATCCTTTAGATGTTTGACGAGAAAAGGTCATATGATAAGATCTGCATTTAGGAAGAACACTCTAACAGCTAGGCATAAAATGGAGTGAAAGAAGATGCAGGGAAGATGTCCTATGATTTGGTCATTTGGAAGAAAAACTGCACCTCTGGTTGGCAATGCTTGTTCTTGCAAAAAGCTGGGAATCGAGAGAGAAGCAACAGAACATGAGACTTTGTTTTAGCTGAAAATTTGAAGAAAGAACATTTCTAGTGGCAGTATTTAGAAGATTCTGGAGATGCAACGATCCACCATGACTCTGGCAATAGAATACCAGCAATGAGGGTCAGAAAAAAGAAAGATTTCCCACAGTCTAGTGAGCAGACAGCTCTACACTTTCTATGTCTTTCAAAGGCATGGACAATGGGATATGTGAACATGGGTGTCACATGAGGGGCAAACAGCTTCTTCAGTGAAGTGCCCTTAAAGATATACAACATACTGCATAGTAGCTAGGGGGCATAGGTTCTGGAGACAGACTTCCTGTGTTCAAATCCTGATTCTGCTACTTAGTAATTGTGTGGCCTGGTAGACAGATTACCTAAACTCTGTGTCTCGCTTTTCCTACCCGTAAAATTGGAAATATACTACCTACCTCATAGGAGTGCTGTGAAAGTTGATGAGTTTATATACATACAAGGCATTTGTAACATGGTCTGATCCATAGTAGGCACTCAATAAATGTTAGCTATTATTATGTGTATATGTGGGGGACACGCTTACTTGTTCTATGTTCAACATCCCTTGAAGGCATTAGTGCTATATCTAAGCGATGGCAATCAGTATGGTTCAGCATACCAAAGGGCATCTGCAGTATACTGTCCTGCACAGAGTGCCTTAATTATTATACATAATGAGTATCTTAATATTTTTTTTGGAAAGGGACAGATATGAGTAAGTTTTTAAATTTATAGATATTCTTAGTGATCCCCTTACGTAAGCTAGTGTAAGCTGGCTCCAGCACACCACTGGCTGATGCATATAGCCCTCATACCCCCATCCATAAGACCTGGCTTCACGCCCCTACAACATTCTCAGACATGTACTGAAGGGAAAAATCCATCAGACAACCATCTTCAGCTCCCTTAACAGCCCGAACCTACAAATCTACTCCCTCTCTAATTTCTCTTGGCCTCAAAGAGCACAGGGAAAAAATGATTATTTTGCAGATGAAAGACTTTTTCTTTCTCCAACCAGAAAATGTCAACATTTTTTAAAAGTCCTAATAAGTTCCTTTTCATTTATATTTAGAGTGCTTGTTCCCAGAAAGAGGAATGGGGTGAGGGGGTGTTGGCCAGAGCTTTCAACTGCATAGGAAATTTGCCACCTGAAACCAAATTGGAGCTTCCAATCACCTGCCTGGTTTTCCATTTCCCTGCCCTCTAACCCTGATCCATTCCCCCAAGTTCCCTCCAGTATTTTTTTTAAGTGTCAAATTCCATTTAAGTTTAAAGAATGATAAAGAGGGCTTTATATCATCCTTTTTTCCTTTTTGCTAGAAAGGATTAATATAAGAATAGCTTTACATTAAGATATGTTAAAGTGTAAAGATACCATCCTAGATAAGGATAAATTCTAATTACCTGGCATCTGAGACAATATATCCATTGCCATCTTTCCAAAAGTCTCATAAATAGGTCATAACAATATTGGCCCAATCTCTGGTTCAGGTTCTTGGCAACGTTCTCAAATATTCTTTGTCAAATACTAAAGAAGAGTTGTCTATGGTGTGAGCATCAAGTCATTTCCCCAGTATACGGCATAGTCTCTATTAAATTCAGAGCTAAGAATGACTGCTTCAAGAATGTTTCCTGAAGAGGCTTTTAAAATTGTTTTTACCAGAGAACGACTATGAGATACTCAAGTATGTGGGTTCAGCAAATGAAGGGATAACACAGTTTTAAACAGTCTTCCCTTCTTCAGTGGGACAGAAAATATGTTTTTCCCCTTTAAACTAATGAAATTAAAATTAAAAAACTATTTGGAAATTTGGAAAGATGAGAAATCTGGTCTATTTTATTTAGATAGGTAGATAGATAAGATACACAGAAACAAAAGTGTGAAATGGAGTTAGCTGTATATTTTTTCTGTTGATCTAGATAAAATACGCAAATTTTAAAACATATAGCACCTCACATTCATGGCCAGTATATTTTAAAATACACATATTTTTATGAAAACTGTATATGTTTATTGAACAGAATATTAAAGACAAACTAGCTTGCTTTAGAAGGAAAATATTCCACATTAACCTTTTTGATTGGACATTTTAATCCTCTCCCCAGTTTTACAAGGTTCTACTTTCATTCATATTGATGTATAAATTAATCAAAACACTAATGTTTTTTGGCACACCTGGGTTGCTCAGTTGGTTGAGCTCTGACTTTGGCTCAGGTCATGATCTCACGGTTCACGAGTTTGAGCCCTACATCGGGCTTGCTGCTGTCAGCACAGAGCCTGCTTCAGATCCTCTGTCCCCTTCTGTCCTCCTCTCTCTGCCTCCTCTCTCTCTCCCTCTCTCTCTCAAAAATAAAAAAAAAAAAACATTAAAAAAACAAAAATCACTAATTTTTTCATGCATCTGCAAAATTAATCTGGAAAGCACCCACGTATTAAAATAAAATTGTTAACATAGTTTGGGGAAAAAAAATCTCTAGAGTGCTCTCAAATAAGACATTGTTTTTTGTTTGTTTCTTTGTTTGTTTTTAGTAAATGAGTACATTTGGTTTTCTTGACTAGTAGCTTAAGTCAAATTTACCCTGGATCCATCAGCTGAGAGGCAGAAAAAGCAGATTCTTGAATCACATCATCTAACCTATGAGTTCAGCCTCTGCCACTTGTTAGAGGTGAGACTTCAGGCCAGTTACTTATCGTTGAAGCCTCAGTTTCCCTACCTCTGAAATGGATATCATAATGCCGCTGCCCCCTCACACCAGGTTGTTATGAGGATAAACTGACCCAGTATATGTGAAATTACTGTGTAAATATTTTACACCACATCCAGGATCAGTCAATAACCAACAACTATACTATAAGTTATTTTTTAATAGAGTAAAACCATGAGGGAATTAAACATGTATTCATTATTAGCATGCAAATAAAATTCAGTCATAAAAGGCATCTAGTTGGGTTTGACATCATTCATTAGGTCACCCTGGAATTGAGAGATGGCAAGGAGATAATATCATTCTCTTTTTAACATAAGCACTTTTATTAGCATGGAGAAGTTCTTCCCAGATATAGTAATCCAGTAGCATAGCAAAGTCCAACGTTTTTCACTGCCAGAAATTTAAACCAGTAATACAGGTCCATGAGAAACTTGTATTTATTGAACCAAGCAATATTTTCCATGAAATGTATCTATTTGCTTTTGTAGTAGAGAAAACAAGATAGTCTGTGTTTTTAATCCAAAGAGAAAAACCACACGAACTTCTCACATTAAAAATGTACAGAAATGGCTCTTCTGGAGTCAAGCATGCATCAGGGTAGAGAAAACATCCAACAAGCACAACTCTCCAACACTTAGTGAAACAAACCAACCGCTACCCAAAGAAGAAACTGAAGCTATAAATTCAAATAAACAGGCTGCAGGGAGACTACACAAACCTGCTGTTGCTTTAATTGCAGACAATTCAATTCAGCAGCTGTTGGTCCAGGCACTAAGGTTCACTGTATGCTCTTCAGCGTAACCTTGAAATACTGTCACTCACTCACTTCTCCACATCATCTGCATGCTGTCCAATTAATGAGGAGCGAAATCAACTGTCAAACCACGCATCAAAACAGAACATGATCTTTTAGCTCTTAAGCACAGGAGCACAATATTTTAAGGACAATAAAGCATGAATGGGGGTGAGAATCCTTGACAATAAATGATATTTAAACTTCTCAAAACACATAGTTGTAGGAACTAAGCTTCTGTTCTGTTCAGCAGGAAACTGAAACTTTCTTAAGGTTTTTTCATTTGGAAGGATCCTTTCTGTCTAACTGCTGTGTAAGAAGCCTTTAAAACAAACATTCGCCAATACCTTATCAGTCTTCAAGTTCTTTATTATGGACCAATATGTTTCTGAAAGCTTAAGAGAATACTTAAGGAACACTTTTGGTCCAATGATATTTTACAATACAAAATGATTTGGTGCTGGCATTTTTAGCCTTGTTGTTTCCAGCACTTTTTTTTTTTCTACCAAGAGACCAAACAACAATAATATATAATATTCATCAATCTGAGTTAAATAATGAAATAAAAATAAGTTTACCAAAACAAATGTGTTCTGGAATGCTTCCTGTTTGAAGTTTCCCTTCTCTTAACTATACCCCAAATCTAGACAACCAATTAACAAACCCAAGAGTTAATACACTCAAGAGAAACACAACATACTAAGTGTTTAAAAATTGCCTTTTGCTTCCAAAGCACTGTGTCTTCTGTGCAAACACTCTAATCTATATCGCATACTACCAGTTGCAGACAGGAGACTTGAGAAATTCAACACAAAAATATAGTAGAGAAGCATGCACAATTAAGGGATCAGGACTAACAATTTAACAGAAAACCCAGATTTTACATAGCAATCTGCTATAAACATTATAGCAAGGGGAAGGCATGTTTCATGCAGCTATTTTGCTTAGCTCATTAGAACCTTATTTGTCCTTCAGTACAGTTGAATTGGAGGCAAAATAAGAGAGGAGTGCACTTTAAACAAAAGGGAAATTTCAGATAAAATAAAACATACCATACCTGTATATTGTACCAGGAACATCGTGACACTCTTCAGGGAACTGTTTCACGTTGTATCCTACCGTGAGTTATTCTCCCCTTACCCTCTTCTCTCCACAAAAAGAAAAGCCAAAGCACCCCAAACCCCACTACACACTACCCCTAACCCACACCCCCAATGAGGAAAAAAAAACCTAGTTACAATTCAGCTTAGATCCGATGCTTCTGTTTAGCTCAGCTCCAGCCGAGCAACTGAGCTCTAGCAACGGAGCATAGGGAGGTAGATTCTGATGCCAGTAGCACTTCCATCCACTTCACTTACACAAAAGCAGGCAGTGGAAAATCCAGGAGCCTTGAAGACAAGGGCTGGAACTGGCTTTTATGAATTGCTATTACTGCATGTGTCACCATCCATCTCCAATGACGGACACTTATAGGCTGAATTGAGAGTGGAGGGGGTGGGGAGGAGGAGGTTGGAGAGCAGGTGGAGAAGCAATTAGCAGTATGTTCATCGGAGAATTCGTTCGGGATTTCATACATCAGTGCCTAAAGAAACAGCATGCAGTTGACAAATCAGAACTTTACGATTTGCATGCCTTAGAAGAAATCTTAGCTCACAGCTCCAAACGAAATACTGCTTCCCCACACTTACAGAGCATGAAAAGTCACCCCTCTGCTTTCTCTTTCCTCTAGCTACTCTTGTTCCCGAGAAATCAACATTCAAAATGAACATTTGCTAATTTCCCCTAAAGAATTGTACTTAAAAGCCTGGAAGCAAAGGAAGTATGAGGAAATTAAATTATATTGAACATGACATCTTTTAACAAAAAGGCAGGAAGCTAATTATTTTAAGCCAACTTTTCATCCCTAACCCCATTCCCCAGGTGCAGCTTTCACACCTATAATCACTGGATCACACAACTTTTGGACATATATTAAACACTGGAAAACAACCTATGTATACCTAAAAATAGTTAAAGTCAAGATGAAAAGCTAAGAGCTATATGCACAACTCTCTCCATAGACAGCCTTAATAAGGCACTTTGCCTGTAAACGCTTCAGTTTTACTCATCTCCTAAACTGAAGCACATATTTTAGACCAACTTCAAGATTAATGATGAGTAGAAACAAAAAGGAGATAGTCACTTAGGAAGGAAACATGACACAACTGAAGGAATACTGCGGCTGGGTATCAGGAAACCTAGGTTCAGGTTTCAGTTCTACAACTTTCTAGCTGTGTTACCTTGGACAAGTCAGTTAACTTCTCTGAGCTTAAGTTCCCTTATTTATAAGTTTGACATAACTTATATCTAAGTACCTATCCTGACTACTTCACAGGATTGCTATGAAGAGCTAATGAGATAATAGATATGAAAACCCTTTTGTAAATCATAGAGGGTTATAAAATTGTATGGGATTATTATTATTATTATTATTATTATTATACTCCAAAACAAATCTTGCCTAAATGGCTGAAGTCAGGCGCCTCTATCACATAAGTAAAAAGAAAGACCCAATATAATTTCATGAAAATAATTCTCAATTCTTCCAATTTTAAAGTTGGAAGGAAATATTGTTTGCTCTTAAAATGCCACAGAAGGGAAATTGTCTTAGAAAAAAATTTAAATCTGATACATAATACATCAAAAGTTTATTAAAGAAACTGAAGCCTCTAATTTCTTCTTTGCTTTCTGGAAAGTCAATTCAGTTGTTTTTGTATGGTCTAATATTATGTGCCATCTAGAATGCAAGCTACAGGACAATGAGCATCACCTTCTGTTAAATCTTTCTTTTAACTTGGTATATCCTCATTGCCCAGGGTGTGTGGAAGGATTCAGGTTGATTAGCTAAATCTAAATCCACAAGGTAAAAATCCAAAGTCATGTTTTATGAGGCTCCAAGCTGCCTTGATACTATATATACAGTGACCAGCTGGTTTAAGCTGGGACACAATTTTAGCACATGAAGTCCTGGGGTGGCCACACCTGGGGCACTAAATGATCCAGGCAATGTTTGGGGACCTTTGGTTCAGCCAAATCCCACATGTCCTGATTTCCATCTGTATGGTGGTTACCCAAGTGTGTGTCTGTCCACATGGGCTGAATCTGAAGCAGCCAAAACAAAAAAAAAAGTGGGCGCTATAGCAGAAATATCAGATGTCAGCTCCCCTTGGCCCCCTCTAATACCATCTGTGTTCGCAAACAAGTGTTGAGCCCACTTCCTGTGAGAAGAAAGAAAACTTTCTAATTGCCCCTTTGAATGTCATTGCCAATATTGAAAATGCCAGTAAAATATGTATCCAAAATCTATGTTAAATCAAGGGGGGAAATGGATAATATAATTCACAAAGAGTTGGGTGACTGGTAGCTAAAAGGGAGGAAGCATTAAAAGGGGAACAGGAGGGGAGGGTTGCGGGGGAGGAGAGAGGAAGCAGGAAGAGAAAGGAGGTAAGAAGAGCAAATGAATCTAAAGTGAGAAGTTTTTTTTTTTTTTTTTAAGCAGAAAAATACTAGCTGGACTCACCCAAAACCTCACCTCCTAGAAAATTCTTGCTTTTTGAGGTATTGAGAATAGCCTTTTTACCACCACAGTCGCTATCCTAGCCTTCTAAATGCATGAGTAAATAGTCAACCGCTTGAAAAAGCACTGACAGCCCTAGCACCAAAACTCACTTTCATTTGGCATGTGGAAAGTCAGGCAGGCGGGGTACAGTTCTCGAAAGGCCTCCTCACTGCAAACCTCCCCCCCACACACATACAGCCTTGACTGTGGTATGGCTGGCCACTAACAAAGGTGTCGCCCCATTTCAGGTTCAGCAAAGGAGACTTGCCTGAGATTTTTAAAACCACATTGGTAAGAAAGGAACAAAGGTTGTATTTCAGAATCAGGAATTCTGTCTTTGGGCATTGCAACTGAACTCTTCCACATATATAAGCTTGAAATTCATATTCCACAAGTTCTTCAGAAGGGCCACTCAAAGTAAAGGGAAAAGTACAGGGAAGATAATTTTTTGTTAGCTTCCTTCCCACAGTCCAAAGATGAGGATCGCATCAAGAACATGACTGAGAGCATACATCAAAAGGCAATGAAGTAGGAGGCAGCAGTTTCAACCCAGATTAGCAAGAATGGAATTGAAAGCATCCGAGCATCCTGATAAAAACAAACACATTAACATATACACCAAGAACCGCTGCAATGTTTCCATTATCCTGATTTCAAGCTCCAGAATGTAAGCACTAACGGTTCCCTAATCCACCCAAGCTCCTTCTCAGCAGCCGTCACCAAGCCTCACTGTCCTTTTCAAATGAATTCCCATTGCTAACCACCTTAGTTAGATTCTAAGTATTTTTGTCAAAACAAATGCCCCTGTGGAAGATTGCAAAGAACCAAGAATGTGAATCAAACCATGAACCTAAAACAGGGAGAAACAACATTAAGTTGCTAAACCTCAAACAAAAGAAGTGCTAACAGTTTGAAAGCAACAACTAGTGAGTTGAGTTCAAGCAGAGAAAAAAAAAGCTCTCAACTTTTTGGAATCGATCAAACTTGTACCAAACCCTTGAGTCCAATCAGTTCACATTCCTGCAAAGCACACACATCAAGACTTGGTTTCACCTGCCTAAGAACCCACAAAGGAACCATAAAATTAACACTGGATAAGAAGTCGGGAGAACTGGATTCTCCTGATTTTTCTACTGTTT
This sequence comes from Panthera tigris, assembly GCF_018350195.1. NCBI lineage: Eukaryota > Metazoa > Chordata > Mammalia > Carnivora > Felidae > Panthera > Panthera tigris. The sequence continues at coordinate 107,572,223 of NC_056677.1, forward strand.
GACCTTGGTCCAGTCACTTATACTCACTCAATCCCAGCTTGCTTGCTTTGGAACAGCTGGGATGTGATTATCAATATCCCAGGTCTAATGGTCTATGACAATTGTGACATTTACTCTCGTGACAAAATAGAAAACGTTTGTCACAATCTGGCCCTAATTTCTAGGAATCATGGAGGTGGGCCTCTACAACTCTAATGGTTTCTGTTTCTAGCTTATTTTGAAACATGCTCACATAGGAGTTAGGCAACTGTGCTTGCTTAGCCTTGGGAATAGTCAGCCTAATATTCCTCTTCAGAATATTTCTCTTCAAAAAGCATTCCAGGAGCAGTTTGTTTTCTTCAAAGGACAGCTACAGGTGCGTGGTCTGACCCCAAAAGGGAAAAAGGAAGGAAAGAAAGTCATCTAGAATATGCTGAGCACCTATTGTATGCCAGACGTGGCATGATACATTACATTATTTTTTTAAATTAGCTCTCACAACATAGCTATGTGCTCAATATTACTATCTTGCATTTTATATGTAAGGAAACTGAGGTTTACTGATGTTAAGTGACTTGCTTCCTCTCACTCAACTGGTAAGTGATAAAACTGGGACCTGAACTCAAGCAATCTGAATCCATTACTATACTAACACTCTAATGATTAAATTCTGAATGACTGAATTCCTTCTTAATTCAGTGATTCAACTGGGCTTGCTCAGTGAATAAATTACCTGCTGAGTCAATACAGCAAAAAAAAAAAAAAATCCTTGCCTTTATACTGACCTGAGAATTTTAAAAAATTTCATCAGACATGTGGTTAAGACCATTGGGCTCTGGAGTAAGAAAAACCTCAGTTGCTAGAATTCTGGCTTATAAGTCTCAAGTTTTCTCATCTGGCAAATGGGAAAAGAAGTAGTACCTGCCTGGCTGAGTGGTTGTAAAGCATTAATGATGTGATAGCAGCTAGCACAGTGTTTGACATAAAATTGTTCAATAAACGTATATTAGAGCTATCCTCGGACTCATAAGCAACAGAGAAAGAAAGGAAAGGTTATAAAGAAAAAGAAAAACAGGATTCATTGAACTCAAGTGCTCCTTGGCCTATAGAACAGATTTAGTGTGAATCAAGTTTTCAGTGGCCCACCCATACCCTCTAAGCTGCATCTTGTAGATTAGCATATTCATGAGGCTCCATGAATATACTAATTGGCAGTGCCTAAGTAGTAGTAAGGAGACTTGTCATGTGGTCTGCTGAGCAGCAATTGTCTCCAGTTCCCTAGAACCTATCCTTCTAAATAGAGGGTTGGAAAGTAGCAGATAGAAGTACTGCTGGAAGTACCAAGTGGGCTAAGGCCCTTTTCTTCCCCTAATTCTTCAAGCCCTAGCTTCTCTCTCTCCCATTCCCTTGTGGCCCACTTCCCATATACTCCCATCCGCCCTTGGTTTATTCTAGTTTTACTGTGATTCTTTTCATGGCTCTAGCTCTGTGTCTGTTCATGAGCAACCAGTCGTATTTATGGAATGTGTGTCTGGCACTGCACTAGCTAAAGTAGAGGGACATCTAAAAGTTAATTGAAGAGACATGTGTTCCATGGCCAAATAGATCTAAGATATACAGGTAGACTGGAGTTTTGGCAATACAGTAAATGCAGCTAAAACAAGATGATTTGGTTGATTTCAGAGCATAAAGTAGTTTGTTCATCCAGTCAATGACATACATACTGAAGAATTTAGAAAAAAATGCACAGTTGTTTGCAACTTTACTTGAAATGCATAAAAAGTTGTATAAATGGAGAGATGGGTGATAAAGGAAATAGAACAAAGTGTTAATTATAGAATCTAAATGGTGTGCATAGAGGGTATTTACTGTACAATTCTTTCACATTTTCTGTATATTTAAATTTTTTCATCATAAAAGGTTGAGGATAAAGGAGAGGGGTAAAGGGTATAGCTTTTTCAACTTCAAATATTTCAGAACAAAATATCATATTTATATAAAGAAGCATAAATGAAATCAGGCAAAATGTTAAAAAATTGGTGAATCTGAGTGGATGGCAGATGACAGTCCTATATGATTTGTGAAATTTTTCTCTAGTTAAAATGATTTTAAAATAGAAAGTTAAAAGATAGTTTGTTGAACACTGGCCCCTTTTACCTAATGTCTCATTTGCCATTTTTAGTAGAGTGGATATTGGGTCAATAATAGTAGAGAAATTGGAAAGAATGAAGGTGGGGGGCAATAATCAACCGACAGATCTACCTTGGGTGCCTACTATATGCAAGACGCACTATGCTAGGCATTCTGGGGGATTCAGAGACAAAAAACATAGTCCCTGTCCTGAGACTCACAGTGCAGGTGAGGGAATGCCAAAGCAGCGTCTGAAAGGGTAGCTGGCTAGAGCAGAGAAATTCTGTTAAGAGAAGTATGAAGACTGGCAAGGTAGATTGGGGCCAGACTACGGAAAGTAGTGAAGGCCACGCTAAGGAGTTTGGACTTCATCCTATGGATAATGGGAAACCATTTACAGTATCTGAGTCAGGGAAAGAACATGCTCTAAAACACATTGGCTACATAGTAATAATCTGTTTGAGCACAGGTAACTTCAACACATATTTGTTTTCTATTCATATACTTCTGACCCTTCTATTTCCCATATCTGGATGTGGCCTTTAGGGATTTTCAACATTCTGGATGCTACCCATTTTTTTTTAACAGCCACTTTGTCATCTTTTCAGCCTCTGTTCCTTTCCCTCCCCCAGCTCCCGAGGGGAGCTGCCCAGCTCTCAGCTTAGCCCTGCTGACTCAGTAAGCAATAAATAAGCCTCATACAGTTTTTTAAACTAAGTTGCTAAGCTTTGAATCTCTGCTTTCCTTCATGGCAATCAAGCCCCAATCACTACTGAGATCATTGATTTGAGTTGGAAAAATGAATATTCAGCTAAGCAACATGCGAAGGAGTACAGGAAGGTATGTCGTATGTGTAGAAGGAAACTGTTGTTCAAAGTGATTTTTGGATACTGAAAGAAAACCTAGTGGGGACGGTATTGCTGAATAGCAGCAAGTGATTAGGGTAAGACCTCTCAAAGACTGTCAAACTATAAGGTGGACTTTGTCTCTAGTTTTTTCCCCCCTATAAAGCCAATCTTCCAATCCAATCATGCGATTCCCACATTTAAAACTCTGAGCTGGCTCCCCCCTGCCTATAAAGGCCAAGCTCCTTAGCAGGCAGACTTCCCTCACCAACCGGACACAGACCTGTCTCCAGATTCTTATCCTGTCCCCCTCACCCAAGTCCCAGTGGTTCACACACAGTATCTTACCTTTTCCTAAAGTATCCATTCTCACACATGTGACTGCTTCACATGTGTCGGTGGTCCCTTTGCTTGGAAGCCTTGCCTACCACATCTTTTTCCACCTTGTTTCTAGGCAATGCCCACTCATCCTTGGTGATTCAGAACAGGTAGACTCTGGTCTGTGACTTCTCCACCTCCAGCAATAATTCTTCCCTCCATCATGTTTCCAGGGTATTTCTTTTCTAGAGTAATATACTATTCCCACTGTAATATAATTATTGATTTAGGTGTCTATCTCCCCCCACTTAACTGTGAGTTCCTTAAGGGTAGGCAGGGACTACTTCTAGTTCATCACTGTACTCCTAGCACTTACCATAGGGTTTGGTCCTGTGTATGTGCTCAAATGTCTATTGAATAAATGAGCTTGAATATCAAGTGCTCCTTGAATTCAAACTCAGCATCTCTTGAAAGGTAAAAATTAGAATATTGTGTGACCAAAGTAATCCCAGTGAAGTATGTCTGAGAACTTGATTGCAGAAGTGGTAGGAGGACAGGTTATGGGGTCTTCCTGTGGGACCTTTCTACCCCAGGAAGCTCTTACTGGCAGCTGTTGCTGGCTAAAAAGAAGGGCAGCTAGAGCGGACAGGAAGGGCCCTTAGTGGGGATTTCCCCATCGTTACCTTTCATAATTCAGCACTGAAGGAAAGTTGTTTATATAACATTCTCCACACAGTGTTTTGATTCTTCTGAATTACAGCCAAACTTTCATTTGTGCTCTGCCTACAGATACATTTGGACCAGACTTGTTAATAGTCACTGAAAGTTCCCCAGTTCACATTCTCACCTGTCATTATTATGCCAAGGAACAATATTTTGTGGGCAAGGAACCACTGAAAAACTGAGAGCCAAAAAGGGGGCCGAGCAGAGCTAATAAAAATGATCTTTTATTTTTCTCCTAGATTGCTAATATATTTCCTAGCACCTCCCATCCTGCACTGGTTTATATTATGTATCAGTAAAGGCAAAAAAAAAAAAAAAAAAAAAAAAAAAAAAGAAAATGAAGACTTTGGCAAAACTTGACGCCTGTAGGCACAAGAAAGAGGAAGCAACACTGAGGCTTGGAGTATAAATCTTTAGACATATGATCCATTGCCACTTCTGCAAAGTAAACATTTCAGCTGTTTTTAAACAAATAGCAAAAGCAATTAGCCCCTTCTGTAGACTAAACTGAGGTGTATGCGGAATTAAAAAAAACTTAGTCTGTTTTGATCTTCAAAAATGTCAAACTGGTAAACATTTCGCTTTTTTGTTGTACATATAAATCTATGAGCCAAGCCTAGCTTGAGGAAGATTTAAGAGACATAAAATTTGTCTGAGGTGTCTGCCAAATCTCTGCAGCAGAGAGAAACCCTGGAGAAGCTGACATAGTCATAACTCTCAAAACATCACTAGCAGGCTTGTGCAGGGCTAGACGTACAGAAAGTCACTGTTCCTTCTCTCAAACTGTTTGTAAACAGAGAAGTAGAACATTTGCTTATCAGCTATCTGGTAGCTTATTTTTGCCCATGTGTCCCACAGAGGAAAGAGAAAAAAAAAAGAGTAAGTCCCTACTGGTACATATCCCAACTTTCAGCCGCGTAGATTTTCACTTATATGACAAGCCTGCTTGTTAAAATCTTCTCTTTCATTTCCTCTTGCACACTCATTCTTGTATGTACACGAGATCAATCTGTCTCTGTCTCTCTGTCTGGAAGGCATTACAAGAAGGTATTTATATGTATCCAGGACAGTGTCTAACAGAGTGCTTTGCACATAATAAGCCCACAATAATTCGGCAAATGAATTGAAACTCTATCTGTAATTTCTATGTTCAACTTATTTGTTCATGGAACAAGAGAATTATAGATTCTTTTTCTTGAAGTATTTAACAGTGACAATTCCTTACAAAGTAAAGTCATTTTATTCAAATGATTTGTGCTTAGGACTTCTGTCCTTTAAAAGCATCCATTTTTGCACAATGGGAATTATTTGTAAGGCAAATGAAGGAAAGCCCACGCTGCAGGATCCTGAATGACAATATGAACACTAATATATTTTGTAGAGAAAATCAGATATCCCATATTCACCTGATTGTATGTCGTTATGGTAATCCACCACATATGTCTAAAATCACTTAACAATGCAGGAATATAGTGCATGCATGGGCTGCATTCTGTAAATAGGATTAACAGTTGGATTCAACCAAGGTCTTCCCTGGGGAGAGATTGCTGGAAAATACATCTACATGACATTTAAAAAAATAAATTAACCAATGACATTGGCTCCCATGAGACACATTGTTTCTTGTACATTCAATTCTATCACAGTTTTCTGTAGCTCTCTACTGACATCCCCATCCCTAAAGACATAGAATTTCAAAACAGAAAGAGAAACAGAGCAATCGGAGCTCTTCTGTCTGTCCTGCATGAAGTGTTATGTACACAAAGAAAAGAGCTCTGTACATTAGCACAATGTGAACTGTGACATGGTGAGATCATGTCAGTCTGGACTGTTCTTGTTATGCCGTGGTCACATATAACTTGCCCAAGGGAATGAACAAAGTCTGTGTGCATGCTAAGATTGGCAGGGGCTGCAGAAAAACAAATACAGCTGTGTTATACAGCAGGGGGGGATTTAATTTTTCCTTTGAAAAATGTTATTTATCATGATGATTTTTCTTCCCACTTTTATGTATTTAACTATTTTTCCTTATCTGTAAAATAGGGATAACTACTGTATGTATTTAATATTTTTACTATGAGAATGAAATGAAATCCTGGCACAGAATAGTTAACCCATACAATATGCATCAACATCTGGCTAGCATTAAGTAAACACCTATTATACGCCAGGTACTGGCCTAAGACACCAAGAAAAAGTAAACCATAGGAGGAAAAAGTGACACTGGAGAGAAAAGCAGGGAGCTGATTTTCAAAAGTTTTATAAGCTAGTCTAAGAAGTTTGGATTTTATCTCGAGGACAATGGGCAGAGCTGGATAGCTTCAGATTTGTGATTTAGAAAAATCATTCTGTCAGCACTGGTGGAGAATGGATTAGAAGGAAAGCAGGCTGGAGACAGTAGTAATCCAGTCTAGAAGGGGTGTGTGGGGGGGGTGTGTGTGTGGGTGTGGGTGTGTTGCGGGGTGTGCTGGGGAGCGGTGTACCCCAAACTAAGGCAATAATAATAGGACACATGCGGAAAACATGTTTTTAAGTAACAAATACTCTATTACAAATGATTAAAAAAATATGCAAAAGGTTAAAAATAGGACTCATGTTATCTTACTATTTATAGCAAACCTCTGTTGAATTTTTTTCTGTGTTTAACATTATAGGATAATGATTTCCTATGTATGCACACATAGGGTGTGTGTGTGTGTGTGTGTGTGTGTGCCCATGTACATGTGTATGCGTTTAAACTGGGATTTGTCAACTTTATAAAGAGAATTTTCTCTTAATATATCATAAACAACTTTCAACATCATTAAATATTTTTTAGTAACATCCACTTACATGGCTACTTAGTATAGTAATCTATGCTACAGATACACGATAATTGATTTAATCAAAATCTCTAGTATTACGGACATTTAAAATGCTATTTTCCTTCTTTACCCTGGGATAGACATCCTGAGAAATAAAATTTTGGAAACACCACATTTATTTCCTTAGCATAGAGCCTTAGAAGTTGAAGTGGTAGGTTGAAAGCTATGTCCAATTTTAATATTTTTAATCCACATTGATAATTTCTCTCCAGAAGGGCTGTATCAAATTACAGTCCCACTAGCAGTATCTGTAAGTAGGAGACCCATTTGAGAGTGATTTCAAGGATGGAGTCAACTGGATTGTAGGTGGAAATGAGGGACGGATCCTTGGCAGAGTATTGGGACGGCAGAAATGTGAACTATGTCAAGAGGAGCAAAGCAATGAGCAGGCCTACGGAACAGGTGGCTGGGTGGATAAATGATGAGAAAGAAAAAGGTAAGGTGACCATAGGAGAGTCGGGGTGGGGGGAGTTTAAATGAAAAGAAAAGAAACCTCTAGAGAAGTTCTGCATTCAGGTGACTTTAATTTACTGCTTTATTTAGCCAAAGCAGCTAACGTAGCAAACAGCTAATCTTTTTGTAACATTTGGCATTCTGGTACCAAAGTTCTGAGTTATATTCATGTTTATGCATGTTTTTCATCCAATAACCATTTGTTAGGTGTCTACCACATGCCAAGGGCTGTTCTGGATGCTATGGGTGTGGATATGAATTGAGACCTGGCCACTGCCCTCAAGGAGCTCATAGTCTTGGGGAGAGACAGACACATCCACAGACTGGTACACTAGTGTGGTACAGCCTAGGACAGAGGTAAGTGCAGGGTTCTATGTAAGCCATGAGCCTAACACTGTTTTGTGTATGCTTGTATATGTTTGTGTGTGGTGGGGGAGGGCGGGGAGAGCTGCAGGAAAGGCTTCAAAGAGGTGTTGATATTTGAGCTGAGTCTTGAAGGAGGAGTTCCTCAGATGAGTAAGGGTCACAGATCATGCTCATATTCCTTACCAGTGCTTTGGAAATTTGTGCCACTGGTGTTAAGGACACTCAGTAAGGCAGTGAGGATGCTTGTGTGTAATCCAAACCCATTTGTGAAAACAGCCTCCACTGTTACCTTAATGCATATATGTACATGGCCCGATTTGAGCAATAATATGCTCATCTTAGAATTAAAGGATAACAGGCAAGTGACATATAGACTTTTAAAAAATAACTCTGATGACATTGATAGAATAATAATATTCCCGTCAGCCAAGTCCTACTAATTCTACTTCCTAAATGGCTCTCATATCTGTTGCCTCTTCTCATATGTGGCTACCTTGGGTCCTCATCATCTCTAGCTTCCTAACTGGTCATGGCCCACTCCAGTACATTCTAAAGTAAAAACCTCATCATGGTGCTTGTCTTCTAAAATATATTAATGTTTTTTATTGTCTACTATCAGTACTTCCCAAATTTGAGTCATTTGAGTATTATCATAGTCACACATCATGGGTACTACTATTTACTTAACATTTGTCTTTAAATCAACTTTAAACTTGTTCACTTTACATTTTTCCTAAGCCATTTCCTATGTAACCTTACATTTAAAGACGTAGTTCAGCTTTACCTTTTATGAGACACATTAGAATATATAATTACTGAAATTTAAAATGTTTGTGGGAGTACAACATAACCACCAGTGGCAGATGCTCTACAGTTTGAAAAACAATAGCCTATGGAAGCACATCCAAATTTCTTAGCATTGCATTCAAGGAACTTCACAAATCAGACCCAATGTATCTTTCCAGACTCTTTTACCATTATACCTTCATTTCCCCAAACAAGCTATACCCTAGTCATGCTGAATTCCAAAATATTGAAGGGACATGCTCTGCTTTTATACAGCCCAATGTCTTTCACAGACTTGTCTCTCTAATCTGGAATGCCTCCCCTCTACTGTTCTCTGCCTGGTGAACTCATTATCCTTCAAGACCTGTCATGCCACCTCCTCACAGAAGGCTTCTCCCTGATTCTCCCTTACAGTTAGTCACTGCTTCCTTTATTCTTCTGATAGCACTTTGTACTTCTTAGTGTTATATTACACGCTACATTATCTCAGAATTATGGGCATATATCTCCCCAGCTACACCCAGGAAAAGCTCTCATACTCTGTTGCATCCTGAATAATCCCTGTGAGCAAAGGTCATGGAGGAGACCTAGTGATCTAGGAAGTCACTTAAAATAAAAGCTATAATAAAATAAAACCTAAAGGACTATCTAGGCCCAAATAGCTTACATGTAAGGCACGTTTTTTAAAGAGAATCACCTGATTCAGAAATAGCCATATAGTTTGGGAAGACACAATTAGCTACGGCTGCAATAACAGTGAAGCTAATTCAGTTTTGGCAGCCACTTTACAGCATACACATACTGACATAGAGACTAAAAGTGAATCATTTGGGTTTCTGCCAGGATGATCAATTACACCTGACAATAATCTTTCCTCACCACAAACAGAAAGTCAAGAAGAAAATTGAACAGTGGGACTAACAAACCATGGTGGAGAGAGCATGGGCTCTGGAGCCAGAAATCTATATACCAAAATCCCAGCTCAACTCCTTACAATCTATGTGACTTTGGGTAGGTTAAACAACCTTCTCTGAGTTTTAGTTTTCTCTTCTAGAAAAATGGGGAAAATAGTACCTACTTCATAAGACTCTTAAGATAATGCAACAAAGTGCTTATGATAGCACCTGGAACATTATATGGGCTCAATAAATAGGAGTCATTATTGTTACCCAATGAAATGACTACAATTCAGATAATATGATGCATAAGGAGAGCAAATACATTTCTTAATAAATTTGTCACCAGGCTTTAAAATGACAACTATAGAAGTGTAGCTAAGAATAGCCACAAAGAGAACAGTCTATAAGGTAAAGTTCTTCTTGGGTATAAATTAAACTCACACCTGGAACATACCACCACACTTCTTTGTGTTCTCCAAGAAATGATCTCAAATCAGGTTCCCCTAGGATGAAAAAAACAAAAATCACCCAATCTTAATTTTTTGTGTTTAGTTTTATTTGATACAGAATAATATCCAAATTGTGTGGATGCTTTAAAGTGTCCTGTTATTATGACCCCAATCTCTTTCATGACACCTTTTTATTGCAGTCAGGCAAACCCACCCTTCATAAAAATGCTCCCTCTTCTATATACCCTTCTCAGATTCCAACGCCAGTTCCAGAGAGCACATTCTCCCTCCTCTTTGCCCATTTCAAATCCCATTTACTCCTTTGGAGCCAAAATTAAAATTCAAGTCCTCCAGAAAGCATACCCGGATTGGTCTGGAAGATGACAATTTCAAAACTACAGCATTTCCAGGGTTAGGCTTGACCTTCCTTACATATATCAACCCCCAAGCCCATCAGTATTAGAAACTTTTTGCACGCGTTTGTAATAATAAAATAATTAATACAGTCTGTTTCGCACAGTCTACTTTATTCCACAGTCTGTGTGCCCCCTAAATCTTTTTCAACCTTAGTGCTGTTATGAGTCGTGTTAGAAACCTCGATAGCGCTTGGTTTTTAAAATCGGTCTAACTTGCCTTTGACTCTCACCAGAACACTGCACTGAACTTTAAGGAGAAACCCTTTCCACTCCAAAGATCTGGTCAGGGCAGGGGCGGGTGGTTGGAAGGGCCAATAAAGAGATGGCGACGATCTTTGTATCACCAGCAAGGAAGCAAAAAGTGAAATTTGGACAAAAAGTCACGCCCTGAGCGTGCGAGGAATTCCCACACCCCCAGAGAAAATTGGGGAGTGTGTACGTTAGAAAGGGTGTGTGCCCAAATCTGAAATGTAAATTGAGGGAAGCGAGGAAAGAGATCATCCAACTCCTCTAAGTAGTAAGGGGAGTCCAGACGCCGCCTAGGGAAGACCCTGGTCAAGAACCCTAACTTCAGATCTCGGAGGAGGTACAGGACGGGAGCGAGGATACACGATAGCGTCTTGGGGGATTAAAGACTGCAGACTAGGTGGAGAAATAGAGAGCGCGCGCTCCCGAGGTTCCAAGCTCCAGGAAACGGGCGCGGAGGGCTCAGCAGCCCACCCCCGACTCCCAGGCCCGACACCCCCTCCCCGGCAGAGGCGGAGCTGGGCGGAGTCGGGCGCCGAAGACAACGGCCCGGAAGCACCCTCCTCCCTAGGCCCCTCGGTCCCACACTCCCCAACCACAGCCGCTCGGGCTTTCTGCCTCTCTGACCTCCAGCTCCCCGGCTACCGAAGGGGCTACTCCTTATACTGCCGCGGAAAATCGGGCCGGCGTGACAGCTTCTGAGAGCGTAGTGCCCTCGCCGCGCCCCACACCACGCAACTGTCTTCTGAACTCCCCGCCTCTCGCTAGCCGGCTTGGGCCCGGCACTCGGGCCCAGGGCTGGACTCTCACCCACATCGCGGCCGCTGCAGCATTTCTTATTGGTTACTGGTCACCAGGGAAGCAGGAGGCCCAAACCCTTGTCCTCATGGGAAATGTAGTTTCAGGTCGCTGGAGGCTGTCTTCCTGGGGTATCCAATATTGGCATTGGCGGAGAGACTCAGGTGAAGGCAGGGGATTGTGGGAGATGAAGTCGAGGCACTTCTTTCGGTATACCCACAGTTTCTCCATCCAGTCCGATCGTCCCCTGAGTTCAGATGGAGGAGGGTATTCTGGGTGTTGTAGTTTGCGGTGTACTGTCCTACAGAATCTACCTTCTTGGGGTATGGGATTGTGCTTGTGGGGTTAGATGAAGGTTCTAGATTTATTTTACCTTTTGGTTAAGCTCTTAGCGTTTGGGGGGCGCTTTATATCATGATTTAAAATTCTCATTGACTTTTGATTGAATGACTTTTTAAAAATATTATGTTCCGATAAGCTTACAATTGTAACTGGTCCTTTAAAACTGTCAAAGTATGTTCTATGTGAACCATCTGCATTAGAATGACTTCAGAGGCTCTGGAGAAAATGTATACTATGTTTCCAGTTGGGTATCACATTTTTCCCTTTGAATTGTAACTGGTCCTTTAAAACTGTTAAAGTGTATTCTGTGTGAACCATCTGCATTAGAATCACTTCCAAGGTCCTAGAGAAAATGTATACTGTGTTTCTAATTGAGTACCATATTTTTCCTTTTGAAGTAGGGCATGATAGGCATATAAATGTGATCAAAGCCAGCCCAGAAGAATCCCATTTAACCCATAATGAAGCCACATTGTTGCCATGAAGAACAGTGGCCACATCACTGATGTCATGCAACAATTTAGAACAGATAGAGAATACAACTTGAATAATAAGAAATAAATGTATATTTCTTTAAGAAACTATTGTTTAGTAAAGATGTGTTAATAAGCCCGATAAATAAATAGATGGAGACCACTAGCACTTTCAAGTGATTTAAAGGTTGAGGAAAATGGTGGCTTATTAAGGCTAATTTTACTCCTAATTTTTGACTTTTTTTTTTCCTTTCCAGAGGTGAATCCTTAATAGCTGAAAGGATCATTACAGTTGGGTTACTACAATTTTACTCATTAGAACAACCTTTTCACTCACAAGTGGAATGAATGCAAAGAAAGAGGAATTGCATTTTGCTAAGGTAATTAATTGCCTAAAATTTTAAAAGAGAAGTGAAGGAATAAATGGACTTAATAGATTGAATAATTTACTCAGCAAACTGCTTTGTTCAAGGCTCCAGACTAGGCACTGTTGCTACAGAATTGGAAAACAGCCCTTGCTCATAAGTAGTTCACAATCTAGGACAGGAGAGAGAGTATACATTGTGCAAAGTGCTCTAAAAAGGTCTACATGCGGTTCTACAGGACCATAGAAGTGGAAGAACTCATTCCACTTCTGGAGGAAGCCATGCTTGAATGATGAGACTTGAAGGACTAGTAAGCTATTTGGGGTAGGGAGGTCAACCATATTTCATACTGAGGAGTAAGAATGTGAGAGAGTGCAGAGAACACTCTCCCTCCACCCCTACTCCCCAAAAAAGATGTTCCACGTTGCAGGAGCTAGAACAGGAAGGAATAGGAGGCCATGTCAATGAGGTCAAAATTTAACCTGAAAGCAGTGGAGAACCATTAAAGGATTTTAAGCAAGGACATGGTATGATCAGATGGACTTGGTGATAACTTGGATATGGAAAGTAAGGAAAGGGAAGGGGTCTATTGTTACTCTCAAGTTCTGATTTGGAAGACTGAGTATGTGGTAGTACCACTCATTTAATTAGGGAAGCCTGAAAGAGTAGCAAGTTTTGTGATGGATAGGAGAGATTAAGTTTTGGACACTTTAAATTTGAGGAGTCTATGGAGCATTGGGGTGGAGATACCCAGTAGGCTGCTAGGAGGTGTAGGTCTGAAGCATAGGAGAGAGGTCAGGGTTGGAACTAAACATTTGAGAGACAACAGTATATAGCTGGCAAGTAAATAAATAAATATGGATTAAATTTCACTTGGAGAGTGTTTAGAATAGTAATTTTTAGAAGGGCAGAGATTAAGAATGGAACCCTAGAAAACAACGATATTCAAGTAGTAGGTAGAGGAAGTCAAGGCTCCTTGCCTTCAAAGGAGGCTGAGAAGAAATGGCCAGATAGGCGAACCAAGAGAAAATAAAGTGTAACTATTAGAATATAACACAGAGAGGTCAAACAAGAGGACAGAAGAGTAACATGGAACTACTCATTCATCCATTCAACAAATATTCGTTCAGTACCTGCAACATTCCAGGCATAATTCAAGGTGTTGGGAACAGAGAAGTAGGGGAAAAAACCACATAACATCCCTTCCCTTTGGAGCTCATATTCTAATAGGGAAAAAATGAATTAACAAGACTAATAATGAAAATATATAGCTATGACAAGTAATATTTCTGCAAGTCTTATTAGAATGGATATGTGTGTATATGTGTATTACACATACAAAGGTGAGACTCTTGATCTATTGTGGGTAAAAAGTATGCTTGAAAATACATTTAGGAAAAAAAAATAACTGAGTATAAGAACACAAATTTGTGAAATAATGTTCCAGGGTATGTTAGTGTGATTGGATTTATAGATCAATCAGTAGGCCAAGGTTAAGGCTTTGTCAACAGATAGTGTAAAACTCAAGTCTTGGCCACGGTTCAGGTTTATGAATGTGGAATGTGTTTGGCTTCAGTTTTTGCTTAGATTAAGGCTTAATCATTCTGTTGCTATCTTTACAAGTCAGTGTGGATCCCTTGCTAGAGGACCCTGGATCCAAATTTAGGGCTCAGTCTGACATCAACATCAGTCCCCAGAGGTATAGCTATGGTTCAATCTGTGTCAAGGATCAGAGTCTTTGACTGGTATGAAAGTTCACTTGGAAGCTGTCATTAGTCCAGCGTGGCTTGGATTATATCTCATTGTGAAGCCAATGTACAAGATTTGGGTTCACATTTTAGCCAGTATTACTATTTAGTCTGTATGTAAGAAGAGGTTTTATTCTTGTTAGTGCTGTCTGTGGACCAGCCTCAGAGAGACACCCAAGGATAGGGCTCAGCTCAAGGTTTGACTTTCGCTTTTTGGTCAGCATTGGAATCGCTTTTTTTTCTAGGCTTGGAATTCAACAAAGACCAGTTATGGCTCTGCCAGAAGATGCTGTTCATGCTGATTTTGTTGTCTTGGAAAAGGCTAAACAAGAATTTGAACAAGAGTTATGTTCAGTCTTTTATCAGGTAAAGTTACAATTAGTGTTCATGGTTAGAGTGGATTCTTGGCTGTGGTCAGTGTTAAGGCACAGTGTCTAAATTTAATATTTAGTCTTTTGCCATTTTACACCATCACCTATGATGTGCCCCAGAGTTTTGTCTGAGAGCAATGTTAGCATTTCATCTGTGGACAATATGAGAGTATCAATTGTGGCTGGGATTTCAACTGAGCATATGAACAGGATTTGGGAGCATATCTGGCCAGAGTAAGCCCAAAGTGTAATTTCTGGCTTTAGCCAGTCTCAGTGTTCTGTCTTTGTCGATAGCCCCTATCAGGAATATTCTGCGGAGCTAAGCCAGTGGCCAGTGTTGTACCTTATCCTGTGGCCAGAGCATGGCTCGGTCAGTGACCTGTGTTAGCACTTCAACTTGGCCTGTGTCAGAGTTTATTATGCAGGTAGTGGTCCCATTTTGACTTTGTATAGAGTTCCTGTTCACTGAGTGCTGCTGGTAGTGCTATCTAATTAAGCTTTTATTTGTCTATTAACATTTTGGTCTGTATAATTGCAATATTATCCCATACACAGTACACTTAGTCTTTGCTTATTTAGATAGTTTAAGGAGGCTTATAATGATCAGTAGCTGGACTGAGGTTTGGGGCAACAAGTTATGAAATATTTTTAGATAGGCCCTTTAATAAGGATATTGGTTTGCTGTGGCAATACTGTTGATTGTTTAGCCCAGTACCTTTAAAATATCTCCTTTCCATATATTCCTCAAAGGACAGACTCTCAAAGCTAATGCTACATTTTATCAGGTGTTTTCTTTTAAATCAATGAGGCACAGAAAGAAATATGGTTTGATTTATGGAAAAGTTTATTCTCCTGATTAAGAACAAAAATCATGGGCAATTCCCCATCCAATTTTTAAAAGTGATATTGAGATATAACTGATACTCAAAAAATGCCACATATTTAATGTATACATTTTGATGAGCTTGGACTTATGTATATACCTATGGTATCACCATAATCAAGACCCTAACATATCACCTCCAAAACTTTGTGTGTGTGTGTGTGTGTGTGTGTGTGTGTGTGTGTGTGTGTGTGTTGTGGTAAAAATGTTTAACATGAGATCTATCCTTGTAACATATTTTAAAGTACACAACACTATACTTTTAACTATAGACACTATGCTATAGAACAGACATCTAGAACTTATTCATCTTGCAAAACTGAAACATACTCACTGCCCCCAATCCCTGGCAATCACCATTCTACTCTCTGCTTCTTTGAGTTTGACTATTTTAGAATTCTCATATAAGTGGAATCATGCAGTATTTGTCCTTCTGTGACTGGCTTTTTTATTTAGCATAGGGTCCTCTGTATTCATCTGTGTTGTCACAAATGGTAGAATTTCCTTATTCTGTAAAAGCTGAATAATATTCCATTGTATTTATATACCACATTTTCTTTATCCATTCATCTATTGATGGACATTTAGGTTGCTTCTATATCTTAGCTATTGTGAATAATGCTGCAATGACCATTGGTGTATAAATATATTTTTTAGATACTGATTGCATTTCCTTTGGATATATAACCAGAGATGAGATTGCTGAATTATGTGGTAGTTCTATTTTTAATTTTTTGAGGGACCTCCACACTGCTTTCCAAAGTAGCTGCACCATTTCATGTTCCCACCAACAGTGTATAAGAATTCCAATTTCTCCCTCCTCATCAACACTTGTTATGCCTTGCCTTTTTGATAATAACCATCCTAACAAGTGTGAGGTGACATTTCACTGTGGTTTTAATTTGCATTTCCCTGATGATTAGTGACAATGTGCATCTTTTCATATACCTGTTGGCCATTTGTATAAGACCATTTGGAGAACTGTCTGCTCAGTTACCTATGCATTTTATGATTGTTTTTACAATTTCTGCTTAAGAGGAACCTGGGTGGCTCAGCCAGTTAAGTATCTGACTCTTAATTTTGGCTCAGGTCATGATCTCATGCTTAGTGACTTCAAGGCCCACATCAGGCTCTGCACTGACAGTGCCGAGCCTGCTTAGGATTCTCTCTCTCCCTCTCTCTCTGCCCCTCCCCTGCTTGTGCTCTCTCTCTCTCTTTCAAAATAAATAAATAAATAAATAAATAAATAAATAAATAAATAAATAAATAAACATTAAAAATATATTACAAAATAAAAAAATAAAATTTCTGCTTAAAATGCCATTGGGATTTTTATAGGGATTGTATCGGATGTGTACATCACTTTGGGTAGTATGGACATTTTGACAATATTAATTGTTCAATACATGAGGCAGGGATGCTTCTGTATCTATTGATCTACTTTAATTTCATCAAGTTTTTATAGTTTTCAGTGTATACGTCTTAAACCTCCTAGATTAATTTTATTTGTATGTATTTTATCATTTCGATGCTATTATACATGAGATGTTTTCTTAATTTTATTTTCAGAGATTTCATGGTGAATGTATAGAGATGCAGCTGATGTTTGTATCTAATTAGGCTTTTACCAAAGTTTAGGGGTTACCAGTAGCCAGATTAAGGCTTACTGTGAAGAAGGTTTTAGGGCTAAGAGAGTAAACATGTTTCTCAGATAGGCTGTTGATGTTACCTGTCAATTTACAAATAAGGTTAGTGTGAGAATAGACAACAGCTTGTGTTCAGGTTTAGAGTCTCAGGCTGTTGCCAGGCTTTGAGTTCAGAGTGTTCATATCCTGTTGTCAGTTTGGGATTTAGACTCTGGCTACTAGTGTAGCAAGCATTCTGATATCAGTAATAGAGTTCAGTCTGTGCTAATTTTTAGTGCCTCTACTGTGCCCAGTGTCACGGGTATATCACTCCCCAATTTAGGATTAGGTCTGTGGCCAGGCTGATTGCTCAACTGCAAGCTAGTGCTAGGACACATTCTGTAGCCACTAATATAGTGAACTTTGTTTATGGGTTTAAGGCTCAGTCTGTGACAAAGGGTAGTACTCAGTATCAGTTATTAGGTCTAATAATATGAGGAGGGTTCTGATTCAACCATGCAGTGTTAGGAATTGTTCTTTAGACAGGCATAGGGTTCGGTCTTTGGGTCTCAGACTGTGGGCAAGATTTACATTCTTTATCCCAGGGTGGTGCTCAGTATGTGGCCAGCAATAAGGCTCAGATTTTGGCCGTGGTGAGTTGCATGTGCTCAGGGTTACAGTTAAGTCTCTTGCTATGTTTCACACAAAGAATATGAAAAATATTTGCTTTGTTTTGTCCTTAATTCATTTTCAAGCCTTGGGTTCAGTCCTTGCCCAGGGTTAGCAAACAGTTCAGTTTCTGGTATTGGAAATCTGTCTGCGGCTAGGGTTAATGTTGAAGCTGTAGTTGGAGCTGGGATTCATTCTGGGGCTCATATTAAGCCAGGCTCAGTCATTAACCATTTGTGGGAGATCAGTTCCAGTTCCACTTTCAGGGTGAAAACTCATGTTGGAGGTTAGGCTTATGTAGTCAGTCTGTGGTAAGAGTCAGGAATTCAGTCTGTGGCCAGAGATTCCTTTTATAACCAGTTAGAGGCTATAAGATATGGGGGCCAAGTCAGTGGCCAGTGATGAAGCTTAGTCTGTCCCAGGTTCAGTGGATTATTGTGTGGTCATATTTATGAACCAACTATCTGGCCAGGCTTATAATTGGGACTTTGAAAAGAGTTAAGTCTCAGGCTATGGCTATGTTCAGGGTTCTGTGGGCAGGATTAGGGCATATGATGTGGTCAGAATATATTCTCAAGTTTTGTAGATGATTTGGTTTCAATTCTTGGCCAGGATTAAGGCACAGTCTTTGGCCAAGTTTAGACTTCAGTCTCTGTACGTGTTTTTGTCTCTGCATGAGGCCAAGTTTAGTAGTCATTCTGTTGCCAGTGTTGGGGTCATTTTCTGATTAGTGCTAAGTCTGTGGAAATTGTAGCTGGGTTGGTTTCCAAGATCAAATCTCAGGCTGTGACCGAGTTAGAGCCTCAGTCTGTGATCAGGGCTAGAGCTCCATCAGTATCTATGCTGAGCACTCATTTTGTGGTCATGTAGGATATTAAGTATATCCCAGAGTTAGGTCACATTGTGTATAGATCGGGCTTGAGACTCAGCTTGTGACAGGCTATGTCTCATAATAGGTTGGATCTCTGTGTCATGAATTAAGGGCTTATCAGTGGCCACAGTTATGGTTCAATAGGAGATCAAGGCTAGAGACTCCATCAGACACCAATTGTAGGTACTTAGTCTTGGATCAGACGTAGTGAGTATGTGACTGGACTAAAGGACTCCATTGAATCAGGGTTCTGGCCTTGGAGTGTGGCCAGAAATAGGCTCAGTTTATGGGTAGAATTAAGGTCTCCATTTGGGGCTAGGGCTAAAGGCTTAGTGTGAAATTAGGGTTAAGACTTCAAGTCCAAAGTTAGGCACTCAGGCTATGTCTTGGGTTAGTTAGGTGTGTGGTTGGTACCCAGGGTTAAACACAGAAACTGCATTCAGTGTTGGCAGCTTGGTCTCTGATCAGACTTAAAGAGACCAGCTGCTTAGGATGTGGTGTAATAGCAGTTTGTTAATTATATCTGAATAAAGTTGTCATAAAAAAAGGTTAAAAGAAAAGAAGATTCCTACAAATGAAATAGCAGCCATGATACAAGGAAGGAACCAGGGCAAACGGCTGACTACTGAATCAAGACCAACAGTGTCATTGGTGTTTCAGAATTTTATGTTGGTGGAGCAGGGTGAGCACATGAGACTGAGAGGGAAAGGAAAGGGCTGGTGAATAAGGAGTCGGCACCTCAGGAAAATGGATATGTGCTTCTTATTTTTTAATTTTAATTTTTAAAAACTTTTTAAATGTCTACTTATTTTTGAGAGAGAGTGAGTGAGCAGGGGACAGGCAGAGAGAGAAGGAGCCTGAAGATCCTAAGTACGCTCTGCACTGTCAGCGCGAAGCCCAATGTGGAACTTGAAACCATGAACCGTGAGATCATGACATCACCCAAAGTTAGTCGCTTACCTGACTGAGCCACTCAGGCACCACTGAATGAATAAATGACAGAGAGAGAGAGAGAGAGAGAGAGAGAGAGAGAGAGAGGCAGGCAGAGAGAGAGAGGGAGACATAGAATCCAAAGCAGGCTCCAGGCTTTGAGCTGTCAGCACAGAGCCCAACACAGGGCTCGAACCCATGAGCTGTGCGATCATGACCTGAGCTGAAGTCAGACGCTTAACTGAGCTACCCAGTCACCCCAGGATATGTGCTTCTTAGAGGAGAGAAACTTTTACAAGTTTTCTGGGTGGAAGTAGTGTGAGTTGGAAAACTTCACAAAGAATGGGAACTCCAATTTGCGATGCTCTTCCGTCATGTTCTATGTGCTAGCATTGGGCTTTCCTGAGCTGCCTTTCTCAAGTCCTCCGCCCCCTTTCTTTCCCCACACCATACTGATCTCATTGTATCATACTCCCTGTATGTTCAATAAATATTTGTGGGATGTATGCACATGTTTGTTTCTACTTATATTCTCCTATTGAGGCTTCATGGCAGTCCTTTGTGATGAGTGTTCTTATTCCCATTATACAGACAAGGAAACCAGTTAATGCTACTTTAAAAACCTCAAAAGTGTCACACAGCTAGTAAATGCAGAGCCAGGTTTTGAATCCAGCTTTATCTTATTTCCATCTCCTATTCTGCTTACATGCCACTGCTTTGCCTGTAATAAGCTTGTGGGATTTATATTTCATCTTCACCCCTTGATTTTATAAACTTTGTCTCATTTAAAGTGGTTCTTCTTATTATCCCCTTGTCACACTTGAAGAAACATGTTCAGAGAGGTTACGTGATTTTCTTAAAGTCACACAGCTAGTGAGTGGCAGAGCTGAGATTAGAACCTCTCTGACCTCTGACCCTCAGTGGAAGATTTTTCCTTCCTAGTTTATCATGCTGCCTCAAAATACCTTAGCCTCCAGGATGGACATTTTGGACTTGGTGCAGGCTGATGTAGGGAAGGGTTTAGTGGTAGGAATATGTTAGGCTTCCATTCTGTCATTTATTACAGTGATTTGAACCTGTGAGGAATTGAGAGCACCCACAAAGAGCTATACAACAAGCTCCATGGGAGTACATGTAGCTGCAGGGCACCCCCTCCGAGAGAATCCCTCCCTGAGTGTAAGATAAAAATTACTGATGGTGTGTTGTATCTATGAAGGGTAAGGGGGATGGAAAAAAGGTAGATGATCACTGACATAGGCCTTCACATTTTTGTCTAGCCCAAGGACCAGCCTTACAAATAGTATTTCTAAGGGAATTAACAGCCAACTTTCCATAATTTCCACAGTCAAGTCTTGACTTGGCTTATCGACATTGTATCAGGCATCCATATCTTCCCCTAGGAAGTTTATATGCTGAGGTCAAGAGGGATTGATTATGTTTCTGCCTTCAGTATGGCAGGGGAAACTCCTACTGGACGTACAGAATACCATCAAGTAGACCAACATAATTGTAGTGGTAATCCTAGAAGGAGAAAAGACAGAGAAAGGAGCAGAAAGAACATTTGGGGAAATAAGGGCCAAAAACTTCCTTATTTGATGAAATACATGAGTCTATGCATCCAAGAACTCAAAATAGAATAAACTTAGAGGCCCACTTTTCTTTTTTTTTCAGCTTTATTGAGGTATAATTGATAAATAAAATTGTAAGATATTTCAAGTGTACAATGTGATGATTTTAGATATATATACATTGTGAAAGGATGCCCCTCATCATGGTAATTAACATATTTACTACCTAACATGTTTGTATTAATTAATTAATTAATTAATTATTTTGGTGAGACCATTTAAGTTCTACTCTCTTAGAAAATTTCAGTTGTACAATTCAGTGTACTTTCCAACAGTATGGTTTACACATATTCTTTGACTACAGTGCAGTATCCTTTCTCCAGATAAAATTTTGTGCATGAAGTCAATACATTAAAAAAGCAAATCAGAGCTCTTTGTTCTAGTTCTTGCTTCCTGATGCCACCCATGGTCAACACTTGGCCCTGGTGTATGAAGGGCTGCTATCCCAGGATCATGTTCTCTGCGAGTACAGTAGGAATACCTTTGCCTTAGGTGATCCACAACCCTACAATCAAAGTCATGTACACTTTGGGGACACGAGGCTGGAGGAAGTGTGTAATCTCTGGCTGGAGAAGGTGCAAAATGGACTTCCAATCCACAACTAAGGAGCCTTCAGCATGGCCTTGTTATTGAATATCAGTGACTTTTCTTTGTTCTCATTCTTGACTTACCCAACCATGGACTATGTGATCCCCAAATTCAGTAATTTGTAAAAACCAAAAGTTTCATAAGTTTTGGCACCAAAACTCATTAGACAGCAAAACTTGACCTAAACTTATGTGACGCTATTTATAGTCTTAACCTATTTATGTGACTTTGCATTTTACTATGAAATACTAACGTGTTTGTAACACCAATCAAGGGTGTTGTGTAAAATACCATATATTCACCATATAACCTGTCTAAAATACCTCCAAATTACTGATTTCAGAAAATATCTGACTCTAAGGATTCTACATGAGGCATTTTGGACATGTACATCCTTTCTCCTTTCTGTCTCATTCTAATGCCACCTTCCTTATTTTATCTCATACCTGGCAACATCTGCCAAGGCCAGGGAATGGGAGCACTGAATTTTTTTGCAGTAAAGCTGCATATCATAAAATAAATAATATTAAGTTAAATGAGTATGACACAGGAGGAAGTGCTAAGCAAAATAATAACTTTATTTTTTTCTCCCATCCTAGGTTTATATTTAAGGTAATATCCCCCCACACCATATTGACAAGCTCACTAGGGTTCTCTATATAGGGATCCACTTGTAATCCAGCCAGAAGCAGGGTCTGGATGCTAAGCTCAAAACCTGATAACTACTACTGCTACTGTACTACTAACATTGAGTACAACTTGGTAAGTTCTTGTTCTAAGACTTAGAATTCAAACTCTTTAAATGTATTGGCTTATTTAACCTTCATAACAGTCTTGTAAAATGGGTACCATTATTGTTATAACCTCAATTTTACAGACAAAGAAACTGAAGCAAGAAAGATCAAGTAATATATTCAAGTCCACACAGCTAAGAATTAGCCAAGGAAAGAATTTGATACACATTGTGTCTGTTTCCTTTGTACCTTCACCATCTTTAGAAATTGGCTTATGGCATAACTTAATGAACAGACTACACAGACAGTGTGCAGGGTGGCAGGGAGGCTGGATGAGCTGTGAGTCAGGGCAGCCAGCCAGCTACCCTCCATTGCGGGGAACTAGCAAGGCCAAGATAATTTCATACCCATTTTTCCTATGGAGGCAGGAATGTGGAATTTATTATGAGATTTCTTGATGTGACGATTTGGCTGGAAAAGCAGACCTCATGGAAATATTCCCTCACTGAATGGGTGTGTTGATGGGTATATATTTATTTATGTGCATGCGTGGGTATGCATTTACATGCACGATTCTGTGTCATCTAGCATGTAGCTGTTAAGTATCGTACATTGGTTCTCCAATGTTAGTCTAATGTCGATTACCTGGACAAAGCCTCCAATATTCCTGGAGCCTATCCTCAGAGATTCTGATTCAGCTCAGCTTGAAGGGGCATGTAACTACTTGTTACATGCACCGGAAATAATTCTAATGCAGATGGTTGATGCAGACCACATTTTGAGAAACAGTGGGATAATCATTTAGCATGACCACTGGAGCCAGGCTGCTAGTGAATGTGGTTCTAGGCTGCGGCAAGTCAAGTGGCCTCTCTCAACCTCAATTTTCTCATCTGTGAAAAATGATTCACAGTACCTGCCACATGAGGTTCCTATGACAATTGAATGGCATATATTTATTTAAAGCATGTCTCATTTGATGTGCCTGACCCATTATAAGTGCTCAATAAATAGCACCTCTTATTATTCCTGTACATTATTTCTGTTAATCACCACACCGGGAGGAATCATACATGGTCTCTGCCCTCTAGTACTTACATAGAGAAGACTAAAGCACATGAAGAAACTAAGAGAACATTTAAACATGTTAAATTGTGGGATGTTGACTTTAAGAGTGAGTAGTAAATAGGAATCTTGAGAGATTGAAGTGACTGAGTGCCAGTAAAGGGTTCGCACCTTGTCCAGAGGGCTTCAGTGTAATCAAAAACTGCTAATAATAAGATAAGTGTAGTGCCACAATTATATAAATTAGGATGGCACTTTTGACATGTCAGATATTCATAGAAGCAAGAGGTCAACTTTGGCTGGAGAAATCAGAGAGAGATTCATGGAGGTGTTAGACATTGAATAGGACCTCCGTGGATGGGGAGGGTTTGAATGGGTGGGGAAAAGGGGAATAGGACATTGCTAGGAGAGGAGATAGCCTGTGTGTGGTCATAGAGACAGGAATAGAGAGGACACGCAGGCGGCATCTGTCACATTGTGTTCCTGGAGTTGTGCACCAGAGGGCGCTAGTCACATAGCCCACAATGATCATGACAATGATAATGGAGCCTCTGGCCCCCTACCCCAGAATTGTGCATTGCATTGCGCTTAGTGTATAATAGTAAGTTGTGAAGAGGTAGGGAGGGGCCAATTCCTGGGGGGCTACTATGATTGGGAATTTTGGCTGAAGCCTATAACCTCACTCCCCAAGAAGGTTTTAAAGAACCCAGAAAGCTGAAAAGGTGGAAGAGGTTGCAGACTGCATGAGAGGCAGTAAGGGTAGGTTTGGGACAATGGGCCTGTGTCCCAGGCAAACTGGAGGTGGGGTGTTGCTCTTGTATCCCTTTTCCAAGATAGTAAAGGGAGACACAGTTACCCAAGTCTCTGGACACTTTGCCTGTACCCTTGGCTTCTGACATCCTGGCCACTTTGCCAGTGGCCCTATGGTAGGAGAAGACTTCCATTCATTTAGAGAGCATTTATTTGGTAGCTTCTTTATGCCTAGCTCAGATCTATTAAATGACTCAGTTTGGCTGACACTTCATGGACTATAGGTAACACCTGTGCCCATCCTTCTACTTCACCCTGACCATGTTCTGTAAAGAAAAGTCAGGATGATTAGCCCCACATTATAAAGGCAGAACCTAAGTCTAAGGAGCATGGTGACTCAACCTAGCACATGAAGTTAGTGAGTGATGTCTGCTCACAACCCAAGTTTTCTGACTTGATGACAAGTTCTATTTCTATACTCTCATTGGCTTTCTACAGTATAAAGTGCTATGTAGAGAGAAATACTAATCAAGTAGAAATCACGGTCCCTGCTCTTAAGGAGCCTAGAGTCTTTTGGAAGAAACAAACATACTAGCCTTGTGACTTTAAGCAAGTCTCCCCCCATCTCTTGGTTGTAGCATTTTTTGTAAAATAATGGTCTTTACTATATGACTTCATACTTTGCACATTTCTTGTCCTCCTAGAAATAAACAATTGAGGCACAGAAAGCAGTACATGATGACATGGTGTGGTGGGGTGAAGGATAATTGCTCAGGTCAGTGTGGGGAGCTAGAGTACTACAAGGAAGGAATGCGGAAAATGGGATCAGGGAGAAAGTTCTAGATCCCTTGCTGGTGCTAAAAATGGCTCACTCTGACATCTACAGTGGGCTAGTCCCACAGATAGGCCATATGTTGGCTTTTTGAGACATCTCTCTGCTCATTCATCACCAGCCCCACTGCTGCTCATTGATTTTAGTTACAAATGGGGTTTAATCGACAAGGACATTTTCCAGGAGGATGTCATAGATCCTGTGGTATATCAGAAAGAGTGCAGGGTGAGTAGAAATCTGAAGTCACTGAAGTAACTGTGAACCAGGGAAAGTTCAGGCTCCTAAAACAGCCTGTCTGGAGGGCTTCAGCGTGATCAAGGACTGGTAATAATCGTATAAGTGTATACTACAATTCTATAAATTAAAATAACACTTTCTACATGCCAGGTACTGTTACATGTGCTTTACAGGGAGTAACTCCTTTATTAATTATAATAGCCTTATGTGATAGTGACTATTCTATTCACTGTTTTATAGCTGTAGAATCTGAATCATATTAAGCACTATCTAGCCACCTCTTTTTCTCAGAGCTATTTTCTTGATTCTCTTACTCCACCCTTTACCCCACTGATGATCTGTCCTATCTTTGGATAAAATTTTATTCCAATAATGTTCTAGTGTATAAGATAAAATGCTCAAAGTCTAGAAATTTTGAGGATTCCAGAGTCAAAGTGACTTGAAAATCGAACCAGCCATATCTATCTTCCCTTCTGCTACTCCCCACCTCGTTGACCTGCCCTCAATGGGACATCTTCCAGGAAGTACCAGTGAGTGACTTTGGGGGAAACAGAGCTTAGAAGTGCAGGTGGAGCACCTGTCTCCCAGCTACAGGATTGAGAGGATTTAAAGAACCTTTTTAAAGGGTTTCAGAGACACACTTTATTTTGAAAGCCCTCCTGGCCCAAATGCTGGAAAGGTAAGGTGAGGGAAGCATGAATGAAAAGTATGGGCAAGGCTATAACATGACTATGGGCTAAGATGGTCCATGCAGCATGGTTTGGGGCAGGCTTCAAACAAGAAACAGAACCTCTTCTTCCGTAAGAAAGTCTTATTTGGTTCTCCAGGAAGCTTCTTAGAATTCAAAAGCCTCTTCGGAAGTTTTGCTCAGCTCATTGGCTCCTCGCATTCTCTGGTGCCACCTTGTGGAGAAAAGAGGTAATGACTAAGATATAGGAGGTTGGGCTGTTGAGTTTGGAGGGAAAGATAGGGGAATTGAGTCACATAGGACTACGGGGTAATGGTGTGGTGGGCAGACAATGTGGGGGTCCAGGGCACCTTAAGGGCAACTGGATGCATGGTGAGGCTGGTGGAAAGGGAGTGGAGGAGTGTAGATCGTTAGAGATAATATGTGTAAAGCCCCTGGCCTATAGACCCATCAAAAAGTACTACTGAGTGCTTACCGCATACCAGGACTGACCTAAGAATTTTACATGTGTTTTAAAATTTAATCTTACAGCCATTTTTTGAAGCAGACAAGTAAAGTGAGGCTCAGAAAAGTTAAGTAACTCAGGGAGCTAGTTAGTGGCAGAAACAGTGTTCATGTTTTTAATCATGATGTCATAAATTGTAGCAACTTCTAATGGTAATTATATGATGTGGAATTAGAACAAGGATGAGCATTAAGTACTCTGAGTTTGGGTCAGGCAGGCTCTGGTGCCAGCGGGGGAAAGGGTACGAGTAGTATCATACACCCTACCACCTCTACCATCTGCACCTTCAAATATGGGCTTCCAGTTATGGAATGAAAAGTCACAGACATAAAAGGCACAGCATAAGGAATGCAGTCAATGATATTGTAATAGTGTGTATGGTGACAGATGATAGCTACAGTTGTAGTGAACATAGCATAATGTATAAACTCATTGAATGACTATGCTGCACACCTGAAACTAATGTAACATTATGTGTCAACTATACTAAAAAAAAGTGGGGAAACCAAACAAAGGCTGATTCCCGAGTTCCCCCACCCTCTCCTTCAGCCAGTGAGCACATTTTAGGCACCTACTCTATCCAGGGCTTTGTGAGCTATAAGGGCATTTTTACCCCCAGGAGTCCCAGCATACCCCTATTACTTGTTGCTTCTTCTTCCCCCTCCCCCAACCCTAGGTCTTCTAAAGCCCTCAGATAGAGAAGTGTTTCAATGTGTCTTATTTATTAATTTATTAATTTAATTTAATTTGATTTATTTTTCAATGTGTCTTTTTAAAATTAATTGAAGTGTAGTGAACATACAATGTTACACTACTTTCAGGTGCAACAGAGTGATTGACGACTCTGCACATTATGCTATGCTCACTACAACTGTAACTACCATCTATGCTCTACCTTTCATCCCTGTGATTTATTCATTCCATAACTGGAAGCCTGTACCACTCACTCTCTTTCACCCATTTTGCCCACCCCCCTCCCTACCTCCCCTCTGGCAACCACCAGTTCCTTCTCTGTATTTATGGGTCTGTTTCTGCGTTTTTGTTTGTTCATTTGTTTTGTTTTTTAGATTCCACATGTAAGTGAAATCACAAGGTATTTGTGTTTCTCTGACCTATTTCATTAGCATAATCCTTCCAGGTCCATCCATGTTGTCACAAATGGCAAGATCTCATTTTTTTTTATGGCTGAGTAAATATTCCATTAATATATACCACATTTTCTTTATCAATTCATGTATCAATGGACATTTAGGTTGCTTCCATATCTTGACTATTGTAAACAATGCTGCAGTAAACGAGGGTGCACCTATCTTTTCAAATTAGTGTTTTCCTTCTCTTTGGTTAAATACTTAATAGTGGAATTACTGGATCATATGGTATTACTATTTTTAATTTTTTGAGTAACCTGTTTTCCACAGAGGATGCATTGATTTATGTTCCTACCAATAGTGCACAAGGATTCCCTTCTCTGCACATCCTTGCCAGCACTTGTTATTTCTTATCTTTTTGATACTAGCCATTGTGACAGGTGTTAAGTAATGTATCATTGTGGTTCTGATTTGCATTTCCCTGATGATTAGTTTTGTTGAGCATCTTTTCATGTGCCTGTTGGACATCTGCATGTCTTATTTGAAAAATGTCTATTTAGGTCCTCTTTCCATTTTTAAGCATATTATTTGTTTTTTTGATGTTGAATTATATAAATTCTTTATATATTTTGGATATTAACTTCTTACTAGATATATCATTTGCAAATATCTTCTCCCATTCAGTAGGTTGCCTTTTCATTTTGTTTATGGCTACCTTCACTTTGCAAAAGATTTTAATTTTGGCGTAGTTCCAATAATTTATTTTCACTTTTGTTTCCCTTCCCTTAGAAGACATACCCATAAATATGTTGCTAAGACTGATGTTAAAGAGATGACTGCCTGTGGTTTTTTCTAGGAGTATTATGGTTTCAGATCTCACAGTTAGGTCTCTAATGCAATTTGAGTTTATTTTTGTGTATGATGTAAGAAAGTGGTCCAGTTTCATTTTTTTGCATGTGGCTGTCCAGTTTTCCCAGTGCCATTTATTGGAGACACTGTCTTTCTCCATTGTATATTTCTACCTCCTTGTCATTGATTAATTGACCATCTAAGCCTGGGTTTATTTCTGTGCTCTCTATTCTGTTCTCCTGATCAACGTGTCTATTTTTGTGCTAGCAATATGCTGTTTTGATTACTATAGCTTTGTAGTATATCTGGAAATCTAGGATTGTGATGCCTCCAGATTTGTTCTTCTTTCTCAAAATTGCTTTGATTATTTGGGATCTTCTGTGGTTCCATACAAATTTTAGTATTTTACTCTGTTTCTGTGAAAAACTGCTCTTGGTATTTTGATAAGGATTTCAAAATCCTTTGAAATTGCTTTGGCAAGTATGGACATTTTAACAATATTAATTCTTCCAGTTGTGAGCATGGATATCTTTCCACTTGTTTGCATTGTCTTCAATTTCCTTTTTAAGTGTTTTATAGTTTTCAAAGTATAGGTCTTTTACCTCCTGGGTTAAGTTTATCATAGATATACATCTGCATAGCCAAAGAATATTCCATAAAATTTACACTTCTGCCAGTAATATATGAGCGTTCAAGTTAGTTCACATCCTCATTAACAGTATTAATAGTACTTTCTTTTATAACTTGTTTTATTTCTTATTTTTTAAAATTTACATCCAAATTAGTTAGCATATAGTGCAACAATGATTTCAGGAGTAGATTCCTTAGTGCCCCTTACCCATTTGGCCCAGTGCCCCTCCCACAACCCTTCCAGCAACCCTCAGTTTGTTCTCCATATTTATGAGTCTCTTCTGTTTTGTCCCCCTCCCTGTTTGTATATTATTTTTGTTTTCCTTCCCTTATGTTCATTTCTTTTGTCTCTTAAATTCCTCATGAGTGAAGTCATATGATATTTGTCTTTCTCTGACTAATTTCACTTAGCATAATACCCTCCAGTTTCATCCATGTAGTTGCAAATGGCAAGATTTCATTCTTTTTGATTGCTGACTAATACTCCATTGTATATATATATATACTACATCTTCTTTATCCATTCATCCATCGATGGACATTTGGGCTCTTTCTAAACTTTGGCTATTGTTGATAGTGCTGCTATAATCATGGGGGTGCATGTGTCCCTTTGAAACAGCACATCTATATCTCGTGGATAAATGCCTAGTAGTGCAATTGCTGGATCGTAGGGTAGTTCTATTTTTAGTTTTTTGAGGAACCTCCATACTGTTTTCCAGAGTGGCTGCGCTGCTTGCATTCCCACCAATGATGCAAAAGAGATCCTCTTTCTCCGCATCCTCGCCAACATCTGTTGTTGCCTGAGTTGTTAATATTAGCCATTCTGACAGGTGTCAGGTGGTATCTCATTGTGGTTTTGATTTGTGTTTCCCTGATGTTGAGCATTTTTTCATATGTCGGTTGCCCATCTGGATGTCTTCTTTGGAGAAGTGTCTATTCATGTCTTTTGCCCATTTCTTCACTGGATTATTTGTTTTTGGGTGTTGAGTTTGATAAGTTCTTTATAGATTTTGGATACCCTTTATCTGATATGTCATTTGCAAATATCTTCTCCCATTCTGTCGGTTGCCTTTTAGTTTTGCTGATTGTTTCCTTCACTGTGCAGAAGCTTTTTATTTTGATGAGGTCCCAGTAGTTCATTTTGCTTTTGTTTCCCTTGCCTCCAGAGATGTGTTGAGTAAGAAATTGCTGCAGCCAAGATCAAAGAGGTTTTTGCCTGCTTTCTCCTCGAGGATTTTGATGGCTTCCTGTCTTACATTGAGGCCTTTCATCCATTTTGAGTTTATTTTTGTATATGGTGTAAGAAAGTGGTCCAGGTTCATTCTTCTGCAGGTCGCTGTCCAATTTTCCCAGCACCACTTGCTGAGGAGACTGTCTTTATTCCATTGGATATTCTTTCCTGCTTTGTCAAAGATTAGTTGGCCATATGTTTGTGGGTCCATTTCTGGGTTCTCTATTCTGTTCCATTAATCTGAGTGTCTGTTCTTGTGCCAGTACCATACTGTCTTGATGGTTACAGCTTTGTAGTATAGCTTGCAGTCTCGGATTGTGATGCCTCCTGCTTTGGTTTTCTTTTTCAAGATTGCTTTGGGTATTCGGGGTCTTTTCTGGTAAAATACAAATTTTAGGATTATTTGTTCTAGCTCTGTGAAGAATGCTGGTGTTATTTTGATAGGGATTGCATTGAATATGTATATTGCTTTGGGTAGTATTGACATTTTAATAATATTTGTTCTTCCTATCCAGGAGCATGGAACCTTTTTCCATTTTTTTGTGCCTTCTTCAATTTCTTTCATAAGATTTCTATAGTTTTCAGTGTATAGATTCTTCACCTCTTTGGTTAGATTTATTCCTAGGTATTTTATGTTTTTTTGTGCAACTGTAAATGGGATCAACTCCTTGATTTCTCTTTCTGTGGCTTCATTGTTGGTGTATAGGAATGCAACCGATTTCTGTGCATTGATTTTATATCCTGCAACTTTGCTGAATTCATGAATCAATTCTAGCAGTTTTTTGGTGGAATGTTTTGGGTTTTCCACATAGAGTATCATATCATCTGCGAAGAGTGAAAGCTTGACCTCCTCCTGGCTGAATTGGATGCCTTTTATTTCTTTGTGTTGTCTGATTGCAGAGGCTAAGACTTCCAATACTATGTTGAATAACAGTGGCAAGAGTGGACGTCCCTGTCTTGTTCCTGACCTTAGAGGGACTCTCAGTATTTCCCCATTGAGGATGATATTAGCATTGGGTCATTCATATATGGCTTTTATGATCTCGAGGTATGCTCCTTCTATCCCTACTTTCTTGAGGGTTTTTATCAAGAATGGATGCTGTATTTTTTCAAATGCTTTCTCTGCATCTATTGAGAGGATCATGTAGTTCTTGTCCTTTCTTTTATTGATGTGATGAATCACGTTAATTGTTTTGCAGATATTGAACCAGCCCTGCATCCCAGATATAAATCCCACTTGGTCGTGGTGAATACTTTTTTTAATGTATTGTTGGATCCGGTTGGCTAATACCTTGTTGAGGATTCTTACATCCATGTTCATCAGGGAAATTGGTCTATAGTTCTCCTTTTTAGTGGGGTCTCTGTCTGGTTTTGGAATCAAGGTAATGCTGGCTTCATAGAAAGAGTTTGGAAGTTTTCCTTCCATTTCTATTTTTTGGAACAGCTTCAAGAGAATAGGTGTTAGCTCTTCCTTAAATGTTTGGTAGAATTCTCCTGGAAAGCCATCTAGCCCTGGACTCTTGTTTTTTTGGGAGATTTTTGATTATTAATTCAATTTCTTTACTGGTTATGGGTCTGTTCAGATTTTCTATTTCTTCCTGTTTCAGTTTGGGTAGTGTATATGTTTTTAGGAATTTGTCCATTTCTTCCAGATTACCCATTTTATTGGCATAAAATTGCTCATAATATTCTCTTATTATTATTTTTATTTCTGTTGTCTTGGTTGTGATCTCCTCTCTTTCATTCTTGATGTTATTTATTTGGGTCCTTTCTTTTTTCTTCTGGATCAAACTGGCTAGTGGTTTATCAATTTTGTAAATTCCTTCAAAGAACCAGCTTCTGGTTTCATTGATCTGTTCTACTGTTTTTTTGGTTTCGATGGCATTGATTTCTGCTCTAATCTTTATTATTTCCTGTCTTCTGCTGGTTTGGGGTTTTATTTGCTGTTCTTTTTCCAGCTCCTTAAGGCATAAGGTTAGGTTGTGTCTCTGAGATCTTTCTTCCTTCTTTAGGAAGGCCTGGATTGCTATATACTTTCCTCTTATGACCACCTTTGCTGCGTCCCAGAGGTTTGGGGTTGTGGTGTTATCATGTTCATTGACTTCCATATACTTTTTAATTTCCTCTTTAACTGGTTGGTTAGCCCATCATTCTTTAGTAGGATGTTCTTCAGTCTTCAAGTATTTGTTACCTTTCCAAATTTCTTCTTGTGGTTGATTTTGAGTTTCATAGCATTATGGTCTGAAAATATGCACGGTATGATCTCAATCTTTTTGTACTTACTTAGGGTTTATTTGTGTCCCAGTATGTGGTCTATTCTGGAGAATGTTCCATCTGCACTGTAGAAGAATGTATATTCTGCTGCTTTAGTATGAAATGTTCTGAATATATCTGTTAAGTCCATTGGGTCCAGTGTGTCATTCAAAGCCATTGTTTACTTGTTGATTTTGATTAGATGATCTGTCCATTGTTGTGAGTGGGGTGTTGAAGTCTCCTACTATTATGGAATTACTATTGATGAGTTTCTTTATGTTTGTGATTAACTGATTTATATATTTCAGTGCCACCACATTTGGCGTATAAATGTTTACAATTGTTAGGTCTTCTTGGTGGATAGACCCCTTGATTATGATATAATGCCTTCTGCATCTCTTGATAAAGTCTTTATTTTAAAGTCTAGATTGTCTGATATAAGTATGGCCACTCTGGCTTCCTTTTGTTGACTGTTAGCATGATAGATGGTTCTCCATCCCCTTATTTTCAAAAATTTTTTAATGTTTTATTTATTTTTGAGACAGAGAGAGACAGAGCATGAGCAGGGGAGGGGAAGAGAGAGAGGGAAACACAGAATCCGAGGCAGGCTCCAGGCTGTGAGCTGTCAGCACAGAGCCTGATGCAGGGCTTGAACTCACAAACTGCGAGATCATGACCTGAGCCGAAGTTGGACTCTTAACCGACTGAGCCACCCAGGTGCCCCTCCATCCTCTTATTTTCAATCTGAAGGTGCCTTTAGGTCTAAAGTGTGTCTCTTGTAAAGCATATAAGATGGATCTTGTTTTCTTTTTTTTTATTAAAAAATTTTTTTAATGTTTTTATTTATTTTTGAGACAGAGAGAGACAGAGCATGAGCAGGGGAGGGGCAGAGAGAGAGGGAGACACAGAATCTGAAGCAGGCTCCAGGCTCTGAGCTGTCAGCACAGAGCCTGTTGCGGGGCTCAAACTCATGGACTGTGAGATCATGACCTGATCTGAAGTCAGATGCCCAACTGACTAAGCCACCCAGGTGCCCCAATGGATCTTGTTTTCTTGTCCATTCTGTTACCCTATGTCTTTTGATTGGAAAATTGAGTCCAGTGACGTTTAGAGTGGATACTGAAAGATATGAATTTATTTTCATTATGATGCTTGTAGAGTTGGAGTTTCTGGTGGTGTTCTCTGGTCTTTTCTAATCTTTGTTGCTTTTGGTATTTATATATATTTTTTCATCTTTTCTCCCCTCAGAGAGTCCCCCTTAAAATTTTTTGCAAGACTGGTTTAGTGGTCACAAACTCCTTTAATTTTTGTTTGTCTGGGAAACTTTTTCTCTCTCCTTCTATTTTGAATGACAGCCTTAAGGGATAAAGAATTCTTGGCTGCATATTTTTCTGATTCAGCACATTGAATATATCCTGCCACTCCTTTCTGGCCTGCCGCGTTTCTGAGGATAGGTCTGCTGCAAACCTGATCTGTCTTCCCTTATAGGTTAGGGACTTTTTTCCCTCGCTGCTTTCATAATTCTCTCCTTGCCTGAGTATTTTGTGAATTTGACTCTGATATGCCTTGTTGATGGTCAGTTTTTGTTGAGTCTAATGGGGGTCCTCTGTGCTTCCAGGATTTTGATGTCTGTGTCTTTCCCCAGATCAGAAAAGTTTTCCACTATGATTTGCTCACATAACCCCACTACCCCTATTTCTCTCTCTTCCTCTTCTGGGACCCCTATGATTCTGATGTTGTTCCTTTTTAATGAGTCACTGATTTCTCTAATTCTTAAATTGTACCCTTTTGCCTTAATCTCCTTCTTTTTTCTTCTGCTTCATTATTTTCCATAAGTTTGTACTCTATATCGCTGATTCTCTGTTCTGCCTCATCCATCTTTGCCGCCGTGGCATCCATTCATGTTCACAGCTCAGTTATAGCATTTTTTATTTCATCCTGACTAGATTGTACTTCTTTTATCTCTGCAGAAATGAATTCTGATCTATTTTCGACTCCAGCTAGTATTCTTATTATCATGATTCTAAGTTCTGGTTCAGACATCTTGCTTGTAATCTGTGTTGGTTAAATCCCTGGCTGTTGTTTCTTCGTGCTCTTTCTTTTGGGGTGAATTCCTTCATTTTGTCATTTTGAAGGGGAAAAGGAATTAATGAGGTAGAAAAATTAAAATAAAAAAATTAAAATTAAAAACATTAAAATTAAAAAATTAAACACACACACACACAAATCTAATAAATGATGCTAGATCCTAGGCGTGTTTTGGTCTGGGTGTTGAAAGTGGTTTGACAGATTGGAGGAAAAAAAGGGGGGGGGAGGAAATCGTTTGAGAATTTGAAAAGATTAATACAGGGGCGCCTGGGTGGCTCAGTCGGTTAAGCGTCCGACTTCGGCTCAGGTCATGATCTCACGGTCCATGAGTTCGAGCCCCGCATCGGGCTCTGTGCTGACAGCTCAGAGCCTGGAGCCCATTTCAGATTCTGTGTCTCCCTCTCTCTCTGCCCCTCCCCTGTTCATGCTCTGTCTCCCTCTGTCTCAAAAATAAATAAACGTTAAAAAAAATAAAAAAAAGAAGATTAATACATTGAGGTGGACTAAAAAGAGATGATGGGAGTAAAATAAGATTTGAAAAAATTTACACAAGGGGCACCTGGGTGGCTCAGTCAGTTACGTGTCCGACTTTGGCTCAGGTCATGTCCTCGTGGTCTGTGAGTTTGAGCCCCACGTCGGGCTCTGTGCTCTGTGCTGACAGCTCAGAGCCTGGAGCCTGTTTCAGATTCTGTGTCTCCCTCTCTCTCGGACCCTTCCCCGTTCATGCACTGTCTCTCTCTGTCTCAAAAATAAATAAACATTGAATAAAAATTTAAAAAAAAAGAAAAAAGTTACACAAAAGTAAAGAATATAGTAGAAAAAAATTAAAGAAAAATATTTTAATAAATATTAAAAATAAAAACGAAGTTTTTCTCTTTCTGCATTCAAGAAAAAGAAAAGAAATGAAAAACAGAAAAAAGAGAAAAAGAAATCATTTGAAAATTTGAAAAGGTGAATACACTGAAGTAGACTAAAATAAAATGATGGAGGTAAGATAGAATATGAAAAAATTTACACAAAAGTAAAAAATATAGTAAAAAAAAATAAAGAAAAATATTTTTAACAAAAATTGAAAATAAAAATGAGTTTTTTCTCTTTCTGTATTCAAGAAATAGAAAAGTAGTGTAAAAGAGAAAAAAGAAAGAAAATTGAATGGATGGAACTGCTAACAGATTGAAATAGGACTGAAATGACTTCATTTTCCCCTAGAAGTCAGACTATGTAGCTCTTTATAATCCATAAACTAAGTAGGCAGTGAGACTTGTGTTCTTGAAGAGCGAGGTTGGCCCAATTGGACGGTGCTCAGTGTAACGGCTTTGTTCTCTACTAGATGGCGCTGCTAGCCTACTGGGGTGGATTGTTGCGGCCCTGGTAGGTGTGTATGAAAATGCACAGGAGCAGTGAAAATGGCGCCACCAAGCTACCCAGTCTGTTTTCCCAGATCAGCAATCGTGCATCCGTCCTCCGTCTTCAGCTTTTGTCCACTCCCTGCTTCTTCACTGTCCGTGACCAAGCCCCAGGCAGTACCTCTCTCCCGAGTTTTGTCTCAGATGTGGCTGTTTTCCCTGGCCCCTTACTTCAGAAGGACTGCGGCTTTGACCCATTCTGCCCCTCTGCAGGAGGGTCTCACTGAGCAATGGCCAGGTGCAGGCTGCACCCAGGAACATCTACTGGACCCTGCTGCTGCTGGTTCCCCGAGACTGTGACCAGGTGCCAGCCCACCCCAGAAAAAGCTCACGAGATAGTGTAGCAGCAGCTTTTCGGGGATTATGGAAAATCACAACACACATCTGGCACCAGCCTTCACCCTTAATGACCTTGTTCCAGCACCAGTGAATGTGGCTGTTTTCTGGGGTCTGCTGGGACCAGGTGGCTTCAGCAGTCTCCACCAAATGTCCTTCCAGCAGTGGAACCGCTTTTTCCTGTGTGGCTCGGAACCTCTTGGCCCCACTCTGTTCCTGGGTATTCGCCCTTCCCACCAGAGCACCGCCAGGTATGGAGCTGCAGAGTTGCAGACTTTGTGCTACCTTTGTTTAAAGTCTTAATGGAACTTAAACCCTCTCCTTTCTCCCTTTTTAGTTTAGTCCCTGCAGCTGTTTCCAATTTTCCACTTTTTCTCCAGCTGCTTTTGGGGAGGGGTGCTTTTCCTGTATTCTGCCCCCCCCCCCACCATCTCCGTCCTCTCTCCACCTGCAAAAGTGGCTCCCTGCCCACCACTAGCTTCTCTCTTCCCAAGTTCACCTCTCTGTGCCACGTACCTTCTGAATTCTGTGGTTCAGGTTGTGCAGATTGTTGTGTTAATCCTCCAATAAGTTTTTTAGGTGTGTAGGATGATTTAGTGTTGGTCTGGCTGTATTTCATGGACGTGAGACACAAAAAACTTCCATGCTGTTCCACCATCTTGGCTCCTCCCCTATTACTAGTACTTTTAATTGTAGCCATTCTGATTGGGGAGGGGAAAGTATAGATGATCTCTCTATTGCTTTATGTTTCTCTGATGAATAATGATGTTGAGAGCACTTTTAATAAACCTTTTGGTTTATTAAAAAACATTGATTTGTCAATCTTTTTCTTATGTAGGAGTTCTTTATATGTTTTGGATATTTGTCAAAATGTATAAATATCTTCTCCCAGTCTGGCTGGCCATTTCACTCTATTTTTATCTTGTCTTTTGATTAAAAGATTTTCTTAGCTATAATAAAGTCTAATTTATCCACCTGTCTTTTTTGTTTTTTATGCCCTGTTTAAGAAAAACTTGTCTCCGTAAATGTCATAAAATTTTTTTCTATGCTTTTTCTAGAATTAGTGTTTGTGTATAATGTAAGGTAGACATCAAAGTTAATTTTTCCATATGGATATTCACTTGGCCCAGCATTACCATTTCACCTCTAAGTGGTAGTAACACTTCTGTCATAAAGCAACTTACTGCATTTGTAGAACTGTTTCTTGGCCCTCTATTCTCTTCCACTCATCCGTTCATCTATGGTTTCACCAATAACACACTGTGTAGTTACTGTAGCATTATATTAATTGTTGCTATCTAGTACTATGCGTAATCCAGCTTGGTGGTAGTAGAAGACGGTGACTTTCTCCTTCCCTTCTCTACCTCCTTTTTCTCCTCCTCCTTTATTACCTTGGCTATTCTATGGTGTTTGATTTTTCATATATATATTTTTATTTTATTTTATTTTTCATGTTTATTTATTTATTTTTAGAGAGAGAGAGAAAGAGTGCAAGCAGAGGAGGGGCAGAGAGAGAGGGAGAAAGAATCCGAAGCAGGTTCCACACTGCCAGCGAACAGCCCAGCATGGGGCTTGATCTCACACACCGTGAGATCATGACTTGAGCAGAAATCAAGAGTCAGATGCTTAAGCAACTGAACCAGCCAGGTGCGCCTTTCATTTTAAAATCAGCTTGTCAATTTCCAAAAACCTGTTGGAATTTGGAATGCTATTATATTAAGTGCATATGTAAAATTGGGAAGAATTGAAATCTTTCAATATTGTGTCTTCTTGGGGCATCTGGGTGGCTCACATCATGATCTCACAGTTCGTGAGTTCCATCCTTGCATCAAGCCTCACACTGAGCCCCGCATTGGCTTCTGTGCTGCTTGGGATTCTCTCTCTGTCCCTTCTGCTTGCTCCTCTCAAAAGAAAGAAAGAAAGAAAGAAAGAAAGAAAGAAAGAAAGAAAGAAAGAAAGAAAGAAAGAAAGAAAGAAAGAGATAAAGGAAGGAAGGAAGGAAAGAAAGATATTGAGTCTTTTCATTCATGAACCTGGCACATTATTACATTTATTTCTTTTTTAGTTTCTGTGTGCAGTGTTTTATAGATTTCATTGTATAGCTCTTGTAAAATATTATGTAAAATCTATCCCTACATGTTTTTATATTTTGATGCTATTCAAAATGGAATTATTGGGGCACCTGGGTGGCTCAGTCAGTTAAGCGTCCAACTTCAGCTCAGGTCATGATCTCACAGTTCATGGGTTCCAGCCCCACATCAGGGTCTGTGCTGACAGCTCAGAGCCTGGAGGCTGCTTCGGATTCTGTGTCTCCCTCTCTCTCTGACCTTCCCTTACTCATGCTTTGTGTCTCTCTCAAAAGTAAAATAAAAACATAAAAAATAAAAAAATAAAATGGAATTATTTTCTTAATATCATTTTCTCTTTTTTCATTGCTACAATACAAAAATGCAATCAATATTTATATATTGACCTTTTATCCAGCGACCTTGCTAAGTTCACTTATTAGTTCTTGTAGCTATTTTTTTTTCATTAGATTCCCTGTAATTTTCTCAACATTATCCATGTCTGCAAATAATCAGTTTTGACCTCTTCCTTTCTAATCTGAATTCCTTTTATTTCATTTTCTTGCCTTATTGTGCTAGCTAGGTCTTTCAATACAATGTTGAAGAAAAGTGGTGAGAGTGCACAGTTGCCTTGTTCCTGATATTAGGGGGAAGATATTCAGTCTTCTGTTATCTATGATGCTGTATTTAGGTTTTGTGTGGATGTCCTTTATAAGGTTGAAGACGTTCTTTTCTATTTTTACTTTATGAGATATGGGTGCAGAATTTTATCAAATGCATTTTATGCAAATGTTAAGACTGTTATATATTCTTCTTTATCCCATTAATATGAGAACTTACATTGATCTTCAAATGTTAAACCAAATTTGAATTTGTAAGATAAAACCCACTTTGTCATAT
The DNA here is from genome assembly GCF_018350195.1 of Panthera tigris. Taxonomy (NCBI): domain Eukaryota; kingdom Metazoa; phylum Chordata; class Mammalia; order Carnivora; family Felidae; genus Panthera; species Panthera tigris. Next base: position 107,611,643 of record NC_056677.1, read on the forward strand.
ATGTTATGCTTTTTATATATTGCTAGATTCAATTTGTTAATATTTGTTAAGGATTTTTTCATTTATGTTTATAAGGAATAATGGCCTATTGTTTTATTTTATAGTGTTATCTTTGGTTTTGGTATCAGAATAATGCTGACCTCATAAAATGAATTGGCAAGTGTTATTTACTCCTTTATTTTTGAAAGAATATGGTTTATAATGGTGTCATTTTTTTTCTTTTAACATCTGATATACTTAATTTGTAAAACCATCTGGGCCTGGAGTTTTCTTTGTGGGAAAGGTTATAACAACAGATTCACTTTCTTCAGTAGATAAGACTACCCATATTTTTTATTTCTTTTAATGCCAGTATTGCTAAGTGGTGTTTTGAAAGAATTTGTCCATTTTATCTAAATTATCATAAGCATTAAAATAAATTTTTCATAATTTTCTCTATTATTTTAATGCATATAAAACCTATAGATATATACCTTTTATTCTTGTTATCAGTGATTAGTGTTCTTTTAAATCTTGACGTGTCTTGGTATGGTTTTATAAATTCTATGTTAAGGGACAATTTTTTTGCTGAAAAAAATTTTTTCTATTGTACATGACCTCTGTTTGTGTTATCATTTTCTGTCTTCTACATTCTTTAGGTTGGTATTTTTACTGGCTATTTTTAGCTGGAAGATTAGATTACTGATGTTCATTCAATCTTTTTCATTTCAGTGCATTCACTTCAATCTATAACCTTCCTATAGAAACTGATTACCTGAATCCTACATATTTATAGTTTGTATTACTTTTATCATCCAGTTAAAAATACTTTTTATTTTCCACTGTAATGGTTTGATTCCTGGGTTATTTATAAGGTGTTGCTTAATTTCCAAATATTTAGGATATTTTTGGTTATTTATCTGTTGTTGGTTTCTAGTTTGTTTCCATTTTTGTAACAGAAGCTCCCCCATATTGTTTCAATCTTTAAAAAATTGTTGCAACTTGCTTCATCACCCAACATATGGTCCCTTTTGGGAAATATTCTGTGAGGTCTTGAATATAGTGTGTTTTCTGTAATTTTTGCAGATGGTGTTCTATATATATCAATTAGGTCAACTTTGTTGTGTTGCTTACATCTTTTTATAATTATTGACTTTTTTCTCTGCATTTTCTGCAAATTACTTTGCGAAGTGTGTTAAAATCTCCAACTATGGTTGTGAATATGTCTATTTATGCTTTAAGTCAATTTATTTATGCTATATGTTTTGAAGATGTGAAATTATGTGCACAAAAATTTATGTTTTTCATATCTCTCTGTTGAAGATGTATTATGTCCATACAAACTAATGATTTTTATATCTTCCTGTGATTTCCTTTGTTAGAATTACCCTTTGTCATTATGCAATATCCTTCTTTCCTTAAGTATACTTTGAATCATAATAATATAACATTATTACCTTTCTTTCAGTTAGTGCTTGCACGGTATGTATCTTTTCCCAGCCTTTTACTTTTGAATCTTCTCTATACTTAATGCAAAGTGCACAGAATTGGGTTTATAAGGTCTAATTTGAAAACCTTTGTCCTTTTACTAATTTTTTAATTCTATTTGCATTTCTGAGTGTGTTACTGAAGTATAATTTACATATAATAAAATGCACAAATCTTGAGTATACAGCTTAATGAATTTTTATACATGTAAACACCTTGTCACTACCACCAGACCAAGATATAGAATATTTCCAGCATCCAGCAGGCTTACAGTGCTCCGTTCCACTCACTTATCCCCATCAAAAACACTATTTTGAATTCTGTCATCATAGACTAGTTTTGTCTATTTTAAATGTAATACTTATAGAATCAAACAGTGTGTACTTTTTATTTTTCTTCCACTTAATATATTTTAATGAGATTTATCCATGTTGTTGCATGTACTAGTGGTCTGTTTTTAAATTTTTATGTGGTGTTCTACTGTATGAATTTAATACTTATCCCATGTACTGGGATGGAATTTTGAGTTGCTTTCAGTTTGGGGCTATTATGAATAATTCATCTGAGAACATTTTTGTACATATTTTTTGACACTTATATTCATTTATCTTGGGAATTATATCTAAGAGTGTAATTTACCACATCATAGGGTAGACATATGGGTAATTTCAATATTTTATGCCAAATAGTTTCCAAAGTGGTTAAGTGTCACCTATGCCAGCAATAGATAAAAGTTATAGCTGCTACACCTTCATGCTGACACTTGCTACTGTCGGTGTTTTTATAGTGTCAGTCATTCTTTTTTTTTTTCCAATCAAACTAAACAATTTATTATTTAGGTTACCTATATAGGTGATAAAATTATATAAAGAAAGGAAGGACGTGAACACAAAATTCAGTATAGCTCTTACTTCTTCCCAGGGGGCAATAGGAAGGTGACATAGATTAGTAACACACAGGTAGACTCACATTCTGGTTTTTTAATGTGTGGTAGTTTTGTGGGCATTTGTTATATTATTTTGTTTTGAAATTTAAATAAATATTACATATATTTTATAGTTTTCCTAATATGTTCAAAAGATAATGAAAGTTTATATCACATGGTGCTACATAATAATAAGAAAATTCAAATACAAATTTTATCCCTGAATCATCAATGACATTTTTAGGTTCATATATTTTTAATTTTTTTTATTATTTTTTTTATTTTACTTTTTTTTAAAATTTACATCCAGATTAGCATATGGTACAACAATGATTTCAGGAGTAGATTCCCCAATGCCCCTTACCCATTCAGCCCATCCCCTATAGTGTCAGTCATTCTTATGATCATGTAGTTATAACTCATTGGTGGGTTTAATTTGCATTTACCTGATGCATATTGACATTGAGCACCTTTTCACATATCCTATTTGGATATCCTTTCTTTGAGAAGTGCCTGTTTAAGTATTTTGCTCACATTAAAAAAGCAAGTTTATTGAATTATAAATTACATAAAATCAGTTTTACTCATTTAAAGGGTAAATTTTATGAGTTTTGACAAATGTATTCACCTGATTAATTGATACAATTAAAATGTAGGATACTTCCATCACTCCCTGCCACTCAAATTACTTTGTGCCCCCATGCAGTCAGTTCCTTCACCCCTAACTTCAGGCAATCACTGATATGCACTCTTTCACCATAGTTTGCTTTTCCTAGAATTGTATATAAATGAAATTATACAGTTTGCACTCCTTTGTTTCTTGCTTCTTCACTCAGCAGAATATTTTCGAGACTCATCTATCTTGTTGCATGTTTCAGTAGTAGTAGGTTTCTTTTAATCGCTGAGTATTTCATTGCATGGATATAAAGATGTGTTTATTCATCTGTTGATGGACATTTGGGTTGTTTCCAGTTTTTTGCTATTATGAATAAAGGTGCGACACACATTTATGTACAAGTCTTTGTGCATATGCTTTCATGTCTTGTACATAAATACGTTGGAGTTTAAATGCTGAGTTGTGTGTATGTTCAACTTTGTAAAATCCTCTCAAACTCTTTTCCACAGAGGTTGTACCACTTAACATTCCCTCTAGTAATTTATGAGATTACCTGTTTCTCTATATACTTGCTACCATTTGTTATTAACAGTCATTGAATTTGAACCATTTTGGAGAGTGTTTTCATCTTTCCATATCCTTATTTGCCATTCACATATTATCTCCTTTATAAAGCATCTATTAAAATATTTGGCCTGTTTTATTGTTACAGAAGTTCTTTGTGTATTTTAGATACAGTTCTTTTTTCAGATATTTGTTTTGTATATGCTTTCCCCTAATCTGTGGTTTGCCATTTAATTTTCTTTTTGGTGTCTTTCAAAGAGAAAATAATTTAATTTTAATAGAGTCCAATTTATTGTACTATGAGCAACTATATTTTTGTTGCTCCTAGTACATATCTGTACATTTTGCACATAGATCATTATCTTAGATCCTAAAATCAACTCATCCTGATAGAATCTGCTTTCTTTATTCTATAAAAGGGAGAAAGCGATTTGGAGTGTTAAGTGACTTGCCTGAGGCTGCCCCACTAACATATGCCAGAGATGGGATTCAAACTCTATTCAACAGTCCTGAGAGGCTGAGCTTCATGCACTGCCTCCTACCATCTCTATCCTTTGGTCATCAACTGTAGGACACCTGAAACAAGAAGGCAGAGCCTTATGTTTCTCAACCTCAGCTGGAAACATATACTTTGGACAACTCAAACTTTTTACTACTCTACACATATTAGATAAAGTAGACATCAGAGCAAAAACTTTACAGAAGTGGATGTTATATAATGATAAATGGTCAATCCACCAAAAAGATGAAGCAATTCTAAATATGCATACACCAAACAATGAAGCTGCAAAATACATGAAGCAAAAATAATGGAACTGAAAGGAGAATCAGACAAATCCACAATTAGAGTTGGAGCTTTCAAAATCCCTCTTTTAATAATTGTAGAATAATTAGACAGAAAATCTATAAAGATATAGAAGAACTCAACAGTACTATCAACCGGCAGGATGTAATCAACATTTATAGAACACTACATCCAAACATATTCTTTTCAAGTATCCATAGAACATATACCAAGATATACAATATTCTGTGCCATAAAATAAACCTCAACAGATTGCAAAAGAGTTGAAATCATACAGATTGTGTTTTCCAACTACAATGGAAAAAACCATAGTAATAAAGATCAAAAACATGAAAATCTCTAAACACTTGGAAAGTAATTGAGAAACTTTTAAATAATCCATGAGCCAGAGAGGAAACTTCAAGAAAAAATTTAAAAGAAAAATGCAAATTGCAAAAATACATTGAACTGAACAAAAATGAAAATATAATGTATGAAGATTTGTGGAACACAGACAAAACAGGGCTGAAAGTGAGATATATAGCACTAAATACTTACATTAGAAAAGAGGAGAGATTTCAAATCAATAATCTAAATTCTCACCTCAAGAAAGTAGAAAAAGGAGGGGAAAATATTTCCAAAGCAAGCAGAATTAGGGAAATAATATGGGGCACCTGGGTGGCTCAGTCGGTTAAGCATCCGACTTGGGCTCAGGTCATGATCTCGCGGTCCGTGAGTTCGAGCCCCACGTCAGGCTCTGTGCTGACAGCTCAGAGTCTGGAGCCTGTTTCAGATTCTGTGTCTCGCTCTCCCTCTGACCCTCCCCCGTTCATGCTCTGTCTCTCCCTGTCTCAAAAATAAATAAACGTTAAAAAAATTAAAAAAAAGAATTAGGGAAATAATAAAGAGCAGAAATCAATGATATTGAAACAGAAAAGTAATAGGGAAAATCAATGAAATGAAGAATTGGTTCTTTAAAATATCAGTGAAAGTGACAAACTTGTAGCAAACACTGACAAAGACAAAAAGAGAAAGGACACAAATTACCAATATCAGAGATGAAATAAGTGATATAATTTTATAACCTGCAGACATAAAAAAAGTTTAATGGGGAATAATATGAACAAGTCTGCACGCATAAATTTGAAAACTTAGATAAGAATGAATAAATTTATCAGAGAACACACATCCACAACTCACAAAATACAAAATAGATAATTGAATAGCTCTATAACTCTTTAAGGAAATTTGATCCTAATTTTTAAATTTCTAAGAAAGGCAAAATCTCCAAGCCCTAATGCTTTCAGTGGATAATTCTACCAAATGTTTAAAGAAAAAAATAGCAATAATTCTATATAATCTATTTCAGAAATAGAAGAGGAGGGGATACTTCTTTTCATAAAACCAGTAGTATTCTGATACCAAAACCAGACAAAGACAATACAAAAAAAGTAAACTAAAGACAAATATCCTTCATGGATATAGACACAAAAATCCTCAACAATATTTTAACAAGTAGAGTTCATCAATATATTAAGAAATTAATACTATGACCAAGTGGAATTTAATATGGGGATAAAAGGCCAGTTCAATATTTGAAGATTAACCAATGTAATCCACCAAAAAGCTAAAGAAGAAAAATCATATGATCATATTAATCAATGCATAAAAAACATTTGACAAATTTCACCACTCATTCATAGTAAAAACTCTCAGAAAAATAGAAATAGAGAGTAATTTTCTCAACTTGATTGATAATACCATCTATGAAAAACCTACAGCTAACATTATACATGAAAATATTCAATATCAATAGCCATTGTTAGAGTGGACATTAAAACCACAAAGAGATATCACTACATACATATTAGAACAGCTAAAATAAAACATAATAACAATACCAAATCCTGTTGAGAATGCAGGGAAACCAAATCTCTCATATATTGCTGGTGGGAATGTATAGCCACTCTGGGAAACGGCTTGGTGTCCTCTTCAAAAACTAAACTTATACTTATTATATAATGAGGAATCATACTCCTGAGCATTTATTCCAGAAAAGTAAAAATTTATGTTCACACAAAATGTATACACAAATGTTTATAGCAACTTTATTTATGATAGCCCCAAATTGAAAACAACCCAAATATCCTTCAATGAGTTAATCATTAAACTGTTGTACATACATACAATAAAAAGGAACAAACTATGATACAATAACTTGCATGAATATCCAGAGAATTATGCTGAACAAAAAAAGCCAGTCTCAAAAAGTTACATGCTGTGTGATTCTATTTATGTAACATTCTTAGAATGACAAAATTATAAAAATTGCAAACAGATTAGTGGTTGCCAAGGGTTAAGAAGTAAGTAGGGGTAAGAGGGGAGTGGACTTGAACATAAAAGGGCAATATGAGTGATCATTGTCATGATGGGGATATTTTGTATGTTGACTGTATCTATACCAGCATCCTGGTTGTGACATTTTTCTATGTTTTTTCAAGGTATTACCATTGAGGGAAACTGGGTAAAAGGTACACATGATCTCTGTATCATTTCTTACAAATGCATATGAATCTACAATTACCTCAAAATAAAAATTTAATTAAAAAAAGTTCTTGGGACCACAGAAAGAAGTAATTTCTTCTGGAGAAAAGGGACAAATTGGAAAAGGAATACCCTGTAGAAACTTGGTGATGAAGGGAAGAAGGAGAAATTAAAAGTCTTCCAGAAACAACAAAAAAGAACAACAGAATCAGGAAACATGCCACAATCATCGTCACCATCATCAAAACCACCACCAAAACCAAAGTAAAAATACTCACTTCTTTGCACCACAGAAAAGAACACTCTAGAATCAAAATACCCAATTAGCTTCTATGTTCTAACACAACCATTATTGCTGTCCAGAGAAATATATTGTTTAAAAATGAACAGAAATTGGCTGTTGGTATTCATACAAAGCTACTGTGAACAAAATCATAAAATTAAAATAAAAACATTTCAGTGATGAATATTTCTCCCCAAATCAAGCATGAGAGAAAAGAAGGCCATAATACATCACAAAATAGTAAAAACTACTTTAAATTGGAAATTCTTTATTTGTAATTTTTAACAGCTTTATTAGATGTAGTTAATATACAAAAATCTGCACATATTAAGTGCATATAAAAATGAAAGTTGTGAAATAAGAATAGACTGAATTCAGGGAAGTAATTGAAGACAAAATCATCATATAAATGATGGTTATATTGTAATTGACAGTTGAAGGACAGCTTGGCTGGATGTAAAATCTTTGGCTCATACTGTATTTCCTCGAGTTTCTTGAAAATGCTACTCTGCTATTTGCTTGCTTTCCATTTTGCTGTTGGGAAGTGATGCTAACATGATTTACATTAATTTGAAGCTACTTCACTTTTTGCCAAGAGGGACCTGAGGATTATTTCTTTACCTTTAAAGTCTAATAGTTGCACTGGGATATTTCTTGGTGTGACTATACTGGGTCAGTTTTCCCAGGTATATGGTGACCCATATCAGTTCAAAAATCCAGGTCTACTTCTATTTCTGGATTTTTTCTTTTGATTATACTTTTAAATATTCTATTTTATTGTTGCATAGGGAACATGTGGGTGTAAAAAGACATCAAGTAAAGATTAAATCAGATGAGATAGAGGGAGGACAAAGGTATTATAAAAGGTAGTAATATCAAGGTAACCACTGGAACAAAGCTACAAATGTGCCCAGATATGAAGAAAAAAAAGATACCACATAGAAAAACACAGTAAATATAATACATATAGCATGATTGCTCTCACATATGTCCATTTTGCTAGGTTACAGCCCCCAGTTAGTTATTCAGTCAAACACTAATCTAGGTATTGCTGTAAAAAGATCTTGCAGATGCAATTAAAGCCCTTAATTCATTGATTTTAAGTAAGGGAGATAATCCTGGATAATCTAAATGGGTGTAATTGAATCAGTTGAGGTATCTTAAAAACAAGGCTGAAGTTTTTCTAAAAGACAGAAGAAATTCTGCCTGTTGGCAACAGCTTTGGCCCGTGCCTGTGGAGTTTGAGCCTGCCCTGTGGATTTCAGGCTTGCTTAGCCACCACCCCCCAAAATTGAATAAACCAATTCTTATAATAAGTCTCTTTACACATACACAATGTACACATGCATACATTCTACTTAATGTACTTGTCTGATTTAACCGTGACTGATTCACACAGCAAATATAAAATAAAATAGCATGACAGAGTTGAAGTTAAACCTATCATTCATATCAATAAATGTGAATGTATTTAATTCACTATTTTTTAAAAGATGTGCCAGAGAAAATACAACTGAGCCTGGAGCATCTTGCAGTCTCATAAAGTAAGGAAGTGCTAGGAAAAATGATTGGGAAAGTCAAAGGCACATGGGAGCCAATCTGAGAGAGCTCCCAATGGCCAAAGATAGAAAAATCTGAAACACAAAGTAAAGAACATAGTACTAGATTATGGCACAAAGTATAAAATAAGTATTTAGGAGTCCTTAGGGGTAGAAATAAGTGATTGGATAAGTGAATTAACGAAGGAAAAAAGACAAATCATTTTTAAAAGGAATTCCACATAACTCATGTAGACTCTCCCTTTCAGGAGTTGGAGCATAATTATCACCAGCCTGCCCCCATCCCTCCTGCCAGTGTGGGCAAGACTTACTGACTTTTTCTGAATGGGAAAAAAATAAACTTCTTACATGTCCTCTCACTACATCAGATATGGCAGTAGGGATCTCTCATTTCAAATCCCCCTACATGCTTCAAATCTCTTTGACTTCCCCTTCGGCTACTAGTTGGATAAAACTCTCTACATTTAAGGTACTCATGTGATTTGACTAGGCTCACCTGAATAAAGGTTAACTGTGACCTTATGTGATAACACAATCGCAAGAGTGGTATCTCATCATATATATAAATTCCAGGGATTAGGGCATGACACTTTAGGGGCCAGTTTTAGAATTCTACTTTATAATACACCATTGTATACATTTACATTTAAAATTAAATTTGCACTTCTAGAAAACTGATTTGTATGAAAAGTTAAATCTTTTTAGAAAAATTGTTCTCTGAAATTCATTAGCTCTAGGTTTAAAACAATTTCTATTTCAAAATAATTTATTAGAAATTTATTTCAATATTATTATAGGCTATAAGTAGATGTTGCTTTCATTAGTACAATTTAAAATGAAGTTGCTAAAGGAGCGCCTGGGTGGCTCAGTCAGTTGAGCATCAGACTCTTGATTTCAGCTCAGGTCATGGTCTCAGGGTCATGGAATCAAGCCTCATGTCGGGCTCCACACTGAGCATAGAGTCTTCTTAAGATTCTCTCTTTCCCTCCTTCTGCCCCTCTCCCCTGATCATGTTCTCTCTCTCTCTCTAAAATAAAAAAATAAAAAATAATAAAATGAAGTTGTTAAAAATATAAATGTTGAGTATTTAATAAATGATTTTGTGAAAGAGTGACCCAGTAAAACCTTATGATAACTCAAGATATCACATTAATAAATACTATTTATTGTAGTACATACAACTATGATTCCATTTTGTATAATTTGCAAGTTTATGTTGTTATTCATGTATCATAATTACCCTTAATATATTTTATATATAATAAAATATCTTAAGGAAAAATATTGATGTTTAACAGCACGTTTTTCCTGGTTTTTGAACAAGGGTCCCTGAATTTTCATTTTGTACTAGGTGGCACAAATTATGTACCCAGCCTTGACCTAACAAGAACATTACAAGAAAAGCAAATTACCATTATCTCTCATGAGCATGGACAGAAAAATCTTTAATAAATACTAAGAACTTGAATCTAGCAATACATAAAAGGTATTACGCATCTTCATTAGTAATTATCTCAAGAATAAAAGTTTAATGTTTAAAAATCTATCAACTTAATTCATAGTATTAATAGAATGAAGATTAAAAAATGATAATCACAACAAAGGCAGAGAAATTTGACAAATTTCAGCACCAATTCAAAATGAAAAGATAAATCTCAGAAGTCTAAGGAACCTCTTCAACCTGATAAAAGGTATTTAGAAAAACCAACAGCTAATATAATAATACTTAATGGTGAAATAGTAAATGCTTTCCCCTAAAGGCTACGAAGAACATGAAAACTTCTGCTCTCACCATTTCTAGTCAACATTCTACTGGAAGCCCTAGTAAATGCAATACAGAAATATCAAATAAATAAAGAGCACAAAGATAGAGAAGGAAGAAAGTTGAGCAGTTTGTGTTTTTACAATCGATGTGATTGCTTACATATAAATCCTATGGAATCTTAAAAAAATAGCAAAGTTACAAGGTAAAAGGTCGATATTTAAAAATCAATTGTACTTCTGCAACAAACAATTGGAATATGAAAAGTAAGAAAATATTTACAAAAGCATAAAAAATGTCAGATGCATAGGCATGTATTTAATGAAAAATGTGTAGGTCTTCTATACTTTACACTCAAAACACTGAAGACTTACATGCACTGAGGGATATAACATGTTCACAACTTGGAAGATTTCATATTTTTAAGATTTGAATTCTTCACAAATTGACCTCTATTTTTAAACATTATTTATTTAAATTCAAGTTAGTTAACATACAGTGTAGAACTGGTTTCAAGAGTAGTAGATCTTTACTTTTAATGGAATTCTGATTAAAATTTCAGCTGGATTTTTTTGTATAAATTGGTAGACTATTTCTATAATTTATATAGAAATGCAGAGACTAGCCAAAATATCTTGAAAAAAGATTAAAGTAGGAGAACTTATACTATCTTATTTTAATATCTAAAATAAAACTACAGTAATTAACAGTGTGGTATTTACATAAGAAAAATAGATAAATGGAACAAAATGTAGTCAAAAAATGGACCAACTTACATATCACCAAATAATATTTGACAAAGGCACTAAGGTGCTGGAACACCTAGATATAAATATTGCAAAAAATAAGCCTTGATTCATCTCTTACCCCATATACAAAAATAATTCAAAATGGGTCATAAACTTAGATATAAAAATTAAAACTATAAACCTCTTCTAAGAAGCCATATAAGATTAACTTTGTGAACTGAAAGGTAAGCAACAAGTTCTTAAATAAAATGCATAAAGCAAAGCAAAACAAAACAAAAGAAAATAAATGATGACTATATTTCATAAAATTAAAAAATCTCTGGACATCAAAAGGCATCATTAAAAAACAAAACAAAACAAAAGACATCATTAATTAAAATGACAAGACAAGCTACTCTACTGAAAAATATATGTGCAAAATATATAACTGAAAGTTGGCTCACATTCAGAAAATTTAAAGAACTCTTATTAATCAATAATAAAAATAAAAGATGGACTTAATACTTAAACATTTCACAGAAGAGTACTTACCAATAATTAATGATGGTGCTCAATATTAGTCATTAAGTTATAACCATAAAGATGTATTACTACTCACACACTAAAATGGATAAAATTAATAAGACTGTCAATATCAAATGTTACAAGGGTTGCAGAACAACTGGATATATATACACACACAGAAGGAGATTTATTATAAGGAATTGGCTCATGGGATTATGGAAGCTGAGAAGTCCCACAAACTGCCACTTGCAAGCTGGAGCCTCAGAAAAGCTGGTGGTGTAGTTCTGAGAATCTCAGGGCAAATGGTGTAAGTCCCATTTGAGAGCAGAAGACTGATATCCCAGCTCAGCAGCAGAGAGACAAAATCCACCCTTCTTGCACCTCTTTATTCTTTTCAGACCTTCAATGGAGTAGTAGATGCTAACCCGTATGAGGAAGAGCAATCTGCTTTACTCAATTTAAAAAGGTAATCTTATCCCAAAACACCCTCACATATACATTGAAATATGCTTAGCCAAACAAATATCTGGGCACCCCATGATCCAGTCAAATGGATACATAAAGTTAACCATCACATATACCTACCTTATGATCCAGAAATTCTACTCTTAAGTAATTACTAAAAACTTAAAACATATGTCCATAAAACACTTAAACAGACATGTTCATTGCAGCTTTGTTCAGAATGGCTAAACAATAGAAACAATTTAAATATTCATTGAAAAGTGAATGAGTAAGTAAACTGTGGCATATTGACATAATTGAATATTACTCAAAATGGTAGCTGCCTCTGACTGGAAGGGGGATGATTAACTATAAATGGGCATGTGGGAACTTTCTAAGGTGATAGAGGATTTTGATTACACCAGTGTATTCATCTGTTAAAACTCATCAAACTGTGTATTTAAGATCTGTCCATTTAGCCAGTTGTAACTATACCTAAATGCACACTAAAATTTATGAGATAAACTTAAGGCAGTGCTTATAGGGATATGCATAGCTAAACACACACACACACACACACACACACACACACACACACGAAAGATTAAAAAAAATCAACCGTCTAGGTATCTAACTCAAGAAGCTATAAAAAGAATAGAAAACTACACCCAAAGAAAACAGAAATTGGCAATAATAAAAATAATAACAGAAAGCCAACAGAGTAGAGTAGGTTGATAATAATCAGGTAGACCAACAAGATAATGTCATAGGTTCATGAGTTGCTATTGTTGCATAACAAATTACTTTAAAACTTAGTGAGTTAAAACAACAAATATTTATTATTTCATACAGTTTCTGAAGGTCAGGAATCCACGAGTGGTTTAGCTGGATAGTTCCAGCCCAGGATCTTTTATGAGGTCACAGTCAAATTGTCAATGAGGGACTGAGAATCTGTTACCAAGCTCACTCCTGAGTTTGTGGGAAGGCCTCAGTTCCCCTCCAACTGTTTGCCAGAGGCCTCTGTTTGAACATACCACATAGAGCTATTTGACATGGCAGCTAGTTTCTTTCTCCCAGAGTGAGTGATCCAAGAAAAGTGAGTGAGAGTGTCCAAGATGAAAGATGAAATCTTTTATAAACTAATCTTAGAAGTGACATACCATCACTGCTGTCTTATCACACAGACCAACCGTGGTGTTAATCCCAGCAGGTGGGGATCATTGGAGGGCCACCTTGGAGTCTGGCTACCATAAGAACTAACAAGGAGAGAGAGTCTTACCAGCTACTGTGCTTAACACTATACCTGTATTAACTCATTTAGTCCTCATGACACTGTGAGGTTGATACTATTCTTATTCTTATTTTACACATGAAGAGAATGAGGTTCATAATGGTTAAATAATTTGCCCAAAGTCATAGAGATAGGAAGTGGGAGATCCAAGATCCAAACCCAGGCAATTTGGCACTATATCATTAACCTATGCTGCTTCTGTGTTCAGGTATTGGTAAGTGTGGTGAATAAAATAAAGTAAGATAGTGCAATAGAGTGACTGAAGTAGGAAGCAACCAGAGATTTTTTGTTTCATTTTAGATTGAATTGTCAGGGTCATCCACTCTACAGAGGTGATATTTAAGCTGGGACCTAAATGATGACAGGAAACCTGGCCTGAGAAACAGTGGATAAAAATACACTTTAGACAGATGGAATATAAGTGTGAAGATCCCAAGACAGGCAAGAACTTGTTATTTTCAACCAACACAAAGAAATCCATGTGGCTTGAGTGTATTAAGAAAGAAGGGGTGTTAGCTGTGAGATGATTTTAAGAGTTAAGCAAGGGGGCAGCTTATCCAATTATCTCAGGAACCCTGTGAAGTAAGCATCGATACCTCCATTTTAAAGATGAGGACAAGATGAGGAATGGAGAGGTTAGGTGGCTTTCTCAAGGTCACAAAGTTGGTAAGAGGTCAAGCCAGGATTGGACCTCACTTTGATCTCACTGTTGCCTCCCTATCCCCTTGCAACTTGGATCCATCTGGGGAGCCTCTCAAGGGTTTTTCCTTGGCTAGGACTGTGTCCAAATTTATACTCACTGGCTCTGGTGAGGGTGGGAGGGTGAACTCAAAGGAAGCATTATGCTTCCCAGAAGGCAAGTGCTATGCAAGTTCAGTGGATTATGAGTCTGTTGCTGGCAATACAAACAGAAGCATTTTTGATATCCTATGAGGATGAAGTAGTTCTAAACCCAGTTCAAAGGTGGCTATATCATGTATATTTGGCATGTGTCATAGCTGCATTTTCTTCCTGCCTGCTTCTCTATTGAGGCATGCTATTAATGTTGGTGTTTTTATTTTCCCACCCAGCTACTTACCTACCCTTGGTTCTGGTTGTTAATCACCTGCAGCCATGGTCTTGATCTCGGGCTTAGAGAAAAAGTTCACACAATTCTTACAGGATCTTCTTCTTGAAAGAGACATTTATTAAACTGGTCAAAATTATCTAAGAAAAACTTTTAAAGTCTGTGGATATTGACCAATGGGCTTACACAAAATTGGAAGGCATTTACTCAACAAATTTGACTGAAGCTTGTAAGAACAGTGGTAGGCTTTAGCACCTGAGCCACATCCATCTCTCCTGCTGCTCCCTGTGTGGAAAAACTACACTAGGCACAATGGTCGGACTCTGCAGCTACAGCCAGATAAGTAGTTTGTATCATCCCTAGTGTCCTGGTATACAAGATCTATACTGGAAGGGTGGTAGAAGCTGGTTAATATCCCGTCTCTCCCATCTCCATGTTACAAAAATCTACACTGGGTGGGTGACAGCAGCCATTTAGTAGTGCCTGTTTCCCCAATCCACAGCACCCACTCCATAAGGAGTATCTGGGTGGAGCAGTCAGTGAAGTACAGTGTCCCCCAAATCTCATACACTTCACATGCTTTGGCACTGGAGTTCTGCCTGGGAAGAGCTGTGGGGCAATCTGCAAATACTGACAGCTCTGGTTCAGCCAAACAGAGTAGACTTTATTTGGATCAGAGAGTAGAGGAATGCCCTCAGGTATTATTAAACAGTATACAAATCATAGTGGCTAAAAATCAGAGTAGAACAGCTTGGTGGTATCAATAGAGGGAGATCAACCATAAGTTTAACAAGTACATTAGGGAAAGAGTCTAAGGGAGTCCTGCTAAAATCACAACCATCTCCTGTGATCTGGAAAACTTCTTTGCTCAAGGCTGTACTTTCTTTGGCTAGATAAAGTGCTTCCAAAATACAGGTTCCTGACTCAACAGTTTGCCCCTAAACTATGAAAACGGTTTCTAAACCATACACAGATCCGAAAGTAAAGGAAGAAGACTTCATTGGATCTGGGGCTTTATGCATAACTCTGGCCAACCAATGACTAACCACTAAGCTATGCTGACCCAGTGGCAAACCCTAGAAAGCCAGACTTAAAAATAAGGGGAAAAAATCTCAGCAGGAACAGCTGAGGCTACACACTACAGGGGAAATAACTTCCACAGAATTAGTCCAGGTAAGCCACTAAATGAATAAACAAATGAACAAACAAACAAAAGACCCAGAGGGAGATTAGAATTCAGAGTTGCTACAATATTATCTATTATGTCTGTTTTTCAACAAAAAATTATGAGATATACAAAGAAACAGGAATGTGTGGGCTATACATAAGAAAAATATCATCAATAGAAATTATATCTGAGTGGGCCCAGATATTGGCCTTAGCAGAAAAAGACATCAAAGTAACTATTATAAATGTGTTCAAAGAAGTAAAGGAAACCACATCTAAAGAATTAAAGTAAGGTACGGTGACAATTTCTCATTACAGAGAGAATATAAATAAAGATATAGACATAAAAAACACAAGGGAGTTTTTGGAGTTAAAAGGTATTATCACTGAAATGAAAAATTCAGTAGAAGGGCTCAATAGCAGATTTGAGCTGGCAGAAGAAATAATTAGTGAACATGAAGGAACAGAAAAAAAAATAATTAAAAAATTGAACAGAGCCTCAGAGACCTGTGGGACACCATCAAATATACCACCATATGCATAATGAAAGTCCCAGAAGGGAAGGAGAGCAAAGGGCAGAAATAATATTTGAATATCTAATGACTGAACACTTCTCAAATTTGACAAAGAATATTGATCTACACATTCAAGAAGCTCAGTAAACCAGTCTCTGTTTCTCTTCTCCAGTAGCTGGGTGTCCCTCTGTGAGGAGTTCCCTCCCTTCTCACTTCCCTGAGATTGGGCAAGCTCTGAGTCTATTGGGCAGGGCATACAGAAGGTCTGTTGTGTACATTTGGGAAGATTGGACCCTACACAAAATTATAAGGCCAAATTAGGCTGTAATCCAGCCCATTTTCCAGTTCCTAAGCTATCCACCTGATTCCGGCGTGTGTCCACCAAGAGAGAGCATCATCCTTTTCTAACTTGCCCAAAGTTTCAACCTACTCTCCAAGCCCTGTGCCCATTGGGCTACATGTATTAGGAGGTACACCTTTTTTAAAATTCTTACAAGGGTAAATTGTGGATTAGTATGGGTCCTGGTGTGTAGACAGGAGGAAAGTGATGAGACTTAAGGCAGACAGAAAAACCACTTCAAAGTGGCATACAATAACCCCTACAATCATCCCAGGTTGGACTTGAGGGTTGCTAAAACTCAGGCCATCCCCAAATCTTACCTTCAACTCTGCCTGAAACTTGAGGATCCAATCGTGAGTGGCTCCTTCAGTTTTAATGACTCCAAAAGGCCTTTGCCCAAGTGCTCCTTTATTACGTGAGTGAAACAACCTATGCCTAGCATGGTGGCTAAGAGCCACATGACCTTAGGCAAGTTGATTTCCTTTTCTGAGTCTTAGCTTTTAGTTCTATAAAAAAAAGGGAAATAATAAAAAAGAGGTTAGAGAGGGAGAGAGCCAAAGCATAAGAGACTCTTAAAAACTGAGAACAAACTGAGGGTTGATGGGGGGTGGGAGAGAGGGGAGGGTGGTTGATGGGTATTGAGGAGGACACCTTTTGGGATGAGCACTGGGTGTTGTATGGAAACCAATTTGACAATAAATTTCATATTAAAAAAAGTTTATGTTTCTTGGCCAAATTAAAAAAAAAAGGGAAAATAATAATATCTATCTCAGAAGGTTGTCATAAAGAAGGGAAAATAATAGAAAGTACTTAGGAAAGTCTTTGAACATAATAGACTCTTAGTACATGTGAGTTATTATAAATTCTTGAAATGTAGCCACCAAAGGCAGGAGTGATTTGTGACTCTTGACACAGTACTCCTGCAACTGCACCTTCCCTCACCATGAGAGCTGGAGCCTCTTGAAAGCCAGTCTTTTCCTTAGGGACACTAATCTCCTTTTCCTTGGTTTTACAAAGCAACTTTTTCCTTGACATATTTATCTTCTAGACTACATTGGCTAGCACTGGGACTAGAGACTACACCCAGGCTTCTTGGAGTTTGAAGGGGTCTTACAGGGCCATTAGCTCAGAGATTTCCAAAGACTACTGTGTGGATAGGATTCAGATCAGCATCATCTGAGGGAGCTCATTAAAATTCAGATTTACCAGAGCTCTCCTATAGAGAATCTTTTTCAAGAGGCCTGGGGTGGGACTTGAGAATCTGTGCTTTTGATCAGTGCCCCAGATGATTCTGGTCCTCTGTCCCTTCTTCCTCATGCCTGCAATGATGGAATGCCCTCAAAGTTACCAAGCATCTATACCAGGGATGAGGAGGCAGGTTGATAGCCAGGCAGGCTCTGGCTGTAGAAAGGTATAAGCTTATGTCCTTTACCTCTCATACTTTGCTGACATCATTAGGTCTGAGATTTGAAGCCATAATTCACAAGCCAGTTTTTTCCTTCGTTCCCATGTCACCAACAGTGACAGCCATGTTCCTCAAAACTGAAAACAGCTCCTGTCGCCTTCCCAGCCCTCTCTATGCTTCACTTCTCCAGACTGAACAACCTTACCACCCTTTATATAAGTAATTGGCTTAGAGATATTACTGTCTCACTGGGAGCCTAGGAAAATAAGCAACTGCCTTCAGCTTTCATTGCTTTTCCAGGCATGGCAGAGCAGTAGTAGGTGGCAGCTGTGTCCCAAAGTGTCCCCATTCTCTTTTCCTTCCTCCCTCCTTATCACTGTCTCTCTGGTCCTGTCCAGGAGTGACAGACATTTTGGGAGTGCTGTCTGTTTGTTGCTTCAAGTCCCCTCAAACCAACATTTTGAACATTGCTGTATACATTTAATACAGGGGGCACATTAGTTTTGCTTGGCGAGCATGCCCTAATTGGGTTCCCAAAGGGAAATTCTAATACCAGTACAGAGAATTGAGAACCAGCCAACAGATGGGTTGAGAAGCATGACAGGGAGGGTGGCAGCCAGGGCTGCACATCTCCCAGAGTCTGTATCAACCATGAGACTGACAGACTGGATCTGGGGGAAGCAGCCAAGCTCCCAGTGGAAAGGCTGGATCAGGTGGCATAATGAAGTAATTCTTTGCAATATATACACAGTAAATCTCTACTCACTCCAGGATGGCTTTGCAGAAGAGGAAAGCAGCCACTTTGAACCTGCTGGTCTTTGTTTTCTGTTGTTTGAGTTTTTTCTTGTAGAGGGGTAGGTACTCTTCTCCTAGGTTTCTTGGGTGGCACATGAATTCAAGTCATGAGACCCGTGTCTCCACTCAAGATATCCTAGTCCAATAATCTCCACCCTGTGGTTTACAAACCTATTATTGCAAGTAGTCTGTGAATCCATATGTTTGGATATTCTGAACTTTAATAATTGGATAACCTAAACTTTTTGAGATACATTTTTCTTCTTATTTTATTTTATTTTATTTTATTTTTATTTTAATCCAAATGTAGTTAACATACAGTGTTATATTAGTTTCGGGTACAAAATAGAGTGATTCAACAATTCCATATATTACTCAGTGCTCATCAAGGTAACTGTACTATTAATCCCCTTCACCTATTTCACCCATTCCCCTACCTACCTCCCCTCTGGTAATCATGTGTTTGTTCTTTATAGTTAAGAATTTGTTTTTTGGTTTATCTCTTTTTTCCCTTCGTTTGGTTTACTAAATTCCACATGAATGTAATCATATAGTGTTTGTCTTTTTCTGACTGACTTATTTTGCTTAGCATTATACTCTCTACACCATCCATGTTGTTGCAAATGGCAACATTTCATTCTTTTTTATGGCTGAATAATATTCCATGTGTATATATGTCACAGCTTATTTATCCATTCATGTGTCGATGGACATTTGGGCTGCTTTCATAATTTAGCTATTGTAAATAACATTGCAATAAACACAGAAGTGCATATATCCTATCAAATTAATGTTCTTTTATTCTTTGGGTGAATACCCATTATTATTGATTACTGGATCATATATATGATAGTTTTATTTTTAAGTTTTGAGGAACCTCCATACTGTTTTCCATAGTGGCTACACCAGTTTGCATTCTGACTAGCAGTGCAAAATGATTCCTTTTGTCCTTATCCTCACCAATACTTGTTGTTTCTTGGGTTTTTCATTTTAGCCATTCTGAGGTGATATCTTCTTGTGGTTTTGATTTACATTTTCTTGCTTATGAGTTATGTTGAGCATCTTTCCATATTTCTGTTGGGCATTTGGATGTCTTCTTTGGAGAAATGTCTGTTCATGTCTTCGTCTAATTTGTAAATTGGATCGTTTTTTGGGGTGTCAATTTTATAAGTTTTTTATATATTTTGGATACTAACACTTTATTGTATATGTCATTTTCAAATATCTTCTCCCATTCAGTATGTTGTCTTTTAGTTTTGTTGATTGTGTCCTTCAGTTTGCAGAAGCTTTTTATTTTGATGTAGTCTCAATAGTTTGTTTTTGCTTTTGATTCTCTTGCCTCAAGAGACATATCTAGAAAAAAGCTGTTATGGCTGATGTCAGAGAAATTACTATCTTCCATGATTTTTATGGTTTCAGGTCTCACATTTTGGTTCTTAATCCATTTTGAATTTATTTTTGAAATTATTTTTGTGAATTGTGTAGAAAGTGGCCCAGTTTCTTTCTTTTGCATGCTGCTGTCAAGTTTTCCCAACACCATTTGTTGAAGAGACTATCTTTTTCCCATTGCATATTCTTGACCCCTTTGTTGAAGATTAATTGACCATATACTCATGGGTTTATTTCTGGGCATTCTAATCTGTTCCATTGATCTATGTGTCTATTTTTATGCCCTTCTTTGAGAACCTTCTTTCAAGACTCAGCTCTTAGTTTTTTTTTCCTTTTATCTACCTACAGTTATTCCCTGGATGATGTCCAGTCCTCCGGCTTTATTATCTTAATCCCTTCCTCTAGCACTCTACTGCCAAACCCTCTCCACCTACAACCTACCTTATCTTAAAACCTTGAGGTCATCCTTGACACTTCTCTTTCTCTTATATCCTACATGCATCTGTCAGCAAATTCTGTTAGTTCTACCTTCAAAATACTATACATCTAGAATCCATCTACTTCTCTTTACTGCTTTTACTTTGCTAGTATAATGCTAGTTGAAGCCACCTTCCATTTTTCTCCTGCATCTCTGCAAAAGTTTACTAACGATTCTCCCTTCTGTCACTCTTTCCCTTTAATGTTTATTCTTAACAGCCAAGTGATACTTTATCTTAATTGGTAATTTTATTGAGATAATTGTAGGTTCACATGCAGTCGTAAGAAATAATTCAGAGAAAGTTGCTGATATTTTGCTCAATTCCCCAAATGGTAACATTTAAAAAAATTATAGTGTAATATCACAACCAGGATACTGGTATATAATTCACTCATTTTATTCCAATTTCCCCAGTTTTACTTGTACTCACCTGTGTGTGTGTGTGTGTGTGTATGTGTGTGTGTGTGTGTGTATTACATTCTGTACAATTTTATCACTTATGTAGGTTCATGTATCCACCAGCAGTCAGGATTCAGAGAATTTCCACACAGATCCTTTGTGTTTTCCCTTTTTAGTCATACCCATAATCCTCCTGTCCCATCCCCCTGCCATGTCCCTAAACCCTGGCAACAATTAACCTGCCCTCCATTTCTAAAAGTTTGACATTTCAAAAATGATATATAAATGAGATTATACACTATGTAACCTTTGGGATTTGACTTTTTGTTTACTCAATGTAATTCACTAAGTTGTTGCATTCATCAATAGTTCATTCCTTTTATTGTTGAATAATATTCCATGCTGTATTAGTTTGCTAGGCCTGCCGTAAAAAGTACCATAAACTGTATAGCTTATAGTTCTGGAGGCTAGAAGTCCAAAATCAAGGTGTTGTCAGGGCCATGCTCCTTATGAGACTTTGTCTTGGTGGAACATTTTCTTGTCTCTTCCTAGCTTCTGATGCTGTCTGGGAATCCTTGGCTTGTAGTTGCATCAGTCTTATTTCTACGTGCATCATCACATGGCCATCTTTACATCATCTTCCCTCTGCGAATGTCTGTCTATTTGTTCAAATTGCCCCCTTTTTTTTATTTTATTAAAGGGAAGAGGGCAAGAGAACTACAGGGGTAGAGGAGGATTAGATGGGGAGCTTACATGTTTAGGTGATGTCACTCAGCAGTATGGTGGGGAGTCTCTGGACCAGAGGACTCTAAAGGACAACAGTGGCTTGGGGCTTTATAGCCCTGGAATTTATATCCTCTATGTTAGCAGATGTTGGGTGCAGTTTTGTGGGGGTAAGCAGAGTAGGCAAGCTCTAAATGGCTGAAAACTTGCTTGTTTGGGCTATATTTAAAACAATAGGATGTATAAAAATTAGAGCTTGTCACTGGTGGGCTTTTGAACTAATGGGTCCTTGCCGGCTTTGAAGAAATAAACAACATGGGGCCAATATACTGAGGCCATCTTTGACTCATCTGTATAACACAGGGTCATATGGAACTCTATATTTAACATGTTGAGAAACTACCAAACTGTTTTCCAGAGTATACCATTGTACATTCCCACCAGTAATTTCTCTGTATTCTTGTCAGCATTTTGGTGGTTTTTATTTTAACTACTCTGGATAAGAGTGTAGTGATATTTCATTGTTGTTTTACTTGCATTTCCCCAATGGCTAATGATATTGAATATCTTTTCGTGTATTTACTTGCCTTCCATGTATCCTCCTCAAGGTAGACTCTGTTCATGTATCTTGCCCATTTTTCTAATTGGAATTTTTTAACCATTAGTTTTGAGAATTATTTATATACTCGAAATACTTGTGCCTTGTCAGATATGTAGTTTGCAAATATTTTCTCCCAACATGTAGCTTGTTGATTCATCCTCTTAACAGCGTCTTATGCAGAACATTTTTTTTTATTTTGATGAAATCTAATTTGTCAATATTTCTTTTTATGGATCATGTTTTTGGTGTCAAGATAAAGAAATCTTTGCCTAGCACTACACTCTGAAGATTTTCTTCTACTTTTAAAAAATAATTTTATAGTTTTACATTTCACATTTAAGTACATTGTTGGGAAAGCAGTCATTACATGACCTGTTGCCTTTCCCCAGACTTGCCCACTCAGAGCCTTGGACCTGAAACACTTTCTTATCAAGAGCTAAGAAGCCCTCACAGCCTGTGACATGCTTATCACCTTGTGTGAGAATATCTTTGCCTGTTTCAGACTCAGTTGATTCCTTGTTTCTGCTTAAGTGTGTGCATCATATGGCACCTGGCCAACTCCACTGCTATATCTGTCCCTAGCAGGGTGGTATAGGCAGACCAATTGCTCTGCTGTGTTTGCCGGGAAGGATCAACACCCACTCTTGGAAGTGATCTTGCTTTCTCTTTCTGTAAGTAAAGCATTGTTCCATCCAGTTCTTATCTGTGTTGTGTTTTCCTTGATAACTCCAATACCAAGATGCAGCAGAAATTGTATGGTTGACATAGTTATGATCTTTGCTTTCTTCTGTGAAGTTAGAGTCCTTCCTGACATTGGTAAATGGTATTTCTGTTTGACATCCATGATCCATTTTGAATGTTTTTTTTAATATAATTTATTGTCAAATTGGTTTCCATAAAACACACAGTGGTCATCCCAACAAGCGCACACCTCAATGCCCATCATCCACTTTCCCTTCTCCCCCACCCCCCATCAACCTTCAGTTTGTTCTCTATATTTAAGAGTCTCTTATGGTTTGCCTCCCTCCCTCTCTGTAACTATTTTTCCCCTTCCCCTCCCCCATGGTCTTCTGTTAAGTGTTTTTTTAAAATAAGGTGTAATGTTTTTTGTTTGTTTTTTGCCTATGAATGTTCAATGGCTCCAGTACCATTTGTTGATAAGTTTACCTTTCCTCCATTGAAACATTTTGGCAGTTTTGTAAAAAAAACCAGTTTGGCATATTTGGGTGGGTCTATTTCTGAGTTCTCTATTCAGTTCCACTGATCTATGTGTCTACCTTTGTGTCAATACCAGTCAGTCTTGATTACTGTAGCTATATAGTGAGCTTTAATATTGAGTAGAGTGATACTTCCCACTTTATTTTTCTTTACCAAAAGTGTTTTTAGCTATTCTAGGGCTTGCACATTTCCATATAAATTTTAGAATAAGCTTGTCTAAGGCTGCAAAAAAACTTTGCATGGATTTTTATAAGAATTGTATAGGGGCACCTGGGTGGCTCAGTCGGCTGAGCATCCAACTTTGGCTCAGGTCATGATCTCACAGTTAATAGGTTTGAGCCCCACAGAGCCCGTTTCAGTTCCTTTGTCCCCACCTCTCTCTACCTCTCCTCCACTTGTGCACTCTCTCTTTCTCACAAATAAATAAACATTAAAAAAAGAATTGTATTAAACCTATAAATCATTTTGGGTGCAATTGACCCTTTTACTATGTTGAATCTTCTAATCCATGAGCACCGTATGTCTCCCCATTTATTTAGGTCTTAAAATTTTGTTTCATTAGCATTTTGTTATTTTTAGCATACAGATCCTGTGCAAATTCTTGTTAAGTGCACACAAAAGCATTTCATTTTTTTTGGAGTGATTATCAGTAGTATTGTGTTTTTAATTCCACTTTCTGAGTGTTCATTGTTTATATATAGAAATGCAGTTGATTTTTGTTTGTTGATCTTGTGTCCTGTGACTTTACTGAACTACCTATTAATTATAGAAGTTTCAAAAATAGATTTCCTTGGATTTCCTACCTAGACCACCATGTGATCTGAAAATAGGGACAAGTTTTAATTCTTCCTTTTTTAAATCTCTAGGCTTTTTAATTCTTTTGCTTGCCTTAATGCAATGGCTACAACTTCCAGTATTATGTTGGATGAGAGTGGTGAGAGTATATATCCTTACGTTGTTCTTGACCTTAGGGGGAAGCATTCAGTCTGTCATCATAAAGTATCATGTTAGCTGTAGGATTTTATAAATTCTCTTTAGCATATGCTCATATCATATTAAGAGACATACTGTGTCATATATTAGAAAACTATGATTAGAAGAATCAGCATATTAAATATGTCAATTCTCCCCCAGATGATCTATAGGTAAATTCCTCTCCATTCCTATTTTTCTTTTTTTTTCCAATATATGAAATTTATCGTCAAATTGGTTTCCATACAACACCCAGTGCTCATCCCAAAAGGTGCCCTCCTCAATACCCATCACCCACCTTCCCCTCCCTTCCACCCCCCATCAACCCTCAGTTTTTTCTCAGTTTTTAACAGTCTCTTATGCTTTGGCTCTCTCCCACTCTAACCTCTTTTTTTTTCCTTCCCCTCCCCCATGGGTTTCTGTTAAGTTTCTCAGGATTCTATTCCTATTTTTCTAAGAGTTCTTACCATGAATAAATGTAAGATTTTGGCAAGTGCTTTTAACGCATTAATTAATATAATCATATCCTTTTTCTTCTTTAGCCTATTGATATGTTAATTTATATTATTTAATTTTCAAATATTGAAAAAGCCTTGCATACCTATAATAAATTCCACTTGTTACTGGTGCACATTTTTTTTTACATTGCTAGATATAATTTCCTAATGTTTTGTTGAGGATTTTCGTAGCTAAGTTCATTAGAGATGTTCTTTAGTTTTCTTTCTTTCTTTCTTTCTTTCTTTCTTTCTTTCTTTCTTGTACTGTTTTTATCTGTTTTTTGCTGTCAGGGTAATCTTGGTTTCATAAAATGAGTTGGTAAGGATTCTTTCCCCTTCTATTTTTGGGAAGAGATTGTGTAAAATCAGTGTTAATGTTTTAAAAATGTTTAGTAGATTTTTTTGTGGGAAGTTTTAATTACAAATTCAGTTCAATTGATAATTATAGGTATATTCAGATTGCTTATTTTAACTTGATTGAGTTCTGATAGTTTGTGTTTTTTGAGGAGTTAATCTATTTTATCTAAGTTGTCAAAAATAGGGTGTAAATTTATTTTATATTCTATAAGGTATAAAATATTAAAAAGCATATAAAATATAAAGAGTATAAAGTATTTAGTGTATAGAGTCCTTTGTAGTATTCCCTTATTCTCTTTTGATATTGGCAGGGACTATAATGTTATCCTCTGTTTTATTCTTGATATTGGTAATTTGTGTCTTTTCTTTTTTTCTTTGTCAGTCTTGCTAATGGTTTGTCAATTTTATCGGTCTTTTCAAAGAACTAGCTTTTTGTTTCACTGATTTTTTTCTATTGTTTTCTTGAATTCAGTTTCATTGATTTCTGTTCTTGTCTTTATTATTTACTTCCTTCTCCTTGCTTTTGATTTATTTTGTTCACCTTGTTTCTTGAGGTATGAATTTAGATTATTAACTTGCGATATTTCCTCATTTCTAATGTAAGCAGTTACTGTTAGAAATGTCTTCCTCAGCACTGCTTTAGATACTTACTACAAATTTTTATTTTCATTTTTTGTTAGTTCAAAGTATTTTTAAATTGCCTATTAGACTTCCTCTTTGACCAATGGATTATTTATGACTCATGTTTAGTTTCCAAGTGTTTGGGTATTTTGTTATCTTAATCTTTTTGATTTCTGGTTTAATTCCATTTGGTCAGTGAACACACCCTGTATGATTTCAATTATTTTAAGTTTATTGAGGCTTGTTTTATGTACCAGAATATGGTCTATCTTAGTGAATGTTCCATAAGCTCTTGAAAAATAAGTGCATTCTGCTGTTGTTGGGTTAAGCATTCCATACATGTCAATTAGAATATGATGGTTAATTGTATATTCAGATATTTTATATCCTTGTTGTCTATTAATTGTACCAGTTGTTGAGAGGAGGGTGTTGAAGTTCCTCGACTATAGTAAGGATTTGTGTATTTCTCTTTTCAGCTCTGCCTATTTTTGTTTCATTTTTTTTTTTTTTGAGGTTCTGTATTTTGGTGCATACAGGGTGAAGCTTTTAAATCCTAAATTAAATTATGCTTCTCCTCTGTTGCAAACCTCACAATGACTCCTATTTCATTCAGAACTATAGATGAAGTACTTATAGTAGTCTATAGGGTTCTGTAAGATCTGGCTCCTGGTTACTTCTCTAACTTTATTTCCTACTATTCTCCCCTTCACTTATTTTGATCCAACCACACTGGCCTCCTTGATGTTTCTTGAGCAGAACAGGCACACTGCCTTGTTACAGCTTTTACTCTCTTAACTTTGCTAGGAATGCTCCATAAACTTGGAATGGGGGTTTGGATTGCAATTGCTGCAAGAATTTTTACCTTTACATAACAGGGAAGCAAAGGCCAGGAGAGGGTAAGTGCCAGTAACAACGAGCATATTATTGATGGAGCTAGGGTGCTATGGAAAAAGTAAGCCTGAAGAAGAACAGTAAGAGAAGGTGAATGAAGATGGATAAATAGCAGCAGCTCCAGGAAATGGGAAGGATTTTACACAGAGGAAGAACTGACACCCCAAATTCTCTCATTTTAAAGTTTCTCCCCCAGCAGACTAGCACTGAATCTGAAATTCTAGCAGTGTACTTCTTTGAGATAAGCTTGTAAAGGCTCTGAGGAATCTGACAGCATAAAATCTTATATAACTTAATCCAGAGCTTTAAAAAATTATTTGACAACAACACATTTCCCTCCCTTAATGCCTATCTTACAAAATCCACTTTGGGAAACACTGGGTCAAAGCTTCATATTTCCAGAAAACTTTTGCTAAAAGATTAATATTACTGGAAAGGCATACCTACTTATCAGTCTTTCTTACTCTGTGATTATTGTTTTATCCAGCTAGCCCAGGGGTTGGAAATCATGGCAAAGGCCTCAGCTCTCCACCTGATTTTGTAAATAAAAATTTATCAGGACATAGTCATGTCTATTTGTCTCTGGCTGCTTTCTCATTACAATATAGAATTGAATAGTTGTGACAGAGATGAATGGTCAGCAAAGCCAAAAATATTTGCTATCTGACCTTTTATAGAAGAAGTTTGCTGAGCCCTGTATTTACCCAATAGCAAAGGCCTGAGATTTATCTATTTCTGCCTAACAAATAACAACAAAAGTTAATGGTTGGCACCAACAATTTATTATTAACTCTCATGGTTCTGTTGATTGAGTGGGCTCTTCTGGAAAGTTCTCATTTGGTGTCTCTCATGCAATCAGACGACAGCTGGGACTATAGTCATTTGAAGGCCCAACTGGGCTGAACATCCAGAATGGCTCACTCCCATGGTTGGCAGCTGATGCTAGATTTCAGCTGGGAGCTCAGCAGGGGATGCTGACTAGTACACCTACATGTGGCCTCTCCCTTTCAGTTGGATTTCTCACAACATGGTATCTAGGTTCACAGAAGGATCATTTCAAGGGCAGGAGATAGATATTGCCAGTTCTTTTAAAGGCTAGGCTTGGAACTGGAGTAATGGCACTTCTACCTTATTTGGTTGGTCACAGCAGCCACAGACCAGCCCAGATTCAAGGGGACTTGTTGTATAAACTACCTTTGCATAGGGGAAAGACAACAGTGTACATGGAAGGATAGAATTAATGCTGATTATGCTGATTACCACCATGAGGAGCAATATGAGGTGCTTGGGGAGCAGGGTATAGAAAGTTTCCCTGGAAGGAACTTTTAGGGTGACTGAAGCCAACTCTACTTCCACCTGTGCCTATTTTATAGCTAATTATACTGAAGCTTAGAACATTAGAAGCTGTTGAAGGTCAGTGTCTGCCTCACAGTGTTGACACGGACCCTAGCTGACTTGCTGGAGGTATGTAGCTAACCCCAAAGGAGACAGTGGTCTAAGGCCAAGGGGCTGGTATGAGGGAACTAATGGAATGTGAGTCTCTGAATAAGGCTCCCTCCTTTCCCTAAGCCTTTGCTTACTCCCTAAGGTTCACTACCTCAGCTACTACATAAACATATAGGTTTTACAGACATACCAGATCCCTGCCACTATGTCTTGTGGGCTTCTGAAGTCTTTCTCAAGTCTGGACTCTAAACTGCAAATGAACCCTGAATACTTTAAAAAAACAAGGACAAAATCTTAAATTTCTTTCACTTCTTACAGCCCTGAGATACCTCATACTAATGCCATATATATAGAAGACAACAGAAATTGTAGGGCTATTCAAATCCCAGCCAATTTCCCTGTACAACCTATGCAAGTGGAATTCTGTGGTCTAGTCCCTGCACACTATGCCAACCTAATTTTTTACCTTCACTGACTCTCAGTGCTGTTGTACCAAGCATGCTTTCTCTTTCTCTCTTTCTGTTTCTTTCTCTTTCTCTGTTTCTCTGTCTCTCTCTGTCTCTCTCTATCTCTCTCTCTCTTTCCCCACCCTGGCTGTATTCACTTACTGTTCTCAATGTTTGGAACATTTTTCTTTCCCACCTGCCTTCACTCACTGGTCTACCTCTTTCACATCCTTCAGAGCATTGGGTGTTACTTTTCCAAAGAGATCCTCCTTGATCTCCCACATACACCTTTTTTGTTCCCATAGCATCCTGTATTTCCCCCTTCATAGTTATTTCCCCACTGTCCTCCAATGTAATTACTTACTTTTCTGTCTCCTTGACTTGACTACGGTGCTTCAGGGCACAGTTTGTGTTTGCATTCAACTTTGTCTCTCCATGGACTTGCAAGAGGTCTGACAAAACAATTGAATTCACTCTCCCTTCAGTGATATCCACTTTCTTCCTGCTGTCCTGTATAAGTCTGCTGGAACCAGTTGTATAGTGGGCAAGAGTTGGGATGATGGATAAAGAACATGTGTCCAGAATGTCATGCAAGTCACTTGCAGCACCTATGAACAACTCTTTAGAGCTCTTGCTTGTCTTGTCCTGGAACCTTTTTGCAAAAACTAAAAGGCTCCTTTGTAAGGCTCAATTCCCAGCCTCCCACCACCAACTCAATTCAGCACTGCATTTTGAGCACCTTTCCTTGCTTCAACTCCTCAAACACAGCAGAACCATGGCCTAGCACTCGGGAATATGTGCAAACTCCTGAGCTTAGGAAGTCTGATCTAGGCTTTGTGAGAAAAAGGTGGGAAGTTTGGTATCTCTGAGGTTCCACTCAATTGTAAGAGGACAGCTAATGTTCTTGGGAGATAGCTGGCCCCCTAAGACCATTTGTCAAACAGACTGATTATGATTAAGTATAACTTGCCAGACTACAAATGGCCTTCAAACAACAGAAAGAATCTAGCAGAACATTAAACATCATGAAGCAGCCCCAGGGTAGTGGACATCAGCAGTCTTGCTTGATTAATCCTTGGAAACACAGTCAGAATTAATGGGGAACTTGTTGAAAGTTGATTGACACCTTTTGAAAGGTGAAATACTTTTCTGTTCCCATTAAGTGTTGTTAAGGCCATTAACAGAAATTGGAATAGAGAAATAGGACCTTTTACGTGGTAGATTCAGAGGCTGAGATGGACAAGATGGAAATGTACTGGCAGCTTATAATAAGCACCTGGGTGGGAAATGATAAATAAAGATTGAAAATTGACAAATGGATCAAACTGGGAAAGACCAAGACAGAGACAGATGGAGTACAGTTTGCATGCAGAGGTGATGAGGGAAAGGAATGTGAGAATCAATAATTCAGCAGGGTCACCCACACTTTGGGCCAGATATGGATTACTCGGAAAGTGATTAAAATTTGCTAGGTGGATAAAAACAGACACATAGACCAATGGAATAGAATAGAAACCCCAGAACTAGACCCACAAACGTATGGCCAACTCATCTTTGACAAAGCAGGAAAGAACATCCAATGGAAAAAAGACAGTCTCTTTAACAAATGGTGCTGGGAGAACTGGACAGCAACATGCAGAAGGCTGAAACTAGACCACTTTCTCACACCATTCACAAAAATAAACTCAAAATGGATAAAGGACCTGAATGTGAGACAGGAAACCATCAAAACCTTAGAGGAGAAAGCAGGAAAAGACCTCTCTGACCTCAGCCGTAGCAATCTCTTACTCGGCACATCCCCAAAGGCAAGGGAATTAAAAGCAAAAGTGAATTACTGGGACCTTATGAAGATAAAAAGCTTCTGCACAGCAAAGGAAACAACCAACAAAACTAAAAGGCAGCCAACGGAATGGGAAAAGATATTTGCAAATGACACATCGGACAAAGGGCTAGTATCCAAAATCTATAAAGAGCTCATCAAACTCCACACCCGAAAAACAAATAACCCAGTGAAGAAATGGGCAGAAAACATGAATAGACACTTCTCTAAAGAAGACATCCGGATGGCCAACAGGCACATGAAAAGATGCTCAACGTCGCTCCTTATCAGGGAAATACAAATCAAAACCACACTCAGATACCACCTCACGCCAGTCAGAGTGGCCAAAATGAAGAAATCAGGAGACTATAGATGCTGGAGAGGATGTGGAGAAACAGGAACCCTCTTGCACTGTTGGTGGGAATGCAAATTGGTGCAGCCGCTCTGGAAAGCAGTGTGGAGGTTCCTCAGAAAATTAAAAATAGACCTACCCTATGACCCAGCAATAGCACTGCTAGGAATTTATCCAAGGGATACATGAGTACTGATGCATAGGGGCACCTGTACCCCAATGTTTATAGCGGCACTCTCAACAATAGCCAAATTATGGAAAGAGCCTAAATGTCCATCAACTGATGAATGGATAAAGAAATTGTGGTTTATATACACAATGGAATACTACGTGGCAATGAGAAAAAATGAAATATGGCCTTTTGTAGCAACATGGATGGAACTGGAGAGTGTGATGCTAAGTGAAATAAGCCATACAGAGAAAGACAGATACCATATGGTTTCACTCTTATGTGGATCCTGAGAAACATAACAGAAACCCATGGGGGGAGGGGAAGGAAAGAAAAAAAAAAAAGAGGTTAGAGTGGGAGAGAGCCAAAGCATAAGAGACTGTTAAAAACTGAGAACAAACTGAGGGTTGATGGGGGGTGGGAGGGAGGGCAGGGTGGGAGGGAGGGCAGGGTGGGTGATGGGTATTGAGGAGGGCACCTTTTGGGATGAGCACTGGGTGTTGTATGGAAACCAATTTGACAGTAAATTTCATATATTAAAAAATAAAAAATAAAAAAAAAATTTGCTAGGTGGAAAGTGGGGGAGATTTTGTTACAAGATGAAGAGACCACTTTCGAGCCATTGAGAGGAGTAAATAATTTAGTCTTCCCTGGGGAATCAGGGTACCAAAGAGAAATTCTCCAGACTAGAAGTCAGGAGGTCTGACACATGAAAAGATGCTCAATGTCACTCATCAGGGAAATACAAATCAAAACCACACTGAGATACCACCTCACACCAGAGTGGCTAAAATGAACAACTCAGGAAACTACAGACACTGACAAGGATGTGGAGAAACAGGAACACTTTTGCACTCTTGGTGGGAATGCAAACTGGTGCAGCTGCTCTGGAAAACAGTGTGGAGGTTCCTCAAAAAATTAAAAATAAAACTACTCTACAACCTAGCAATAGCACTACTAAGAATTTATCCAAAAGATACAGGAGTGCTGATGCATAGGGGCACATGTACCCCAATGTTTATAGCAGCACTTTCAACAATAACCAAATTATGGAATGAGCCTAAATGTCCATCAACTGATGAGTGGATAAAGAAGATATGGTTTATATATACAATGGAATACTACTTGGCAATGAGAAAGGATGAAATCATGCCATTTGCAGCAGCATGGATGGAACTGGAAGGTATTATGCTGAGTGAAATAAGTCAGTCAGAGAAGGACAGATATCATGTGTTTTCACTCATATGTGGATCTTGAGAAACTTAACAGAAGACCATGAGGGAAGGGAAGTGGAAAATATAGTTACAGAGAGGGAGGGAGGCAAACCATAAGAGAGTCTTAAATACAGAGAACAAACTGAGGGTAGATTGGGGGATGGGGGAGAGGGGAAATGGGTGATGGGCATTGAGGAGGGCACTTGTTGGGATGAGCACTGGGTGCTGTATATAAATGATGAACCATGGGAATCTAACCCAAAAACCAAGAGCACACTTTACACACTATATGTTAGCCAATTTGACAATAAATTATATTTAAAAAATAATAAAACATTAAAAGAAAGAAGTCAAGAAGTCTGAGACATCAGTTTATTCAGTTTCAAAGTGGCTGAATACTCCAACCCTCTGCATTTTGCAGTTGGTTGTATCCTTCCAAGTGACTAATGTGATATTTCTTTGAAAGCTATCAAACTTACAAATGTAAGGAATTATAATTATGGTCATCCAACTGAATCAAGTGCAAGAGAATATTGCTATAAGGGACTACATGAGATTTTAATTATTTCCTCTGATGGAGGTGAACATGTTTGCAGATAATCTTGGGCAGCAACAGTGCCTACATGATTTATCTTGGGATTTAGAGACACACACATCTCATGATATTTTGATTGAAGAAAGTTCACTGATTTGGGATATGCATCAGAATGGAAGATGTGACTTTTGATTTACCCTGCCATTTTGGTTTGGCACAAATCATGATACCCTGACAGTGGGAAGAAGTGGAAAAGCAGGAGGTGGTGATCAAATGGCTGAGGGCACTGTCTGCTGCAAAGACACCCCTGAATATCTAAACCAAGAGTGGTATTTGAGAGGTGACAGTTTTCCACCTACTGGCCTGAATTAGCATCATTTATATGAGGGCTTTTTCATAAGGTCTGCCAGAGACTGATGTTTTCAGTCATAGTTATTATTTGAATGTTGTTTCTGTGCTGGGTACTGCGCTAAGCATTGTATTGTACCATCTCATTTAATCCTCACAACCACCCTGTGGTGTTAGACACTATTATTATCTTCATTTTACAGATGAGAACATTTAGAGTAAGGTGGATGAGTAACTTCTCCAAGGTCACAATGCTAGTAAAAGACAAAGCCTGGTAGTAAACTCAGACATTAGCTCCAGAATCTGTGTATAGAACCACTATATTATACTGCCATATACATATATGAATGAACCTGAGGCTCTGGGAAGGAAAGAAATGTGACTTTCCCAAGGTCACCCAAGAAGGTAGTGGGTCTTCATACTATTTATTCTTGGAGTGAATCCAGTATGCTCACAGCAAGTGAGGAATACAACAAAGTCCCATTTTATAGATGTAGCTTGGATCTTATAGTAATGATGATAATAATGACAATAATGACAATGGCAGCAGCAGCTGGTAATTATGGAGCATCAATTTTGTGCTAGGCACTGTGATAGCTACTATATATGTAAACTCATTTATTTATTCATTGAACAAATGTTTATTGAAAACCTACTATACATAAGACAATGTTATAGAGACTAGGGATATGGCAATGAACAAGAAAAGCTTGATGCCTGCTTTTAAATGGAGTCTTAGAAGTCTTATATGAAGAATACAACTGCAAATATGAAAACAAATAAGATGACAGATAATAATTCTGTTGTAAAATAAATAAAACAGGGTAGTATAGGGAGAATTGGGTGGCAGCTACATTGGATGAGGTGGTCAGGGAAGCTCTCTTATTATCTCATTAAATGCTCTCAACAGCCCTGTGAGGTGTGTAGACACTGGTCAGCTAGATGTAAGTAATGGGAGAATCAATCCCACCACATTGCTGGTATCTGTAGAACCAACTGCCTGCAGCTTGATCAATGCAAAGCAGGGAATTAGAGAGGCTATTTTCATTGTCACCCCCAAGGCAATACCTGATCATTTAAGGAACCCAGAGAGTGTTGGATAGAATTTTGTAGTCAAGAAAAGACAGCTGGTTGGAATGTGGACATTAAAGGGACCAGCTTAAGAAACGGTCTAAATTTTCAGAAGAGTGCTCTTCATGACCTTAAGTCTTTGTGACCTTGGATTAGTCAATGTTTTTTTTTTTTTAGATATGACACCTAAAGCACAAATAACAAAAGAAAAACAAATTGAACTTCATCAAAGTTAAAAACTTTTGTGGTTCAAATGACATTTTCAAAAAAGAGTAGAGACAACACATAGAATGGGAGAAAATGTTGAACATTATATATCTGATAAGGGACTTGCATACAGAATAAATTGAAGTACACTTATAACTCAATAAAAATAAAAATAACCTAACTAAAAATTGAGCACTTATACATTAGTTCAAAGAGAATATATAAATGGCCAATAAGTTAATGAAATATGTTCAACATCATTAGCCATCAGGGAAATGCAAATCAAAACCACAATGAGATGCCACTTCACATCTACCAGGATGGCTATGATCAAAAGGACAGACAATAGCAAGTGTTGTCAAAGATGTGGAGAAATTGGAACCGTCATACGTTGATGATTGAAATGTAAAATGGTGATGCTTCTTTAGAAAAGTTTGGAAGTTCTTCAAAATGTTAAACATAGTGTTTCTATATAACCCAACAGTTTCACGGGTATATACCAAGAAGATTGAAAATATATGTTCACACAAAAACTTGTACACAAATATTGATATCAGGTTTTTTATAATAGCTAAAAAGAGGAAACAACTCAAATGTCTACCAACTGATAAATAGATCAATAAAATCTGATAAATCCATACAGTGGAATATTATTCAGCTATAAAAAGGTATGAAATACTGATACACACTACAACATGGATGGACAATGAAAATATTACGCTGAGTGTAAGAAGCCAGGCACAAAAGACCACATATTGTATGACTCAATTTATATGAAATGTCCAGAATAGGTAAATCTATAGACATAGCAAATAGATTAGTTTAGTGGTTGCCAAGACCTGGGGGGAGGGGGCAATGGGAGTGATTGCTAGTGGGTATGAAGTTTCTTTTGGGGATTATGGAAATGTTCTAAAATTGCTGGTGATGGTTGCACAATTCTGTGAATATACTAAAAACCACTGAATTTTATATTTTAATATGTGAATTGTATATTATGTGAACTATGTCACAACAAAGCTGTCAGAAAAAAGTCAGCCCAAATGTTATCTCCTTTGTGAAGCATTTCTTGTTTCCCAGACAGGGTAGCTTCTTGTTCTGAGTTCTAGCACTTTGTGCACACTTCTGCCATAACACTTATATCCTTGTATGGAATTATCTGCTTGCTCTGATCTAGGAGCTCCCTAAGGTCAGGGAACGTATTGTATTTATTTCCTGCCTCCTATAATGCCTTTGCTCCATCCCCTCTTTTCCTCCCTCCATCTTTCCTTTCCTCCCTTCCTTCCTTCCTCGCCCTAAATTTTTATTGAGTATATACTATGTGCTTGCACTGTAGTAGGTATTTGGTGCAATGGTGACTAAGGAAAGCATGGCTTTGCCCTAGTGTGGTATAGCCGACTAAGGAAGAGAGACATTAAACATGAATAACAAGTGTTAGAGAGTAAAACCATTTGACCAGGGTGTGTGTGTGTGTGTGTGTGTGTGTGTGTGTGTGTGTGTGTCTTACCTAATCTGTGGGGTCAGGGAAGAACTTCTTCATGATGTGCTCTTTTATCTGAAACTTGAATAACTAGTAAAAATAAGTTGTGGGAGTGAGAAAAACAGCATGGTGAATGTCTTGAGGCTGGAAAAAGCTCGACATCTTGGAATAAGTGAAGGAAGAGCAGTCTGGCCAAAGCATTTAGGAGTGAAGGTGCCAGGGCAGTGGGGTAGGTCATGGTGAGATGGAACTTGAGAGAGAGAGATGAAGAATTTGTTGGGCAGGTTAAGGAATTTGTATTTTGTCCCATAGAGGGTTTTTAAGTGTGTGTGTGTGTGTGTGTGTGTGTGTGTGTGTGTGTGTGTGTGTAGGGGGTGATGTGATATTTTTAAAAAGTTCATTGCACCTGTTCACTGGAGAATGTATTGGAGAGACTGGGAGCAAGAGTATTACTGTTTGAGTCATCCAGACAAGTGATATGGTGTATTGTCCTAAGGTAGTTGCAGGAAGTATTGAGAGATGTGGATGTATTTAAGGGGTATCTAGTAGGTAGAATTGATTGCTTTAGTGTTTGATGAGATGTGGGGAGTGAACAAGTTCCCAGGAATGTTTCCTAGGTATCTAGCTTGGGTGACTGGGTGAACAATAGTGCCACTAATTTCAACAAAGTACATAAAACAGACAGTTTGGGGGAAGAGTATGGAAGTGAGTTTTCTTTTTTGATATAGTGATATGGAGGTACACATTGGCATTTTGGGTGGAGAGGCTCAGCAAGAGTAAATTGATATGTATGGAGCTCAGAAGAGATGTTTGAGTTGGAGCTATAGATTTGGAAGTTGTTAGCATGTAAGTAGTAATTGAAGCCATGGACCTAGCTTGTTCATCTTTATATCCTCTACAGAACCTGGAGTGGTATTTGGCACAAAGTTCCTGTTGAATGTTAAAAATAAGGTGTCAACCATAACCCCTCTCAAAGGGGATAGATGAGACCAGTATCCTCAGGTTCTTCCTTCTCTCAAACCAAGGTACACGTAGTATTCCAGGGTCGTGTGCATAGTAGGTACACATTAAAAGCTAATGTTTATCAAATGCATGTTATGTATCAGGCACTGTTCTAAGTCCTTTACATGCCTTAATTTTCTCAATAACACTATGAGGTAAGTATTATCACCCTCTCCATTGCATAAAAGGAGAAGCTGAAGCACAAAGAGGTCACCGGCTGAGTGCACAGCTTGCTATTTTAACTGCTAGGATATATTACCACTCTAATATTTGAAGCCTAAGTGACTGGATTTTTTAAATTGATTAGAACAGGTTGGTGTAAATGGTTGAAAATTCCTTTTTGTACCTTTCCCCTTCTCTCTCTGGTCAGCACATTCATCCCATTCTCCCAACATTTTTGTGCTGCCTCCCAACACAGTCTCCAGATATTCATTATTCTGTGTCCCAGCCCTCAGAACCTTGCTCTTTGCTTTTGCTCATCACTCAAAAGTTGAATACCTGCATCCAACATGGTGGCATTCAGGTGGATGAAACACTGTTGTGGTATTCCTCTCAAGAAATGTATGTGAATGATTTCAGGGGCTTCTTGGAGTCTAAGGACTTTAACCAAAGGGCTGACTCTAATAGGCCTTTGAAGCTTTGTAATTGGTTACGAAGGCAAGAGTTTTTATTTGATTGGGGAGGATGAGAAGCACCAAGGAGAGGAATTAAATATTCACATATCAAGCTGTACAATAATAGGCAACGTGACTCCAAAAGCCAGCACTCCTAAGCAATAAACTACATGGTCGCCTGTAGAGGCACGTTCTGCTCTGCCACCAACTGAGCTAGCCTTATACCCACCACATGCTACTGGGAAGTACTTACATTATTCTGTTCAATTCAGTGACATAGTTCTATACTGTTTGTGTGCATAGTGGGAATGAAGACATAGAGAGATGTGTAGCAGGATCCCTTCATGTATTATTAGTTATTTGGGTAATGGACCCCCCCTTAAGAATCTGAAAGCTACGCACCCACACACAGACATGAATTGATGTGTGTGCACTTGTACACACATTTTTGCTTATGATTTCAGCTTTGAATGAGTGGTTCCAAAGGTTCTCAACAGGACAATATCATGCCCTAAGAAATATTTTAGAGTTAGTGGGGGCTCTTATTGAGACATAGCAGGTGGAATCCAGGAATACAATTGTAGGACAGTCTTCCTAATGAAAATTGTTCCTGTGTGTCACTGGACATTTAGATGTCCTGCTGGACATTTATATAGGTGGACAACTTGCTTGTAAAAATGATCAAAGCCTAGAATGGAAATTTATTTTGCATAACATAAAGTGTTTTGGTAGATACCACATTTTTCAGGAACCCAATTGCAGTTTAAATTGAGAAGGAGTTGTACTTCTTCTAGGAACTATACAAGTTTTTCTCCATTTTGGAAATTCATGTTACCAACATCAATAATATTCAAAGTATTAGAGTTACTGATAAAGCATACCTGTGTCAGTCTACATCCACAATTGGTGCTTTATTGGTGATTTCATACAGACCACTTCATCCTAAGTGTCCTACTGTAGTTAATTCCAGAGATTTACATGTTATATAAATATGTAAATAATTATGTTATCTTTCATTTGTTCTTTTTCACATCAGAGCATTATATTGGTATTTTTGAAATCATATGTGTAGGTGTGTAGGTTTTATTAGCTGTGAATTTCATTTCAGGATAATAATGGAGATGTCATAAAGTATATTTTAAAAAAAGAACAAAAGAGAATGGGTCTCATTATGATTGAGAACCACTTACCTAGAATAAAAATTACACTCTGAAGGAAATTCAATGAGTAGGAGAGAAAATAATAATGGCTTCCATTTTTAAGTACCTACTGTGTGCCACTTATAAGCTAAAGGTATTTTCTATGAGCTCATTTATTCCTCACAAGCCATGCTCCATTTCCTAAACTATAAGGCAGAAAACGAGAAGCACCAGAAGAGACACAAAGAAGAGGTAATTGAATGTGGAGAAACCCAGGATGGGGGTGTGTGGCCCAGCTCTAGGTCTGCTACCCCTTCACTGCTCTCTAGACTGATTGTACTGCGAACTATGACTGAGCCCACAAAGGACCCTCACTCCCAAAGGATGGGCTGCTCTTGCACTGTGTGTGTGTGTGTGTGTGTGTGTGTGTGTGTGTGTGTGTGTTGATGGAGGTGGGGGCCAGAAAGCTGGAGAAATAAATCTCTGTCAGGCAATGAGACCTGATTACCGTATACGTATCTTTCTTCTTCTAGGACTATGATGACTCTAGGAGTATATTAAAATATGTTTTCCAAAAATTAGTCATTTCTTCATAATTTTTGCCTCTGCCACTGGGCAAAAATCTGCAAGCCACAGTCCCAGAGCTGAGTGTGGGGACAGTGGGCTACTTTTCTTGGAATGACACCTATGCTTTATGATTTGACTCCTTGGAAAGGGCAGTGGTCTCTGTTCTTCCCTGCTTTCCTTTCCCAATGTGATACCTCCGCCCTATGGGGAGCCGTGGCAAGGACAACTGGAGCCCCAGTATTCTTATCCAGCCATAGTTGGGGTGAAGTTCCTGCCCTGTGAGTGAGGCCTGGGTGGAGGCAAGCATCCTTCGCCATTCCTTTTGGTCACACTCACCAGGAATTTAACCTCTGCAACTAATATGGATGGGGAATGATAAATGCTGGAGTCCTGTCCTTCTTGTGGGATACTGAGTCCCTCGACTAGGAACTGAAGAGAGAAGGACCCCTGTCAGGCTCAGCTGAGGAGAAGGGAAGGAGGGAGTGAGTCATGGCTCAAGTGCCACAGATTGTCTCTCTTCTTGCTAAGATTTAGTAGATTTTCTTAAATAAATATTTCTTCACTTGCTGTATTGTCTTAGGACAATTTGAGAGGCTTTAAATCTTTTAAAAAATAACTTTACTGGTTATGCTTGTTTTACTAGGAGGTGAATACTCTCATTGTCATATGCTTTTTGGTGGCTGCTTTTCTCTAAAACTTGAGGGGGATTCTGAATTCCAAAACAAAACAAAACAAAAACAAAAAACAAAAAACAAAAAAAACCCCACCTTTCCCAGGTGTCAATGCCACACTGTGCTTGTATGATATCATACCTGGAACATGTGCCCAAATAGATAATA
The DNA here is from genome assembly GCF_018350195.1 of Panthera tigris. Classification (NCBI taxonomy): domain Eukaryota; kingdom Metazoa; phylum Chordata; class Mammalia; order Carnivora; family Felidae; genus Panthera; species Panthera tigris. The sequence goes on from NC_056677.1 coordinate 107,651,814, forward strand.
ATTTTTAATAGGAGAAAACTGAATTTAATACAACCATGACACCCTACATATTATATGGACCCAAATAAATCATTCTAAGAATGAAGGCACAAATAAATAGCTATATCTTCTGTTTGAAAATTATCTGCAATCTGGAACACAGCTCCTACTCCTTAAGTCTGGGCTCTTCATACTGATTTGCCTCCAAAGAGTAACAGTATGGAAAGCAAGAGAAAGAATAACTTTACAGTAGAGAAACTTGACAAAGTATCTTAAGCTAGTTGATTAAGGTTAACATCAATGGTGGTAAGTTATATTAATAGTGTATACCCTTGATAGGATGTAAAGAGAATGGTACTTGTCCTCCAGTTTCTTCCTGCCAAAGATGTATTACCACAGTCTAATTGTCAGAAAAACATCAGATAAATCCAAATTGAGGGACATTCTAGAAAATACCTAACTTTCAAGGTCTTCAAAAACATGGAAAGTCTGAAAAACCATCAGGACAAAGAGGAACCTAGGAAGTTATTGGAAGTCAGGGGCACCTGGGTAGCTCATTCAGTTAAGCATCTGACTCTTGGTTTCAGCTCAGGCCGATCTCATGGTTTGCACTGACAGCAAAGAGCTTGCTTAGGATTTTCTCTTCACCTCTCTCAGGCCCCCCTCCCCACTGTTCTCTCTCTCTCTCAAAATAAATAAATAAACATTAAAAAGTTATTGGGAGTCAATGTAATATGGTATCCTAGATGGGATTCTTGAACATAAATATTAGGTAAAAACAAAGGCAACATGCAAAAAGCATGGATTTTAGTTAATTATTATCTATCAATACTGGTTCACAAATGTGCCATACTAATGTAAGATGTTAATAACAGGGAAAAGAGGGTGTTGAGTATAAGGGAACTTCCTGTACTATCTTCCCAGTTTTTGCCTAAAACATAAAATCATTCTAAAATCAAAAACAATTATTTACTACCCTCCCCCCCAAACACAATTACTACAAAGAGACAGACCTTGAGTTGGGCAGAAAGAAACTCAGTCACAAGGAGTCCCTTGTGAGGTGGGGTTCATGGAGACCCGGGAAAAAAAGCTAGATAGGACAGAATCAGAACTATATATTTTTTGGCGCAATAATTTCTTTTAGATGAATCTTTCGTAGAGAGAAAGCAGATGAGTGCACAAAGATGTCTATGCAAGTATGGTTATGGCAGAATGATTTGTAAGAGTAAAGCACTGCAGCATTCTAAATGTCCACACTGGGGCGGTATCTCACTATGTTTGTTTGATAGAGCATTAGTCCAAGGAGATTGGCTCCTATAAAGGGAATCCATGAACAAACAGGAAATGTTGTATACCATATTCCCTTAGAGAATCCAATACACCCTGGTGTAATACAGCTCTGAGATCAGCCTCATGAAAAAGAAACTTGTAAATTTCTGTTTGAACTAGAGTTTGAAAAGTCATTTTACCATGGATCACTTTTTAAAAAGTATTATTCTTTTTAAAATTAAATGTTACTAATGTCTTCACACTTTGGGAACTGTTGCACTAGAGGTTAGACTATATAAATTATGGCATATATTTTTATTGGACTTTCATAGAAATTAGTGAAATCATGTTTTTGGAGAATATTTAATGAATTGGGACACCATGCACAATTTTAGATACCAAAAACAAGTTACACATTTGTATATACAATGTCATCTTGATAGTTTGCTTTTTACAAATAGGAAAGTACAGTTGAAAAACTACACAGTTAATAGTGGTTATCTGTCGATTGTGGGGTTACAGATAATTTTAAACTTCTTTATAATCTTGTAGCTTCTTTTTTAAATTTATTTTATTTTTTTAAAATATAATTTATTGTCAAATTGCTTTCTATACAACACCCAATGCTCATCCCAACAAGTGCCCTCCTCCCTGCCCATCACCCACTTTCCCCTCTCCCCCCCCATCAACCCTCAGTTTGTTCTCAGTCCTTAAGAGTCTCTTATGGTTTGCCTCCCTCCCTCTCTGTAACTTTTTTCCCCCTTCCCTTCCCCCATGGTCTTCTGTTAAGTTTCTCAAGATCCACATATGAGTGAAAGCATATGGTATCTGTCTTTCTCTCCTTGACTTATTAACTTCTTAATGGTTTACAAAGTAAATATATTATTCAACAGAAGAGTATATGTCACAAACCAAAATTTTGTAAGCCAAATTGTCCCTCTTGTACATTCTAAACTCACTTACCTTTTGTTATAGGTAAGTATTTATCAGAGTTTGTTTTTTGAAATACCAGAGTATTTCAGCTCCAGGAAGGGAATGACAGGATGTCCCAGATGAGCTTAACTGAATTAGTGGAGCATTATAAAAGTAGAGCAGAGTTATTCTGCCACAAGCCAAGGAGTGTCTGGGACTATCAGAAAGCTGGGAGGGGCAAGAAGACTAGAGACAGCAGAGAGTAAGGTCCTATCAATGCCCAGATAACTCAGAATAAATTCCGTTGTTTTAAGCAATAAATAAATAAATAAATAAATAAATAAATAAATAAATTTATTAATTAATAAAAAATAATAGTAGAGCATTCTGTCCTGTGGTTATCAAGGAGATGGCTGCAGTAGCCTAAAAAAACCTAGTAGTCCAGGCTAGTAAGTTGATGACTTACTTCTCTTTGGAGAAAGCTGGACTCTGCAATATGAGATGGTATTCCCTTACAAATAAGTGCTTTTCTTTTAGTTACCTCAAGAAGGTAAGGAACATGTAATCAATTCTCCATGTCAAACCAACGTCCCAAGGATAGATACTTCATCTGCTTGCTTGCATGTAGGACCATGTTCCAGTTTCCTCCCACCAGACTCCTACATCCTACCTACTAATGCAGAAGTTCCTGTCCCTTCCCAGGATACTGGGAGGAGAGGCGCTGGACTGGAGGCTCTTCAGTGCCTCTCTGTGCAGAAACTGTGTGGCACTTACTCATCCTTGGTGTCTGGCATGGGGCTGAGCACTAGCATGTGCTCAGTAGGACTTGCTGAATAAATGACTTGAAATCCATTTTCAGGTCATCAGTTTCATTTATGGAAACTACATTCAATGAATCAACAATGTTATGATATGATATAACTTTCACAAAATACAGTATGGCTGGGAATCAAACGCATGATGCTGGGGAATAAGGGAAGGTTAGTCTTTATCCCATGTTTGCTACTCATTTTTTTGTGTGTCATCCTGGACAATTACTTCTCCTCATTAAGCCTTGGTTTCCTCAAATTTAAAACAAGTGGTTGGGCTATGAAATTGGTTTCCTATTGCATTTGTTATAAAACTTAAATTCCTTTACATGGACCCCAGGACCCTACATAATCAGGCCTCTCTCTCCTTCTTTGCCCTCATTACCCACTAATTTCTCCTCCCCTTATTCTATTCCAAAGATACCTCAGGACCTTTCACTACCTCTTCCCTCTGCTTGGAGAGGGAAGAAGTCCAGTCCTCACTGGACTCTGAGCTCCACAAAAGTAGAGAATCATGTTGATCTTGCTAATTTCTTCATCACTAGTGACTAGAATAATGCTTGGCACATAATAGGTAATTGATAGATATTTGTGGAATGAGTGAAGAAGAATCTAATTGTCTTAATTACCAAACACCTATATAGCACTTACACCGTACCAATCTCTGCTTGAAAAATTTTAACTCATTTAATTCTCTTAACATCCCTATCAGGTAGACACTATTATTCTTCTCATTTTGAAGACAAGGAAACTGACGCAGAGAGAAGCTAAGTAATTTGACCAAGGTTATGCTGTAGTTTACATTGATTGTCTCTTTTAATCTTACCAACAACTCTACAAAGTAGGTGATATTATTTCCCCATTTTATCGACAAGGAAACAAAGACTTAAAGAGAGGCTAAGCAACTCGCCCAGGGTCACACAGCTAGGTAAGTGGCAAAAAAGGACCTCGAATCCAGACAGTCTAACTCTACAACCATGCTCCTTTGTAGTTACAAGGGATAGCTGTGGCTATTGCAGAAGTGATTTACCTGCCCTTTCTGTAAAAAGTCTGGAAGGTTGGAGAAGGCAGGTCCTGGGTACACAGAGGTCATGTAGCAGGCAAGGCTGTATTGAGGTGAAAGGTTGATTTAGGGAGGAACTGTGATTGAGGGAGGGATAGGCCTTTTGCCGAAGCCACCTGGAATACATGCTGAAGTGGGTCAAGTCTCCCTCTGAAGCTGGCTTATATCCCTGCCTCCCATTGGAGACAGTTCTTTTATGGGGCCAAGACAAGAGGACATTACTAAGGCCAAAGGAGCCAGAGTCCCAGAAGAAATCTTTCCCTGCTCCAGGTTTATCTATGGCCATTCTTGGGCTGAACATCCACTTGGAAAAACATCATACAGGCCTAGGAAAGGTACAGAAGAAATCCAGAGGTATTACCAATGGTTGAGATTGATGGACAGATAGAACACTCTGGACACACTTACAAGGTAGAAACTCTGACCAATCTAGAGGGACTGATAACTCCAGACATACTAAGCAGATAACTCTGCCCACCAGACACAGCCATGGACTGGCTTGAACAGTCAGGCTAGGCTCAAGCTAACCCACACAAGCCACATATTCTAGAAAATGTATCATCTATCTGTTTATCTAGAATATCTTCCCTTTTCCTCCATTGTTCTGCATGGGACCACCACACTACAGAACTACAGGGGGAGTTCATTTCATGGTATATGTAAATGGAGCCCCTGGAATTGCTACTAATGTCTAAGGTGGCTCCGATGCTGCAGTTTCAGTTGTGCATCTTGCTTTGGGTTCATTCAACTCAGGCGCTCCCTGCCCACCCTGTTCTCAAAACCAACAGGCCCAGCTGTGATCACTGGGAACCTCCAGAGTACCATTTACTATCTTCTTCTATCAACGTGTGGTCACTAATATTCAATTAGGTTAGGTTTTCACAGATATCTTCAGCCAATGTGTTTGCCAAGCATCCAGTGATCATGGGAAAATCAAACCTTTCCATTTATAGATGTGGCTATTGACAGATTTCTGGAATGAGAGTGTAGGCCTTTCCGACCATGTATTTTCTTACTGCTTTAAAAATGAATCATGGAATTTCCTTATTATGTTTAATGTTAAATGTGTTTTATATATTCGAAAATTAACAAGTGCACAAAAGCATTTATTAGAATTGTATGTGTTTCTGACTCTAGGAGAAGATTTTGGACAGAAAGTACTTGACACTTTTCCAACCTATCTTCTGTCATGGATAGACTGACTACTTTCTCAGGAGTTCGATCACTCAGAAGTTTGGTCATTAGGTTCACTAGGGATTATATTGAATAGAATAAAGATTATTAGTTGTGTTTACAATGAAATGTATGAATAAACAAATAACCATTATTAGTAACCATTAAGATCTGGTAGAATAAGATATGTTATGTTTGGTGTGGCCCATCATTAATAACAGTCGTGCATGTGCCTGTACTGTGCTAGAGTGTTTTATATACGTTCTTTCTTAATTTTCCCAATGCCCCTGAAAGGAAGGAGTGATGGTCTCCATTTACAAATGAGTAACCCAAGAATCAAAGAAAGGAAGTGACTTCCCTAAAATCCTGTAGTTGGTAAGTGGTAAAGCCAGGAATTAAGTATTTCAGTTGCATGTCAACTTCATAACTTTAAAGACCACGTAAACCCAGATTACAATGTTGTGCCAGAATAGACATTCAGCTATTTTTAATTAAATTAGTTTAAATTTAAATTTACTTTAAACCAAATTCTTATAATTTAGCCTTCTTAAAGTTTCTTACTCTTTAAAGAGTAAACTTTACTCCTAAAGTTTACTTACTTTGAAAGGGGTCAAAAAGAGCAGTCCTTAACATTTTGAGACACTAGGGCATCAAGAACTTGGTGCCAGTGAGAGAGAGTGAGAGGGATGGCATAGGGATAGGTTGGCCAGTGTGTAAACTTGGAAACATGACAGGTCATCTTGATATTATTGCCAGCTATTTTACCAGCAGCTTGCAAGGGGGCCTGGGAACATCAGAGCACAGAAGCCTGTGGCTTGGTTATTTTCTTGAGCAAAACTGGCCTGAGATTTGACTTCTGTTCTTCCTTCAAATTTATTTCTTGTGCTTCTCATGGTTTCAATACACAGCCTCATGGCATACTGGAAAGAATGTGAGCTGTCTGTCTGGAGCGACAGACCTGGGTCCAAGTCCTAGCTCTGTCACCCCCCAGCTGTGTGATCTCAAGCAAATCACTTAGCCACTCTGGTCTTTGGTTCCTGATCTGGATTGATGTGAGGATTAAACTAGCATCTAATGCACTAAATTCTTGATAATAATATAATTCTTCTTCCTACTCTGCTTCCACATTTCCACTGCAGACTCTCCAACACTTTTTGTCACCATTCATTTTCTACTTGAAATGATCCTGGAGCCTTGAGGAATTGCTGTGAGTCCAGAGGTAGTACTAACCCCCACCCTCAACCCCTACTGCCTTCAACATTCAGGGAGTCTGGTAGATCCATATCTTGTTCCATTTTACCAGGCCTAGGCCTGCCTATTCCCTTTCCCTTGATCCTTCCACACATCCATATATATCCACACCACGCCCAGGTCAAGGTGGCATGGACATGGAAAAGGGTGAAGAGTTCATCTTGACCAGATTAGAATCCTGATCCAGAGTCACAGTGATGCAGACCATAGCTAGGAAAGGGAAAGGGCTCCACTTAAAGTCCAATCTGCAGGCAAAACTATGAAAAAGGCTACTTTAGATCCCTTCTGCCTGACCCCATACTTGTCTCATGCCCCACCCTGTTGGTGTAGCATTCTTATCACTGTTAGCACTGCATTAAGAGCACCAGCTCAGTAGTCAGACAAATCTTAGTTCAAATTCTGGCTCAGCTGTTTACTATCTGCGTGACTCTGCGCAAATTATTTAACCTCTCTGAGTCTCAAATGGCTTACCTCTACCTCATTCATTTATTCAACAATATGAATTAAGCGCCTAAGTGCATGACAGGCAGTGTGCTAGGCACTGGGAATACAATGATGAGAGAGGAGGAAAGCACAAATAATCACACCCATAAATGTGAAGCAGTGACAGAAGTACATGGTAGTATGAGACAGAACGTGACCTAGACAGGGAGGTAAACTTGACAGGACTTACTTGGTGATGGATTGAATGTGGAAGAAAAAGTAGAGGAATGAGCCTGGAATAACTTCGTGCTTTCTGGCTGGCAGTAGGTGCCATTCACTGAGGCTGGCAGCAATGGAAGAAAGTCAGGTTTGAGGAATAGCTACAGCTGGCAGGGGTTACACCTGCTTGTGCTTGCACACACACATGTTGATGAAAAGTCCCTACTAGGTGTTGGGGATGTTTACTAGGTGTTGGGGATGTTTAATTAAATTGTGATGGCCACTTTATTAGGGGAATTACTATTCCCACTTTCCAGGAGTGGAAACAGACTCAGAGGATGGGATCCACTTGCCCTGGATCTCACAGCTAGTTAGTGGTAGAGTCTGGATTAACTTTCATTTGGTAGCCCCAACACGTGCTTTTTCCACTCCTCCACCCTGTGGGGCCCAGAAAAGCCTGCAGGAGAAAGAAAGGCTGACTGGCCAAGGCCAAAGACTCCAGGAAGGCAGAAAAGGGGGTGAATGGAAGAGGGACCAAAGGAGCAGAGAAAGAATTGTGGCGAGGGCAGGAGGGATTCTCTCCAGTGGCTTGATTAAGATTTATTTTTTGAAGACAGGTTAAGCGGGCCAAACGAGGTTTATATTTCCTAGCCCCCCTCTTCTACCAGATTCTTGCCCTGAACTCTGAGGAGGTGGTAGGGAGGGGACAAAATGAGGAGGCAGTTTATGAAGTGGCCTGAGGCCCAGGGCTAAATTTGAAATTAGCATGGGGATTTCAGTCACAGGAGTCAAGTTTCTAGGGCCACGGCTAAGTCCAGCAGCTGGGGGCTGATGGAGGGATAGAAAGCTGACCCTTTCTGGCTAGCGCTTTGGCCTCAACCTTCCTGTCACCTGCTTCGAGCCCCTGGCATTCTAGGAAGCAATGAGAGTCAACTTCTTGGCTTATGGTTTCTGGTACCCCGAGGAGTAGTCTTCTGTGTAGCTATATGGGGTGAGAACAAAGGGAGCTGGTTCTGATAAAGGGCTGGGGAGTAGGTTTAGATAGGATGGGGCTGCTGTCTGCTTTCTTCCCCTAATTGAGTGCTGTCTTCACCCAAGCTTCCCACTTTGCCTTCTTCTAGCTTGAGATGTAAGGTCAAGGTCAGGTGATCCCCAATAAAGCGTTAATGGTCTGTACCTCATCACCTGAGAGTTAGGTTTCTACATCCTTTCTGGGTGATAACTGCTAAGGCAGAGCTTTTTCTGGGCTTTGAAAGTCTCTTTGGGTATGGAATATTCTTAGGGGTTACAGAATTTTCTGTGATAATTTTAAAATTGTCTTTATCACAAAGATGGTCTAAACTGAATGATACAAATTTATTCTGTATCATCCATCTGTATATCTACCTTATAAAATTAAGGGCAGCCATAGGATTTCTGGACCATAATTTGCATCTGCCTTACTGTATTAGGACCAGATTAGACTGCATGTAACAGAAAAAGAAATCCGAAATGACAGTGGTTTAAACAAGATAGAGGTTAATTCTCTATCATGTCAAAGAAGTCCGGAAGTGGGATGTGCAAGTTTGGTGTGGTACCTTCGTGAAGTTGTTAGGGGCCCTAACTCCTCCCAGCTCTCTGTTGTGCCGTCCTTAGGGCATGGACTCCGTCTTCGTGATCTAAGTTGACTGCTATAGCTTCAGGTAATACTTGCTCATTTCAAGCAATAATATGGAGGAGAGGGCAAAGAAGGGCCAGCCCCCTCCCCATTTAAGAGATCTGCAAGAAATCCCAAATAACACTTCCACTTATATCTCATTGACCAGAGCTTTGTGGTATGGGCACACCTAGCCACAAAGGAGGCCGTGGAATATGGCATTTTACCTGGGCACTTTAGGGGAGGAAGTGGGTGGTTTGTGGGGTAGATAACTAGCAATCTCTGCCACATTTTGTGTAAAAGATCTCATTAGCTTCACATTGTCCTACTTGCGTTGTCAAGGACTAATGAGGAAAAAAAACATAGGAAGACTTAATATATAAATGATGGCTTAGTCCCAGTGAAGGCCAAATGATGTCCCTGAGGGCTGTAGGAGTGACAGTTTAGCAGTAGATCTGATAGGAATAAAGTAATATGAGAGCTGAGTCATCGCCTGGCACGAAGCAATATAGCACGACGCACTCAAAAGAACCTGTATCCCAGTTGGCACGGCAGTCACGATCTGAACAGCAATTTAATTTTAGAAAAACAACATCATCCACCTTGTTAAAATCATTGCTGTTCATTTGATTTTTATTGGTTTTGTACTTTTGTTTACACTTCATTTGGAAGTTTGTTTCAGCCTTATAATTGTGTATCAGCCATAAGCATGGAGAGCTTACAGCTTGTTTTCTCTTTGCACATAGTTTAACACTGTAATGAATATGAGTCAATAATTGGGATCTATCTATATATTGTTCCTGTTGAAGAGGTTATTCAGCTGGGAACTGCTTCCTGAAACCACTGGGGACCACTGCAGCAAACAGGAGGACTGTGGGAGGTAGAACCCAAAACTAAGGCCCTGGCTTCAATTTTAGGGCTCTTTTCATACCACTGCCTCAGAGCTGTGAGGAGGAGGCAGAACTGTGCTGCAAAACAGGTGTTGAACCTAAACATAGCATATGATCAGTGGAGTCTAACATTGGACAAGCTCAGAAAGGTCACATGGTGTGCCTCCCGCCTGAAGCTTGAGCCTGTCTATAAGCCAAGTGCTTGGGTCAGGGGGTGAGGATGAGGTTGGTGGTTTAGGGTGACACAAAAAAGCATTTGGGGGCAAGGTTGAGTCAAACATTATGTCCCTGACACCGAGAGTCCTTAAGATATTTTCTAAGGATGTTCCTGTGAACAGTTGACAAGCAGAAAAGCTCCTGCGGCCAAATGAATGGAAATACATCCTCTCCCTTGTCCTTAGTTACACCCCCCCCCCACCATGACCATCTGCCATAGCCACCCTTGGCCTGTGATGACATACACCGTCCACGCTCCTTTCACTGTATCATAACCTGGACAGCAGCCTGTTTATCATGGGGCAGAGGGGCTGTGACAGATGGTAGGGCCTCTTTTGAAGCTGGGTAGCTGAGAGGGAGGGGGTTGTTCCAGAGGACTTGTTTCAGGCCATTTATAGATGGAGGGAAGGAAAGCTCTTCGTTCTGCCTTCTCTGGCAGCAGTAGTCTTCCTCAGCCCTAGCCACTGCCATCCCCTTTGAGCACTTTCTCGGATCCTCCATCAGTTGTAAGGGAACTCCACAGGGTTTAAGAAATTCTGAAAATGACTCTTCTATCGGGGTGAAAGAAGAATCAGTGAAGAGAGGGTGAGGGAGAGGGAAAGAGAGAGAGTGAGACAGAGAGCGAGACAGGCTGACAGATAAAGATGTAGGTTCAGTATATCTCTGTGTGTGTGTGTCTATATATATGTATACCACACACACACACACACACACATATATATATATATATATATATATATATATATATATATGCAAAGAGAGATACATAGAGGCAGAGAGATGGAGAGATTAACTTATAGAGGGCAAGAGAGATGGAGAAACACAGAAAAAGAACCAAAGAGAAAGGAGAGGAGGCAGTGAAGGGGGAAAAAAGAGGAGAGAGAAGAAAGCCAGTTTTCTGGAGCAGAAGGCAATTTCTAGAGCTATGGGTAGTGAGCTCACTGTGGGATGCCAAGGGCTATGCACAGTTAATGTGTGAGCGTTACCACTGGAGATCAGGGTTCCTCCAGCCTTCTGCCCACCCCCACTCTCCTGCACACAGTCATTGGCCTCTTTTTTTTCACAGACAACATAGAACGTAGAAGCCATCAGGTGTTATACTACCCCCATCGCCCCTCCTTTTCACATCTACCTCTTTTTTTTATTATTCCCCTTTTCCTCCAGTCTCTGCTCACTACCTCTTATCTATTCTTCATCCCTCATTACATGCTAAATGATTCCAGAACCTAGAAGGGGTATTCTCTGAGAAGGGTGTATTAACACATGCCATACTATTTCATCCTTGTAGTAATCATCTTCAGTGGGTATCATGATACCTATTTTAAAGATGAAGAAACTGAGACTCAGAGAGGTTAGGCAACTTAGCTGAGATCGCACAGCAAAGTTGAGGTTCAAGCTTAGAAACCCCTAGCTACTCAGCTCATTTTCCTACCACTGTGCCAGATAGGATCCCATGAATCATACTTGTTGAATGAAATTCTGCTCATTTGGGGCCCACTAGAGTCAGGGTGAGGCAACTATACAAATCAGTTCTGAAGAAAGAGTCTTTGTAGAAACAAGATAAAAAATGCCAGGCTGGTATGCCCATTGGCTGAGCCACTGAGGGTAAGAAGAGAACAAGCAGTAAAAATTAATGGTTCAAAGACAACTTAATTAAGAAAACCCTGCACACGGAGGGGGAAATATTCATGTTATCATTCTGCCTCATAATTGTACAAGTTTTGAGCTTGGCAAGCAGGTACCTGGACCTTCACTCAGCATAGAGGCCCTTCCAATCCTCCCACTTTGCCTAGAGCACCTTTAGGGACAATTGAGAGGCTGATGAAGTTCTTTTCTGATACCTGCTCACTTCCCTTCTGGGCCCCTCTCTCCTTGGTAACTACCTCAGTTCTGTGTCTGGCCACCAGTTGCCAGTCACCCAATCTCTACTCAGCTTGATTCCAGTTGAGGGGTGACCCTTTCCAAGTATATTTCCTTTAATAGGACGCATCTGGAGAACTTAACTGAGGGAATGAGGCTGTAATAATAAAATTTTAAGCACTGTTGAGGACAGGCTTTGGGGGTAAAGAGGACTTCTCAGCTTCCCTCCTCCTCAATACCTCATCTGTAATGTGAAGCTTACTGAATCAGCTTACTGAGTTTCCTAAGTACCAGATACCGGACTGGGTGATTTTTATGTATGTGATCTCTCTTTGTCCCTGTGAGGGATATTATTATTACTATTTGATAAAGGATGAAACTGAGGCCAGAAAAGCTTAGTGACTTGCCCACAGTCACAGAACAAGTAACTGGCACAACTGGAATTTGAACCCAGGCCGTCTGGTTTCAGAGACCATACAGCAATGACTACACTGCCTCCTTGCAAACAAACAAAACAGTAACAGCAATGAAACCAAATGAAAAAGCATGCTATTTCTGTCTAACCACCAAAGAAGTATGAAAATCCTGATTATATGGCCCATGAGACCCCAACCTAGGGCCACTTTCTCCCTAATGGCAGCATATCTGAACTGCAAACTACTGTGGAACAAATATGTCACTTCTAAAAAGCTCTCCTTGGAATACTAAAGTGGGATTCAAAGCCAGGAATTCATGACCTCTCATCTCATTATTCAAAACCCCTAGGTTGGCTCAACTTTTCACACTGTGAGCCCTGTTATGACCCAGCTGGGGAATGTATGATAAAGTTGGGCTGTGGTCAGGGTTTTTGCACATTAGACATTATTTCATTTTGTGAACACCCTTCCATGTTCTCAATATGTGAAAATTCTCATGGTCTTTGCCATTCCTTCTCAGACCATCTCTGTCTACTTGTAGGTTAAGAATAATGGCCAGTAGGAATCAAGCACTTACTCTGTGTGCTGTGTTCACTGCTTTGTATGGATGAGCTCTTTTGCTCCTCCGCAATCCTATGAGGTAGGTAGTACTATTATGAACTCTATTGTACAAATGAAGCGACAAAAGCTTAGGGAGGTTAAGACTACCTCCAAATTACATAGCTATGAAGCGGCAAAGCTGGGATTTGACCCTCTGTCTGTGTAACTCCAGATTTGGGGTGGTGATCTCTTCCTTAGGGCAAGAGCATATAAATAAAGGTTTTAACAGCAAGATTTGTCTAGCAATTCTCCCATTGCAAAGAAGGAAAAATTGATACTGAGCAATCTTCAGTGAATAGCCTAAATCATGGCCATGTGGGGAGTAGATCAGTACTCTTGAAGCCTCTACAGTTGTTGTCTGGTCTTCAGATACTGTGAGGTCTTTGAAGGCAGGGCTGGGTCCGATCCAATTATCTCTTCAGTGTCTAGCATATAGTTGGGATTCAGTAAATTTTAGTGATTGAAAAATATTTCTAATGATTATTTTAATCTTCTATGGCTTGAGTTTTCTCTAAATGCCAGGTTTCACCATGTACCAGGTCGGCACCAACCTCCCGCTAACAAAATTGGAATATAGATGAGGGTCTGAGCCATCTGTGCTGTTCTGTTTGAGTTAAGGTCATCTGGGGCTTCGCCAACCAGATTTCACTACTAGCATTTCATACATTCATTTCCTGCAGTTCTGCTTCCTACAGAAGTAAACACATGGAGGGATGTTTCACAGAAGTAAATACATGGAGGGATGGTTCACAGAAATAGGAAGCCAAGGCAACAGCTACCAAAAAAAAAAAAGCTGCATTAATAAAAATAGCACTTAACAATTACTGAGTGCTTTTTATATATAGGCATTGTGCTAAGACATATATATGTACTAATTCATTTATTCCTCACATCAATCCAATGAGATGCACATCATTATTGTCCCTATTGTACATACGAAGAAACCGAGACTTAGAGCGGGCTGGCTACACAGGTAATAAGTGGCAGAACTAGGCTTTTTAACCATGTTTGACTCCAAAGTCTCTGTTCTTTACAGCAATGCTAAACTCCCTACATTCATTACTACAGGACTTGTTGATGGATTGTCTATGTGGACTGAGTGAGAGGAAGGGACAATAATGGCTCCGAGCCTAGGACTTGTGTAGCTATGTGGTTGCTACTGTTATTCACAAAGACAACAGCACTAGAAGAGGACTAGTTTGGGATGTGTGGACAGGGCATGAGTTTGAGTTTTGAATATATCAAGGTGGAGGTGCTGTTGAGATATCCAAATGGGCACGACAAGAACACAGGTGAATATGTGGTTTGGAGCTCAGAGGAGATATTTGGGAGTCTTCCCCATATAGATAACATTTATTAGGCACTCACTATGTACCAGTGCTGTCTTAAGAGATTTATGTTAATTAACTCTATCTAATTTAATTCTCCTGGTGATCCTATGAAATTGGTGGTTTATTACCCTGATTTTAAAGATGAGGAAACTGAGGTCCAGAGGGGTTAAATGACTTTCCCAGGATCATAGAGTTGGTAAATTGCAGAGGCAGGATTTAAGTAGAGGCAGTCTGAATCCAGGGCCAGGCTGCTCTGCTCCAAACACAATAGATGGGTAGAAGCACTGAGAGGGGGAGAGATGGGAGAAAAAGAGGGAGAAGAAGGAGAGGAGGAGGAGGAAGAGGAAGAGGAGGAGGAGGGAAAGGGAGAGGAAGAGAGAGAGAATAAATAGAGGGGTGGAGAAAAGGATCATTCAGGAATTCCAACATTTAATGGCTTGACAGAAGAGAAAGAGGCAGCAAAGGTATGGATTTCTTTGTTTATTCTCTATCTCTCCTACTAGATGTTAAGTCCCAAGAGGGCAGCTGTTTTTGTCTATTTTGATCACAGTTATAGCCCCTGTAGCTTCTATGACTTTATTTTAATTAGCAAACACATATGTAGTGTATTACAAGGTCTTTAGAAATATTAGCTCATTGCGTTCTCCCCAACAACTGAATGTAGTGCTCACTCTTGTTGCCTTCATTTTCATAGATGAAGAAATTAAAGCACAGAGAGGTTAAGTAAATTTTTCAAAATCACACAACTAGTCAGTAGCAGAGACGAGACTCAAGTCCAGGCAGCCTGGCTTCACAGGCTGTGTGTGCACTTGACCACTAGGCACAGCTCAAGAAATATTTGTTGAATGAATGATGGGGGGTAGTCAACTGGGTCAAGTGCTACTAAGAGGTCCAGTAATTTGGGGGTTAAAAATCTGCTGCTTGTAGGTCATGTATGTCACTAGTGGCCTTAACAAATCTGTCCCATCTAGCTTCAACATAGAACAGAGGTTGTCAGAGGAGTCGAGAAGAACCTGCAGGCTAGGATTCAGCATATCCACATTTACTGAACACCTACCATGTTCCATGTACCATTCTATAGGCTGAGGATAGAACAAGACAGTCAAAGTCCCCATTTTCAAGGAGCTCACAGTTCGGTGGGAGAGACAGATAATAAACAAAAGCATAGAAATCATAACATGCACAGCTTATATATGTTATGGAGACAGGTTGAAGCGAGGTAAGGAAACATAGAGGGAAGGAGGAGCAGAGGGCATGACTTTAGTTATCTCAAATCTGGTCACTTCCCAGTTCTTCAAGTTGATTCTGAGGAAATCTACAGGATGAACATGCCTTCAGGCCCTTTGGGAGTCCACTTTGTCTCTGGAGAAGCAATGTGCAAGAGTGGTAAGAACATGACTCCTCGAGTCAGACAGGCATGAGTTCAAATATTGGTACTGCTGTCTTTGTGATCGTTGGCAAGTTATGTACCTTCACTGTGCTTCAACTTCCTAGTCCGTAGAAAGGGGCTAACAATAGTGTCTGCCTCATAGGGTCATTGTAAGACTTAGATGAATCTAGACATACAGAGAACATGTCATAAATGCCATTTGAAACTAAAGAGAGTGATAGAATTTGTGGATGCTAATGACAGTTTAAGGGGAAATAGTCTACAATAGAAAAGGCATGGCTCTGAAGCCAGACGGGTCTAGACAGGTCTAGACCCAGGCTATGCCATTTCCTAGCTGTGTGGTTCTTAGTTAAGTCACTTATGTTCTCAAGTTCAGCTTACTCAGTTGTAAGATGGAAAGAATAATTTTCAATGTGCGGGATTTTTATGAAGATTATACATATAAACCTCGCACATAGTGGGAATTCTATGAATTAGAGCTATTACCATTCATAACATTTAATATTATTTAAAAAATTATTTTTTACATTTATTTATTTTTGAGAGACAGAGAGAGACAGCGTGAGCAGCGGAGGGGAAGAGAGAGATGGAGGCAGAGAATCAGAAGCAGGCTCCAGGCTCCGAGCTATCAGCACAGAGCCTGATGCAGGGCTCGAACCGACGAACCGTGAGATCATGACCTGAGCCTAAGTTGGACGCTTAACCGACTGAGCCACCCAGGCGCCCCTATAATGTTTAATATTATTAAACACTTATTGATGGATTGATAATAGCATAGGACTAGTATAGTAACAAATTGGACCTAGGGATTTCCTAACCAGGTTTTCCTTAATTTCTGTTTTCTGTTTCCCTGAGAAACTGAGTCTGATTTCTTTGTTTCTTCCCTCAAGCCCTTTTTAGTATCTTTAGTTTTAAAACCCATTAGGCACTACAGACCTTTGTCTTCAGTTTGGGCATTCTCTCAGTACTTTCATGAAAACCCTTGTCCTTTTCATCTGCCAGCCCCTGAGATAGCAAGCACCATAGGTCACACCAAGCACACTGGATCCAGTCACACACCAGGAATCAAGAAAAACGCAATCTTCAAAAATCCCTCATTTACTTGCTACCACCACTCTCCCCACAAGGGGGCGCTACTTCAATATAATTCTCACATTTTTGCTGCAGCGATTAATCAAAAACTGAGACAACAGCAGAATATCCACGAGTAACAAGACCCCCAAATTTGTCTGACGACCAAACTCCTGTCATTGGCCACAGTTCCAGCCTTACACCCTGGCCTCGGGATGTGCCCTATTCTGAGGACAATACAGCCGAATTGTTAAAGAGTATGGGGTTTGGAGTCAACCTGTGTAGGTTCTGATTCTGGCTCTATCACTTCCCAGCTGTGTGCCCTCTAAGACTCAACTTTTTACTAGAAAAGGGGGATGCCATTGGTAATTAACTCAGGGAGATTATGAGTAAGAAATGATCAATGTTCATAAAAAGTTTAACACAGTACCTGGCACCTGGTACCTATTCAATTAGCTATTTCTGTGCCCTTATCCTGGCTACCAACTGAATTTCCAATCAAGTCACATACTGAGCTCCAAATCCCTGTCTGACTGTCTCTCAACTGGCCATCTCACACTGCATGGTTCTGGGAAGGATGGTAGGGAATAGCTCCATGAACCTGCATTCCCACTAAAAGTGACCCAATTCCAGCTTCCCTGATGCCTCTGCCCCATCCCCACACTGGCCAGCCCCCAGTGATTTGCACACTTGTGTATTCAGGCTAAGGCTTCAGGTCAGTGTGCTAATTTTGGATCTCAGCTCTTCTGCTAGCCTTAGTCTTGGAGGCTGGCTTAGATTACACATTCCTGTCCTGGAGAGCAACACGCCCCCCACCCCCGAAACAAACAGGTACAGGAGCACTGCATACACACACACACACACACACACGCTCACTCACACACACACACACACACACACACACACACTCACTCACTCACTCACACACACACAAAGGCATCTTTCACTCAAACCCCAGGAGCAAATTCCTGCCCAGAAGGGAGGTAATGAAAGGTAACTGAGCCCTGAGAGACAGTTGGACAGCTGGCTCAGAGCCTGCCAGGCACTTTTCCTAGTAAGGGCATCCTTTGGGTGACAATATCCAATTGAAGACATAGCCCATAGGGAGCTCCATGACTGTTTCTCTTAGCCTCGCTAGCAATGTCCCCAGAACCCTTTCGGGGGATTGTATTCAGAGACCTGCTGGTGTTCTTTGACCCGGTCAGCCAGCAGCTGGTGCCTGCCTGCCTCTCCTCTCTTTCCCTCCTCTCACTCTGATAGCTGTAGCTGTATCCACAGAAATAAGTGATTCAAATATCCCTACTCTGTGGTCTCTCTTAGTGCTGTGTGCGGCCTACGGGTACCCTTCAACAGTGTTTGTAAGCCTGCATCCCCAGCAACCCTCATGCCATTTCAGTTGTTTCTCCAAGAGATTGGATGAATTCTAGCTTTTCCAGCTAAAGAATTGTGTGAGTGAACCATCCAGGCTCCCATCAGCTTGTGGAGATGGACTTCCCTTGGGTGTGATCCCAAAACATGCATGTATTCATTTCAAAAATATTTAATGAGCCCCTATTGTGTGCCAAACACTGTTCTCAATCTAGGAGATACAAAGTTTTTAAAAAAGAAAATGAAAATAAAAGAGAAAAAAATGGACAGAATTCTCTATGGACCTCAGGATTCAATGGGACTAAAATGCCGGTACTGTGCTTACTGTATGCCAGGCACTGTTCTGAGAGCTATACAATTTAGTAACTTATTCAATCTTCAAAGCCTTGAATAAGAAACATGAGGAGTGGTATTATCTCCATTTTACAGATGAGAAAGCTGAGGCTCTGAGACTTTTTATCATTATAGTGAGTTAAATAGTGTCCCCCCAAATTCATGTCCACTTTGAACTTCAGAATGTGACTTTATTTGGAAATAGGGTCTCTGCAGATGTAATTAGTTAAGAATCTTGGGATGAAATCATCCTCGATTTAAGATGGGCTCTACATCCAATGACTGATGTCCTTATAAAAGAGGAGAGGACACAGAAACAGGGAAGAAGGCCATGTGAAGATAGGCGTGGACACTGTAGTTTGTGTCTATAAGCCAAGGAACACCAAGGATTATAGGCAACCACCAGAAGCTAGAAGAGAGGCACAGAATGGTCTCTCCAGAAGGAACCAACACTGCCAATGCCAGGATTTTGGATTTCTTGCCTATGAGAGAATCAATTTCTGTTGTTTTAGGCCATCGAGTTTATGATAATTTGTTACACCAGCTCCAACAAATGCACTGACTTACAGAGCTAAGATTTGAACCCAAACAATAGGTTCCTGAGTCTGTCCTCTTAACCCTAGAGCAGGAATTTGCTCTGGAATTTGGGTAGAGATGCATGCGTGCATGCATTCATTCTATTGTTAATAGCCAACAGCCTATTTACTACCTGTCACACACAGTGAGGGAAGGTGGTTGGGGGGTCCTCTACTACTGACCCCTAGTGAGCAATAGCCTGGTCCCATCTGAGCCCCAATTTTCTCATCTGAACAGTTAGAAATTTGTGCTAGATGGTCTTTAAGGGCCCTTTCAGTTGTGACAATTTATAAGCCTGAATTCGTGATTTTAGGGGAGAGGTGGCACAGTGACAGTAGTGAGAGCAGGTTGTAGATGAGGGCATAAAGGATATGCATTATATGTAATTGATTTTCAAAAGGCCTGTGGATAAAAACCCTATTATGGAAAATTTTTCATTATCTCTCCCTGTTCTCTTTATGTCTGTTTCTCTCAGACTTTCCCTTCTCCCTCCCTCTCTCGCACATGCATATGCATCTCCACACCCACACACATGCCCAGAGACTCCCCTTCAACCCTGGAGAGTAAGTTCATATTTATGAATTTCAAACTGGTGCAGAGGGAAAGGACCAGGATATGAGTGTCCAGCAGTTCCTGGCAAGGAGAAAGCCATTGTGAAGTGGGGGCGGGGGAGGGCTCCAGAGACTGGAGGCTGGAAACAGTGTTATTAAGTATGTTCATTAATGAGCCCAAGAAGGAAATGACTAATAAATTGATGGAAGGAGGCTGATGGCACCAAACCACTTGGTTAATTAAAACCACAGAGGTCTTGGAGTGACTTTGAAAGGCCCCTGAGAATGGAAGTGGTCGATAGGAGGAAAATAAAGAATAAAGCCAAGAAAGACCATTCAGGGGGTAATCGTTGAAGGGATGTCTCTTGCATGGAGAGATAGCTACGACTGGGAAAAGGCAAATGGACAAAATACCACAATTCCAAAGAGTCTTCACTGATACACTTCCCCTGGGTACTAAGAGCTCCTAACACTTTCAGGCTTCTTTATAAATAGCGTGATGCCTGTGTGTTAGTGACCATAGTTATTTTTCTAGATGCCACTGGAAACAAGTCTGGGCCTAGGTCCACAGCAAATGAGAGGAGCTATGGCACCCCATGAAAGCAAGCCTGTAGATAGTGGTCAGGTAGAAGAGCATCTGAGAGTCTTTTCTGTCAACAGCTCTATGTCAAGGGGCATAGAACCTCCCAGGCTGGAGTGTACCTTTTCCCAGATTAGCCCCTAAAATCTGTTTCAAATGGGACGATAGGAAATGACTGGAAATTGGCATAGTGCCGATTTAGGGTCTGGTCAGCCATTTGCAGAACAATGATAGACATGTCACCGCTTTTGTGTGGGGACTTGTCCTTAAGACTTTGTTTATCTCTCTTGGCAGAGGAGTAAAGTACAAATACCAGAAGGTTGCAGTCAGACTAGACTTGGCATGTCACTCAATCTCTTTGGGCCTTAGTTTCTTCATCCATTAATGGGATGTCTACAGTAAATTATAGTGTCTACATCATAGGGTTATTTCTAGTGGGCAGCATGGTGACTATAATTAACAATATTGTATTATACACTTGAAAATGTGGGCAGTAGTTCTTAAATGCTGTCACCACAAAAAATCTGGCAATCACGTGAGAAGATGGGAGTGTTAACCAATCTTATTGTGGTAATCATTTAGCACTATATGAGATATCAAATAATCGCATTGTACACCTTAAACTTACATATATTATATGCCAATAATATCTTAATAAATCTGGAAAAATAAATAAAACTATAATATCCAAGAAGAAAAACATGGACAATATACCATGCTGGGCACATGGAAAATAAATAGCAGCCTTTGTCATTTTCATCTAGATATTTTTTGTATCCCTCAAACTTGACATAACTCATTACTTCCACCTTATATTCCTTATGTTGGTTAATGGAATCCTCATGAACCCAGTTTCTTAAACTATAAATTTCAAAGTCATCCTCACCCCTGCTTTATTTCAACTCTCCTATTCAACTGATCACCAAGGTCTAGTTTTTTATCTTTGTTGCTCCACATTGTGTCTACCCTAGAATGGCCCTTCATTGTTTCTTACCCAGACCATTGGAACAGTTTCTGAACTGGTCCCGATGCCTCTGCCCCTCCTCCCTGCAGCCATTCTCCACAGTGTAGCCAAAGATTTCTAAAACATGAATCTGATCATGTCACTAGGCCTCAGCTTCATTTCGTTAAAGATAAAATCCACACTATTTTGTCCTACAAGGAAATTCATAATTCTTTCCCTGACCAGATTTCTGTCCACTCCTCACATATTCTGCACTTGAGCCTCAGTGAATCCCTTTCCCAAATATGCCATGGCATTGCACTTTGCATGCACTGTTTCTTTCTCTGACTCCTACTTGTGAAACTCCTACTCATCCTTCAAAGCCAGGCTGAAAAGTCCTCCAAGTTCCTCTGAAGCAGACATTCTGATGCCCTACCTATGCTCCCAAAGCACTTATTCAGGCCTGATGTCTAGCACTCTATCGCTGTCTAAAGATATGTATTTATTCCACTTGCCTGAGTGCTCCCCACCCCCTGCAGTAGTCAGACTACGCTGCCATAGTTCAAGGAATAGAATCAAGGCATCCGGCTGTGGCCGGTCTGTGCCCTGGACTCTGCTCTTCCTGTTTCTCCAAAACAAACCCTGTCACAGTCCCCCAGGGACCTTGGGAAACGTAGAAAATCCAGGTGACAGGAACCAATGTTGAACAAGCTGGTGCTACTGGATAAAATCTTCTCATAACAAGCCCCGATCAGCTTTCTGTCTTCAAGATAAATGACCCAATGCTGATGGCTTTGCAATTACCAGCTCTTCTAATTGAATGTCAAGACTTTTGCCTTTGGAAAACCAGTGACTTAGGCTCTCCCTGCTCAGCCCTCGTAAAAAAAAAAAAAAATATATATATATATATATGAATATATATATGAATATATATATATGAATATATATGAATATATATGAATATATATATGAATATATATGAATATATATACATGTATATATATGAATATATTCAAATTCAATGGACAGGTGTTGAGTGCCTTCCATGTGCCAGGTATCTTGCAAGGCGTTTTAGAAACATGACCTCATTTAATAATTGTAACAACACTATCTGGTGGATGTTCCCATCTCCATTTGAAATATGATGTGGAAATTGATGGCTCCACAAGTGGAGGGACTTAAGATTACCCAGCTAATAAAAATAATAGATACAATTTAGTGAGTTCTAACTATGTGCCTGGCACTGTGTAAAGTATTCCATGGACATTGTTTTATATGTACAATGACTCTGGAAGTAGATAATGTGAGCTACATTTTAGAGTTGGGGAATATGGAGCTTAGAGAGATGACATGATTTGACTGATATCTTGTGATTAATAAGTGACAGAGCTGGGACTATGGATCCATGTCCTTCTGTCTTTAGTTTCAGTAATCTTTCTACCATAGCACATGATCTCTTTTTTCCTTATCAGAGCAGAGTTCTCCAAGTACAAGTGCTGTGTTTCTCCCATGGCAAGGAAAGCCACTATTTACAGTGCTGCTTAGTATGAGGCATAGATGAACTATGGAGTGAGAACCAGGCTTCTCCAATCTAAACTTTGGGGCCAAGTACTGGTGTGAATACGGTCCTTGGGAGAGTCAGGCCATTTTTGTAGCACATGGTGTTGTCTCTTCAGGTCTCTGAAATAAGCATTTTCAATTCTCAGGGTTCTGGAGGGAAGCTACTTCTCTGGCAATGAAGGGGAATAAGGAAACGTATTCCCATCACAAGCCCATAGATATGAGACAATCTTTGCTGAGAAAAAGAGCAGAGATAAAGCTGGAACTGCAGTCACTTAATTTTCCAGATAGTCCTCTTTGGGGAGATACATGGATAACATAGCTAGAACATTACTAAGTATCCTTCCTGGGAGATACTGGCTTGCTGTGTGTTCTGGACCTCAGTTTCCCGTGAATCCAATGAGGAGATAGACAAGAAATCCTCTAAGGTTATTCTCGTTTGAATCTCCTACAGTTCTAGGTCCCCAAGAAGGCAACATCAATTGGTTGCTAACCTGTTGAGTGCTGTGAGTTTCCTAGGCCTGCTCAGAGGTCAGTGTCAGCATGGTCATGCACTCCAGCAGTCAGCTTTGAACACAGCACCCCAGTTATGTGCTTCATCTTTTTCTTGACAGGCTCTTACAGTAAGTGGACTGATGGAATGAACAAGAAAATGATGACTCTGGCAGACTCAGTGATATCTCTAACTCCCTCCACCACTATCCAGTGCCACAGCCAAATGAAATGACTCCTGGAACAGAACTGGCTCATCCCATTAAGGAGATGAGAGTTCTATTAATTGAAAAGAAACTTTCAAAGGCAGAGAGGTCATCAACCAGGGCCCATGACTAAACACTACTTTGTGGGTAGGAAAAATGGGGGGATTCTGTAGGCTTAATGGTAGACGTTGGAGAGCAAGGAGGTAGCTGAACTAAAGTGGAGAGCACCAGCTTGGCCAATGTAATTAGCACTAGCTGGAGACACCCTCTTCCACTCCTCACTCCTGCCACTTCTAATTCACTCAGCCACTCCATGTCCTATTTCCACACACCAACCCACTCTTGTTGTAATTGAAACTTGTCCTCCTTGTTTATATAATAGCACTTATTGTCTTGGATGCTGTGGAATGTTTCAAGCACTTTAGAAGGCTCTTTCACACTCCTTCTCAGTCAGTACTCTCCTAACCAGTAACCACTTGTCCAGAAACATCTGGAGGTCTCATTAAAGCACAAATGACTGGGCCTCACCTTCAGAGATTCTAATTCGGTTGATCTGGGTGAGGCCCAAGAACGTGCATTTATATCAAGTTCTTAGGAGCTGCTGGTGCTTTGAGAACCACTGCACTAGTCTGACTTCTATTGGCATCAATTTTGCTTGTTCTTCAATGTACTCTTTGTGTCTGTCTTCTACTTATTCTAATGTCTATAAAATTTACCCATATTGTTGAGTGTACCAGTAGTTCTTTTTTGTTTTACTTTATTTTCCTTTCTTGCTGTATTTGTAGTATTTAGTTGTGTGAATATAGTACATTTTACTTATTTATTCTGCTACTGATGGATATTTGAGTTATTTACCTACCATTAGGGGCTACTATGAATAATGTTGCTGCTATGAACATTCCTGTACCTGTTTTTGATAGACATATGCACTTATTTGTCTCTCTCTCTCTCTCTCTCTCTATATATATATATATATATGTATGTATATATACATACATACATATATATGTATAGGACAGCTGAATCATAGAGTGGGTATATTTTTTCACTTTGTTAGATACTGCCAGAAAATTTCCCGAAGTGATTCTATATATTTGTACTCCAACCAGTTGCTCCTTATTCTTGCCAACATTTGGTACTGATGTTCTTGTTTTCAATTTTAGCCATTTTGATGCGTGCATGCATGTGTGTGCATGTGTGGGCGTGTGTGTGGGCGTGTGTGTGTGTAGTAGTAGTAGTAGTATCTTGCTGTGGTTGTAATTGCATTTTGTGTGGCCATTTTAACTAGATTGCATAGTGTGAAACTGATAGGAGAGATGGGAATGGCCAGCAAAAGGCCCTGAAACCAGTGACAGATGGTATGGTAAACACTGTACAAACCAACTCCAATGGTATGGTGGAGCTGCAGATGGAGAAATGTTGAGGAAAAATTTAAGGGATAATCTAAGCCTCTTTGTTGCTTTTTGGGTTTACCTTTCTTCTTTATACAGACAAGATAGTGTTTTTCTTGGAATACAGCACAGACCTCAACATTGGCCTTTGAGTTTGAGAATACTGAGAGAGTTAATGCCAGTCTCTGAGATGGGAATGAATTTAGTGTATTGGGAGTACAGAAAGAAATCTAATATGGCTGACATATAAGAAAAAAAGGGAGGATATAGATGATATTAGAGACATCAACAGGGACCATCTTTTAGAGGATCTTGTAGGTCATAGGAAAGAGCATGGAGTTTATTCTAAACACAATGGCAATCCAGTAAAGGGTTTTCAGCAAGAAAGTGACAGTGTATGGCTTATATTTTGAAAATATCACTTTGTATAATGTATAGAGCAGTGGTTCTCATCCTTGGATACATGTTGGATTCATACAGGGAGCTTTAAAAAATACCGATTCCTGAGTCTTACCTCCCAAGTTTCTGATTAAATTGGCTTGAAATACAGCTTAGGCATTGGGAGTAAATACAGAGAGTAGTTTACGGATTTGAGGCATATTTTATATGTAAAATGTACTGGGTTTGGAGATTGACTATGGATTATAGGGAGAAGAATTCATGAAGTATGTGGCCTAGTGTCTTATGTGGGGCTTACAGTGGATGGTGGTGCCACTCACTGAAACGGGGAGCACTGAGGGAGGAGAAGCATGTTGAGGGTGAGACAGTAAATTCAGTTTTGGAAATGTTGAGTTTAAGTTAAATGAGTTATTCAAGGAGGTATACAAGACTCCATAATGGATTGGATACAGTGAGGATAAAGGGAGATGTAGAGTCTTTGAGGATTTCCTCCTTTAATGTCCTATATTTCAGCCCTTCCATGACTCTTGCCTTGGTCATTTCCACTTCCCTTGTTTGGATCCCATCACTGTGCCCTGAGTACTAAAATGCTAATCAGTTAAACTTCTTCCTGCAAATGTGTTAGCTCACTCCATTCCATCTTCCCATTCTATACCTTTGCCCAGCTAAAATACACATGTACCACAGGTCCTCAACGAATGGTTCTTCTGGTGGGTATTCCAAGCCTCTGTGGCTGGATGGTGGGGAAAGTTGAAGAAACTGCTAAAATTGCACTCCTTCAATTTCAATGAGAAGATGATGGCCTGATGAAGATAAAATGGGGCACGATTTGACTCCCTTTGGGAAAATGCAGCCTCTGAACTAGGAGTTTTATGTCAATTGTCTTACTGAATATCCTAACCCACTCTGGTTGTTATTATTTCTATTTTACAATTTAAAAAACCTAAATCCCAGAAAGGTTAAGCAACTCATCCAGAGTCATACAACTAGTTATATGCAGAACTCAGAAGTATATTTCTGCCATTAGAGCATAGAGAATTTATTTGTTTCCTTGCTTATAGCTGTCCTCCAAACCTTGTCCTGGTACATGCTCAGCTTTCCCAAACCAGTCACTACTTACCATAGTAATTCTGACTATCCAGCTCTTTGGACTTCCTTTCCTACAGTCTTATCCTGAAGTATGCCTCTGAGAAGACAAAAGATCCTGTGTAGAGACCTTCTGAAAAACATGAAGGGAATAAAGAGTTCTCTTAAATAGAAACTAGATAGATTGACGGACTGGAGTGGAGTCATATCTGTGAGCTCCATCTCTTAAGTTCTGTCTTATAGTAATACACCACTATACCTACTTCTGAAACAGAGATCCCAAGTGCTGGAAAATCCCTTCAAGAGCAAAGAGTCTCATTCCAAATGTAGGGAAACAGGGTATAGAGAAGCAAGATAGTCTGTTCAAAGTTACAGAGCCAATTAGAGGCAGAATCAGAGTAAGCCTCGGGTGTTCTGGAGCTCTGTTACCTACATCCTGAAGTTCTGAAGATCTTTCCAGCAGCCCTTCAGTCCCAAATTGATCCTCACACCCTGGTGAGATATAGATGAGGCAAGAAGGGTAATATATTCTTGGTGGGGCTTTCCCAAAAGAGTATATATCTGGGAGGAAGCTTTCTGAAGGAAGGGACATGGGGGGGGGGGGGGAAAGAGCAGACAAAATCCTTGAGGCTGCAGCACAGAACTCTGCCCAGAACTGCTGCAGACACACCCCACCCTGTCAGCCAGCCCCACAGGCCTCAGCTCAGGGCTGGAAAAAGATATAGGACAGGGCTCCTTAATGAGAACATTTGGGAACCCGGGAAAGGTTAATGATCTGCAGCCTCGACCATCCGTCAGCTGCCCAGCCAGAGACAGTAAACACTGTTACTCATCTAATTAGTCAGGAAAGGCTGGGCAGGGGCTGAAAACAGGGCCTTGGGGATTACAGTTTAAGTGTCCACACGCTTAGGGCTGTTTAAAGAGGCTACCAGAAGGTATAAGCCCACATTCCTGGAGGCAGTTGGGAGGGGGCTCACTCATAGCTGTTCCCCCTGCAGTTCTGGCTACAGGCTGTGGCAAAGATGTGAAAGGGCATGGACATTTATTGAGGGCTTCCTCAGTGCCAGGCAGTGAGCAAGTCACTTCTCTATATGTCATGTTATTTTGCCTTCCCAAAGACACTGTGAGGTTCTTACATTTATTGAGCACCTACTGTATGCTAGTCACTTTAAATATATTATCATTTTTCAGTTTTCTAAGAGTCCTAGGAAGTAGTTGATATGTTGCTCATCCTACAGAAGAGAACATGGAGATTTACCGACCATACTTGGTTTGTTTGCTGATTTATTTAACAAATGCATATTGCATGCCCACTCTGTGCCAGGCACTGTGATAGGTGCTGGAGATATAATGGTAAAAAGACAGACACAGACTTTGCCCTCATAGAGCCCACTTTATAATGGGGGAGACAAACATTAAACATGGACTCACACAACTAGTAATATTGGGATCTGATTGTAGGGGAAATCTGTAGGCAAGGCTTTGAGGGGATTGATGTGACAGGTATTGTGGGAATCAGACCAGAATACCCTTGCTCATGGCTGGCCTGCTCAGACTCCAGGAGGCTAGTCCCTGGGACAAATGATGTACTGCTATTGTGGGTGGGAGGGGGTTGACGATCTCTTAAGACATACATGCTCATTGTGCTCTGGGAGACTTTTCTTTCCAGTTGCCATGAATTATTTCAGTTCCAAAGAGGAGGTATTGAGGTTAAGAATAGCTTTGTGATTTCTGAACAGTCAATGGGGGTGGGGTAAGGCAGGAAATTAGTATTCTCTTGGTACCTGTTGTGTTTCCAACCCTACGCCAAGTCGTTGAAGTGGTACTAAGGGACAAAGACCCAGGTTTTTTTTTTTTTTTCAGGGAGACTGTTTTTTTAAAACAATATAATTTATTGTCAAATTGGTTTCCATACAACACCCAGTGCTTATCCCAAAAAGTGTCAGGGAGGCTGTTAATCTAGGTTGGGAATATGACTTATTTTTATGGAAAGATTAAAGAAGATAGCCAGTTAAGAGCTGAACAGGCCAGTTCTGGCTGGTCAGCTTAGAAGCCTGAGATTCTTTGAGGGCTTTTGTAAGACAGAGAGGAAGGGAAAGAGCAAGAGATAGAGTGTGGAAATGAGTAAGATAAAAAGAAATATGATGAGAGAGAGAAAGAGAAAGACAGAAAGACATGGAAAGATACAGGCAAAGACAGAAAAGAAAGAGGAAAGAAAAGAGAACAAGAGAGGAGAGAAATAAACCAAGTGTGACAGAGACCAGGGCAACAAAGTATGACAGATAAAATGACAGACAGTAGGGGGAGTGAGAGTTGAAAGGGAGAGACTGGGGCCAGTCTTTGAACAGGAAGAGGCTCAGATGATGAGGTCACCTCTCACCCACTTTGAGGTGCTACAGACCACTGTGGAATCATGTTTCAGATGGTTGCTGTATGCTAAAAAGAACTTTTTGCACTAGCAATGGGCTCAGTTTTCTGGGTGACTGAAGAGTAGAGAAGTGTACGTGAGTGTACGCGTGTGTGTATGTATGTGGAATTGACAGAAATCACCACGTACGCATGGGTATACTCCTACCCCACACTGTCACATTTATAAGTCTAGCTTCCTGCAAAGTTGAATGCATCCAACTTTTAAAGGTAATCTTCTTTTTCCACTAAATGACATTCTCACACCATTTAGGAAAGATCTCCACTGGAAAGTGAGTTCCTGTTACTTGAACCATAAGAGAATGTTGTCCCCAAACTAGGAATATCAGAATATCTAGGCTCAAATCTAGGCAAGATCAGGATTTAGCCATTTATTAGCTGTGTTATCTTTAACTGTTTCATCAACTTCTCTGGGTCTCAGTTTTCTTCCCAACGACAAAGTGGTTGTATTTAGTCCTTGGCCATTTTCCCATTTGAGCACGTGCAAGAAACAGGTGTAGTCTGGGCCCCCAAGAAAATCTATCCTGATGACCTTTAATTTGAAAGGGTGAGGGGAGGGGAGAGGATCAACAGATCAGATCAGAAGGCAGTGTGGAATGAGGCAGGGGTATAAATAAAGTAATGCCTAAATAAGTCATCTGAAATGGAATGGGCCTCTGGAAACTCAGTCCTTGGCCAGGCTCTCTTGTTCCAGTTGGCTGGCTTAAGGGAGGGGCCTTCCTCCTCTCACACCCCTCTTGGCTCCTGTCTGCTTCCTGATTGCCTTCTGCACCCCTTCCACTTTACTGCTCAGTAGGGCTAATATAACCTGTCTAGCAGTAGGAAAACACCTCCACACACCATTTTTATTTTCAGTGAAAGACTTCAGTTCTGTGCAATGGACTATGACAGCATTGAGGACCTCATAAAATGTCAGGAAGGTTTGAGGAGCTCCTGATTGAGAAACCAGCATGCATGATGGTGGGAAGGGAGAGAGTAAAAGGCCTGATACAGGGTTCTTCAGTCCATGTTAAGGATGCCTTGGGGAAAATGGCCATATCTTACTTGGCTGATCATGGGCAAGGTCTATCCCCTCTTCTCCAGCCCCAGCCCCTCTGACCCAAACCAGCTTTTCTTCCTTTGTGGCTGGATTGTTGCAACAGCCTCTTCCCAGGCCTCTTTGCCTCCATCTTCTTGCCTCCTTTCTATTTACCATCCTTCACCTTTGTCTTTCTATATCCCAGCATTGATAATATGTCTCCTCTACTTGAGTGTGAGCTATGTAAGAGAAGGAACTGAGTCATTTTGTTAATTGAATAATTCTGTTTGCTAAACACCATGTTTTTGACAGAGGAGGTGCTCAACAAAGTTTGGTAGATGAATGAATAAATAAAATGGGCCAGTTACTGTGCTAGTCATTGTAGCATACTTCTCGCATGTGTTCCCACATCCATGGTGTTCATCCACATTAAAGAATTTAGCCCACAGTTTATAATTGCTTATTTACTAGACTGGGAATTCTGTGAAGACAGGGACCACATCTGTCAGGCTTACCTTCCCTGACATACCTTACACCCACTTTGCACTTACAAAACTTTGCACTGTTTTGAATGGATGCATGAATAAAATTTCCACTGGGAATATATTTTCCCTCTATCTCTTACTGTATATTCAGAAGTTATTCATTGGGTACCTATTTATGTGCAAGGCAGTGTTCTAGGTATTGGAAATTTAGCAGTGATCAAAACAGACAAAAACTCTTGCTTTGATGGAGCTTATATTTTAGTGGGAAAGGCAGTCAATAAATCAATGGACATATTTATACAAGCAAATGTCAAGTAGTGATAAGTACTGTGAAGAAAAATGAAGCTGAGAAAAGGGGTAGAGAATGGTGGAGGGATTCCTGTTTTATCTGTGGACTTCAGGGAAGACCTCTCTGAGGAGGTGACATAAGAACAGAGACATGAATGAGGTTTAAAATGAGGCATTCCAAGTAATGGGAACTAAGAGTACAAAGGCCCTGATACAAGAATGTGCTTGGGAAGTTTTAGGAAATGCAAGGAGGCCAGTATACCTAAAGTATGGTGAGCAAGGACATGGGGAGGAGACAAGGTCAGAGAGCTAGGCAGTGGCCAGATCATAGAGGGTTATGGAGATCATAGCAGAGTTATTAGTCTAAATAAAGTCAAAAGCCAACAAAAGATTTCTAAGTAGGCAAGTGACAACAACTGATTAATGTTTTTAATACATCTGTGAACCCTGGTGAAGAAAATCCTGGAGACAAGAGTGGAAGGGGAGAACCCCGTTAGAAAGCTAGTGCAATAGGCCAGGTGACAAATGATTACATTTTTGTCCAATGTTAGTAGTGGAAGTGAAGAGAGAGTGGCTGGAAAAGATATATTTTGAATGCAGAGCCAACAGACCTGTGGATGGTTTGGATGGGGGATATGAGAAAAAGAGAGAGGAATAGGGGATGAGTCTGTGGATTTTATACAGTTCAAGTCTCTGTGGATTTTATTCATATTCTTCATGGCTCAAGCCACCTCCTCTGGGAAACCTTCCCTAACACACCCTTTAACTTACCACCATTAAAATCAACACCTCCCTCTTGATTCTCACAGTAATTTGCAGTGTATAATGCTAATGAGAACATTCTACCTTATAGCAGAACAGAGCTCCCTGTGCCCATCTATCTCCCTCAGTTGACTCAGAAATCCTCAGGGAATCTGTCATTGTCATCTTTGGAGTCTTCATTGGACCCAGCACAATGGCTTGTATAGAATATTTAACCAATAAATACTGGTTAGACAGAATAGATGAACCAAATTGAAGCTGGTTATTCTTTTTTCCAGTGTATGGTTGCAAAACTCTCTAATCTTTGGAAGATGAGCAAAAGAATTATTTCAACATTTCCAGCTTTTAATTAGTATAGTCCATTTGATGGATGCCTCTGCTTGAATTACTGACATCATGAGGATTAAAATATTGTCCCTTGATTAAAAGGAAGCTCAAGTGTTGAATGAGAGGTGTGGAGGGTGCTGGAGGGTGGGATATTGAGTGGATCCTGTTCTCACAGCTCATGTTCACCTAGGGAAGCTGTGAGGAGAAGCACAAACTATCTAGAGGAAGATAAACCCCATACTTATAAATATGGCAAAAGTGAGAGGAGGTAGGGATTTTGGAAACATGAGAGTTGAAGCATATGGACCTGGATTCAAATTTCAGCTCTACCATTTACTAATCATGCTACTCTAAGGAAGTCATTTTTCAAAGTTATTGTTTG
This sequence comes from Panthera tigris, assembly GCF_018350195.1. Taxonomy (NCBI): domain Eukaryota; kingdom Metazoa; phylum Chordata; class Mammalia; order Carnivora; family Felidae; genus Panthera; species Panthera tigris. The sequence continues at coordinate 107,683,496 of NC_056677.1, forward strand.
TTTTTAATTGAGGTACAACTTACACACAAAAAAGTGCATCAGTCTTAAGTGTACAACCTGATGAATTTTTACAAATGCATACATCCAGGTAAACGTCTCCCAGATTAAAATATAGAAACTTTAATCATTCCAGGAGACTCTCATGCGCTTCTCAGTCAGTACCCCTTCACAGTTGGTACCCCCCTGAAATAATAGCTACTTTTACCACTTCTATCACCATATAGAGGTTTTGCCTGTTTTTAGTCTTTATGTAAGTGGAACTATACAGAATGCACTCTTTTGTGTTTGATTTTTTTTTCTGAGGAAGTCACTTAAACTTTAAGCCTCAGTTTCCTCATCTATATGACAGAAATACTAGTAGCACTTACATCATAGGGGCATGAAGATGTAATGAGAAAAGTTTATAAAATGCTCAGGATAGTGCCTGGGACATAGGATGTACAAAATAAATATTAGACCTTTTCTTCCTTCTTTTCCTTCTAAGTTCCTAGAGCTGTAGTAGGCACTAGTAGTGCAGAAGAGAAGTGTAAAAGGCAATTCATACCCTTAAAGAATTTATAATCTAGTGAGGGAGACAAGGATGTAAAATGCTTGGTAAGCAGTAAATGACAATATTAATATAAGATACTATTTAATATGATAAATGATTTCAATTACTGATTCCACTGCTGATTGGAGAGGAGGCAGGCAATATAATGAAATGGTTAAAAGCATAGGTTTTGAAGTTTGGGGACTTCAGTTCTAGCTTCAGTTTCTCCACTTATAAGCTGTGTGACCTTGGGAGTGTCACATAAGTCTCTAAGCCTCAATTTCTTCATCTGTAGAATGGGATTAATACTATTGTACTAATGGGATTGCTGATAACATTGAAGACAACATATGTCAAGTACCTGGCACAGGGCCTGGAACATACTATACATGTAGACAATGGTATTTGTTGAGGGTTTTTTCCTGCTTTGGGATACTAGGATTCATAAAGAACCAGAAGTACAAGCCAACCAGGGTTGGCTAAGTGGCTTGAAAAACCTCACTTACTCTAGCTGAAGAGGTAGCAGGATTCCCAAAGTGACTGGTGAAGCCCAAGGGGCCACTTCTTTGTTTATCTCTCTACCTTGCTCTAGTAGATGCTCGAGATGGTCACTACCAGTGACCACTGGCCTAGGGACATTCCCTCTGAGTCCTTGAACCATGCTTTGTTTTGTCCATAAGGCTTAACTCCTAGTGATCCTGGTCCCCAACTGAGAGTGCCCCTCAAAAGGCTGACTTTGTAATAGCCTTCCACCAGAAGCTATGGCAAGCTGGCCACAGTACAGCAGTGGAAGACTCATTTGTCACCAAGGAGTGCAATTTTCATGGCCATTTGAAGTCAACATTTGGAAATCAAAATTCTTTAAACACTGTTTAGCATCACAGTGTTTTGAGAAAACATTTTCAAAATGGTTTTATGCATTATGCTTCCCACTGTTCAAAACAAAACTTTTTTTTAAAAAGATACTTAAAAATCAACATGTCTTAAAGATATTTTTCATCCAAAACAAATGTCTCAAAAGGTTTTTGCAGATCTGATGATTAGTGAGATGATTCAGCCCCAAATAATATTTTCTCTAGTGTTTTTCTGATGATTGTATTTTACAGACTTGATTTAGTCAAATTATCATCTCAAACCATATTTATTTTCTTTCTTCAGACTCAGCCAAGAGACCAAGGAAACTTAGAGCTTCAACATAAAATATATGTGTTGAATAAATCATCTTTTTCTTTTTGTCTTGGCTGCTAGGAGACTCAGAGTTAGGTTCTGTAGTGGTAATTGTTTCACCTTCAGTTAGGTAGAGGTAACTATTTCACTCTTGGTTCTGCCTTTCTCTACATTTTTTGAAAAACAGCCTTATTGAGATATAATTGATATACAAAAAGTGGCACATGTTTAATGTATATAATTCAATGAATTTGGATGCATGCATACACCTATGAAAACATTACCACAATCAACATAATAGAAACATCCATGACATCCAAAAGCTTCCGTGTGTTTGTGTGTGTGTGTTGTGTGGCAAGAATACTTAATATGAGATCTACCCTCTTAATAAATATTTCAGTGCCTATGTGTAAAACCTCTAGATGAAAACATAGGGGAAAAGCTTATTTACATTGATCTTGGAAATGATTTTTTGATAGAACACCAAAAGCACAAGCAAAAAAAGTAAAAATAGAAAAGTGGAGACTACATCAAACTAAATTGCTTCTGCACAGCAAAGGAAACAACCAACAGAATAAAAAGCTGACTTATGAACTGGGAGAAAATATTTGCAAACAATCTATGTGATAAGGGGTTATTGTACAAAATACATAAGGACTGCTACAACTCAATAGCAAAAAAATATCAAATAACTCCGTTTAAAAAATAGACAAAGCACCTGGATAGATATTTCTACATGGTTTTCCTATCACTCTTTTGATATTTATTCATCTTCCCTATTGCTCTGAATTTTTGTTAATCTATCTTAAATCCATTTTGGAAACAGATGGAGTTATTAATGACATATAAAACATGTGTCTTTCAAAATCTCCAAACAAAAAAAAATCTACTCAGTGGAAGATGAGCAAAATAGGTGAACTGGCATTTCACAGAATAAGAAATCCAACAATATGGGAAAGTACCCAATTGCAATAGTGCTCAGATAAATGTAAGTTTGAAAAACCATGAGATATTGCTTAACACATCTTTGAATAGCAAAATTAGAAAGTCAGATAATATTGTAAGTAGTTGATGATATGGGGAATCATTTTCTCATGTACTGCTTGCTGGTAGGAAGTTGAACTGGTACAGCCACCCTGGAGAGTAATTTTGAGGTGCTTAATGAAATGAAAAATGCATAAACTCTATGGCCAAGTTTATAATTCTGGAACAGATCCATTAAGGGACATGTGCAAGGATGTTTATGGAATCATTTTTTGTAATAGCAAACCTCAATATCTATAACTAGGGGACTAGATAAGTAAAATGTGATATATGTACACAATGAGAATACCACACAAGGTCAGAACTAATAGTCTACACACATGTCTTAGCCCAAGCTGCCATAACAAAATACTATAGACTGGATGGTTTAAAAGACAGACATTTATTTTCTCACAGGTCTGGAGACTGGAAGTCCAAGATCAGGGAGATAGCATAGTCAGTTTCTGGTGAAGTGAGAGCTCTCTTCTTGACTTGCAGATGGCTGTCATGTGTGTCTTCAAGTGGCAGAGAAAGAGAAAGCAAGCTCTCTGGTGTTTCTTCTTATAAGAGCACTAATCCCATCAAGAGATCCCCACCCTCATGAACTCATCTAACTCTAATTGCTTCCTAATGCTCACCATCTCCAACTACCATCACATTGGGATTTAGGGATTCACATATGAATTTTGGGGGTAGGCGACACAAACATTCAGTCCATAACAACATGCCTAAAGCAACATGAATAGATCTTAAACAAAAATCACGTGGAGTGATAAAATAATAAAGGGAGTATCATGATGCAATAAAATTTGTGCAAAAATACTATAAAATTTCAAGATCACATATATATCTAAATAAATATGTGGGTGATGGATTGAAAAGATATTTATTAAGTATATTAGAATAGATATCTATGGGGGCAGAGGAAAATGGGATTGGAGATTGTAAATGATAAGGAAAAAATATAACTAATTAAAATAAAAAAGAGAGTCCTTATAATGAAGACTGTGTGCCATTAAACAAAGAATATGAGTGACTTAGGTCTGTGAGGCCTGTGTCTTGAGGCCAAAATAACCAGAAAAATATTTATATATTTAAGGGGTCTGTTATTGTGTTTCAATGTTAGCTCTCAGAAATATACAAGAAAACTTTCCTGGCCTTTAAGATATGGACTTTTTTTATTCTAGAAGACATCTTTGTCTACCTTGGATCATATGAATGGTATACAAGGAGTCAAGATGATTTCTATGAAAATGAGGGATTGGATTCTAAAATCAAACCTTACCTTATTTTCAGAATGAGAATGAGGTCTGAAGTGGGGGTACAATTTTTTTTCCCAAAGACACCGTAATTGTGGAAGGTGTGTGTAGGCAGGAAAGTGATCTTTGAAGAAGAGCTTCTCAAAATTTAATTCAAGAGCATCCAGCCCCTGAAAAGTAGATAAGTGATGCACAGTGTGGATTCTACTGTCTGGCTTGGGGAGTAGGAGTGGAAGGAAGGAAGGAGGCAAGGTTGAAAAAGAAAAGTGATTTGGGGCAAGGGTAAAGTTCTTCCAAATGGAGAGCAGGATGGAGAAAAATAGTTGTGGATGGCAAGAGTGAGAGTAGAGGCTGTGTTGATCAGGGAGATTGGAGATTAGAGATTATGTTAGGTTGGGGGGTAAGAGGAAAGACAGACTTTTCTAAATGGGAACTGAGAGTCTAACATTTATGTGACTCCCAGTCTTCCATGTCTAGGTGTCCATAAGCCTGAGAGGAATCACGCTGATGATTCCATCCCCTGCACACACACTCCAATGTGCAGTGTTACTATTCTCTCTTGCATGTGACAATAGAATGTGGTTTGAAAGATGATGGGGGTAAGGCATGCCATCACTGTCAAAGTTGACTTGCCTACCTCACTAGATTCCATTCTGGTGGGAGAGAGATAATGAGAGACTGCTGACAAAATGCACTGGGTATACCATGAAAGTTCCAGAATCATAATTGTGAATGGGTATGCCAGTTAATTGACTTAAAGTATAAAACGCATTGTTTGCCCATTGAATTTTACTAATAAAATGAAAGACATGTTTGTCCTGAGGGCATTACATGGAGCCAGGATTGATTTCATTTTACAGAACATTATTGAGCTGAGTTTAAAAGATTTTTAAAAACCCCATGATCCCCAAATTCTCATAGAATTCATAGCCAATCAGGGGTGCCTGGGTGGCTCAGTTGGTTAAGCGTCTGACTTTGGATAAGGTCATGATCTTGCAGTTCGTGAGTTCAAGCCCCACGTCGGGGTCTGTGCTGACAGTTCAGAGCCTGGAGCCTGCTTCGGATTCTATGTCTCCCTCTCTCTCTCTGCCCCTCCCCCCTCTCAAAAATAAAGATTAAAAAAATTAAGAAAAAGAATTCATAGCCAATCAATTTTCCATATCCTCAAAAAAGGACCTAGCATTAATATTTTGAAGCCAATCAATCATCGTATAGTCATACCTGTGCCATATTTTTAGGGGTTGCGGCTATGAATCCTTGCCAGTGCAAGGATTTGTCATTTTCAGAGACGGAACTGTGCCTTGTACCTCCAGAGGGAAAACCCTAGACCATTGAAAGACCTTTTCAAAGGGATAACATTACTTAATGAGTAAAATAAATCAAAAGTATAATAATATTAACAGTCACAGCTTCCATTTACTGATCACTTACTAGGTGCCAGGCTCTGTGCTGAGCACTTTAAATCCATTATATTAATTTGGTTTCTCAGAGATGCAATGAGCTAAGTGTTCAAACCAACTCTTCCAAAGACTGGCATAAGAGAAAAACACAATTGGCTGCATTGAAAAACTTTGCCCCTACAGTTTAATGAAATTAAGATGATTTTTTTCAGTAGTAGTATACTTTCCCACTAGATATGAGGGCATGATGCTCTTTTAAGGCACAGGGCAACCAACGTCTACCTCCTTTTGTGATTATCATTTCCTGAACTCTTGGCTACTCTTCCCCATTTTCTGAGGACTGACTCTCAGGCCTCCTTGACACCCCAGGTTTTGCCATTATCCTAGGTGACTCCAGCAATATCCACATGGAAGACCCATTCCACACACCCTGGCCTCATACCTCCCCGATCTTTAACCTCTTACTACCTCAATCAGCACCAGCCATTTGACATCACTAGACATGGCTTCACCCCTACAAGACTCAACTCTAATATTCCATTGTGATCAAAATCTCCTAGCAATGTCTGGTTCCATGTCATCTGCTCTTTGCCCTCATTTAAACATCTAGTGTCTCAAATCCTTCCTTTTCTCTTCATTTTTTCCCTTGTCTAGCCACCATCTTGAGGCACATTTATTTAGTACTTCATCCATGTGCTCTTCAAATACCAATTCTTCACTATTTAGCCTCAGCTTTGGGTGCCTCCAGACATCTTATTTCTCAAATTCCATACTGCCCGCTGTAGGAGAAAGGAGCAGCACCCCAAACATTGATGCCTATAATAGTTTTCAGCCTCAGCTGGGCCCTCAGGCCACTCAGCAACCCTTTCAAAAGCCCCAGGTCATCTCTTTTTACCTTTCTCTTCCCACTTATATTCCAAGTTCTTCATCACGCCCCTCAAGTAATAGCCCCATTCGTTGTACTCTGTCTCCACCCCTCAATAATCACTTAGACTCATACTTCTCAGAGGAAATTGAAGCCACCCTTAAATCCTAATCCCCACAACTACAAATGTCTCTTTAACTTCACCAGCCCTCACATATTTCTCCTCCAGTCTCAAAAGAACTGGCCCTTGTGTTCTAGTTCCTCCACTCTTGTTCTATATCTCTTCCTCTCCCCTGCCACATCTTACCTAGAACATTTCTTACATTATTATTCATTCCCTATCTCTATTATTCATACCTCTTCCCTAACCTTTCTTAGGTTATTATTCATTCTCTAATCTTTATTACCTCCTTGTCTACTAGTCCCCTTACTTTAAGTTATTCACATACTCAACTGTACCTGTTCTTTAGAAATCTTGACACCATTGCCCCCTTCATATACTATTAAAGCCCTTCCCTACCTTTTAAATTCTTAAAATCAGTGGTCTATACTCAATCTCTAATCTTTACCTCATATCTTTTTCCTGATCTTTCAGTCATACCACTCCATTGACACTGAACTCACCATGATTACTCTTTAGTCCTGATCTTACTTTGTATTACAACTCTATTAAGGCATACAACAAATTGCACATCTTAAAAATAAACATTTTGATGAATTTTGACACATGTATACACCCATGAAACTATCATTTTAATCAAGATAATAAGCATATCTATCACCAACAAATGTATAAGCCAAACATCCCCTACACTGTCCCTAAGGGATCATTGATCTTCTTTTTGTCATGTAGATTAATTTGCATTTTCTAGAATTTTATGTTATATAAATGGATTCAGACAGTATGTGCTCTTTTTGTCTAGCTTATTTTACTCAAGATAATTATTTTGAGATTCATCTGTTATGCATGTATCAACAGTCCACTCTTTTAAATTGATGAATAGCATTCCATTGTGTACAAATACACCACAATTTATTTATCCCTTTACCTGTTGGTGAACATTTAGGTTGTTTATAGTTTGGAACTCTTTTAAATAAAATTACAATGAACACTTGTGGGTCATTTCATGGACATATGTTTTTATTTCTTTTGGGTAAATATGTAGGAAAGGAATGAGTGGGTTGTGAGGTAGGTGTATGTTTAACTTTTAAAGAAACTGTCAGACTGTTTTCCAAAGTGGATGTACCATTTGATATCCCCACCAGAAGTGAATGAAAGTTTTAGTTTTTCCATATTCTCACCAACACTGGTGTGGTCAGTCTTTTTTTGTTTTAGACATTCTAATAGAAATATAGTGGTAGCTCATTGTGATTTTGATTTGCATTTCTCTAAAGATTAATGATTTGGAGCATCTTTTCAACTGCTTACTTGTCATCTGTATTTCTTCTTTTGTGAAGTGTCTATTCTCATCTCTTGCTTATATGTATTGTTTGTGTTCTTATTTTTTGTTTGTGTCTTACTGAGTAAGAGTTCTTTATATATCTTAGATGCAAGTCTTTTGTTGGACATTTATTTGCAAATATCTTCTCCCAGTCTGTGGTTTACTTTTACATTTTTTAACAGTGTTTTTGAGCAATAGTTTTTATTTTGATGAAGTCCAATTATTGATTTTACTTTTATAGTTCATGTTTACTGTAATCTATTTAGAAAAACTTTGCCAAATGCAAGGCCACTTAGCATTTGTACTATATGTTCTGCTAGAAATTTTACTTTTTTAAGTCTTTGAACTATTTTGAGTCAATTTTTGTATATAGTGTGAGATAAGCACTGAGGTCCAATTTTTTGCATGTAGTCATCCCATTGCTTCAGCACCATTTGTTGAAAAAGATGTTTCCAAGGCGCCTGGGTGGCTCAGTCAGTTAAACATCTGACTTCGGCTCAGATTATGATCTCGTGGTTCGTGGGTTCGAGCCCTGCATGGGGCTCTGTGCTGACAGCTCGGAGCCTGGAGCCTGCTTCAGATTCTGTGTGTGTCTCTCTCTCTCTCTGACCCTCCCCCACTCATGCTCGCTCTCTCTCTCAAAATAAATAAACATTTAAAAAGATGTTCCCATTGTTAAAACTAAACTGACCTTTTTTCCCTTTGTTCATTTGTTTTGTTTCTTAAATTCCACATACGAATAGAATCATATGGTATTTGTCTTTCTCTGACTTATTTCACTTAACATCATATCCTCTAGATCCATCCATGTTGTTGCGGATGGCAAGATCTCGTTCATTTTAATGGCTGAGTAATATTTATCACATCTTCTTTATCCATTCATCTATGGATGGACACTTGGGTTACTTCCATATTTTGGCTACTGTAAGTAATGCTGCAATAAACATGGGAGTGCATATATCTTTTCAAAATAGTATTTTCATTTTCTTTGAGTAAATACCTACTAGTGGAATTACTGGATTATATGGTAACTCTATTTTTAATTTTTTGAGGAACCTCCATCCTGTGTTCCAAAGTGGCTGCAACAATTTCCATTCTCACCAACAGTGCATGAGTGTTCTTTTTTCTCCACATCCTCACCAACACTTGTTATTTCTTGTCTTTCTGATTCTAGCCATTCTGACAGGTGTAAGGTGATATCTCATAGTGGTTTTGATTTGCATTTCCCTGATGATTTGTGATGGTGAGCATCTTCCATGTGTCTGTTGGCCATTTGTATGTCTTCTTTGGAAAAATGTCTATCCAGGTCCTTTGCCCATTATTTAATCAGATTATTTTTTTTTGATATTGCATTGTCAAATAAAAAAGGCGTGTGCGCACACATGCACACACACACGCACACACCACATACCCTCCAGACTCTTAAACACAGAGAACAAACTGGTTGTTTTGTGGCGGGGTGAGGGAGGGTTATAGATGGGCAGGTGAAATAGATAGAGGAGATTAAGAGTACACACATCATGATGAGCACAGAGTAATGTATAGAATTGTTTAATCATTATGTTGTACATATGGAACTACTATTATACTGTATGTTAATTATACTTCAATAAAACTAAAAAAATAAAATTCTCCATTAAAAAACTCAACTGGCCCTATATATGTTGGTCTATTCATGGATTCTACTCTTGTCTATTGATAATATATATCTTCCTTTACACCGATACTAAAAAGTCTTGATTATTATACCTTTACAACAAACCTTAAAACTACATAGTTTGTTCTTTGTTCTTTATCAAAGTTGTTTTTGGCAAACGTAGATTCTTTGAATTCTCATGTAAATTTTAGAATCAACTTGTCAATATCTATATAGTTGCTGAGATGTTGATGGTGATTGTGATAATTCTATAGATCAATTTAGGGAGAACTGATACTGTAACAACATTGAGCCTTCTGATCCATAAACATAGTAAATATCCATTTATATGGGTCTTTTAAATTTTCTCTTAGCAATGTTGTATATGTGTCTTCCACCTAATTTGCCAAATATATTCCTAAATATTTTATGTTATTTGATGCTATTGGAAACAATATTTTAAAAAATTTCAATTTCCTTTTGTTTGTTGCTAGGATACAAAAGATTTTTATATATTGATCTTGTATCCTACAATCTTGCTAACCTCATTATTACTTCTAGTATATATTTTTTGTAAATCCATTATCATTTTCTACAGAGATAATCATGTAGTCTGGGAATAAAATATTTGTTTCAAATTTTTTGTTTCTTTGTCACTCATCATCATGTTGAATATGACCTCTGGTATAATATTGAATAAGAGTGTCGAGGGTGGATATCCTTGCCTTATTCCTGACCTTAGGGGGGAGGAAGCATCTAGTCTTTCAATATTCAGTATACTATTCTACAATTTTCATAGATGTCCTTTATCAATTTGAGGATACTCTCTATGTATAGTTTACATAGTTTTTTTAAACATCAAGAATGGATGTTGAACTTTATTTAACGCATTTTTCTGTACTGAGATAATCATACGGTTTTTCTTTTTTCTTTTGTTAATATGAGAATTACATTGATTTTCAAGTGCTAATCCAACCTTGTGATACTCGAATAAATTCTACTTGGACATGATGTAATATCTATTAAATATATTACTGGGTTTGATTTGCTAAAATTTGTTAAGAATTTTGTGTGTATGTTTGTGAGGCATAGTGGTCTATAGTTTTGTTGTGATAGCTTTGACTGGTTTTAGTACCAGACTAATGCTGACACAGATGAAGTTGTGAAGTATTTGCTCATTTTAATTTTTCTAGAAATGTTTGTGTAGAACTGGTGTTATTTCTTACTTCAATGTTGTTAGAATTTACTAGAAAAACCAGCTAGGCCTAGAGTTTTCTTTGTGGGAAAGTTTTAAACTACAAATTCTTTAATATCTTTAATAGATATTGGACATTCCAAGTTATCTTTTTCTTCTTGAGTGAACTTGATAGTTTGTTTTTTAAAAGATTTGTCCATTTGTCTAAATTTTTGAAATTATTGGCTTAACATTGTTTATAATATTCTTTTTATCTCTTATTTTTAACAGAATCTGTAGTGGTGTTACCTCATTTCTGATATTGGTAGATTGTGTCGTCTTTATTTTTCTTCTAATCAGTCTGATTAGAGGTTTATCAATTTTATTGATCTTCTCAAAGAACTAGTTTTGATCACATTGATTTTCTCTAGTGTGTTTTTGCTTTACAGTTCACTGATTTCTGATAACTTAGTGTGACACCTTTCTTCTTTTTTAATGTAGCCTTTCATGATATAAATTTCCCTCTAAACACTGCTTCAGTTGAAATCCCATAAATGTTGATATCTTACATTATCATGTTCATTCCATTCAAAATATTTTCACTTTTTCTTGTGATTTCTTATTTGATATATGGGTTATTTAGAAGTGTATTGTTTGGCTTTTAAATATTCAAGGAATTTTCATATATCTTTCTGTTATTTATTTCTAATTTAATTATATTTTCATCAAAGACCATATTTGTATGATTTTAGTGTTGGGGGGATGTGAGGTAGCCTGCTTTTATTTTTATTTATTTATTTTTCATTTTGAGGGAATCCTCACAGGGGAATGGACTTTAAAAAAAATTCCTGTATAGTTAACATACAGTGCTATATTGGTTTCAGGTATAAAATATAGTAATTTGACAATTCTATACATTATTTGGTGCTTATCAAGATAAGCATACTCTTAATCCCCTTCACCTATTTCACCCATCCCTCTACCCATCTGCTTGTTCTTTATAGTTAAGAGTCTATTTTTTTGTTTAGTTTCTTTATTTTCCCTTTGCTCATTTGTTTTGTTTCTTAAATTCCACATAGGAATGAAATCATATGGTATTTGTCTCTCTCTGATTGACTTATTTCACTTAGCATTATACAGTCTAGTTCCATCCATGTTGCAAACGGCAAGATTTTATTCTTTTTATGGCTGAGTAATATTCCAGTGTGTGTGTGTGTGTGTGTGTGTGTGTGTGTGTGTGTGTGTGTTAATGCTTTTGTATTCTTTGAATAAATACCCAGTAATTCAATTACTGATTTTAATGTTTAAAAAATGTGTTTAGGCTTATTTTATGGAGCAGAATGGTCTAACATGATAAATGTGTATATACTTGGAAAATTATTTATTCTGATGCTTTTTGGTGGAGTATTCTATAAATGCCATTTAGACCTATTTTGTTGGTTCCAGTCTTCTCTAACCTAATCAACTTTATGTCTACTTGTTCTAGCAATTATTGAGAGAATGGTACTGAAATCTCCAACTATAATTGTAGATATATCTATTTTTCCTTTCGTTTTTATTGGTGTTACATTATATATTTTTGAATTTCTATTATTAGTTGTGTAATACCCAAGATTTTGCGTATTTTTGATGAATGGACTCCTTTGACATTATGAAATGACCCTCTCTGGTCTAAAATCTACTTTGAATGTATTGATATGGCCACTCCAGCTCTCTTTTATCTATTGTTAGCATGGTTAACTGTTTCTTTTTCAGTGCTTTTAAAGATATTTTTTAACGAAGGCTTTTAAATGCCTTTTGATTTGCATTATTTCCAATAGGAAGTCTGCTGTAATTCTTATATTTGTTCCTCTGTATGAAATATGTGTCCCCCCTCCTCTCCGCCATTGGCTTCTTTCAAGACTTCTCTTTATTCCTAATTTTATTTCCATAATCAATTAGATTATGATGTGCCTCAGTGTGGTATTTTTTTCATCCTTTTTTTGCTTGGGATTTATTGAGATTCTTTATTTGAAAGTTCATAATTTTCATCTAATTGGAAAGTATTCAGCCATTATTTCTTCCAATATTTTTCCTTCCATTCTTCTCCTTTTCTGTTTTCCTAATGAACATTGTCCCAATAGTCATTAACACTGTGTTAACTTTTTCATTTTTTTCTCTTTTTATGTAATTTTGGATAGTTTTTAATGCTATGTTTTCATACCCACTAATCTTTTTTTCTGCAGGTTCCTCTTCCTCTATTTACCCCTTACACAGTGATGTTCTTCCAGGGATCTTTCTTGCGCCACTTTTTCTTGTCATTCTGCACACTCCTCCACTTCTAGGTTGTCAGTTACCATTTCTATTCTGATCACTGATAAAACTGTATCTTTAGTGTAGACCATTCAGTATTCCAGTATTTCTGACTGCCTATTTGACATCTCCTCAGGCTTGACCCAAAGGCACTTCAGCTCACACAGAAACTATTATGCTTTATTATAATAAATAGCAACACAAAAAAAAATGGTTATCACACTAGAAATATGGGTCTCACAGAAGACCTCCTATTTCTCCAACCTCAACATCTATTTGATGATTACATTCTTTCAGTTTTACCTCCTCAACATGACTAAGTTGTTCTGCTTTTTGCTATTAAAATTATTACTTCACTGGCTCAACCTCCAGGTCTTTCTCGTTTATTTTATTGCAATAATCTCCCTGCTTTTGTACCCTCTTCCAATCTTTCCTTTACTCTGCCTATTGCAGAATGGTTTTCTATTATGCAAATGTGATCATGTCGTTTTCTAGGTTTTCATGGACAACAAGATACTGTTCAAATTTATTCACATAGGATACAAAGATTCCCATGATCCTTTACCTACTTTGGTAACATAACTTTTTGTAGATCTTCTGTGCAAGTAATCCATGATAACTATTTGCATTTCCTTAAAGAAACGATGCTGTTTTCATACCTCTATACCTTTGTTTAGGCTATTCCCTTCTCCTATAATGTCCTTTTCATTTTTCTGTACGATAAACTCTTACTTATCCTTTCATATCCAACTCAAGGATTCATTTTTCTGTGAAGCATTTCCTGAGCCACTGAAGTAATAACTCTTTTTTTTTTGAACCACCAAAGTACATGTTACCATTATTATGTCATTTATTACTTTCTATTGAAAATAATTGTTTCTTTACTATAATTTAGCTTCTTGAAGGTTTACACCTTGTTTTGCGTCTGTATGTCTAGGTTTCTTGTGCAATGCTTAACATATGAAGAGTGTTCAATAAATGTTTACTGATGTATACAGTTACTTTTCCATGAATATAGAATTGATAAGATGTGGCAGGAATTTAGTTCAGAGTTTTATAAATCCAAATCCTTGTTTCATCCATTGCATAATCCCATCTTCAAGTTAAATACCTTAATTTCTTGAATATTTCTTTCTAAAGCTCTCTTATATTCAGGCGTATTTGATCTTATTTAATCATTTCAAACTCTAACTCTCTCTCTTTCTTCCCTACTCTCTCTCACTGCCCACTTTTTCCACATGCACTTTAAAGTATAACACTTAAGTCCAAAAATCTATGGAAGATATGGAAGTTTGTATTTTCCAAAGATACCTGCAACAATAGCTCATATTTCATATGCTGTTCTGCAATGTCACTCCCCCATCAAAAAGTAGAATCTATTTCTTCACTTTGTATCTGCATGGAACCTGTGACTGCTTTGACCAATAAAATACAACAACAGTGATGATGTGACCATTCTTGGAATATCTCTTAACTGATTTGGCAGTTTCCACTTCCTACCTCTTGAAAGCCAGCCAAAATGTCTCTACCCTGAGACAACCAATGCCATGAGAAACTCAAGTCATGTGGAGAGGCCCTGGAGGATGAGATGTCATGTTGACAGACAGAAATGCCAACGTGTAAGACCTTGAGGTGTCAGAAATGTAGGTAAAGAAGCTATATTGAAAGTGGAGTGTCTAGCCCTAGCTCTGCAGCAGATATCATATAAATCAGAGACAAGTCACCTGCTAAGGCCTTCCTAAATTCCTGATCCATGAAATCGTTAATGAAATAAAACTGCTGCTTTGAGCCACTAAATTTTAGGTGGTTTGTAACATAGAAATAGAAATAGATACCTAGAAATAGATAACTAAAACATGTTAATCATCATAGAAAGCTTAAAGTAAAATATTTTCCCCTAAGCCCCAAAACACCAAGAGGAGGAAGTCAACTTAGGGGTTGAAATAAAGATAAGGACACATAACTTTAGTAAAAAATAAATATATGGAACTTAATACCTATTGAAGTGGTGGAGATAAAATATAAATGACTTTCAAACAGGCAAGAAAAAAAGGATTGATTTTGAGAAATACAGATGGCAAGGAGCAAGGAAAGGTGACAGCTATTTTGGATGGCAGAAAGAGTATTCCCTGAGTCATGACAGGCTGGAATAATGAGTTAAATATAAAAGATAGAATTTAGCAAGTATTAATTACAAGTGATGCAGTTGAGTCCAACCTGCATATGTAAAAAAATAAAGAATTATCACAACCTGTGGGATAACAATTTAGGTGCCAATAACTGCTCAGAGAGGTAGTAACTTCGTAAGCCATATTATTAGAAGTGGAAAATTACAAATGAAGGGGTCTGATCATACTTTTATACTCAGAAAACACCTGGAGGGTTGTCCTCTGTTCTGTGAACAATCAGGAGAATGAGAGAACTCAAAGCCATATCACCTGCAGGAAGTGTTGACAGTTTAGGCCCTTGTCAACCTAGAGTGTCTCTGAATCCAGATTTAGATGCATTCTTGACATTCTGAAGGTCTCCTATAATTCCTCAATACTCTGTCCTGGCCTAGTTCACTGTAGTGGTGGTGTTTAAAACCAACTGCATAATACCCTAACAAGATCTGGAAAGGTGGAGTCCAGAGGGAGATTTGCTTCTGGGCTTTCTCATGGTAAGATTTGATTAAGGCAGGCTTTCCCGTAAAACCTCTGAGGTAGACTGGTGTGGGACTTATTTGCATGGCCCTGCTATCTCACAAACAGGAAGGATTTCCAATTCCCCACTTAGAAAATCCAGCCAGCAGGCTTTGGGTCAAGGTCAGTTGGGCATGACTTCACCCAAGTTTTGCCCCTATGTGCTTTGCTTTGTGATGTATGAGTCATCATAATTAAATTTTGAGCTAGATTAACTATAATTCCTGCACTTATTAGGCAATTAGGGTTTAAAGCCTTTGTAAAAGAGGATGAGCTATTCATTCTGATAATACAATTAACTACCCAACAGAGCTAATATTTTATTTTAGGGAAGAGTAATTTTTGATTAATGATGCATTTTATTTCCCAAATCCTTGCAACAGCGGGTCACATCTTTGGTGACAAAGCCAAAGAAAAAGTGTAAAATTGGAATATTCAAAGTGCTTGAAGGTACATTAATATGGCCTCTACAGAGTTGGCTTCTTCCTTGGAGTCCATTCACAAGACCCTGTTCCCGCAGGCACATTTGTAACTCAGGATTCTCCACAATGGTGTATACCTGTAAACATTTTTGGAAGCAAGCATTGATCTCTCTTTCCCTCATTTCCCCTCGCAGAAACAGAATATAATACCAGCACTTCTGAGGTTATTTTGCAATATGTCCCTAGCAAGACCTAAGAGGTCTTGAAGAGAGGACTGGATGGGAGGGATCAGGAGATGCTTCCTGGAAGAGGTGATATCTGAGAAGGGCATCCACTCAAGGCTTACATGAGAATTGTGGCACCTGGTTTAGGGTCAAGGAAATCAGAAGATTATTTTAGGAATACAGATGAGAAATCAGCAGTAGGGATGGAAAGAAACAGACATATTCAACCAATATTAAAGAAGTATAAACATAAGGACTTGCTGATTGATTGGATGTTTAGGGGACAGTGCGTGGTGAGAGTCAAGGAAAATTTTCAGGTGCTTAATTTGGATGATAGGGCATATGACAGTAGATTAGGTGGTAAAGTATGTTTTGTGTGGGAATATTATTTCTCCTGAAATGGTGGAGAATATTTTGAGTTGGAGTTAACTGTGGAACATTAAGGTAGAGATGTCTAATAGGCAGCTGGATGTGTGGGCCTAAAACTCAAAAGAGAGAATGTGCAGATTTAGAGGTCGTTGACATAGTAGTTGCAACCATGGATGTAGACCAGGGATAGGGTGCTTATTTCAGACTTTGAAAAAAGCACCAAGGACTTAACTCTGGGGAAGATTAACCCTAAATGAATGAGCCAAGGAGGAGACAGGAAAGGAACTGAGTAGAAACAGATGTCAATGGCTTTAACTATGGGGAACTGAGGACCATTGAGGCAAAGGTCAGGGAGAACATCTTGAAGAATAAATCAGCCTTCTCAAGAAGCAAAATTGGTGGGAGGGGGGCTGAGGAAAGCATAATAGGTTTAGTGTTTAACACAAGTAAAGTCTCAGAAGGTAAACTGGGGAAGATGACAAGGCAAGAATTTTAGTGAACTAAATTAAGCTTTTTTTCTGAAAGTGGTTTGCCATTATTACCTACCCTGCCAAGGACCTTCAGTGTCTTCTCCCCTTCTGGAATCCATGTAGGTATGACCTTTGTTCCCTTGGTTTCTGGCTCCCAGGGAGCAGCATCCATCTTTTGCTGCCTTCCCCAAATCTTTTCTTGGGCAGTGACTGTGGCTGGCTTCTGAGAAAGAGGGAAATTGAGGCGAGGACCATAGTATTCAAAGCTACCACAAATTGGGTTAAACATATCTACCCATCTTATCTTTCCTTTATTATGTCCAATACCAGCTACATCAAAATAGCATTATCCACTGATTCCCATCCAACCCATCTGGTTTCTTAAATCTGTGCCTATACTGTGTTATTCTCTTTCCCTGACAGCCCCTGACTCCTATGCATTTACCATTTCTTCATATTCTACTTATTTTTCATAAGTCAAGCTCATACACCATGAAGTCATTCCAGAATCCCCAATAGATCCAAATCTTCTCTGTAGATTACCAGAGATTTTTTTCTCTCATAAGACATGAATCCTACTTTGCTATATGTGTGAAGTTAGTCATGTCTGTTTCCAATTTCTCTCTTTAGACTATGGTGAACTCCTTGAGGGCCTGAGCTATGTCCTGCTTTTCCTTGTGTCTTATCCACTAGCGCAAAGCACAGTGCCTGGCACATACAAAATGCTCAATAAATGTTTATTGAATGAATGAGTGAATGAATAAAAGAAAGAATAAACGATTTGTGGAAGAACTCAGTGCTAATCTCAGAGAAAAAATTTTCTCTTCCATGGCCCCCAGATCCCAATTGGGGTTTTATTACATGTCATGGGTCTTGTCTTACTACTCTAATAAGAAAAAGGTTTTGCTATATATCATGCCACATCTCTCAGTGATCAGGTTCACAGTAATTTATTTTCTGTGTTTTTATTTCTCCATATCCAACTGTGAGGTAATGCCATGATGTGTCGGTAAGAGGCTGGCCTGGGTTCGAATCCTGATGTTGTCTGTCATGCACTCTTTGTGAATCTAGGACAAGTCAATTGCTCTTTCTTTGCTCTGTAAACATAAGTGTCCATCCCCTGCCCTACCTCCCTCCCAGTGCTGCTCTGAGGCTCCAGAAAGATATAGCGTATACAGGGGGTTTTTGTTTGTTTGTTTGTTTGTTTGTTTTTGTTTTTTTCAAAAAAAGACACTGTATCAGGTGAGGCATTGTCATTAACGAGGCAATTAATCTGGTTTGGAATAAGAAGATCCGGGTCCTGTCCTGGTTGGACCAGGCTGCTTTTTAATCATGATGCAGGCTGCTGCAGAGCCCTGGGACATGACTTTGAGTCATGTAGATGACACTTGTTAATGACAGAACAATCTATAGGGGGATGAACTCAGATATAGTGGAGACTCTAAGGTAGCTAGATTGGCTAGTAACGAGCAGAAAACAGACTCTGCCTGGAGTTGGTAATGAGATCATCAGGGCAATATTTCAGAGAAATAGAAGAGAAAATTGAGCCAAAATGTGGATTTTTAAGCAGTTTGAGGAAGGGGTGTGTGGCGTATGTGTGTGTGTGTGTGAGAGAGAGAGAGAGACAGACAGACAGACAGACAGAATCAGGGGTCATTAACAGAATAACTATTGTCACTGCATAGTAGCTGTTGACAACTTACAAAGCATTCTTACAGCCACCATCTCTGAGATCAGAAAACAGTATTTCCACTTTCCAAGATAACTCCAACTATAGCAGCTTATCAGTCTTAACCTTTCCTTTCCTCTCCACTGCTTACACTTTCTTTTTTTTTTCTTTTTTTTTAACGTTTTTTATTTATTTTTGAGACAGAGAGAGACCGAGCATGAACGGGGGAGGGTCAGAGAGAGGGAAACACAGAATCTGAAACAGGCTCCAGGCTCCGAGCTATCAGCACAGAGCCCGACGCGGGGCTTGAACTCACCAACCGCGAGATCATGACCTGAGCCGAAGTCGGCCGCCCAACCGACTGAGCCACCCAGGTGCCCCTGCTTACGCTTTCTTTAAGCAATGTCTTCACCCAAACTTAGGGCCCTTAGGAAGGTTGTAGAAACTGAGTCTCAGAGAGTGAAGAGATTTGTATGGGGGCAGATCTGGAACTTGAAATTTTTATTTTTAAAAAAAATATTTTAAAAGTTTATTTCTTTATTTTGAGAGAGAGCTCAGCCAGTGGGGGAGGGGCAGAGAGAGGGAGAGAGAGAGAATCCCAGGCAGGCTCCATGATGTCAGCAGAGAGCTCGACATGGGGCTCAGTCCCACGAAATGTGAGACCATGACCTGAACCAAAATGAAGAGTCAGAGGCTCAACCAACTGAACCACCAAGGTGCCCCTAGAACTTGAACTTTTTAGTTCAATGCCCTATTTTTCTTTAATATTTACATTTTTCCTGTGCATAAAAGCCACAATTCCCATTATAGTACATTTGAAGAGAGGAGAGACCCAGACAAGAATAAGGAAGAAAACACAATTTACTCATAATGCAACCTTTCAGAGATAATGTCGATACTGGATCTATATTTCCTTCAAGCTTTGTTCTATGCAATTTGACATGCTTGAGATTCTGCTAAATACAAAACCGTGTATTTCAGTATACTTTCTACTGCATCATGATCTGTGTAGTTTCCTTCTATACTATTAACCCTCATGCATACCCTCTTCCAAACCCCAGTACCTTTAAAACCTCATTTGTCAAGTAGGGTTTATAGCAATGCCCCTATCAGTCTCTCACAGCTGAAGGGAGGCTCCTTTGAGATTCTAAAAGTAAAGCTATTTTGAAAATGTCAGCATGTGACATGTGGGGAGGGCCTCAAGGGTAAAGCTTGGAGTTAAACCAGTAATAGGCTACTCAGGTACCTTCTCTTGTAAGGCTCTTGTTCACTCACTAGAGGTGAACCTTTCAAGGAACCTTCTTGCTAAGTACTCATTCCACTGTGCTCAGCCCCTTCCACTGTTTCCTCATAAGACTTCCTTCTCCTGTATCAAATCCAACCTCAGGTAACCATTAAGCAATAACCTGCAAGGGTGAATGGAATTTGATGATATTGAATATAACTTGAGAGCATGAACAAACAGATCATCTTGTATTTTTCCAAGATCACAATTTAAAAAAGCAAACTCTTATTCTCTCCTACTTGTTTTTTTCCCCTATTGGGTTAATTCTTGGTCTGCAGATATTTGTACTTAATGTTTCTATAGATAACATAAATTAAGAGAGAGGTCCCAGTAGTAAGAGTTCAAATCTATATGGGATGAACTCCCCAGAAAGATCCCCCTATTGTTAGCTTATCTTTCAGTGGTGGCCAGTTTCTTTCTTGAGGGAGGTAGAGTGGTGTGATGGCCCCTGGTGACTTAGTCCCCTGGGAACTTAAATCACTGAGAATCTTAGATGAATGCTTCATTGAGCTGTGGGTTTCTGGCATTGGAGCAGATGAGATACAGATGAACAGATAGCCCAGGGAGGGAAGAAGAATGAGTGCTTCCTTCCCCCAGCCTCTCCCGCCATTGGTCTATCTGAAACTGTGGTTATGTACCAACTTATATTTATTTTCTACATTGATTATTAACTTCTTAGCACACGCAGCATTTCTCAATGTGTGGTCTATGAACTACCTCTATCAGGAGCACTTTAGCTGAGACTTAGGAATCTGCATTGGAAAACAGCCTGGATGATGCAGAGGCACAC
Source organism: Panthera tigris (assembly GCF_018350195.1). NCBI lineage: Eukaryota > Metazoa > Chordata > Mammalia > Carnivora > Felidae > Panthera > Panthera tigris. The sequence continues at coordinate 107,704,193 of NC_056677.1, forward strand.
CAAAAGTTGAACCCCAATGTTCCAGTCCCCGAAATGCTCTGTGAGAACAAACGGATGTCATGGTTAAGGATATTTGGGACACAGTGCCTACTGTGTCCCGCTTTTGAGAGAGTCATAATGCACATTGGCATATTTGAAGCTCTGAGAAGTCCTTCTATAAGGTAACAATCTCATGTCCACTGATATAAGATTAAATAAATGATGATGAAGATACTATAAACTCTTATGCTGTATTTTTTTAAATGAAGTAGCCCTCAGAGTACTGAGAGTAGTGTGGTATAGATGTTAAGAGCATGGGCTCTGGAACCAGTGAGGCCTGAACTCAAATCACCATGTGATCTTTAGACAGTTTTCTGAACCTATTTTCTTTTCTCTACTATGGGGATAGTAATAATAGTACACATTTCTTGAGATCATTTTGAGTTTTAAATGAATTAAAACATGAAATGCTCTTTAGAATTTACTTGGCACATGGAAAATGTTCAATAATTATTAGCTCTTCTGATCTGACATGGAGAAATGCCCATGACATATAGTTAAACAAAAGCAAAGCCAAGAACAATATGTATAGCATGCTTTTATTTGTGTTAATAAATTTTATATAATAAATAATGGCATAGAAAAACAAGTGTGGAAAAATACTATTCAGTTAACAATAATTATTTTTGGGGTTCAATGTTGGGAGAGAGTCATATTGCCACTTTCTACTTTATATACTTTGGTAAGTTTATTTTTTTTTTAAGAAAACACACATCTAAGAGATAAAAAGAATTTTGCCCAGAACTGAACGCCATTATGGCCTAGACAATGAGGAATGCTCAAGTGGGAACATGGCTGTCTATTGTTTCTGGAGAGGCACACTCTGGCTACATTTAGCTTTTTTTGTTTTTGTTTTGTTTTTGTTTTGTTTTGCCAGCCTCACCATTTTTCTGACTCATCAGGCTGTTTGCCTCCTGACCCCCTTTGCCTTCTGCACTCTGATGGCTGCTCTGTATACAAACCTGTCTTCATATATGTGTATTTTGGTTATTAGTGCCGGAAATTCCATTTCACAGGGGGGTGGTGGATGTTCCAAGTTTCTGATGTGGTTTTATATCCTGAATCCTCACCTCTGATCTGCCAGCTGCACCCTCTAGCTCCTCCCCACCATCCTCACTTTCAGTGAGAATACTGCCTTGATCTTCATGTGAGCCCTGGATAAGAGTGGTGACTTGACCTGAGACTGATGTGGAGACATATGACCTGTCACTAAAGACCCTGATCTACATATCAGCAGTCCCCTGCTAGCTCTTGAGTCTCACCTACTGCCTGTATTTCTTCACTTGATCTACAAAGGGATTATCAGAGTCTAAGTCAAAAGCCTTGTTAAAATCCAGATGCATCCTGTCTACAACATTCTCCTGATCCACAAGGCTTGTAACCTTATCAGAAGAGTAAATTAAGTTAGTTCTGCCATGACTTGTTTTCCTAAAGGCCCTACTTAGTGTTATTACTAAAAGAGATTTGATTTGAGCCCAATTGCGGTTTCAATTTAGACATATTTACTATATTTCCCTACCTGTTCACTGTCCCTACCTGTCCCCCCAAGGCCTGCCTGGTTGCTGGAAGTAATTGGATATATAAATTCATGCAAAAGTACTAACAGAAAACAAAGGCTTTTATGTACTGTTTGCAGTGTATCAGCAAGAAACAATTACCCCAAAAGTAGAACGTTGACATGTACATGTGAATTTTAGATTGTAGTCCTTGGCATTGCATGGTGATAGGTGGAAGTCATATTTTGGGTAGAGGAGGATTTTGATGCTCTTCATTTTATAACAGGAAGATGCTTTATCACTTGACCTGTGACCTAAGCTTAGTAATTAAGGACTATTTCAGTTTCCTATGGCTGCTACAACAAATTACCAGAAACTGTCAGGGTCAACACAGCATAAATTTGTTACCTCACAATTTAGAGGCCAGAAGTTCTGATATCAGTTTCACTGGGCCAAGATGAAAGTGTTGACAAGGCCATGCTTCCTGTAGAGGCTCTATGGGAGATTATGTTTCTTCCAGTTTATGGTAGCTGCCAGCATTCCTTGGCTTGTGGCTGCACCACATCATTCCCATCTCTGCATCCCTAGTCATATTGCCTTCTCTTGGCCTGTCTATAATCTTCCTCTGACTCACTCTTATAAAAACACTTATGATTGCATTCAAGATATTCAAGATATCCATCCAGAGAATCCAAAATAATCTCACTATCTTAGGAACCTTAAGTGAATCACATCTGCAAAATCCCATTTAAGGTAATATTCACAGGTTCTGGGTATTAGAATGTGGATATATTTGGGGGGGGATCAATATTCGGCCTACCACAAAGACTAACACCAAATGACTAATGCTTTCTCCTGCCATACTTTTCTTAGCCCCTTGGCTTATCTAAGTAGGAAGCAGACAACAGGAAGAGAGAAAAGCAAAGTCTTGCAGAAGATGTCACTAGCCATTCTTTTCTTCTTTTGGCCCCTTCTGGTATGTCCAGTTGTGGATATGTTCATACACCTGCCCAGGTTCCAACCATACACACACTGCTGGGAAATAATGCAGTATAATCCACTTTCAAAATTCACCTTTGCCAGTTTTCACTCATTTGGGTGGCTTTTGACCTCCACAACATAATTGCTGATGCAGGTTCAAACTTTAACAGGAGAAAAGATTGATTGGCTCACCTATTTGTCTCTTGGGCTGGCAGTGAGCACAGAGGAGCCATTTATGCAATCTAATTATTACGTCAATTGAGGGATGGAGTAATGTTTCCCAGATGCCATTTGGCACCTGGAGAGCTGCAAATCAGCACTACCATAGAAGAAACATAAATATAGACCATTGATTTGGATTCATTGATCCCACCCCCTTTGGCTTCTAATTTTGGTTTGGAGTAAAATGCAAAAGCTTTCCTTTCCTTCTTTTAGCTGCCATGTTCAGACAGGGGACTGGATTGATTAGATGTCTTTTACAATTAAATGTACTTAAGGAATGATGTGCATTTCTGAATCACTGTCCTTTTTCCTGACCTTGTGTCATTCAAAATATTCGTGGCCAGTGGGAGTGAGATCTAAGCTCCAAAGGAACATGAAATAGGAAGGAAAGAAGAGTAATGGGCAGAGATGCTGTGGTGATCCCTGTATCATGGGCCTGTGTAACATATACTCAGAGCTTTCCACCAAACCCTCTATGCTCATTGTTACAAAGTTTCTTAGTGTTAAAGCATTTTAAGCCCAAAAGAGGTCTTTATGTTTTTAATGATTCTTCTTATCAGAAACTATGGTTTCGGATTAGCCCCAACAGAATGCAAGGCCCCACAGCTTGAAGAAAGAGGATATTAGGATATTGGGGAGGTTTATTATATCCCCTTCCCTCCTCATTCCCCTTCCCCATATACTTCTTCCCTTTGTAGGAAGATCCCTGAAATTTCTTCACCAACTGACAAAGCCTTTCATTCCATAATTGGATGAAAAAAAATAAGCTTAAAAATTTTAGCTTAAAATGTACCTAAGCCCAAGGAGAAGGAACACAGATACTTAAATTTATACTGAGGAGTAAATGACCGCTTACTATAGACCACTGGATGGTTTCTTGGATTTGAAAAAGTCTTCATAGCCTCTAGCCCAAACTTCTTATTTTGAGGATGGAGTTGAGAATTGACTTGCCCAAGGCCTAATAGCAATCTTGTAGCAGATTCTTTTCTGGAAAAAAAAAAAGTTTTAAGAGGAGCACCTTAAGGGCATTGAAGATATAGACATTTCTGTTTGGTTTTACCAAGGGTCATTTCTGGAGCATTCCAAAACCAACTCTAACATCAGGTCAGTCACTAAAGGACATAAACAGTAGTTTGTAACCAATGCTCAAGACACATTCTTCCCTTGGTCCAGCCCTGGTGGTATTCACCAAAAGCCTGTGTCTTACTTTTCTTTGCCCCCTTAGCACCTAGCAGAGGGCTTGCCACATAAAAGGCACTCAGCAAATGTTTGATAAATGACTGAATATCTCCAGCAATGTGGAATGCCTTGCATTAAACCTATATTCTCTCACTCTGACTCGTGTGTACAAATTGCTTAAGTGGCTGCCCAGATTTAGGACTTGCCCTTGGATGGCACTAATAATAGTGGCAGTGGTCAAGGAGCAAAGTGATAGCTACCCAGACTAGTAAGGGCTTAACCCACAATCATAGCCTTTCTTAAAGCATATGAGGAACTGCTAAGACTGCAGTCTGAGATATAAGGAGCATAGATTATAGGACCCATGTGTCCTTGGAGTCCAGAGCCACCAAGTCTATCTATGGGCATTGTGGGCATCCTAGGCAAGGAACACAGGTTCCAATTGGGAGCCAAAACACCTTCACCAACAAACCTCTCTCACTCTTTTTGGAAGGAACTCTTTCCTGGCTGTGGTTTGGGTTATAGGGCAAGAATATAGAAGGCACTATAGGGTTTTGGACAAGCCACTTGGATACTAATGGCTTGTGGGAAGGAAGTAAGAAGAATTTTACCTGTCAGTATCTGCCATTAGCTTCAATCTTGCAGTGCCCACTCACACCAGTTAAACCTACTTTTCTCTCTCCTTTTGTTGGTTCGCCTGCACTCACCTGCAGGGGCTAGGGCTGGGCATGGCCCCTGGCCCCCAGCATGCCTACCTTTAATCAGGTTGCCTTGATTAGGTCCCACTGTTCATGCCTTCTGTGCTTCATAGCAAAAGCTTTCAGTCAGGAATGACAGTGGGGAGACAGGGCAGCCCTTAGGCAGGGCTACCCATCAGCCTCAGAGGAAAACAGGATCCAGCAGCCGAGCCCACTCCTGTTGGCTGATGGCTCAGCATTGGCTGAGAATCCAGAGAGCTTTCAGTTGGCCTGAACCAATGAAAAGGAGCCAAAGATGCAGTCTCTCTGGCCATTAAAGAGATACTGCCATCTATGATTGGCCCCAGGGTACTTCCCCTTAGGGTTCTCCCATTGGCTTGGAACAGCATGCTGGCAGCCAGGGCACCCTGTGGTGAGCAGGCACCTACGTAGGCACCCAGTCAGGCACAGCCTGCTGCTGGGCACTCAGGGGAGAGGCAGATAGAAGAGGAGGTATCAAGATCCTTTGTCTGCTTAACTGGTGACATCTTAGGGGCACACCCACTTCTTTCTGTGCCTCCCCCATGTAGGCTGGGCCTGCTTGCTCTCCTGGTCCCATTCCCCAAAGGACTTCGTTTCCCAGGTATGGTGGTGACCGGCAACACAAGGGTAAGAAGTAGTCTTTTCTCACAGTTATTTGCATTGTCATAGGGGATTCCTGAAATCTGAAAGGCTGTGGTTGTCCAAAGAAATCATAGGCTTATAGAGTTTTTGTGCCAAAAGGGAACTTTGGAATATTTCCCATTTTACAGATGAGGAAGAAAACTGAGATGAACTTAAAGAGGTAATGGAATGATTTGGTCAAAGTCATACAGCTAGTTAGTGGCAAATCTCCTGACCATAGGCAAGGGCACTTCCTGATGTATCACAAATGAATTTCGAACTGTGGTATTTTGTGCGAGGGTAACTTTCTATTGTTTTTCAAACCACAGGTTTCCTGCACCTAAGAAACTTCTAGTCCCACTGGAAAGACCACAGATGTGGCTTAATTAACTTTCTCAGTGAGTTTTTCAGCTGTTTCTTCAGTAGATGGAGAAAAAGGCTTATGCCATAGGCATTTTCTCATTTCTCACTTCTTATGATTACCAGCCCACAGTACTGAATTGACTGTTACCAGGGCTCTGGAGTCATGTAATCAGCTATCTACATAGCAAGTTGTCCATTTGGGGACTCTAGCAACTAGCATCATGATGTTTGAGCCATCACTGTTCAAGATGCAAGAAAGAAACAAGTATATTACTAAACTGAAAAACATCTGAGCCTAAGCTATTGTCACATTCGTGTGAGTACTTCATTTTTTCATGCATTTATCTTCCAAATCCCCTTTAGGTTAGAGACTTGGTTTTAGTTGTTCATGTGTAAGACCAGCCCCTGGAGAGTCTGGAAACCCTGGCCATGGGTAGTTCTGTATCATTATGAACAACAAAGCATAAAGGGATTTTTATTGCTCAGTCCAGCCTCCCCTCATTGCTTCTGCTTCCATGACGCTTCTGCTTTCTTCATTCTCATTTTCTTATCCTTTAAAGGCCAGCTTAAGTCCTGCTTTCTTTGGAAGACTTCCCTCATTTTGATTGTCCATATCAACCTCTCCCTCATATGGATTTGTACTATCCTTCCAGTCTGTCCCAAGAAATGACATGTAATTATATTTCGTTTGTTTTTCACTATTGGTTTCATGTATATCAGTCTCACCTTCTCGACCAGATGGTAAGTTCTATAAGGGTAAAGCACACATTTTATACTTTTTAGTGTGCCCCACAATGTCCAATGGGCATGCAAATTAGACTAGAATTGTAGCTTTTGTGATGACATAGAAATGCTCATGATATAGTTTAGTGTATTACTCAAAATACAAAATTCTATTATCACAATTTTACAAACAGATGGAAAATAAAACCAAGCAAGCAAAAAGGAATACATTTATATGTGTGAGAGGTATGATGGTAGGTGAATGTAAACTTTCATGTAGTTATCTAATTTTCAAAGTTTTTAGTAAGGAACATGCGTTACTCTTATGAGAAACAATAAGAATTTTTAGAAGAAAATCATAGATTCATGGGTGCTAAAAACTATACTAGGGAGAGATCTTAGAGATCACGTAAGTCCTGTCCCCTTGTTTTAAGGCTGTAAAGCTTGAGGCATTGCTATGGGTTATAGTGAGCTAGTCACACTCATAGTCTCCACTTTCTAGGAGCAAACAGCCCAGGGCCATGGAGCTCTGAGGCTGAGCCTTCTAACCTCTCCTCAACCCTCCCCTTCTCCATTAGTTTTTCCCTCTCGCCATTGGTCCCGGAAGTAGCTGTGTGGTTTTCCCCTGCTGAATTTTCCCATGAATCTTTGGCGTCTCCTTGATAGGGGAACCTGAAGGTTTGGCTTTGACTCATACCCTAATCCCTTGTTAGCCTCTCTTAGAACTCCCTTCTTTGTTTCCGGAGCATGCTGGCACAACAGGATATAGTACCCTTATACCAAGCTCTACCCTTAAGTAGCAATATAAACTCACTGCACTCTGAATACTTGCTGGGGAGGGTGATTTCCAACTCACTGCCACTCAATAACTTTCAAAGCCTGACTGAGAGTCTACTTAAGGAGGATCATCTCAAGATAACATATAGCCCATCCTTTCCTTTCGTATCAGACCCAATGGCATAGCCCTGCGTACTTGCCATGCCAATTTTTCCTTTCTAGTTAGGCTTACTTTGTCCACAGCCCCATAGTAAGGAAAAAGGCTTGCTGTTTTATGCACAGGAGCGGCCACTGATCAGCTCAGTGCTGGCCACGTGAGTCAAGGCAGGCCCTTCATGATGCAGTAGTAGGCCCAGATGGTAGATTTCTCTAACAGTGTTCCTCTTGCCAGCAGTGGAATCTAAAGTGCCCCAAATTGAGTACTCTTGGTTAAAGCTATGAAGACTCTTGTTAAATTCACATTTGTCACTTATTTGGGAGGATAAATATATGTAATGTATTGCATCCATTCATGCTTCCATCCATCTACCAAATAAGCATTGGGTTCCTACTACAAACTATAATTCCTTATTTGAACTTCCAAAATTACAAAATTCTGAAAACTAAAAAGTTTCTCACAATTATGATGTTAAAACTCATTTTAACTTACATTAAGATATTGACAGTTTTTATTTGTCCCACTTAGCATGAATGTTCATGTATTTCATGACAGACATATTAACGTAGAGTTATGCTACAACTTGGTAGCTCTGGGGGTGGGGTGGGGGTGGATTCCGTATCTGAGTCAGCCAGGAGCAGAGGAAGTTGCACAGCAAAACAAGTAGATATTCAACTATTTGGAGAAGGAGGAATTGCTGAGGTTCAAGCCAAGGAAACCCAGGTGGGTCACTCAGTCATTGGCCCAAAGGACATGAACAAGGCTGGAAATAAGAGACAAAATACAGACTCAGGACAAAGAGTTAAAATGAAACAATAATAGTTTAAGAATGGGAGGAATAAGAAAGGAGCCTAGATAGCAACAGGGATGGTAGTATCTCTGAGTCCAGTCAATTGGCTGGTTAGGTATAAGTGTGGGTCAGGCTGGCTTTAAAGATGGGGGAGTTGTGGCAGATGGATACAGAGAGGAATAGGACACAATCTCCGCCTTCTGTTGTTTAAAGTTTAGGATCCCATTGCTAGAAGCAAGGTGTGGAAAGGATACATAGAACTTGGAGTCACAGTCTGAGACAAAGATTTGTCTTTGGCTTTTTCCTACCTTTGTATTTTTAAAAAAAAATTTTTTTAACGTTTATTTATTTTTGAGACAGAGAGAGACAGAGCATGAACGGGGGAAGGTCAGAGAGAGGGAGACACAGAATCGGAAACAGGGTCCAGGCTCTGAGCTGTCAGCACAGAGCCCGACGCGGGGCTCGAACTCACGGACCGCGAGATCATGCCTTGAGCTGAAGTCGGCCGCTTAACCGACTGAGCCACCCAGGTGCCCCCTACCTTTGTATTTTTAAAGACTTTTCTTATGTGTGTGAAATATATCACACATAAAGAAATGTGCATAAATCCTAAGTGTACAGCTTAGTCAATGAAATACCTATGTTAGCCGTCACCCAGTCAAAAATAGAATATTACGAGCATCTCTGATGCCCAACTTGTGACTGTTCCTTAATCACAACCCCTTTCCTCCCTCCTGAAGGTAACAACTACTCTTTTACATAATCACTCTGTGCTTTTATTTATTCCTGTGCTTTTTAGCATACATCTCTAACCACTACAGTTTTGTGAGTTATTAATTTTTATATACTTATATATATGTATGTACTCTTATGTCTGACTTCTTTGATTCAATATTATGTTTGTGAGTTTCATCCAAGCTGTTGCACAAAGCTTATTTTGTTCCTTCTGATTGCTGTATAATTTTCCCTTTTATGAATGTGTCACAACTTACTTATCTGATTGTAAATGGGCATATGGACCATTTCCTGTTTGGAGCTATTATGACTGATATTACTGTGGATATTTTTTGTTTGACTTTGGTGCCTATGTGCATGCATTTTTGTTAGAGGAGGAATCACCGGGTCATAGGGGCTGCACATATTTGGTAGATGCTCCTAAACAGCTTTCTGAACTGTTGTACCAATTCATATTCTTCCATTGCTCCAAATGATTATCAACATTTAGTATTATTAGCTTTTAAAACTGTAATCATTCTGTGGGTGTGCAGTGGTATCTCATTGTGCTTTAATTTGCATTTTTCTGGTGACTAGTATGGTTAAGAACCTTTTAATATGTTTATTGATTTTTGGATATACTCTTTCTACTTAAGTATGTTGTCTATTTTTTCTTGCCTTTTTCTTATTCATTTGTAGGGGTTCTTTATACACTCTAGCTGCAAGTTCTTTGTCCATTAAATGAGCTACAAATAAATTCTCCAACACTATGGATTAGCATTCAATACTTTTTGAATCTCATTTTCTCCCTCTAATTTCTATTAGGCTCCCCAGGCCCAAATGACCCCCAGTTTGCTAAGATCTTAACTAGTTCACCCAGGCCCTGGGAGACACCTCACTAATGCTTCAGAGCTGTTTCTTCATCTTCTCTATATTTTTCTCTCTCTCCCTCTCACTGATCTTCCCTGTCTCTTTCTCCCTTCTTTCATTCTGAGTTTGCTCATCCTTAGGGGGCTGCTTATTATTCACAGGATGGATAGAAACAACCTTATATCAGTCATGGTACCAAGACTGTCAGATTTGACATGTGGTCAAATCTCATAGGTCAGAAAATCTTCACTCTGGAAAGCACTTGGAGATCATGTAGTTCTCTCTTTAATGGTGATGAGGAATTGAAAGCTTAGAGATTTGGAGACCTGCCCATGGTGAGAAATTATGGGATTTTTCCAAGGTTATACTGCAAGTTAGAACTAGAACCCAGGCTTCTTGCATCCATGTCCCAGCTTTTTCCACTCCATTATGCTAAGAAAGACCAGGGCACACAGCTGCAAATTGACAAGAATGTTTTTTTCTTCTGAAAACAAGTGCTGTCTATGTCTGTGTAACAATGTAATCAGTAGAGACTATGGCTCATGTCTGTCTGGACCCAGGTTGAGAGATCACATCACCTCTGCTACTTTCCCATCTCCTGGCTGTCAAAGCCTGAAGGACAACAAATGGCTTGAGTAATGAGATGAGTTAAGATAGTGTCTCCCACGCTGAATTATGTGCCAGTTCCAGGACTACAGGATTCTGCCACAATCCATTTACACAAGAAATTAAATTGAAGATCGCAATGTAATATTCATATATTAAATCCTGGCGGACAATCAAAGTAATTAAGGCCAAATGCTCTGAATCATACTGTGGCATCACGAATATTCTATTGTTGGGTTTTTAGAAGGACTTATTTCTACAACCAATTATCTTGGAAATCATTAAGGCTCTTTTGGAATGTGAATAATTTTCAAGCAACCATGGTACCCAGTACTCCTCAAACCCTTTTACCCCATGGGAGAAGAATTCTGCTAGAAAGGGTATGTATAGGGAGGGCAAGGAATGTCTGATTTCAAGAAACTGGAGTTAGGGGATAGGAACCAGTCTCTGACCAACTCCTTCACTGTATCGTGTTTTTTTTTTTTTAAAGAATGGATATATTTTATCTTAAATTGAAGCAGTTAAATTGATGCAGGCTATTGGGATAACCCCAGCCAGACTGATCTTGCTGTGTAGCTCTGTGGCTTTTAAAAATACGTGCTACTGATTAAAAAAAAATAAGAGCTTGGAGAACAAGGGTGGCTCTGTGTAGCCTCATAGTGATAAATAGGTCTGACCTTCAGACCTCTCCCCACCCATGGGTCACCTCATCTCTTAAAGCTTCTCCAACTACCCTCATCTCTTAATCCTTGTTTTTTCCAGCTTCTCTTTGCCCACACCTCTGTTATACAGCACTCATTATAAAGTCCCCAAGTTATTTGTTAGTTCCTCTTCTTGACTGTGTGCCCTGCAAGGGCAGGGACTATGTCTGAATCTCTTCAGTGACCCCCACACCTGACCCAGTACAAGCTTCAGACAAGGTGCTTGGTGTATGGTTGGTGTATGGATGAAAGACCAAATAAATAAAGAAATGAATAACCAAGGGGACAAACTTACACAAATGTATTTCTTTTTGGGAATGACAGGGTTAGTGTCATTGCATCATGAAAGAAGAGGGATGAATCTTCCCTTCCAGTAAATATCTTAATTCTCTCCAAAAAACAATGTTCTCAACCATCACCAACAAACAAAACCTCATCACTGAGAATGTGTAACTAAAAGATTAACAAGAAGTATTAAGCTAGCTTGTACTTAGAAGTTAGCCAAGTTATTTTACCTGAACTAATTACAAAACTTCTATGTCTCTTGAAGACTACATACAAAACAAGGTTTCTGATTCATCAGTTTTGCCAGTGGGAATAATTAAAAGTGTGAATATACGCTAATATTCCTATCAAATTATTTCTCCTCATAAATATTTATCCATAGCCTAAGTTTGTTGATGTTGAGCAGCATCAATATTTCTCAAGTTCGGCTCACATACAGGCATACCTCAGAGATACTGTGGGTTCAGTTCCAGCAATAAAGCAAATACCACAGTAAAATGAGTCCAATGAAGTTTTTGGCTTCTCAGTGAATATAAAAATTATAGTTACACTATACTGTAGTCTATTAAGTATACAATAGCATTGGTCTAAAAAACTGTACATATCTTAATTTAAAAATACTTTATTGCTAAAAACTTCTAGCCAAAATAATTATAACAGTAACATCAAATATCACTGATCAAAGATCACCATGACAAATAAAATGATAATGAAAAAGTTTGAAGTATTGTGAGAATTACCAAAATGTGACAGAGACATGAGGTGAGCAAATGCTGTTGTTTCCAACAGCAATGATTCTGATGAACTTGCTCAAACACAGTGTTTCCACAAACCTTCAATTTGTAAAAGAATACAATATCTCTGAAGCACAATAAAGGGAAGCTTAGTAAAATGAAGTATGCCTGTATTTGAGAGATATTTGACTGTATCTGGTTCATGTCTGTATCCCTAGCTGTAACACAGAGCTTGGCACGGAGAAAGCACTCACTATAGAATGAATGAAGAGTGAGACAGAAGCTGTAAGGGATGTTCCCATCATCAAAGTAGAGCTGTACAAAGCAAGCCCCATTCACTTAGGTTCTCTTTGTGATCAGCTGGCAACAGTATCCCTGAGCTTCTTTTATTTTATTTTTTAAAGATTTTTTAACAGTAATCCCTACACCCAATGTGGGGCTCAAACTCACAACCCTGAGATCAAGAATGGAATGCTCTACCAACTGAGCCAGCCAGACACCTCTATCCCTGAGCTTCTAAACCAACTTGATCCACCCACTCAAGCATTATGCCCCTTTCAAAGGCAGCTATCTCACCCTCCCATGTGTCCGGCACAGGCCAGAGGGGGTAGTGTAGTCTGTGTGTCAGCCTAAGCCAGATGAACACCCCAAAAACCATCTGTGGCTTTTGCGGGAGGGCATCTTGAGCCTGTATGTTTCACATCATTTTGGGTCTACCAGTCAGTGTCAGAAACTGTGCCAAGAAATATTGATACTGTACAAAATCAATAAACTGGGGCCACAGCTAAATATTTATTGGGGCAGACAGTGACGCCATGTTTGCTCAGCAAATTCAATCAAGGTTTGTCCAATTACTGAGGATTTAGATTTGAACGAATTAGATCTTAGTCATAGAATCCTAGAATGTCATAGCTGAAAGGACCCTTAGAACTTATCTGGCCCCGTGTAACCCTGAGGTGTTCAAACTTTTCTTTTGCAAGAAACACTTTTATCTAGTGAGATCTTATGGTGCTCCTCTCATTCAAGTGGAGGTGCAGGTATTAGATCTCCCTGCTTGGCCTCCACCTCTCATCTGCCTCAAACTGCAGAGGAGAAAAGGAAAGTCCAATAAAGTTAAAAAGGATCATGGCATACTGGGGCGGGGGGAAATCCTAGTATTGGAGAAGGAGTCAGGGTAGGTTCCAGATCTGTCCTAGCAACAAGATCTGATAATCTACCATTGAAACACATGCCTGAAGGGTCCTTTTGGATATGGCCATTTAAACTGGTTAGGGACATCTGGTCCCTGGAAAGGATGATACAGTAACAGACTCGTTAGCAGAAGTGATTCTATTTAAATAAAACACATTGCTACCAACTGTCACAAAGCTCAGAGGGAAATCCTGCGGGCAGGAGACACAGGGAGGTAAATTCCCTTTATTAGGATACTTCCAGAAGGCAAAGAGGAGAGAGGAAGAGCAGAGTTAAGGGAGAACCTCTTCCTCACACCCTGGCTGGTGTCTGCTTCTGCACCTGATTATTTGCGTGGCCATCTTGTCCTGTGCCTCTGTGTCATCTTCTGCAGCAGTGTTTCTAGTTCCCTATCAGTTTCTGTCCATGCCTATCCTTATGTTCGGGTTGGCTCTGCTGACACCTCTCTGCTGTGGGTGTATCCCTGCCTAAGTCTCAAGTCTTTCAGCACCTGTGTGCCTATTTGCATCAGAATGTGTCTCTAGGTCTGTCTGATTTTACTCGTGTGGGTGCAGGCGTGCATGCATGTGTGCGCATGTGTTCTTCTATGTGCTCAGCATTCTGGCTCTGAGACATTTATTTCAGTAGGTAATTGTCTCTGCCTTTCTGATTCTGCCTTCAGTGCTTCATCCCACAAGAATGGTGAATGGGAAAGTGTGAGGAAGGGAGCTTTCCGAGTTCGGAGGAAAGCCTGGTGACTCCGACCATTCTTAAGACCAGCCCAGAGGCATCATACTGAAATCATGTGTACCACACAGCAAAAGCAAAAAGACACAAATAGGAAAAAAAAAAAAACAAGACAAAATTTCTAGTGCACTAAAGACTTCATTCTCATGTTTCATATTTCTCTACTTTCTTCATCTCTTTTTTTCCCTTCCATCCTCCTTCCCACATCTCTTTTCTTTCACTCTCTTTATCTCTTATTGATTTATTTTTCCAGTTTTTTTAGACCCCTTTCTAATTTTTTTATTATATTTCTCTCCTTTCTCTTCTTCTGCTTCTATTTGCTTTCTCTCTAGGTTTATTCTTCCCCGTATATTTTCCTTTTTTAAAAAAAACTTTTCTTTCTTTCTCATTTATCTTTTTTTTTCCTTTTTTTGCTTCTTTCTTAATCTGTTTTATTCCTCTCTCCCTTTCACCTTAGTTCCCATTCCTGGGTTCCTCTTTTTTTACTCTTCTTTTATTCCATGTGTGTCTTTTTTGTAGTCTTTATTTTATTCCTTTTTCTCTCCCTCTTTCCCTCTTTGTATCCTTGTCTTTCTCCATTTCTTTCCTTGGATTTCCCTTTTTGTTGCCCATTCTTTTCATCTCTCTGTCACTAGGTCCTGGTGTATGAATCTGTCAGTCTCTTTTGTGCTTTGTTGTCCCTAAGGAGTCTGCAAAAGCATCAGGAGAAAGAAGTTGTCCTTTTCTGCCCAGGACTGGGCTGTGGGTGGGTCGGGTTCATTATCTGTCTTCTCATTTATGGGTGGGTGAGGTCTTTGCTGCCCCCTGGAATCTAACTCAAACATCCTTGTTCCCTGCCCCCAGGACCCTGTCTGCAGAGTCATACTGTGACTCCAGCCACTGCTTGTATTCCCTGCACGTCCCATGCAGAGCAATGAGCCCCCAGGTGTGGTGGGAGAATTCATCAGCCTCCCGACAGGGCTAACGATTTACTCCTGAGAAATAATCCATATCTGGATAATGGATCACCCCGACTCCCTGAGACCATTTGTCTTGGCACTTAAATGGCACCAGAATCCAGGGCCAGAACTCTATCCCAGGTTCATTGGTAGATGAATAGGCTGGAATAATAATGTTAAGGATTATGATCAGGAACACTTTGTATTTGCATGGTGCTTTTTAAACTTTATAAATTTGGAGGAGATTAACCTTCCTTGGTTCATCACTTTTGAATCCCACACACTGTGGACCCTTCTTGCAAATTCAGAAGCAAGGGCTTTTAAGTGACTCACCCAGAGTCATTTAGCCTGTTACTGGCAGAAATAGGAAAACTCTATTTTTCTGACTTCCTGAGATTCTTTCCTCTAAATGCTAGATGTCCTTCTGGTCTCTGGGTCTCACTGTTAATTTCTGGAAAATGGAAGCCAATACTGAGAGACAGTATACTGAAGAGGGTCACTGTCAGAGAGTTTGAATGCTGGGTCTGAGTCCTGATTCTGCATTAGCCAACTGTGTGGCCTTGGGCAGGTTGCTTACTCACTGAGAACCTCAATTTCCTCCTCTATGAAATGGGAATCCTAATAAGGTTTTCTCATAGGACTGTTATGAAGATGAAGAGAGATTATGCATGAAAAGTGCTTAATATTGTGCCTGGCTCATAGTAAAAGCTCCATGAGTGTTAGCTATGATTATTACTACTGCCTGTCTTTGTAGGATGCTGAGCGTACTCATGCAAATGCATGAGAAAATTCGTCTGGGGGAAGGGAAGACATAATTGATGAGCCAGCTTCCACAGAGGTGTCCCTGAGGCCATCGATGGGGGAAGGGACCCAGAAGGGTGAATTCTAATGGCAGAAGGAGCTAGGTATCTGCATGGGGTGGGGGGAGGGGTACTGGGCTGGTTCTAGGGAACTGGAAACAGGCAAAAACAGGAAGGAACTTGGGGGATCTGTGTTCATCCCTAGACATGTGTCAGTAGCATGTTGTTCAGCAGAATCAGTTGCTGGCCTTCAATTCCAGCCAGCTAGTGTTTCCCTTCTCAGGGTCTCAGCTGTCAGTTTATTGGGATGATTCCCTTCCTCAAAAGCTGGACAGAGGACTTTTTCTTCAGGGAATATTGAAGCCAAAAAGATTTTGCCAAAGGCCAGAACAAACTAAAACTAATGAAATCTTGTGCAGAAGCCTTTTGCATAAATGGAAGTTCGCTGTACAAATAAATGTAAGGATGATTATTAATATTCTCAATAATAACAGAAACCATCAATCTTTAGAGCTCATTCTGTGGAGTGTGGCTGCTAGAGGTTGACACATCATCTCAGATGGCAAGAAACATCCCCAGGGTCCACCTGCGTGCAGAATCACAGCCTGTATTCTCCTCCCGCTTTACTGGGACCTCATCCTCCTAGAGTCACACACATAATTCAGCCTTCAGTGAAATATCCTGACGCTATTGAGGCTCCCTGGAGAATGGATGCTGTGCAGAGGCGGGGAGTGTGGGCTCCTGACTTCAAGCTGCGGGAAGGCGAGGAATTGATACATCTCCTAAGCACCAAGGGCTCATCTCCTTTGGAGATGAGAAGGGCTTTGTCAAAGCCTGGTGGTTTATTAATAATTCTCTCAACTGAAGAGAGCCCCGTGCTTACCAATTGACAAGTATTTAGTGAGAACCCTCTGTGGGGGATCTAAAGAGGTTTGGCAGAGCTGACAATGTGGTTGAGAAGACAGACCACAGACATAAAGATCATTGACAATACAAAGCAACCCCTTTGACAAAGAGATACAAGCAGCTGAAGTAAAGTGAAAAAATATAAGATACAGAGTCAGGAAACTTGACGTCACTTAATCTCTTTGACCCTTGTTTTCCCTATCCTCTTGGAAATGCAGCTTGGTGGCATTGAAAGAACATTAACTTTGGAGTCAGACCAACCTGACTTAAAATTTCAATTACCTTACAAACTAACTAGGGGTCCTTGAACCTGTTACTTAACTCCTATGAGGCACAATTATCTTATGTATAAATTGGGGTATAATAGTGGCCCTATGTAAAGCACTGAACATAATGCCTGGCACACGGTAATCATACAATAATCAGTTCCTATTATTATAATATGCAGGGAGAAAGACAGGGAATGTTTAGAAATAGAAAGATTTTATTTTCCTTTTCAGCTCTTTATATGCCTGACATTGCATTTCATAGGAATGCAAACTAAAAAAAATACTTATAGGTAAACAATAATTATGATATCGCTCTGTGATACCTTTTATATGCCTCCCCAGTATTGCTCACTAAATTTGGTGTGATCAAATTTACAGAACAATGAAATAGTAGAGGAGGGAAATTATATACTCCTTGAAATCTTAGGCATCTCTCTGAGCTTCAGTTTTCCCATCTGTAAAATGTAGCTAAGAACAGCTACTTCACAGGGCTGTTGTGGAAATTAAATTAATATGCATATAAGGCATTTGGTATAGAATAGGCAGAAAACAAATGTTAGCTCCATTCCCCTTCTCTCTTATAAAAGTGGGAATGATAAAGAACCAACCTCACCAGGTTATAATAAGGAGGGAGTCAGATAAATAGAGAATGTTTGTAAACTGTAAGACCCCCAATACCAGCCTTTATGGAACATTTGTTATGTGCAAGTCACTGGGCGGTTAACAAATGTTAATCAACTGGATAAACATTAATTGTGTCCTATATACAGGACACCATTTTAGGTGTTGTGAGTAATCTAGAGAGATCAGGACCGTGGGAGTGGATGAGCTCCTCCACACAATAACAGAGCATTAAGGAGGGGACCTTGAGGGATGCTCCTGTTTAGGGTGCCAGAGGAGAATGCAAAGAGATAAGGAGAAATCACTGATAAGAACATTAGTCTATCACAATATCCTCAAAGACATATGGAAGAGTCTGAATATCTGTGTGGGCTATGGGAAGAAGCCCATGGGAGGAGAAAGAAGATGAATAAGCAGGTGAGAGAGAGGAATAATGAATAGGCAGCAGTCTGGGAGGTGCAGCTAAGGAAAGAGGGACTTTCAATTAGTATGGACTAAGGAATCGTGGGGCAGCAAATGCTGCCACTTTGTCAAGAAGATTGAGAACTGGCAAGAGGCCACAGCATGTAGAAGTAGGAATCAGTGAGGTCTTTCGGTAGTGGGTGTGGAGTAGCAAGAAGTAAAATAGTGAGTGGATAGCAGAGACCATCCATTTGAGAAGCTTTGTAGACCCGAGAGCAGGTAGAGAAAGGCTAAGGGAAAGACTGTATTTCCTAGGGAAGGTTGATATTTGTGTAGGCACAGAGAAGGAGTCAGGGGAAGGGGAGAGGCTGGAGGGACAAGGAAGTGAGAGGCTCCTTAGTGGCTGGGGGGGGCACCAGTAGGAGGGGTGAGTATCAGTAAGGAGGGCCCCAGAGAGGGTCTTTTTTCTTTTTTTGAGGCAAGAAGGAAGGACAAAAGAACCGAGAGGCCAAGGTTTGGCATTCAGTCCTTGAACCTGGCCGTGAGTGCTAATATCACTATTCCTTCCCCCATACATTTCAGGGCATCTCATTACTACTGAGTAGATTTGAGGAAGAATCTCTGAGGACAGTAAGATGTGCAATTTGGGTGGATATACTGGTGGATCTCTCCCTAGAGAGGTGGAGGAAGCTGTAGACCCATTCCTAGGAAATGGGGCCCCAGAGCGTGGCCCAGCCTTCCATCCATGACCTATACCAATGCCACACAGTCTTTCTCCCCAATTTTCTTCCTCAAATCAGCCCTCTCTTGGAAACAAAGTCAAGGCCACAGTCACTCATAGGCTTGCTCAAATTTTCTTGTTATTTGCTAAGGCACTGGGGGCCCACCATCCTGTGATCTAGCCAAATATTTCTTCTACTGAAGACAAGAAAAAGACATTCTGAATATAGCCTGGTCTTCAGCTTTTTGACATGCACATGCAGCCTTTGAGTGCATCATACAGCCTTACTGCCATTTGATCTGGCCCCGACTATGGCCCTTCTTCTCAAGCAAGGCTGCTCTCTGGTCCCAGGCAGATACAGCTCTGGTGGCTCTCCTTGCCTTGCCCCTTAGCTTAGTGTCTTGGGGTTTAGAGGGTGGATAAGCACTGTAGTTATAAGCCAGGAGTGGCTGAAAGTAGAATAGTGTTCTGGGCCCCAGAAGTAATGAGAGGGGGGCCTTGGGCTGATGCAAGACCCAAAGTAGCTTGGCAGATAAAGTCAGTCCTTACAATCTTTTGTCCTGGGGCCAGATCTAGTGCTCATATATGCCTCCACAGTACCTGGAAGATAGGAATGCAGGGGAGAAGGACAAACAACTCAGTAGCTAGGGAAAATTGGGGCTTT
This sequence comes from Panthera tigris, assembly GCF_018350195.1. Classification (NCBI taxonomy): domain Eukaryota; kingdom Metazoa; phylum Chordata; class Mammalia; order Carnivora; family Felidae; genus Panthera; species Panthera tigris. The sequence goes on from NC_056677.1 coordinate 107,723,408, forward strand.
GGGGCTATCCCTGAGTCCTTTTTTAAGGCCTGAGTTGTTCCAGGATTGAGTTATAGTGGAGAAAGTCTTATTGAACTGACAAATGGCAATTAACAAAGGAGGTGTTAAAAGTGAGAGAAGCTACAGGCTCAGAAATGTCAGAGAATTCCTTCTTGCATTTTCCTCTCTCTTCTCCTTCCTCTTTTTCTCCCTCCTCTTTTGCTCTTCTCCCTTCCTCTCCTCTTCCCTCCTCCTGCTTGCTCCATCCACCCCCACCCACAGCTACTGATGTGATTTCTCATGATCTACAGTCAAATGCCATTAACCCAACAGGCTCACGAGGGTCCAGCTAAGCTGTCCCATGAACCAATCCTGTGAGCAGACAGACCAGGGGAAGTGTCAGGCAGACCCCTGCACCCCGCCCCCTCAGGAGTAATGGCAGCTAAACCAATGAACCAGAGTGGCTTCCCTGCAAATGATCAATAAATCACTTGGGGTCCAAGAAGGATGGGAAACTCCTCGGCAAACGGTGCTCAGGACATTTTCCATGACCTCCTCTGCCTTGAGTGTCCATGGTGCACCAGCCACACAGGGCTGGACTGACTCTGCTGTCAAGGTACTGCTCCCAGATTCTGCCTGGCCCATCTCAGTTTCAGAGGGAGGTCATTGATTCCAATGGGATGTGACAGGTGCCATCTTTAGGCATCTGGCTCTGCTCCCAGCGGCAGGAGCTGTCGCTGACTGCAAATCCCCCGAGTGCCATGCTGGTCTGAAGAAAGCAAGCCCTAGGATAAGCAGATGACCTTTCAAGAGCCCACGATCCCAAGGTGGGATGGCAGAATGATATAATGGACCCAGCCCTGGACTAGAAGGCTGGACACTTGGCTTCTAGTTCCATTTCAGCTACTAACTTGCTGGGCGATGTTGGGTAAGTCACTTTCCTACCCTGAATCTCCGTGTCCTGCCCTGGATGTGAGGAAGTTGGACTAGATTATCTCTAATGACACTTCCAGTCCCGGTAAGCAAACCCTGATTTTTTTTTAAAAAAAAATCTATTTTTGGAAAAATTCCGATTAGAATTTTGGGGGGATTCCTTCTTTAGGCCTTCCATTTAGCTGCTATGCCACCAAATAACATTACCCTAAACTCCCACTCAGCACACGCAGACATTTCCCAGCACCCAAACACCATCTAAGACATCAAAACCACTCATGGGTCTAGCCTGCCTCTCTTACTGAGCTAGTTCTGTGCTTGGGGCTGGGTCATCTTGATGGACCCCTGAGGTGGGACCCTGTGGGAGGGTATATGCCATTGACCCCCAGAGTTTAGCATAAGCAGATAGGATGGCCACTTACATGGAGAGATTTCCCCCAAGTGTGTATTTTCAAACTTTTTACCATACAGTAAAATTGAAAGAATGGTACACAAATACTTGTACATACCTTCATTAATAATTTGCCATGTCTGCATGCTCTCTCCTCTCTCTGTCTTTCACTCTTGCTCTCTTGCTTTTGCTCTCATTCTCATTCTGAGAGTGTATCACAGATATCATGACACTTCCCTCTTAAATACTTCAGTATATATCTCCTAAGAATAAGGATGTTCTTAGCTGGGAAGCTTTTTTAAGGGCTCTGCAATTCTCAGCTAGGGGAAAGTCTTCAGTCTCTGGAGTCTAAAGGGGGACAGAAAGTATATACGAGGTCTAAAGACAAGATTTCAGTCTGGATATGGGTAGTGCAAGAAGAAGCTAAGCACAGGAGAAAGGAGGCACAAACAGTGGCTCAAGTATAGGCTCCAAACCAAAAAAGAAAAAAAAAAAAAGAGGAAGAAGCAAAATGACCTTGGGAAAGTAACTTCCCTTCCTTGAGCTTCAGTTTCTTCATCTATAAAATGGGGATTGTGCTAGTCTCTGTCTTTCCAAAGCTGTACAAAGTTTAGATGTGAAAATAGATTATGAGAGCACACCAGGAGCTGCCACACTTAAACATGTAAGGGCAAGTGATTAGCAGAGATGACCTTCTGAGCAAGTGAAGCTAGGGGCAATACTTCCCTGTCCCTGGGCCTGGAAGTCTCTGTTAACACCTGAAAATGGACAGTCCCCTTCCTCAGCCCCCAAATTCCTGCTAATGGAAACCACGGAATTTTCATCTATAATGGAAATCTCAGTGGCTCACATCTCTTGCTGTTTTTCAAAGACATAAACACACACCCCAGTTTTTTCTAGTTCTTTATTTCAGAAACTCCATTTTCTCTTATTGATTGTGGCATCACTTATCTACTTTTTCTTTTTTCTGATTATTTTCTTTTCTGTGCTCCTTTCTTACTTCCTACTATTCTCCCCCAACCTTGTCGAAACTTCTAGAGTTGGAAAATTCTCTCATCCTACCTAGCCCTAGCTCAAAGAGCAAAAATGCTTTACAAAATTAAGAGAGCATTTGGGATTTTTAACTTGATTTTATCTTTTCATTCAACCAGAGGGGGTATGTGTGTGGGAGATGCACTTGTCAACTAAAAGCAATTTCTCTGCCTCCTTGGGGACTGAAGCGTAATCGTAGCTCTGTCTTCCTGGTGTCAGGATGAAACTTGCATTTTCCTGAGTGGTGTCAGCACACTGACAGACAGCTCCTGGGATCTAGTGAGAGGTACTGGAAAAGAACGGGATGGCAGCAGTGGGGGGGCCAAGATCCAGAGGCTGGCCTTGGCTCATCTCTCTTCCCCTGGGTGACTTTGGGCTAGTCACTTAGTGTCTTTTGCCTCAGCTCTTCTAACTTAAAAAATGGGAATAATTCTCTCCCATTTCTACCTCATAAAGACGATGCCAGGACCTTGTCAGGCTTTGGTTAATATGACAGTGTTTGGAAGCAATGGAATTATGGGAGGAAAAATGTGCTACGGAAGCAGTGTATCCTAGGAATGCTAAGTAGCTAGAAAGGAACTTCAAGTCTTCCTTGTACAATCCCATTTGGGAAATGAGGAAACTCAGACCTTTCTGAGGTTCGAAAGGTCCCCCCATAATTTCGCTATGTTTCCCATGAGCCCAGATAAATCTTTCCCAAACAGAAAAGCAGAGAGGCAAAGTCCGAGGTCTTAAGGCTACTAGCCCCTTTTAGAGAGCACAAACAATCCCTGTGCACACCATGTAAACCTTCTAATAGGACTCCTCAAAAGGGAGTGCTGGGAGACAGGGTTGCTAATCGCCAATTCCAACCAGGGGCCTGGAGGTAGAGTCCTCTGCCATCTCACCCCTGAAACTGCGGAGCCTTCATGACAACCTGTTGAAGGAAGTGAGCAGGGAAGATAGGGATTGCCATTACATAGAGGAGGAGCCCCGGGCTCAGATTGGGAGGCAGACCTGCTTGCATTCATCCAGCTAGTCGGTCAGCACGCCCAGCCTCACTCCTGATATTTTAACTTTGAATGCCATGCTTTTTCCACTGCACTCCAACTGCCTTTGCGTGACGCAAGGAACCCAACAGGTAGGGAGTCTCAATGAGATAAGCAGACTGAAAAATGCTATGTAGGCATACACCAAGTTCTCAGAAAACCCAAGTGGATGACTTTTGTGGGGTATGCTATTTTGATACCACTAGACCTTTCCAAGTTTTGAGGTTTGTTCAATTTCTCATTCTACATATTTACCCACACACCAAAAGGAAGTAGAGCGGGGTGAAAGGGATCAAGTTCTCTGGATGGCTGCCCCAGTGTTCCTTGTAGCTGGAGTGCCATGGGGAGATAGTGCTGAGGGGTTTTCAGGGTAAGACTTCTTTCCTTTATATTAGAGTTTCTTTAACTTCATTGGATACAAGAGCCCCATGGGGAGCTTACTAAAAATGTTTTTTTCTGGTCCCCATGCCCAGAAATTCTTGTTCATTAGGCCTGGTGTGGGAACAGGGAATCTGCATTTTTACAGCACATGCAAAGTGATTCTGATGCATCTGGTCCAATGGGCCATACTTTGTGAAACCGTGATTCGTGACAATCTTTGATTCTTGGAATCCCATTTAATTAGCAACTGTTTGCCTGGGTGACAAGTACTTTTGAGCTTCAGAGAAAAAGATAGGAAGGTTTGAAGCCTTCCTTCTCACAGTCCACAAGCCCTCAACTTGACTTCGTCACTGTGCCTTCTTCCCAGTTAAACATATATTTTCTCTCTGCTAAAGACCTCATGGCAAAACAGTGACCTAAGTAAGGAGCAGGGTGCCTGTCTCTTAATTGGAATTGCAATGAGAGACCCTGAAGAGGCAACTAGCTGTCAAGCTCGAGGCTTTGGGCTGTCAGAGTGAGGGCAGATATACCCAACCTTCCCCTTGTGAGCACATGCCTTAGGTTGAGAGGTTGCAGACCCAAGCTAGCAGGCTTCTAACTGCACATAGCAGGTGCTAAGGGCCTCTGCGTTCTGGGGAAGGAGGTATCATAACCAGTTATGTGCCTCTGCACAGGAAAGGCACCTTGAATTTTACTTACAGACCAACTTTCAGCTTTTTCTGGGTCACCAAAGCCAGCCCCAGTGTCCTGTACAATAGTACAACCCCAGCCTAAAGGCACCAGTCATTCCCTTATCCTTTCTTCAGCAGAGACAGGGTTATAGAGTTTCTTTTCTTTAGGTAGTATCTTTTAACTCCAGAAATAAGATATGCTTATTAAAGAAAGCTTGGAAAATACTAAAATATGGAAATAGCAAAACAATTAAAAATTACCCACAATTGCATTGCTTAAATACAATCAATATTAAGATTCTGGTGTGTTTCCTGTTATCCTTTTTTCCCCCTCTATGTGCAGGCTTATTATTTATTTGTACTGCTTATGTAATAATGTACATCTATTTTGCATTTTGATTATTTTTCATTTAAAATAATCATTAGTGTATGCTCAGGTTATCACATGGGCTTTCAAATTATACACTTACAAATAATTGTGCAATCATTCATTGAGCCAATTGACATTATATACATAGCTCAGTGTCTTGCATACAGAGAACATTGGATAAATATTTATTGAGTGAATGGATGGATGGATGGATGGATGGATGAATAGATGAGTGCATTCCCCTTGTATGTGACATTGAGTTGAGGGTAAAGACTTTCAAAGGAACTAAACAGTAATTACATAGCAGAGGAGGTGGATCAAAGGAAAGGGAGGGAGAGAACTGCAAACTCAACTGCTAAGTACATTTTCTTGAGAATTCTGAACTTACGTTTCTCCTTTTATTTATTTTTTTTCAAGAGTTGGCTTTGGTTTGTCTGGAGCTCATTCACAACCATTAATATCCCCACTTTACAGATGAGGAAAGCCAAGCCTCAGAGAGGCTTCCTAAGTAATTTTCCTGAGATGACACAGCTAGTATACAGCAGAATTGGGCTTTCAGTGTAAACCTGTGAGCATCCTTAGCTTTGTTCCTTTGCCACATCACATCTCTTGCAGAAAAAGGCAACAAAGAAGGATAGGTGTCCGGAGTTTGTATCTCTAGTAGAGCTATTCTGGAAGAAGAGAAACTTCAGTTACTAAGGCTCATTGGATTGCACTGGGCAGGCAGCCTCCTTGTGAGGGAGCCAAAAAAGAAAGAAGAAAGAAAGAAAGAAAGAAAGAAAGAAAGAAAGAAAGAAAGAAAGAAAGAAAAAAGAAAAGAAAGAAAAAAAAGAAAAAGGAAAAAGCCCATTCAGCTGGAAAAAAAAACAAAACCCATTGACACCATGACAAAAGCTGGTGGTGGATAAGCTCATGGGAAGAGGTAAGGCCAAGATTTCAATACCAGGGCCTGAAACTGGACATTTCTAGATGTCAGACTTGTTTGGCTTGGATGACGGGTATTTGTACAGCAGAAATTGGTAAGAGAGCAGGTCTGGTGAATGTTTGTTGTCTTTGATTGCTTTTAGAAAACAGAAAGTTGGAAATGATTTTAAAACACTGGCGCAAAGGCAGAGTGGTACCATGTTTCCCAGAAAGGAAGGCAAATGAGTGGAACCCCTTTAAACTATGACTAGAGCCTTGACTTTGGTAAGAATGCATAACAAAGTACAGGTGATTTTTTCCATTTTATGCACCCCTTTTGCGGCATCAATGCTAATATTAGCGGTTAACAAAGCAAATGTAATAACTACTCTCCCCAAAGGACCTGTGATTGTAGTTTCCACTCCTCAGGCCTGCAAGCAAGCTGTTGGAAGAGGATTTTTCATATTTCTTGCTACCTTCTCACTAGAATTTTGATAGACAGAGCCCCATTTTCCTAGTGGAGAAAAACAAGGCACAGAGTCATGGCCCTACGACTGCCAATGGAGAATTGGGGGAGAAATTAACTTGGGTCCCTGGACTTAAGGAGCTCAGGGCTGGTTTACTACTGCCAGATGCCCTACACACCGAACCCATCATGGCATGTGCCCCCATATGTATTTAAAATTTTAATATATAAAGTCATAGACAAAGTGTAATAAAATCCAACTCGTACCACCCCCCAATGAAATATCAAATATCAAATTCTTTCTAAAAATAAATGTTGGTGCCCCTCCTGTGCCAGTTCCCAGAGCAAAAGTATAGGCAGCGGAATCTGTAAGTCAGCGGCAACTGGGAGCACTCCATACTGATACATACATCTTTCATCTCACTTGGAGATCAATCCCCTAGAAAAGGAAGGTTCTTTCATGTCACTTGGAGATCAACCCCCTAAGACACGAAGTTCACCGGGAAACATAGCATCTTCCTCTTTCCTGAGGGATCGTCAGGGTAGGGAGTGTAAAACTACTCTCAGCTTTCAGTCTCCTTGGGGGACAAAGCCCTTTTCTTCTACTCACATTCTTGGTTCTGTAGAATGGAAGAGGGGCTTAAAATCAGATTTGGAGCTACCCAGGGCTGAGGTGATGTCTCTCCTAGAACGGAAGGTTCCCAAGGGCCTAGGCAGTTCCTCCCCTTCAGATTTGGGGCTCCTGGGGCAGACACCGCTTGTCGCCTAGACTCTCCTCAGGGCTGAGACGATGTGTCCCCCCAAACGTGCGGGTTTTTTTAGGTCTGGATATACAGCCTCCCCCCTCAGATCTGAGGCTCCTTGGGACAGGTGCACCACCTCGCATGCAAAGTCCAGTTCCTGGGGACAGGCCCGCTTTTACGCGCCGATCAGAGGGCTCCTGGGGGCAGAGACCTCCCCTCCCACTCAGATTCGGGGCTCACCGGGGCTGAGGTGGCGTCTGCCCTCAGACTCGAGCTCCCCGGGGTAGGGGCAGGGTCCCGTCCTCAGAGTGAGCTCCCGGGGACGGGAGCTGCATCTTGGCCTCCCTCCGCATGGGAGAAGGGGCTGCAGGACCAACGGCCTCTCCTCCGGAGGGGGGGCGGCCTCCCCTGAGGCCCTGCCCCCTTCGCGACAAGCCCGAGGTGTCCGGTGACCAAGACACTCTGAGCTGGGTGCAGGGTGCGGCTCAGGGCGTGGTCACCGGGGGCTACTTAGGGCGGCCCTGTGCGGGGACAGCGCGGAAGCCAGCTGCGAGGCGGCCGGCGCTCGGCGCGGGTCATGGCGTGGATTCTGGACTGCCTTTTCGCCTCGGCCTTTGAGCCCCTCCCCCGCCGTGGTGAGTGGGGCCCACCGAGTCGGGGGGCTGGGGTGCTCGGGCCCGGGGCGGCCGGCGGCTGCGGCCACCATCTGGGTGCCCTGGGGCTTGGCTCGCCGCCCCTTCGCTTCCCTTCCCGCTGGCTTTTAGCTAATTGTTCCTGGCTCAAGGGACTGCCCCGTCGAGGCCCCGCATAAATCACCAGCTTTGCCGGGAACTGCGAGCAATCGCGCTAATGGCCCGGCGGGACGCGGGGCGAGCGCGGGGGCGGAGTCGCTGGCTCAGCCGCGCCCGCGCCCGGAGACCTCGGAGCCCGGGGCCCGACGCGCCGTCCCGCAACCCAAGGGCCCTAAAGCCCCAAGGATGAACGTCCCGCGCAGGGCTGCCGGGACCCAGGGACTCCAAAGATGGGGCGGGGGAGGGGGTCCTTTTGACGGAAGCTTGTGCCTCGCATCCCAGTCTTAACTACGGAATACCAACATGGGCCCCCTTAGAGTCGTCGAATTCAAGCCCTTCATTTAAGAGATGGCGACACTGAAGCCCAGAGACGGCGAAGGCCTGTCCAAGGTCATACAAGGAGGTGGCAGCAAACCTGGTTCTGCTGAAGCCCTGCCAACTGCCCACTGCCCCAAACTGCCTGGCGGCAGAGGCCTAGGGTCTTTAGCCTGGGTCTTTCCTTGGGTGCTTGAAATCAATGCGCGGTTCCCCTATCCCTGTGGAGCTGAGGACATAGGTGCGCAAAGATCACAGCACGAATCAAAACATGTGGGTGGCGTTTCACCCCTTTCCTGGAACTGCTTCTACAGAGTACATTTTGGAAACGGATTATTTTTTTCCTCCTTAAAATTTCAGGAGACTGATTTTTTTTTCTTTTTGAGGTTTCCCAGGACCCCCACCCACACTGTCCTTCACTGCCCCTTGATAGGCCCCACCCCTTCCAGGCTGCCACCTGCCCCCACTGCCACCTGTTTCTCCATAGTCTCCACCTCCAAAATCTATATTGGTGAGAGTGCGTCATTGGTCACCAGCCATAGACCAAACCTGGGGCTGTCTCCTCTTTCCTCTGCCCCCCTCAGAGGCGGGAGGAGAGGCAGGGAGAGGGTGGGCCTCAGCAACTTATTTCAGCAAAAACTTGTTTTTAGTTCTTTTCTGCCCCAGCACCCTGCTGAGAACCATCTCAGGAGTCTGACCTACTGCTAAGGGACTACAGCTTGCTTAGCAAATTCAAGTACAGTCTGGCAAGTCATAAGATCCCTGAGAAGGAAAGAAATATGCATACACAAAGAAAGTTTAGTTTTTTGTTCTGTATATTCTTTCAGGCTTATGTGATCCTGGTAAAACAATAAAAAGGCAGGGGGAGTTTTATGAATGCCTTTTAAGGCCTTATGCCTTAGGCACCGTATCTTCAAAATAAGGGTAGGGGGAACCATTCCACCCCTACCTGGCCTACAAGGTTGTGATGTGACTCCAATGAGATCAAGGATACGAGGCTTCCCTTATGAATAGCCCCATTGAGAGGGGTTAGTAACACACAAGGAAACCCACCCCCATCCAAAGATATCTATTAGAATTTGAAGGCTTTTCCTTAAACCAAACCCAAATCTATGTCCTTCTGGCCCCAACACTGACCTTCATGATCCTTCCAAGGGAACAGTGCCAGCCCTCCCCATTCCCCCACCCCCACCCACCCCTGTTCTTATCCAGGCCAAACTTCCCCAGTTCCTTCATCTGTTTAACATGTGACATGGCTGCAAGGCTCCTACCCATATCTAGCTGCTCTTCTTTGAACATGCTCCAAGTTGTGAATGCCTAGTGACCTGGCCAAAAGAGGATTTCCAGCTGTGCCCCTGTAAATATAGTCCTGGATGCCTGACTTTCCCTCATTTGGAAGCCCGCATTACACTCGTGGTGCACAGATATGTAGCCATAAATTACATACATACATGGACATTCCCACACTCACACATGCCCATGTACAAATCACGAATGCATAAACACACACACTTCAAATGCATGACATACTTTTGACACACAATACAATACACCCACATCATACATAAGCACACCACACACAAATCCCACGTACATACCACAGAGTTCATACAGATAGTTTATTTATATTGGAAATACTTTCAACTGAGGCTACCTTTTTATTTTTAAAGTAAACCCAAGTTCTTTTCAGAGTGTCCATTCTGTATTTAGTTGGTGTTTGAACCCAAGTGCAAGACCTTAGATTTGCTACTGAATTTCCAGTCTGGTAAGACCTGTCATATGCCAGAGGCACACCGCTGCCCACACCAGCTCTGTGACTCATTCATACAAGAGCAGCCAATATACGTGAAGTGCTTCCCAGATGCTGGGCCCTAGACTAAGTCCTTTACATATATGATCTCACTTAAGTCACACAACATTACTCTGAAATAAATAACTAGTCTTTGGGTACAGTTTTTTAACCAGGTAATAATGAATTCATCAAACTCCCCCTCAGAAATGCTGTGCCACCTGGAGAGTATCTGTTAATATTGTGTAGGGCTATAATTGCCCTGGATGCCTCCCTTCAAATGTCTTCCAGAAATCCTCTGGAGTCAGAGGTGGGGGGATGTAGCTGGCCACTGACTGGAAAGAGAGGGGGAAGTGTTCTAAATGTTCTTTCACTCACCCACCACCACCCCTGCTTTCCCAGGAGATAGTTGGTATGTCAGAGCCATCTTTTGAGGGTGCGATGGACAGTGGATGAGCATCTGAAGACATCTGGATGAGGCATCATTGAGATCTGGGAAGAACGGCGGCCCAGAAAGGTCTTCTTTCCCAGGGAAAGGGACAGCACGACTGACCCACTTGAAATTCTCTCTCCAGTTCACTTTTGGCATTGGATTTAGCCTCAGACAGTTGGACTTCTGTAAAGCAGCCAAAACTCTAAAGCTGAAGGGACCCTGGGGCCCACTTTACATACAAATTTGATCTTTTCTTGGAGATGGGACTCAATCAATTTGCTAAGACCGGACCTGGTTGAGCTGTAACAGGATTTTTTTCCAGAGCTGGGGCAAGTTTGCCAAAGCAACACCCCCATGTCCCTGGTCATGCTATCAGAATAGCACCCCCATTCACCAATGGCAGGACTTCCCTAAGTTCCTTTGTAAATCATTTGTTTGCACCTTCAAAGACATTTGTCCGCAAGGAAAAAAAAAAAAAACAATGTGGCGCTCTTGAGCTTAGGTTCCTGGGTTAGCCCACACTTTACACACCATGAGGATAAAATACAGAATCTGTGTGATGAAAACTGGCAGAAAATACTACTCTTGCAAAACATACCTCAGGCTCCAACAGTAGAGCTGACATTCATCAAGCTTAAATATCAAATGATGAAAAGTGCATTGGGCATTGATAGAGGAGGACACTAGGTCCCTGAGGTGAAAGCAACATCACTCTGTTCTTCACACTTACCTACTGAGGCAACCTAAATGTCTCTACCACTACTAGTGGTAGTGGAATGGTTAAATAAACTATATGACATGCCACTTGTTAGATTAGTCTATAGTCATAAACATGGTGTTCATGAAGAATATGTAGCAACGTGGGAAGAGGTATGATTATAATTGGGTCAAGTATGCATTTTTGAGAGACTGGAAGAAAATTCAGCAATGAGGTAAAGTAAGTGATCCTGTTAAGCTGGTGGGATAATAGTTGTTTTTTTCCTGTTTCTTAAAATCTTTATCAAGTTTGTTTTCACATTACCCTTATAATTTAAAAAATGTTTTCAAAAGGGTCATACAAGGCCTATGATATGCAAATAGCCCATACAGTGATCTAGAAACCTACTATACACTGTTTAATTCAAGGGATTTTTTCCTTCAAATTTTACTTTAAATGTAATGACTAGAGCAGGTCAGCCAAATGTGGTCTTCTCAGTGATCATGAAATGTCCTCTAAAATTGAGTGGGAAGAGGCAGAACTGGTTTGAGTCTCAGGCCTGCTTTTGTAGTGTTGCTGTGAGCAAGTTATTTAACCTCTCTTTAGATGATATAATAATACCTACATTTCCAGATTATAAATAATAATATTAATACAGTAATATCAATTACATTAAATACTCTCTATGGCTCAGGTATCAAAAGGTATGTTTTGTTCCTTCTCCAAATATTTACTACGTACCAGTCACTTTACATAAGTGATCTCATTTGACATTCTTTACAACTCTCTGAGATAAGTATTATTATTTTTATTTTAAAGACAAAAGCTCAGAGAAGTTAAATAACTTGTTCACTGCCACACAGTAGCTGAGCAAGGATTACAGCCCCTTTCGGTATGATTTCAAAGCTCGAGTGACATTAAAAGAGATAACATTTGCAAAGCCCCTAGCACTATGCTGATACATAGCAGACACTTACTAGGTGGTCAGTATGATGTTGATGCTGTTCCCTTGCCCAGAGTCCAAATTCTGGTCTTTGATCTATTTGATTGCTTATAGATTCCTTTCTATGAAGAAGTGCACATTTCAACTGGAAGATGCAATGCAAATACCACCTGTGTTCTCATTGCTGGGACTCTGAGTCACTAGGAAATGATTTCTGTCTCCTTCTGGCAGTATCATTTGTTCTCACATGTATCAGCAGAAGTAGGTAGATGGCATGTTTGATGAGCCTTGGCAGCTACTGTCACGTCTCGAATACACCTCTTGAGAAACCACCACACGGCTTCCTTGGGATGGGCACCCAATACCCGGCAACCGGTAGGTCCCTGAACTCAGGGAAGCTTATTAAATTGGCCAGGGCCAATCCTAAACCCCTGCTTCAAGAGAGATGTGGTAAGGCTGACCCTTCGTTGTTACTCCTGTCACTTCCCTCCTCAAAGCTGAGGAGGCTACAGGGCCTCCTCAGAAGCAGAGATGGGTAGGAGCTGGAGATATTTTTCTAAATTCCTAAATCCTCAGAGGGACTCACGAATAGATTGTCTTGCATGCTGGAGTCTAGGGTTAGTGAGGGCAGCATGCAGGATGAATAAGAGGGGTGAGGGCAAGGGAGTAGCTGAAGGCATCTTTCAGAGACAGGGAACACCTGGAGCCCAGCCTCTCAGAGTTTTTAGGCCTTGAATCTCAACGCTTCTCTTCTCTGTAGCCTCTTTATCCCTCCCTGGGATTATATCCACCCCCTACCTTCAACTTTTTCACCTTCTTCCCCTACCACTCCCTGCTTACGTGCAGCTTTAGCTTGTAATGACTTGATTTTGTCTCTAGAGGGAGACAACAGCATCAGGGAGGAAAGGGCACATATTGGGGTCTTCTCTCACCTTACCATTTTCGGCAAAGGGTAGATTTTAGTTTCCTTTAACTGCGAACAGATAAACAACGAATTGGAGCTGTATTTTAGGTGCTGCAAAGTATATCTCAGAAAAATACCCATCATCTCTCTCCTCGTCGCCCGATCTACCTCCCAACCTTGGTGGCTGCCAGAAAAAGGGTGACCTTTGAAACCTTTTTTAATGTCTAAGGTAGAGGTGAATAAACAAAACAAAACAGAAGTCGTGGGGGCAGTTTAGTCAGGAAATAGTCATGCTGTCATTCTCTTGAGTATAATGGCACATATTGGGGAGACGGGGTTGGGACTGGGTCTGCAGTGAGGGTTGGGGATTCAGGCCATAACTGGGTTGGGGGAGCAGTCCAGACAGTGGGCAGGCAGTTTGAAACTTTCCTGCATGGAGTATTATAACTGAAACATTGGTCTCATTAACACTGACAAGAGAAACCGCAGAGTGAGAATTGGACTAAGGGTCCATTTCTTCCTGGGCTGCATTAGGCTGATCAAAACATTGTCCGAAAAGAAGAGGGGCTATTTCAAGAGTGTCAGACAAACCAGTAATGAGGAAAATTGGCAAGTCAGTCAGTCAGCTTCAGTCTCTGAACAAAGTGGTTGAGACATTCTGAGGTATGTGATAAGGGTGGGGGGAATACAGAGAGGGAGGGAATTAACCTTTTCTTGTACATGTTAGGCATTTGGCTGGCACTTTCCATATTTTACCTCTTACAGGCCCGAGCATTTCTAAGGCAGGTGTTAACATCTCCAATTTACAGATGAAAAAGCTGAGAATCAGAGAGATGAAGTAACCTTCCCAAGATCACACAGCTAGTAAGTGATGGAGCTGGCCTACAACCTCAAAGCTGTCTTACTGCAAAGCTCCTCTGCCACCATAGGAAAAAAAAACAAAGATTCTCATCTTTAAAGGGCTTTACTCTCATGGGGAAACCAAGATCCTTCTCCACAATAAAATTCACATTTGTGCCTTGCCACTACATATTCTTGTTGTTAGGATGAAAACAAGCGAATTTCTGTTCACATTTGAGAGTAATGGGGATTATTAATGCATTTTCCATCTTTACAATTCCCCATATAATCCTCATGTTATGAACTCCAAAGAGAGAGAGACATATAGTGGGGGATTTTAAGCTCCAAGTAGTGTGTGTGTGTGTGTGTGTGTGTGTGTGTGTGTGTTGGGATGGGAGGCAGGAAGAGAACCTTAGAAGCGGGAGAGCCTCACAGGAGTGACTCTCAGGAAGTGAAAGTGAAGCTGGTATATTCAGAGGTGTCAGAGAGACCCACAGCAGCAGGAAAGCCAAACGCCTGGAACCAGATGCTGGGAAACACCAAAGTTTGCATCAACTGCTTGTATGGACTTACCAAAGGGCCTCAGCCAGTCTGTGCCCTGCGTCACTTAGACTGGCCTCTCCATTACACCCCCCCCTTTTTTTTTTTCAAAAGGAGACTTTCTGGCTACATATTAGTTTAAGCAATGCTTTTCCTGCCCACCCAGGATGAGGTGCTGACCCAGGCCCAGCTGGGGGGAAGCTTTATGGATGTTCCAGCTGCTTTTCAGCCGCACACCAGGCTCATTTGTGCCAGTTGAAAGGGCACAATAATAACAGTAGCAATTTAAATCGTGCTTCTCGCTTTCCCCCCTGAATAGTGGTGAAGTGACTCACCACAGCTGAATTGTCCCTCTCTAACCACCCCCTGACCTCTTTGCAGCAGTCTAGGCTGGTTCCCTGGGGGCTGAGCTGGAAGCTGTGACTGGCCTGACACCCCCCCCCTCATAAATGTGTTTCCCCCAAATGCAATGTATTGTTTTAATTTGGATTTCTCATATGAGGCTGCTTGGAAGGCATTAGAGCAGCATGAGCCCCATTAGGCAAGCACAGTGCTTCCCCCCCCCCAATTCAGAAATACAAAATGGGGCCATTCAGGAATCTTTTTGGGGGGGGAGGGGTCTGCTTGTTTTTCTATGCGCAGCTTGATATGGAGATGACTGTCCTGCTTGAAATTTACCGCATACCAACTTCTGGTGGTAATGCTTTAAAAATGGGTCTGGGGAAAAAAAAATGGGTCTGGGGAACCTGTGAAATCATTCCCTCACTCCATCCTGACCCCTCGCCTCTGTCCTCCTCCTCCATACCCAATTCCCAGGACCCCATGGCTAAAAAACGCTCATTCTCTGATCTTTCTTTCAGCACCAGGCTAAGGAGAGCTCCCAGAACTGGAGCTGGTGAGGTGCTGACAAGACTAGAGTAATTAAAGATTTTGAGGTGTCAACAAAGCAGGTAATTAGGTGGAGAAGGTATCAGCTGTTGGAGAGACAAAGAAAGTCATTATGCTGAGCACTCTTGGTGATGTCAGGAAACTCAAAAGAAAGATTTGTTGGGAAATGATACCGTTTGATAGGGACTTCAATGCCGAGCAAGGATCGGGGACCCTTGGTGAGGCTGCCTGGTATAGAAGAAAGTTTTAGGGAGCACAGCAAACCTGTGTTTAAATACGGGCTCTGCCTCCCTCTGGCTGTGTGACCCTGGGGAAGTTACTTAACTACTCTGAGCTTGATGTGTGAGGTGTAAAATAGCCACAATCATAGCTCCACCTACCTCACAGGGTCATTGTGAGGACCCAAGTAGGTGATGCATGTAAGAGCACATCGTCCAAAGCCTGGTGCACAGTTAAGTGCTTAATGAGCGGTAACATTATTATTATGATCACTACCATTATTCTTACTCTATACCAGGCATTCTCTTCAGGAGCTCAGAGTTTAAAAGGAGAGGCCAATAATTGCAGTTATGTATGATCATATCATGAGAAGTATAAAGATTGTAAACTATGGTGGCTCAAGGGAGGGAGCCCTCACTTGGGAGGGAGGGGTACAGAAAGCAGAGAAAGTTTTTTGACTCTTAAGTTAGGTCTTAAAAAAAGTAAGTAGGAATTTGTCAGAGGCCCAGGGTGAAAAGGATTCCAGGCAACTGGATCTGCCCACACAAAGGCAAGGAGGTGTGAAACAGCCAGGCCCAGAGCAAATAGTTGGGCTCAGCTAGGCAAGGGCTGGGATCTCCTCGGGGGAGGGGTGTTGGGTGAGTGACCAAGAATCTCTCCAGTTTATTCCCACCAGCCCCTGCACCGCGCCCTAGGCGCCCTACCTGGCCAATCACGTGCAGCGCTCTCCTCTTCTTTCCTCTAAGCAGCCAGGTAAGCTCACACCCTGCCCCAGCGGGCCTTGAGCGCACCAGCACGGGGCAGGCGGACCCAGACGGGGCAGATCAGGCCAGCGGGCGACTCTGCTCGGTTCGGGCCCCTAGCGCTTTCCTCGTCCCAATCCTGGCGCCACGCCCCACACCCCCAATTAAAAACAAAAACAAAAACACCAAGCACACAGTCACTTGCATTCTTTAGACAACCCTGTTCTCTCACACACCATACCCGTACACTCAGGCGGCGACCCCACTGCAAATACACACGGTATTCAGCCCTTCAGCTGAGCATATACACTAGCCACTTGCGGCCCCACCACACACATGAACACATCACACCCAATGACATACACACCCCTCACCTTCACGCACAAGAACCTTTGAACATACATACCTTAAAGGCTCACATAAAGACCTCGCTCATGAACTCACTCACACACTATACACCACAACAAACACCACCCGTAAACTCACATTGGCACGGCACATCTAAGGGTAAATACACACCAAACACACATATACATATGAGCTTCAACAGGCACATACACACATATGCACACTGCACACACATACACACTCACCACAGCACGACCACAAACCCCGGCAGAAACCATACATCGAACACACCTACATCCAGATCGCACCCACATAGGCACATTATAATCAGGCAGGAACGTGCAACCTACAAGCGTGCACACACAAACACTGCACAAACACACGCTCTATGTCCGAGAGCAAACCAAATACACTCCACACCAAGCACTCGGGCTAAAACATGCGCCGCTCACACACACCCCACACCCAGCCACACACTGAACGCACACACAGACGTACCGCACGCGCGCGCGCGCACACACGCGTACATGCATACATACATACACACACAGCCCGCCCCCTCCTTCCCTCCGGGCGGAAGAGAAGGGGGCGAGGAGGGGAGGAGGGGAAGGAAGGAGGGGGGATGGGCCAGAGAGGCGGTGCAGGCACAGACGCTCTTTTCCCTTTGACCTGAGTTGTTGCCCCCTTAACGCGCCCGTTCCCCATTCCCAAGCAAAGAGAGTTGAGTTGGGTCCGGGCCGGGTCCCGTCGCAACCCCCGGAAAACTGGAAGGTCGGGGGAAATCCGCCCGTGGGTGGCGAGCGCGAGGGCTCGGCGGGGACCTTGCTTCGGAGTACAATCGACCCCCCGGGAGGCTCCTCTTCCGGCACCCTCCCCCGGACCCCTACTCCGCTTGACCTCTGCCCCTCCAGCGGGTGCTTTTTCCTCCCCTCGCTGAGAGAGTGGACAACTGTTAAGAGTGGAGGGCTTTATTGGTTTCAAGAAGTAAGGAGTTTAGATCTGCAGAGAAGCTTTTTGTGAAACCTGCCCTAACCTAGCTTGAAGACTTCTCTCAATGGAGAACTCATTATTTTGCAAAGCAACTGATTTTCTGCATAAAAATCACTGACCCCACGCTGGACACATAGTAGGGCGTCATAAATGTTCCTTCTTCCCGTTTTTGTCACCAAATCTGATAGAGCTATCTGCAGCCCCGCACCAGCCCGTGACAGCTGTTGGGCGATCGGTGAGTTTTTTTGCTTTGTTTTGCTTTTTCTTAGCACACAAGCCCTCCTGAGAACAGCAGCCAAGGCAAGGCCAGGAAGCTACCGGCCGCAGGGGGCGGTAGAGTAGCCAAAGGCGCTTTGCACTCCTGGCCCCGTAGCACCCCCCCTCCCCGCCCCCGCGGGAAACTCTGAGGTCCCCTCCTACTGTAGCGGGCTACAGGGGTCACTCCCGAAGGCTCCGCGGCCAGATGACCATCTGGCTTCTGTAGCCTGCTTTCCTCCTTTCTGTTCAGATGGACAGCGAGTGGAGTGGAGGATTGGTGGAGGAAGAGGATACCTGCCCCCTGCGGCGCATTGTGTAAAGTGCCATGCCAGCAGAAGGCTTCCCTCGTTTCAGTTCGAATCCCAGCTCTGCCACTTCGTAGCTGACTAGCTTGGCAAGTCACTGACTTCGGTCTGTGGGGTGGTTGTGAAGTTGAAAGGAAACACATGTAAAGTGCTTATTCCAGTGAAGATCTGGAAGACCTCCATTCCGTTCCAGTGCCTCCCCTTCTCCCCAACTCTAATGAAAGATAAAGATTTGAAAGTGGGAAGCAGGGAATCAGAGGGAGGGATATATGGCCACTAGATGATGCCCCCAAGCCCGGCTAAAAAGGCAGAGGAGGAACAGGGGTTCAGTTAGCAATCAATTATTTCAGCACTGTTCTGTGTTTAAGGGAAACGTTTGCAGCAGTGATTTTAGTGACGCCACTTGATAGTCACAAGACAGTCCAGGTCACAGCCCCTGTCCTTGGGGCTGCAGTGGAGCCCTTCTCTCCATCACCTCCATTCCTCACAGGTACTTCCTAATTTACTTCTCCCTGCATTCTTTTCTCCCCCTTTCCAAGTTGCCACATTACGGTTGTTGTTTGTTTGTTTGTTTGTTTGTTTTTTTACATTTGTGGCGAACACGCATTGGGTTCCACTCCTCCTACCTTATGTCTCATCAGTGCCTAGCACAGTGCCAGACACAGCACTGTGGCTGTTTACATGTGGCAAAGAGATGTCCTGGGTAAACTCTTCTGGAAACACTGTGACTTGAGTGTATACCTTCGGAGTTCTACAGAATCTGGAGCGAGGACTCCAGTAGTGGCACCCCAGGCACTGTGGGGATGAGGTAGTAGCTTTAGGGTAGGGGTTATTCCTTTCCTCCTGAAAGCCCTCCCTCTGTAAGCCTGCCTGGAAGGGTGTTGTTCCACTGCGGCTGAGGCTTCTGCAGTCAATTAAGAAGAAAGCCTCTTTCCTAGAGGACAGAGGCCCTGGCCAATAAGAGGGTGAGTCACTGTCTCAGAGTTGAGCAGAAGAGGTGGCGCTAAAGTGGCAATGAATCAGTCCAAGATGGCAGGGGGAGATTACCTGAGTGATGGTGAGCAGGGGGATGAAGCCGAAGCCTGAGCCCTTGGGGCTGGGGCTAAGTGATAGAGTCTCTATATACAAATGCATACAGTCAGCTCCTAACCCACCTCCTCACTTCCACTCCAGCCAAGTCCCCACGGATAGCCCTGGCAGCCTTCTTAGAGGAGGAAGTAGAGTGGAAAGCACCCTTCTTGAGGAGGGTGTTTGGGTTACCTGGGTTCCAATCCTGACTCTGCTACTTGCTATGTGATCTTGGGAAACTCTTTTCCTTCCTGTGCCCAACACCAGAAGGAAGTTAAGGGGGCAAGGGGCTCTGTGCCAGGCCATGTACTAAGTACTTTACTGATGTTATTTCACACACTCTTCCCCACAGTGCTATAGGGTGAGCATTTACTGCCCTATTTTGCAGTTGAGAAAACTGAGGCTAAGTGATATTTAGTGACCTACCTTCTCACTAATGTGTCATGAAGTACTTATGTATTTATGCCACCAAGGCAGTCACTATAACCCAAACCAACAACCCGCCGCTTTTCTGCCTAATTTGGCTCCCTGTGTACTCAGGTTCAAATCATGTCTTCCAACTGCCCCCAACACTGACCTGTGCTGCTTTCCTGGCAAGGTAGTTGGCTCTCTGAATGGGTTTCTCTTTTCATCTTCTGTGACACCCACCCACCGGCAACTAAAATCTTTCCCTGGTATATCAATCTAAGATCCCACATTAGAAAGCAAGCATCACCAGAAAGATGCCCCCCAATATCAGTGCCATGTCACAAACGTGTGGGGAATGGCTGCAGGATGCTGCAGCGAGGAAGGGGAGCAGAGCTGCAGGGCCAGAAGGAGGGGCTGCAGAAAAATCAAACAGGGAAGAGAGAGAGAGAGAGAGAGAGAGAGAATGCCAAGGACAATTTGGACCAGCCTCAAACTGCTGCTCCCTCCCTTTCTCCCCCTCTCCTGATCTGGTGCTCTAGAATGTATAAAGGGGCAGTACCCAGCCCATTTTCAGCAGGAGGAGAGGGAGAGATCCTCTTCTTCAATGGAAAGGAAAACTGCCCTGAGCATTCAAATTACATTCCTGTGTTGGGTAAGATTTATTGAATTGCTGTAGGGGGAGGGGTGGGAGGAGGAGGAGGAGGAGGAGAAGAGGGCATCTTCCTGGTCGTGATGGTGGCAACGTGGTACTTCAAGTGAAAAGAGCGCCACCAGTGCTGCAGCTCTAGGGCCAGAAGCTCTCTCCCTTTGCTAGGGAATAAGACAGACTTGGCCACTGGGCTCCTGGACCTCATTTCCAATGCAGGTCCCTAAGAGCCACATCCCAGAGCCTTTGGGGAATAAGTCCTTGTCTCCCTGGGCTGCCCCAGTATCTGTGTTTGCCTGCAGTCAACAGTTGCCCTCTTTCCTGTCCCCTCCCTTTCCTTCCTTGTCTCCTTTGCCTAGGCTCTGCTTCCCACTCCTTCTTGCCAGGTTCACCCATAGACTCTGGCATTTTTGACTCTCCTCTTCCTTTTCCCTTCCTGTCCCTCTGCAAGTCAACAACAACACCCTCCCTTTGTCTATTTACTTTGTCCAGAAGAGAAGAAAATCCAATTGGGTGGGGGTGTAATTGCATATTTGAAATTCTCCCCACTTCAGAGCTTGTGTTTATAACCCCGCATTACCTTTGTTGCATCAGATGAGAATATTTAGTACTTGTGAATAATATATTTTTGCTTGGCTGAATAGTGATTTGTATATACCATTGCTGGGCTGCAGATGAGAAGGGAAGCAGTTTTTGGAAGAGGTATTAGAAGGTAAGATGGTTTGGACAAGTGTGGATGCCTTGTGATTTCACCAGGTGCCAAGAAGATAGAAAAAGAAAGGTGAAGACTATAGTTGTGTGTTGTGTGTGTGTGTGTGTGTGTGTGTGTGTGTGTGTGTGTGTGTTGCAGGGGGGGAGGTTACTGAGACCATTCTCATCCAGGTGGGTAGAGGACTTTGTGAAGTCAGCTTCTGTTTGCCCTTGCACTGGTCTTTGAACAAAATGATCTTTTTGTCTCTGAATCTTCAAGGGCAGAGGTCCTGGACACGATGGGAAACAAGGAGCCAGAAGAGTGAGGCAAGGAGAGGAGGAGGGTCTTCCCTGTGCACTCCCTGTGTGCAAAGGGCCAACAAGAGATGTTCCGTGCCCTCCAGTGCCATACAAAACAGGGCAGAAGGGAAGCAATGAGGGGTAGCAAAAAGTGTGCTGAGCTGGGATCCAGGAGTTCTGGGCCTTCTTCTTGGCTCTGCCACTAATTATCTCTGTCTGCCCTTTGGTAAGTTTCCTAGCCATCTAACCCCCCACCTCTGCCTTTCTTTCACCTGTAATGTGAGGTTATGTGGCATGGCCAGGGGAGGGGAAATTTGCAACACTCAGAGGAAAGGATCCTTGGGCTGAATCTTGAAGGAGAGATCAGCGTTGAACAAAGGGAGAGAAGATTGTGGGGTACAGCAAGAAACAGTGGGAGTAGCCCAGGGAATTTAGCAAACAGGTATGCGTAAGGCACTGAGCTGGCTGCCGCGTGGAAAATTGCTATGAATCACCCCTGCCCCACCGGGGAAGGCTTTACAGAGAGTGGGGGAATTTGAGCGGCAGAGCTAAGCGCTCGCAGAGCCTGCAGCTTGTCCCAGGACGGGCCGTGGCCGCGCCGCACGACTGACCAGCGGGTCTCGCAGCCACTTATTCCCTGGCCGGACCAGGACAGTCGCCAAGAGGTAGTGCTGGGGCAGGGCTCCAGGGGCCTGAGTGCAGCCCACTGAGGGGTTAGAATGGGAGGTGAGGGCTCTCCAAGCGGAGGACCCGACGTGAGGGAGGGAGGGAGAGGAAGCCCGTGAGTGCTGCACAAGTTCCAGGTTTTCGCGTTCAGTGCTCAAACCTGCAGCACGCGAGCAAGATTTAATGTTTCGAAATCTCGGGGGAGAGGTAACCGAGAGCGGTCTTTGCGCGCCGCGGGGCTTTGTTTAACTTTGCAGCTTCTGCGCTATCTCGAGCCACACAAGGGTGAGACGCGCGTGGCGCACCCCAGCCAGAAGGCCGTGCTCTGCAGCCCGGTGGCAGCCGGAGGCCCAGGACCAGCCTCCAGAAGCCGAGGGTGCAACGTCCGCGCCGCCCCCGCTCCACCCTCTGCGGTCACCGAGCTAGGGGTCAAGGGCAGAAGGTCCAGCTGGGGCTCCAGGAGCGGGAGATGGGAAGACCTGTTTAGACCCTCCACACTATGGTGCCCTTAGACCTGCGGAGGGGCGAGGGGCGCTCTCTCTTCCCAACTGTGGTCAGAGGCAGTGTGGCCCCTGTCCTGGAGTTGGCGAAGTCCTGTAGAAGTATAAAGGACTCTGAAAAATTGATAGCTGTGTTTCTACGGTGCTCTTAGATAAACAGGATAATAATAAATTACGCCAGTTGTGTTTGGGCTTGGAGATGGTCTCAGATTTTCCCAAGGCCACTCAGCTGCTTAGTAACTAGGCAAGCTTCCTGACTCCTGGTATAGGGTTTTTTTTTTTCTTTTTTCACTGCATCACAGCCAAGACAGTGACCTAATTTTGAAGAGGGGACAGATAGGTAGTTAGACAGACAGACATTGATATTTTTTTAAAATATGGTTATTTTAATGTAGTTTTAAAATACCATTCATAGCATGACAACTACCTGGGAAACATCTCCCACAGCCCCAATTCTCTATGACAGCCACTCAGACAGGATTTAGAAGAAGAAAACTGGCAGAAATTGGATGCTTGTTGGGGGAAGATGCAATCAAAGGAGAAGAGAATCAGGTGGGGGTGGGGGAACAAAGATGGGGAAGAGGTAGCTGTCAGCACAGATTGTGAGAACAACTTTATTCTAAAGGTTTCCTTCCTAGGCATCTGTCCAGATAGTTTGGGGGAGTGTCCCCATTAGTTCTCTGATGCCCAGTCTGGAGAAGCCCCAGCTGTGGTCTGCAGGTACAAATGCTTGATGGCAGAGTCTTGTTTCCCTCCTTCTCTCTGTTGTAGTGAATACATTCTGTGTGTGTGTGTGTGTGTGTGTGTGTGTGTGTGTATAAAATGCATATGCAAAAGAGCTTGAGAATGTCTGTGAGAGTGAATGTGGGTGTCTGAAAGGGAGTGTGCCTCCAAGAGGGGGTTTGGGGTGGCAGGGATGTTGAAAAGAGGGGAAAAACGAATCAGAGTTTACTGAAAACCCACAGCTGAGTAAGGGTCTTCTTAGTGCTAGTGGACCTGAGGAAATAGTCAATTCTTAATGTTCCTTAAAGTAAAAAAGGAGAGGAAATGGATTTAAGTTAGGAAAGAATGACATTAGACCCATGGGCCTTTCTTGATAGTCCTTCAGATTCCTGACATTAAGGTGACCTCCAATTCGGCTGCAAGATCCCAAGGGCAGAAACTAGGGCTTTCCACTTCAGATGGCTCCCAACTTTCCTCCACCATCTGTAGCATGGATGGCTTGCACACTGTGCTTCAGAAGCCAAAGGTAGGGACTAAATCCCTTTTGTGGGTCAGTTATCTTTTATCTACATTTTGCAGCCTAGACTAGCCCCCATTCCCTCCACACACACAGTTGCCTTGCATCTCTGATCATCGAAAGACCTAGTGAAGAAACACCTTGACTCATCCCCTCTGAAAAGTGTGTGCTTCCTGCTGACAGGGGGTGAGTAGCCACCTTTGCTTTCAAAGGATGGTGTGGGGGCATTCTTCAGTGGGGATGCTGTCTGCCTCATTCCAGAGCACTTCTCAGTCTTCCTCTCAAATTTCACTTTCATATACATTTGGGGACAATACCTCACCTTGGTGCAGCACTGTACCCTTTGGAGAATTATTTCATTCCACCCTGTCTTTTATTTAATCTTTACCACAGTCATAGCTAATAGGTATCATGATTCTTGTTTTGCAAGGTGATGGAACTGAGGCTCAGGAAAGTGAGATAATTTGCTACAGGTCACTTGGTTGGTGAGTGTGTGAACTTACATGTGGCAAGGCTGGGATTTGAACCCAAGTTCCGGTCCATATCTCAGGACCTTTTCAGGATGGCATGCTGTCAGCTTGGGGGTAGACTAGGATGAGGGATGCGGTGGGAGGAATACATAGGGGTTTTGGTGCCTTTTCCCTCTACCCACCTGTTCTCTATCTTTTTTAATAGTCCTTTCCTGAGCCTTCTCTCTCTGTCTCTCTCTGTCACTGTCACTCTCTCTGTCTCTTTCTTTCATCATCATCATCATCATCATCATCATCATCGTATTTACCTGTCGTATCTATCAATTGATTAATTGATCTATCTAATCTACCTTTATTACCATTTCCCAAGAAAAGTGTGTATAAATGAGACCTCAGAAATCCAGCCACCTTCTTAGGAAAGAATTCAGTCTCAGTTCAGACTGTCCCAGTCTCAGGCAGCAGCTGAACACCAAAAAATACCATGGTTTAGTGGGAAAGGAAAGCCTGGCCTGAGGATAGGTAGGGACAGCTGGTTCCCAGATCATATTCCTCCATGGTGTTTTCGTGTAACCTCAGGTAAGTCACAACCTCCTCAGAGTCCTAGTTTGTTGTTATCTGTAAAATGGGGAAACATAATACCCACCTCCCTCCTTCCCAGGGGTTGTTATGAGAATAAAATGGCATGATTCATTTATCCATGAATCACGAAGAGCTGTTTCTGTTTTAATTACAAGACCTTTATGTTCTCTCAAAACCCTCGAAATTTATAATCCTATGATTCACCCAACAAATACTTATTGAACACCTACTGTGTGCTAGGGCCTAGAGATAATGGACATTTTGAAAGCTTTGAAGAAAATGAAAAGCACAAGACAAGTTAGACATTTAAAAAAATGTACCTCCTATTGATGGAACATCTTATTTTTTTAGTTTTTCTGCCACAACATAATAAAAGCAGCAACCAAAAGAGGGGGAAAAACAGCAACACAGCTTGTGATGCCAGCGCTATTACGCACTCTGACACATCCTGCAGATAATAGTGGGAATATCTATATCTCGTTGTATTTGATGTCACATCACCTTGTTTACACTATCCTTTGGGATGTTTACAGCATAAAGATTGCCTCTCACCGTCCTGGGCTTGAGTTGTTTCTTCAGTCAATAAAATTTAAAAAGGGCATCCCACATTCTATACAGTGACTACCATACTTATTTTACAGAGATTGTAATTTGTGGTGGTTGTCTGCCTTCAGATATGACCTCCCCTGGCTTATTGACTCACACTTTGATTATATGTCCATTCTTTTGATTTCATTAATTAGCTGTGCATTGTTTTGCAGCTATTAAGAGTAAAGGTGGATGCAGCAGTGGAAAGAGCCCCAGGACTGAGAAGAACTGGGTTCTTGTCTAGATTCTGCTGTCAAATTGCTGTGTGGCCTTTGGCAAACTTGCATCTCTCTATCTGAGCCTCAGTTTTCTAAACTGTAGAATGGAAGCTTTGGACTAGGTGATGGCTAAGGTCCTTTCTCTCTGTGATCCATTCTAATATACTAAGCAATTCCTGAAACATTCAAGAATGTGTGTCAGAAAAGCCAGAAGTTTCCTCAATATACTTTAACAGTACTACCTCCAGTTTATGAGCTTCGGCTATGGCATGATGAGCTGACTCCGCGTATAGAAGAGCACTGCTCCCAAATTTAATTATCTTGGGGGCACCATCACAGCGTAGGATAAAATGAGCCATTTTGTTCATCACGACTGCAGCCTTTGCCAAAATGGAGGTTATGGGATAACAACTTAAAGGCTAACTCATTAACACTCAGAGATGAATGAGGTAATGTGCCAGCAGACCAAACTGGTGCTCAAATATTTTTATCTGGAGACCTGTATCTCTTTCCCATATTGTGATACATTAACAGGGATGTCTTTATCTATTGTCACTGCCTGTAGACATTTGAATAACATAGACACAATGCCTGTGGGGCACTCACGCTCATGCACTATCAATTTCTCAAACTCTGAAGCGCCATCAAAAGCTTGGAGCAAAATTCTGATGGTGCCATAAAGTGCCTAGGTTATAGGAATTCAAATGATGGCATCCGTGAAGTCCCCTGCTTTTTTTTCTCATAGGTGTTTACTAGTGAGTGCTATGCCATCCCTAACTATTTGATGGGGACAGTGGAGTAAATTAGTCCTCCAGATTGTGAGGGCTGTGGATTTATGCCTAGCTGAAAGCATTCCTGTCCTCACAATGTCGAAGAGGGTGACCTTTCTGACGTTAATTTGTTTCTCCATCTGTGCCATGCATTTCGGCAGGATGTGAGGAACAGGCCTGATGATACCCAAATGTGTTTCCCCCTTTTGTATTTCTGGAGACTTGCTCTGGGTCTCCCTCTGGTCTTTGTTCAAATTCTCTGTTTCAGCATCTGCTAATATCCTAGCCCCTCTACTGATCTACATACAATTAATTATGCTTTCTATTGCCAGTGTCAGTGTAAAACTGGATGGTTTGAAAGAAAAAGAAATTTTGAGACATATAGGCATTTTGCTAACCTGAATAATAGCATTTAAAAAATTGATCTATGCAGTTAGTTTTCCTATTTTGTAAGATGACTTTTTTTAAACTTGACCCTGAGGCTGTTGGAGACAGAAGAAGAAAGACCTATTCCCAACAGTCTCCCAAGATCTCTTTACCTGTTTTAATTTAATTCAAATTTAGTAGAGCTTGAACAGAGTAAGACTTTGTATGCATTGATACAAATTCTAATTTTATGTAATTACTTTTGAAACCTGATATTTTCTCGTAAACTCCTTTGCAAAGAACCTTCAAGATCAACGTTTTTATTAAAAACCAATGCTAAATATCACGCATGCATTATTCATTTATTCTCACACAACTGCTGAAATGGGTACTGCATCATTTTCCCATTTTATATAGGAAGTCACTGAAGCTCAGAGAATTCAACTGATTTTCCTAAGGTCACACAGCCAAGATATTGTAAAGCTTGGCTTTGAACTGCATTCTGTTTAGTTCAGACTCCAGCGGCCCCTGCAGATATATGTCTAAAGACTTTGTTTTTGCAAATGTCTTGAATTCTAGGCTGAAACTGAGAGGCCTTGCTTTCCTCTTCTGTCTTGTATATTTTTTGATGCCATGGTCACTTCAGGCCAGCCCTAAGGCATGCTGAAAGGGGAAGAGGAAGACACTTTGGAGCAGGAGAGGTCTCTTGGCACCTTGTTCCCTGTGAGGAGCCTCCTTTTGTACTCAGCTTGGAAAACCAAGCCTGAGGACAAGTATTCAAATCTCAAGAACCTGTTTCTGTGTCTCTTTTGGTGTTGAAACCTGCTTACTTGCCCCCCCCCCCATCTGCTTCCTGTCTGGGCAGACTGGCCTTCCTAACTCTACTTCTGTCCTGTATTCTTCTGGTGGCTTGAGAGGGTTGAAAGCAAGCAAGACAGTGTCAGTTTTGCTGGCAGAATAGCAGCATATGATTGCTCTTAAGTTTAGCCCTGTATCTTTGAGCAGGAGGCAATGACAAACGGTTTATTCTAAGGCCTTTGATTTCCTTCATAATTGTAAGCATCTAGGCTGACTCATCTCTCAAAGGCTTTTCTCTCTGTCTCTCTCTTTTTTGGCTGGTGTTGTTTTGAGATTTTCTTATTTGTTCTTACCTTATTTGGGGGGGGGGGGAGAGGGATAGATTTTCATCTTGGTTTCTGGGTAAAAGAACCAGCTATACTCTTCAGATGACCAGATCTGGTAAGCCTTGGCAAGAAGAAATAGCCGCAACTTCAAAGCAGGTACAAATATGCCTGAATTGGGGAAAGGGAGAGGGGGAGTAACCTCAAAAAAATTTAAGCAGAGCTAGGCTGTATGTGTCAGGATGAGACCCTTGGCTAATAGGGTCTGGACCAGCTATTGTGAATGGGGGATCGCTAGGGACTTAGTCTGGGACTGAGGTGGGTGCTGTGCATACGTCTTTGGTTAAAATGATCATCTTGTGGACAAAGTTTGGTGGTTGGGCTTAGGCATTCAGTTTGGGTCCAGGGAATGGTGCTTTGGAGTTGAAGGAGATTTAAAAAATCCATGCTAAGGATTTTTCCTCCTAGCTCAGTTCAAAAGCCATAGAAAGACTCCTCGCCTTTTCTCATACTGCACTTCAGTTATCTGGTAAGAACTTATTTTTGATAAGCGTGACTTTGGCTATTAAGGAAAGTGGGCAAAAGAGAATTTTGGAAACAAAACAAGGGTGGGATTTTGGTGGGTTTGTGGGTTTGTTTGTGTGCTTGTTCTGGACAGAGCTCATTTGTATAGATTGTTGAATGATAAACGCCTACCTGCTTTTCCTCTGTCAAAGCCACATTACCTGATCTTTGGGATTTAAGCCGCCTACTCAACTATAATATATAGAATATTACCGTAAAACTCCATGGCAAAGGGGAGCTCCAAGACATGGCATGTGACCCCTTCCCTTATTGTCAAAAGGGGTTCCCTATGTCCCAAATTATCTTCTCTATCAAGAGCCAGAATCCACACACTCACCCAAACTATAACCTTTGGAGCTGTCCTAAATTCTATCCTTCTTATTACAATTCCCCTAAGCTCTGTCAATTCTACCCATAGAATCCTACCCCAGACCCAGCCCAGTGACACTGGCTTGTATCAGCATCTCTTTGCCTCTTGGCTGATCTACCTACTTCAGACTCTCTACTCAGACCAGGCTTTTCACTGCTCCCTGTGATTTTTCCAACTGCAGCTCTGACTCTGTCCCTCTCCACTTAAAACCCTGCAGTAGTTCCCTACTGCCTTCAGGAGAAAGTCCAGTTCCATAATATGGCTTACAGGGCCATTCCTCAGTTCATGCCTGCTTATGCAGATTTATCTCCTAACATCCCCTTTCTACAGCTTTAGGAATATGACAACCTCTCTCCCATCTCTTTGCCTTTGCACAAGATGTTCTCTTTCTGGACGCCCCCCCCCATCTCCAGGCAGACTTAGATGTTTCCTCCTTTCTGCTCTCACAGTACTTTGTTTATATCTTGGCCATTGACTTCTCACAAGGTTTTGTAAATTGTTACCAACCTGTGTATCTCCTTCACTGCACTGTTAAATCCTTTATGAAAGGAGTAGTTTCATTTGCCCATAGTTGAATCTTTAGTGCCTGGCACAAAGTGAGTAATTAATACAGAATTTTTTAAATAAATGAATGAATGAAAGAACAAATGAGGCCAGGATGTGCGGGGAAGAATGCTGTGTGGGGTCCAGAGAGATCCCCACTGGGGGATCCTATGCAGCCTGGGAGCAGCAGTATGGGATACTGGGAGCCATGGAGAAGGGACATGGAAAACAGGTTTGCCAGAACACTAAGACAAACTTCACTCTGATCACCAGTTCTGTGTTGGGAGGAGACTCACTAGAAATGGCCAGGAAATGATGTTTGTTTCTTTTGATACAAACTGATGGTGTTTTCATGAAAAACATAATCAAGTCTCACAATTTTTAGTAAATAGAGAAAAAGCAAAGGCAAACAAAATCCTACCACTTAATAAAGATGCTGTTCATATTGGGGTGCATTTCTTTCAGTCTTTTATTTTTATGCAGATTTTCCTTCACATGGTTGTAATCATAATTAACACAATCCTATATTTTGTATTTGCTGTTTAAAAGCTCTTTGTAAATATCACTTTAATGATTTCATAATTTTCCAGACTGTGGTCCTTCCATAATTTGTATAACTAGTCTCATTACTGGGCTAGCTTTTTTCCCCTAAATTTTTTCCTGTTATGGCTCATGTACATATGTTTTTGCCTGTCCGAAGGTAGATTTCATTAGGACAGATTCCTAGAAGGGGAATTACTAGGTCAAAGGGCCTGGGGATGATTTTTGGCTCCATACTTATGTGCCCCGTTTGCCTTCTGGAAGAGTTGTACACATTTTCAGTGCTCTTAACCTAAATGAATGTGCCCATTTCATCCAGCCTGGACAGCACAGAGTATCACCATTAAATGAACTCTATCAATTTTCTAATTAATTGAGGGAAAATATTACCTTATACTTGTCTCAATGTACATTTTACAATTG
Organism: Panthera tigris; assembly: GCF_018350195.1. Lineage (NCBI taxonomy): Eukaryota > Metazoa > Chordata > Mammalia > Carnivora > Felidae > Panthera > Panthera tigris. The sequence goes on from NC_056677.1 coordinate 107,753,378, forward strand.
TGAATAAGGTTGGTTGGTTTTCTTTTTAATCTCTTTTTTCCTCCTTCTTTCTTTTTTCTTTACTTTCTTTTTCTTTCTGTCTTTCTTTTCTTCTTCTCCTCCTCCTCCTCCTCCTCCTCCTCCTCCTCCTCCTTTTTCTTCTTCTTCTGCCTAATTAGGTTTTCTCTTTTCTGGACTATCGGTTCAGGGATGATTTTTTTTTTTAAGTTGGTTTTTTTTTCTTCAAATAAGCAACCAGAGGCAGCTATGCTTGAGGGTGAAGCCGCCTCCCAGTTTTCCCTCCCCCTTTACCACCCTCCCCCCCATAGCTCCTTCCACCAGGTCCAGTGACAATTGGATGATGCAGCCTTGATATCATCCGATTCCAGAATGGGTGGCTGCATTCCTTTTCTGAAGGCAGCAAGGACACTGTGCCCCAGAATCATGCCCCCTTTGCTGTTGTTGTCCGCCTTCCTTTTTTTAGTGAACGTCCTGGGAGGAGCCCCAGGAAACAATCCGGACCGCAGGACGAAAATGATATCAATACACAGTCTGTCGGAGCTGGAGCGTCTGAAGCTGCAAGAGACTGCTTACCACGAACTCGTGGCCAGACATTTCCTCTCTGAATTCAAACCTGACCGAGGTGAGCCGGCCCCGGAGCGTGGTGTCCCCGCCTTCGAGCGAGCGGACCCCCGGGCAGCACGGGCCGAGTCTGGGGTCCAGGAGGGTGGGAGGGGCTCCCGCCTGGTGTCGGCCCCGCTCGGTTCCCCTGGAGCCTGGACCACCGAGGAAGCAGGAGTTGAAGGGTTTTGGTTGAATTGTGGAAGAGGTCAAGATTAGTTGAGTTGGGTGGAAGCCTGGGGGCTTGAGGGGGCGGTCAGACAGGCGGAAGGCAGGGACAGACAGGTGGACAGAGGGCAGGTGAAAAGACTGACGCACCAGGTGCGGTGCGAGGAGTCAGAGCGAGGAGGAGGTGCAGAGGGACCCTTTGAGAAGGGACCAGGACGCACAGAGACGGCGTGCTCGAGAGACGGCGAGTCCGGGGAGATAGCGAGACAGCGAGAGAGACACGCGCCAATCCGGGCACAGAGCGGGAGGGCGGTGCGGGCGCGGGAGCGTCGGCGGGAGGTGCGCTGCGATCGCTGCCCCCCCTTCCCCCCCACTCAGCCGGCTGCGGGTGAGCGAGCGGGACGAAGCCCTGGATGGGGCCCGAGCGTGCAGGGGGCTGGGCGGCCCCGGGGAGGCGGGAAGGGGCGCACGGGCCGAGGGGCGCCCCCGTGGCAGAGAAAAGTGCGAGGGGCGGGGGGCGCGCCGGGCGCGCGCGGCGGCCGTAACCTGGGGACGCTACGCGAGGGACGAGTAGACCCCGCTGCGGGGGTCTGAGAACCGGGACGGCGCGTGTCGTCGCTGCCAGGGCTGCGGTGCGGGGAGCCGACGGCAGCCCGGGCGCGAGCGCGCCCACAGGAACTTGGCGACCCCTACTTGCCGCCGGGACGCAGGCGGAGCCCCTCCCCTAGCCTGTTGCACGGCCGCGGCGCCCCAGAGTCCGCAATGTGTGTCTGAAGCCCTGTGCGGAGCTGCTGCTGGTGCGTGACACGGGGCGCGCTGCGCACGAGGCGCCTCCGATCGTCTGATTCGGTTAAATTCTTGGAGTCTCAGGGGTGGTAGATGGGCTTGGTCCCGTTGTCAAACGGGGAAACTGAGGCTGAGAGAAAGCAAAACACTTCCAGCGGGCAGGTCGGAGCTGTTTGCTCCGCCCCCTCCCCCGCAGATCAATACATTGCGATGTTTTCATCATTTATCAAATCCTATTTGTGTGAGTGTGCGTGTCTTTTCTTTTTCTCTTCCCATAGCTCTACCTATTGACCGTCCAAACACCTTGGAGAAGTGGTTTCTGATTCTGAGAGGACAGCAGAGGGGTGAGGGGCTCTCGTACTTAGGAAATAAATGGGGCTTTACCCACCCCCCACCCCCCGCCATTGTGTCCCTGGCTACTGGAGACTCGGCGGTGCCCATTGTTTCTGGGGGTACTCAACCCCGCCCCCCCAACCTCATAGGGGATGTTTCAGGAAATGGCGCACTCGCTGCAGACGCGGGGCGGTCCCAGCAGATTTCCCTAAGCCTTCCCCGTGGATCCACCCCAGACAGTCGCCCAGAAGAAACTGCCCTCATTGCTTCAAGGCTGTCACCCCCCTGGCAGGACCTAAGGCAGGGATCCCGAGCTCCGTCGGGGTAGTGGAACTGACTGCTTCTGTCAAACCACTGCAGGGTCTTTTTGGCTCCCTCCCCAGGGAGGGGCGCTGTGGGTCTGGAGGGGTGGGGTTGGCTGCAGGCGGTTGCTTAGAGGAGCGCTACAGCCCCTGCACTTCCTCCTGATTTAAGCGCTGCGGAGCGTTGACGTGTCTCATTCTTTCTCTCCCTGGCTCCCCAGTCGTATCACTCAAGACGTTTGGCATTCGCCTGGAAGAGGTCCTGGTGAATGAGCTTACCCGCCGCAAGCATCTTGAACTAACAGCCGCGATGCAGATTGAAGAATCCACTGGTCAGGCCTCGGGACGTCGTCGGGGAAACGTGGTGCAAAGGATGTTTGGCCGCATCAGGCGCTTTTTCAGTCGCAGACGGGATGAGCCCACCTTGCCCCGGGAGTTTACTCGCCGTGGGCGTCGAGTGAGTTGAACCCTCCAAGCAGTGGCCGTCCCTGAGGTGTCCATCGATGCAGGGCGGGAGGGTCAAGGCCTGCGACCTCAGAGGGAGGGAGAGCTGAAGAGAATATGTGTGTGTGTGTGTGGGGGGGGGTGTAATTGGCTTCCCACGGAGAGAAGGTCTCCTGTTATGAATGTGACACAATCCCCAGGAAGGTCCAAAGTGACCCTCCTGCTCCCCCCCTTTAAGATAGTTTGGGTTTCTCCACAGGGTGCAGTGTCCGTGGACAGCCTGGCTGAACTGGAGGATGGGGCCCTGCTGCTGCAGACCCTGCAACTTTCCAAGATTTCCTTTCCGATTGGCCAGCGACTTCTGGGATCCAAAAGGAAAATGAGCCTCAATCCGATTGCTAAACAAATCCCCCAGGTTGTTGAGGCTTGCTGCAGCTTCATTGAGAAACATGGTAAGGGGGCTGAGAATGATGGTCTAATCAAGGTAGGAGGCAATTAAAGGGCAAGAATGGTGTTCTAGAAATGGGTAGAGAAAAGAGGACATAGGGTGAAGGGTGGGAACATTCCCCTGCCACCAGCTGGGGCTGGGATTCAGTTGGGGAGAGGGGAAATGCCATGGGGAAGGGGACCAGAGATACTTAGCATCTCCTGGTCTTTTCTTTCAGGCTTAAGCACAGTGGGAATTTTCACCCTGGAATACTCGGCAGAGAGAGTGCGTCAGGTAAACTGGCTCTGTTTACACCTATGTTCCTTGAGTGAGGAAAAACAGGTGGGGGTGTCTTCCCCATAGATCTGAGTGGAGTTTCATGCCTGGTGGGGGGGATCAACGTCTTCTTTCTAGCCCCTCAGTCATGCCATATTGCCAGCCACCTCCACTGAAGCTTGAGACTTATGGAAGGAAATGCCAGGAGGGAGCATGTGATGGGCAGGGCAGAGGGTCCATGTCTTCTCTCCCTTTTTTCTAGCTCCGTGAAGAATTTGATCAAGGTCTGGATGTAGTGCTGGATGACAATCAGAATGTGCATGATGTGGCTGCACTCCTCAAGGAGTTTTTCCAGGACATGAAGGACTCTCTGCTGCCAGACGATCTGTACATGTCCTTCCTCCTGACAGCAAGTGAGTCTTGTGCTGTCCCTTGTCAGGCAAGGAGGGGAAATAGTATGGGGGGGCGGTAGGGACAGAGGTCTGGCTGCAGGACCCCAGGGAACTAAAACAGAGTAAACATCAGAAGATGAAAACACCTATCCAGATTGCTTTCCCTAGATCTCTTAATAGTCCATTTTAAGTCTATTGTTGGGAGATTTCTCTAGAGCTTCTTGAAGCTGTGTGTGTCCTCCCAGGGCAAAGAGGAACCTAGGTTCTGTAGAAGGGATCTGCTTTTGATGGGAGCACTTCTTGCTTTCAGGGCTCCTGAGCTCAAATGCTTTGGGAATGAGCAAAGACAAGATGCTTGGGTACTTCCTCCATAGCTCTTCCTCAGTTTTCAAGCATAATCACATGTCTTTTGGTATCAGGCTGCTGTCAAGGCTAGCCCCCTGAGCCATCCACTGCTTTCCTTCTTCTAGCTCTAAAGCCACAGGATCAGCTTTCTGCCCTGCAGTTGCTGGTTTATCTGATGCCACCCTGCCACAGTGATACCTTGGAGCGTCTGCTGAAGGCCCTGCATAAGATCACTGAGAACTGCGAGGACTCCATTGGCATTGACGGACAGTTGGTAAAAACCTGTGGAGAATGGTAATGAGAGCTGTAGTAGGGGACATGTGTGGGAGTGTATGAGAGAGACACAGAGACAGACGGTAGGAGAAGGCAACAAGAACAAAAGGAGACATTCATATTTGTGTCATTTCCATTACTGCCTCAGAGTCGATCACTTTCTGCTTTCCTTTTTGTAGGTTTCAGGCAACCGTATGACTTCCACCAACTTGGCTCTGGTGTTTGGATCTGCTCTCCTGAAGAAGGGGAGATTTGCCAAGAGGGAGTCCAGGAAAACAAGACTGGGGATTGACCACTATGTTGCTTCTGTCAATGTGGTCCGTGCCATGATTGATAACTGGGATATCCTCTTCCAGGTAAAGGGAGCTTTTGGACAAACTTCCTTCATAGCTTTCTCCTATTCACAAGGCAAGTGAGGGTCATACATGCATCCCTGACAGTAGCCAAAGCAGGCAGCCACTAAATCTTCCAGAAATTCCTCCTGCATTCAGTGGTCATGGTATCTTCAGTCCTGGGTACCTGATAGAGAGGAGTATAAATTTTAAAATGTTGTGTAATAAAGGCTAACGTTGCTCATTTTACCCTCAGGTGCCTCCTCATATTCAGAAGCAGGTTGCTAAGCGTGTGTGGAAATCCAGTCCTGAAGCCCTGGATTTTATCAGACGCAGGAATTTGAGGAAGATACAGTGAGTGTTTTCTTGGTTTGTTTAAGCTTAGCCTGAAGCAGAATCTCCTATGGGGGCTTTCAATCCAAGACCACCGTCATGTTAGGCAAACCAAGTATGAAAACTGACTTGCTTTTTCAAATTCATTTCCACCCAGGAGTGCACGAATAAAGATGGAAGAGGATGCTTTACTTTCTGATCCAGTGGAAACTTCTGCTGAAGCCCGGGCTGCTGTCCTTGCTCAGAGCAAGCCCTTTGATGAAGGTCAGTTCCCTGCTGGAGGTCAGGCCCTTGCTGAAGGTCAGTCCCTTGGTGAAAGTCAGGCCCTTCCTGAAGGCCAGGTCCTTGGTGAAGATGAGCCCCTTGAGGAAGATGAGTCCTCTGAGGAAGATGTGTCAGGCCATGAAGAGCTAGTATTTGAGTATCTCCATCAAGGAGTAGTCTTTGGGGAAATTCAAGGTCTTGAGATCCCAAATGATCTTGAGATTCAAGGCCCACATCTTGAAGGCATACCAGAGCTTGATGAAGAAGAAGATGATGACGACGACGACAACGATGATGATGACGATGATGATACCCTGAATTTTGATGATCTTCCTCCCCTTGAAGATATTCTAGAACCTGATGATGAAATTCCCGAACTCATTGAAATCCCAGACTTTGAAGAAATACCATATTTTGATATGGTCCCAGACCCTGAAGGAGCCCCAGGTGTGCAAGAAATCCCAAATCCTGGAGAAAACCCAAACCACGACCTTGAAGAAGGGCCAGATTTTGAAGACAACCAAAATCTTGACCTTGCAGGAATTCCCTATCTCGATGTAATCCTGAACAATGAAGAAGCCTCAGATACCGATGAAATCTCAGACCATGCAGATGCTTCAGAACATGATGAAAACCCAGATTCTGAAGAAGATCCCAATCTTGAGGAGGTTCCGGCTCTTGATGAAATCCCAAATGATGTATCCTCAAATGCTGAAGCAATTCCAGGCCACGAAGAAGCCCCAGAGGTCAATGGGATTTCAAGTTCTGATGAAGACCTTGATTTTGAAGAAGTCCCAGCTCTTCATATGTTGCCAAGCCCTGAGGAAGCCCCTGGGGGTCATGAAATCCTAAATCATGAAGAATCCCCAGAGGTTAATGGACTCTCAGACCCTGAAGAAGACCCCAATCTTGAAGAGGTACCAGCTCTTGATGGAGTCCCAAATGATGAAGAAACCTCAGATACTGAAGAAAATCCAGATCAGGAAGAACCTCCAGAATTCAATGGAATTGCAGGCTCCGAGGAAGGCTCCGACCCTGAAGAGGTCCCAGCTCTCCATGTGGTAACCAGCCCTGAAGATGTCTCTGATTTTGATGACATTCAAGACCAGGAAGAATCTTCAGTTACTGAAGAAATCCCAAGACACAAAGAATCCTCTGATGTCAGTGGAATCCGAGACTCTAAAGAAAACCCCCGTCTTGAAAAAGGCTCAGTATTTAATATGGTTCCAGAGCCTGGGGATGCTGAAATTCACAATGAAATTCCCAGTTCTCAGAAAGACCGAGCCAACACTTTTGAAGAGGATGAAGTTACCAATTTGGTTCCAGAGCCTGAAGATGTCTCCATTCTCAACACAATTCCAGACCCTCAGCCAGACCTTACCGTCAGTCTTGATGAAATCATGAATGTGGAGGCTGTCCCAATGCCTAATGATCTTGACTATAGAGAAGTTTGGAGTCCAAAGGCAATAAAGTCCCACAAAGAAGATGCAGATGTTACATTTCTTGTAGATACCACCCTCCTTAAAAACAAGTCTCAGCCTGGCCAAGTCATGGACCACAAATCCTCCCCAGAGTCATTGATGACTGACACCTGCTTTCTCCCCTTCACGAAGTGCTGTAAGCTTCCGGCTCCAGCTTTGTTACTCATTTGCTTAGTAAAATTAGTCAGGCTGGTTGTAGGGTGGTGGTGGTTGTTAGGGGGCCGCCCTCTTCCCTGCCTGCCCGGTGGTATTGTCCATTTGCTGTAAGCACGGGGTATCTGTCTCACTCTTCCTGTTCTCTAACCCAGCCCTACCCCCACCACCTTCTACAGGGGGCCTAGATTTAAAGATATGTGTTCCACTGTTAGGCTGCAGTTTTCTTAACATGTCAAATAGGGATGATCTTTCCTACTCTAACTTCTTGCTTCGTATTGTATTTGAAGTGCAAAATTAGGTCTTAGTCCCTTGCGTGCTGTGCAAAGTATGAAGTCTGGAAACATTAAGGAGTTAACACTGTTACTATTTTCCAGGTTCCTCTGAGGAGCCAGCTGTGCCTCCCGGCACTGCCCGTTCCCATGACGATGAGGAAGGAGCGGGTAACCCCCCCATTCCGGAGCAAGACCGCCCATTGCTCCGTGTGCCCCGGGAGAAGGAGGCCAAAACTGGCATCGGCTACTTCTTTCCTTAGATGTTTTTCCTTCTATAAGGTGCCGGACAGGGGAAAAGGGTGGGGGTAGACCTGGGATGTCACAGGAAACATTGAAGAAACGTTGAGGGTAAAGATCTGAGGGTAAGAAGGATTTCCACCTGATGCTCGGGTCAGGCTGAGAATTCCAAACACACTGCCAGCCCCTTCACCGGGGAAGTTTGGTCTCTTCAGCTAGTAAAAGCAGAGATGTTTCTGTGTCATGCCCAGGCTCCCTGGTGCTACCTTGCCTTTCTCTTTTACCCCTGATCCTGGCTTTCCCACACTACAGCCTGTCCTTTAATTGATGTGACATTTGTGGTAAACACCTAGTCCCAGAGAAGCTCACAAATCTCGAGGTGCTTTCCCTCCCCCCAAAAAAGGGAATTGCATGTTTTTCCTGACTTTCCTTCCCTCCTCCCAAGAGCTCAATTGCAAAGGCCCTCAAGAGGCATGCTAGGACGTCATTTCAGGACTGACAGCTGACAAACAATTAACGCTAAACCATGTCACACCAACTCATAGCTGTGTCCCCACAGCAACTCCACCGCCTCAGGATTTTTTGCCCGCCCCAAATTATTTAGACCAATGGCTCATCAAATAGCCACCCCCAAAATTCTGTGCAGTTTTGCTCAGGTCACGCTAACAGGGAAACCTCAAATGTAAGCCTAACTAGCCTTCTGGGGTCAAAACTTAGAGGAAAAATTTGATTTTATTACCTAGATCTGTTTTACAGACAGCTGGAGTTCACACCCTGCTGTCAGCAAAACAGCTAGTTAGGTAGAGACACATAGTTCCAACTAGTTCAAGTCACCTGATTCCAAACGTTCTTACCTATCGTCTCTGTAGCTCCTCTCTGCAGGACGGTACAAATTTGCGGGACATGCTCTGGTAACACGCAGATATGGGTTATGTATGACATCCAAAATTATAGCTGATATTGAGGGGTAACAACTGCTAAGGTCCACAGAATGAAGAATGTATTGTATTGAGGGATAGAAATTGATCACACAATGGGTAACAACCGCAGAGCTCGAAGATTTGTGATTGTTAAAACTTCTCTGGCATTTAATCATTAATAAACATCTGTGTTGTGACAGCAGCATATTCATGGCTTACTGTGTGTGTGTGTGTATGCGTTTAATTTGAAAATTGGATTGGTGAGCTGGGAAGCTCTGACTAGAGCTGAAGGGGAAAGAGAAATAGGGAAGAGGGATAAAGGAGAGGGGGTGACATGGAATAATGGGATGTGGGGGAATGGACTAAAGCAGTGGTGTGTAGAATAAAGGGGAGGGGTCATGGGGAATAAAGGAGAGAGGTGACACAGAATAAAGGAGAGGGGGTAGGGAATAAAGAAGAGAGATGATTGGTAATAAAGTGTTGGAGGTCAGAAAGACAAAAGGGGAGGGGTTATGGGGAATAAGGAGGAGATGATGGGGTATGAAGGGGAAGGGTGATGTGGGATAAGGGGGGGTGATGTGAGATAAAGGGATGGAGGTAATGGGGACAAAATGGGGGTGATTGGGAATAAAAAGCAGAGGTGATGGAGAATAAAGAGGCGGAAGTGATGGAGCATAAAGGGGAAGGGTGGGCGACATGGAATAAAGGGGAAGGGGACATGGGATAAAGGGGAGGAGGGTGTGGAGTAAAATGGAAGAAAGGGGAAGTGCTCTAGTTGAATAAAGAGAAGAAAGGGTTAAAGTCGGATAAATGGTTGAGAAGGGATGAAAGAGAAACTGGAAAGAATGAAGCTTAAGAGGAGGGCCTCTAAAGGGAAAAGGAGGGGGATAAAGGGAGAGATCACTAGATGTTCTCAACTGAGAAATCCCCTTTGGATTGGTGAAAAATGAAAACCTGAAAACATCTGGAAATACATGATTTTCAGGGCAAGAGAAGAACGTGTTGCTGTTTGATTGACAGGACCTCCAACCTTTCTCGAAAACTTAAGACTTCATGACATGCTTGGAAATTTCCCGTGTCAGGCACAGGGCCCCGGGAGAGTGAAACGTTGTGTATTATTTATTTTTGTACACTTTGCTTTAGGATATTTCCTCACATAGAGTTTTACAGAGAGCAGAAATGTAATAACATTGGGTCCCTCCCATAATAATTATCATAATTATTATAATAATCATTGACATATATTGAGTTATTCCAAAGTGTCTGACACTGGGTTTGAAGCTTTACATGCATCATTTTATTTAATATTCACAACTCTATGAAGTACATGCTACTGTAATCCTCGTTGTTTCCTGGAAAACAGTGAGAAACAGAGAGGTCAAATAATCTCCCCAAATTAAACACCTGGTTAGTGGAAAACAGCCAGTCTCCAAAGCTCGGGTGTTTCACCACTAGATTACCCTGGGCCATCCATTTTAGAATTCTTCCTCTGACAAGAAGATGCTTTGTGATGTCTTGGGGGAGTTATTTGAATGGGATTTGCACTTTTAACAAGCAAGGTTCACCCTCCTTCCTCATAGGTCCTTTCTCTCTAGATAGAACAAGCTACTAGACAACTGTGCTAGCTCATGCGGACCCTAGTGTATGCATCTAGGGCCCATATGTATTAAAGCCAGTGGGAAATGTAAAGCTCATTTATTCCAACTCTGTTCTTATATAAATGGTCACACAAAAGGTTTATATTGGCAAACAGCTGACTTGAGGTTAGAGATCTGGATTAATATTCAGACAAACCTTCTGACTGCCATTCCAGAACTTTACAGGGCTAAAATAGTAAAATGTGTCCCCAGAAGAGTTTGCCTGTACTTTCCCCACTCAGCTTAAAAACCAACCAATAAACCAGATAATAAGCAGGAAAGCTGATTGTTTCAAAACATTCCTTTTACTTCCAGGCCTTCCCTGAAACCAGGTTTTTTCCCTGATCCTATTGTTTCCCTTGCATTCCTCCCCAGTGCTGACTGCTAACCAGAGGGTTTGAACTGAGAGTGACAAATGGATGTGGGCATTATCCCCACTCTTCCCCATACTCTAAGGGAGATCTCAAGAGACTTCCTTGACACTCCAAGTCCTGGTCTCATCCCAGGTGGCCTTGACAATATCCACACAGAAGACCCATCCTGCACAGCCTGGTCTCACCCTCACCACCCCGTCCTTTAACTTCTTAGTGCTTCAACCAATCACTTGGCATCACTGGATATGACTGGATTTCTGAGGGGTCAAGTTCAATATCCCATTGTGTCTTGAATCTCCTAACAGTGGCTGGGTCCCACGCATCTGCTATTTGGCTGCATTGAGGTGCCTAGTGCCTCAAGCCTTTCCTTTCTTCTTTACTTCTTCCCTCATCCAGCCAGATGTCAGGGGATAACGATTTAGAACTGACCACCTCTTCAACCCTTTGCCCTCCAAATACCACACCTGCACTAGTTAGTCTTAGGTTTGAGGTCCTCTGAACATCTGATCTCTCCAGTCTCACAATAACCACTGTGAGAGACAGGAGTGGCACTCCACATATTGGTGCTTCTAAGAGTTAGAACTTCCAGGCTCAGCTGGTCCCTCAGGCCAGTCAGTAATGCTTCACGTGCCCCAGGTTGTCTTCTTCTCTAAATCTCCACTCATTCATATTCCATTTCTACATCATTCCCCTCAAATAGCAGCCCTATTCACTTGAACTCATCTCAAATACATCCTCTCTTCTGCTTTATACTGGTTTACTTTCCTCTTTTCTAGTTTCTTTAGGTAGGAACTTAGATTATTGATTTTCTCTTTTCTGGTGTAAGCTTTCAGTACTTTGCGGTGTACCACAAGTTTGATATGTTGTATTTTCACTCTGTTTAGCATATTTTTTTTATTTTCCCTTGAGACTTTCTCATTGACCCACAGATTATTTAGATGGTTAGTTTCATTTCCAAGTGTTTCGAAAGTTTTCTGTTATCTTTCTGCTATTGATTCATAGTACTGCTTGGCTCACCTGATGTAGGTGGGACTTCCATTTGATCTAGAGGAAGGATGAGCCTTCCTGGCCCACGTTCTATTGCTAAAACGAAGCTGGTGTTCAGGAAATGGCAGGCCGGGGTCACCTTTTTCTGTTGGATGAGAGGTCATAAGATGTCCTCATACTGTGCTGTTTCTCCAGTCCTGGGATCCCAAACCAGTACACCTTCCTCTGTCATCTTTCAGAATTCTCTTTTGGTGTGCTCTGAAGTTATTTCCAGGCTTTATAGTAGGTATTTCCAGGCTTTATAGTAAGTTGTATTTAGTAGGGAGGAGCCTGGGGGAAAAAGGTCCATATGATCTCGTCCTGAGCATTAGTCTACTGGATATATTAAAAAAAAAACTTATTTAGATATAATTTCCATATCATACAACCTATAATTTAAAGTGTATAATTCAATATTTTTAGTATATTCAGAGTTGTGCAACCGTTGCCATAATCTAATTGAATCCTATTTTCACTACTCCAAAAAGTAACCACATACCAATTAACAATCAATCTCTATCTCCCCCTTGCCCAAGCCTAGGCAACCACTAAACTACTTTCTATCTCTGCAGACTTCTCTGTTCTGGGTATTTCATGTAAATGGAATCATACAATATGTGATATGTTGTGATTGGCTTCTTTCATGTAGCATATCATTTTCAAGCTTCATCCATATAAGAGCATGCATCAGTACTTAATTCCTTTTCAATACCAAATAATATTTTATCATATGGATGTACCATATTTACTTTGCACGTACCTACTAAACAATGATGTTGAGCATTTTTCATACACCTCCTCCCCCATCCTTTGGTCACGTATCTGTCCAAATATTCTGCCTACTTTTAACTGATATTTTTGATTGAGAGTTGAAAGTTCTTTATACATTCTGGACTTTTTTTTCCAGTCTGTGATTTGTCTTTCATTCTCTTAACAGAATCTTTTCAAGAGCAGAAGCTTTTGATTTTAAGAAAGTTCAGATTATCATGTTAAAACATTTTAGGATCTTACTTTTGGTGTCATTGGTAAAAATTTTTGCCTATTCCCAAATCACTAAGCATTTCTCACAAAGTCTACACTGCAGCGAGGAGATGAAGAGCCTAGGGTTCAAAATTTAAGGAGGATCTCACTTGCAAAGTTGTGCAAGTCCCCGAGAGTGAGGAGATCCTTCAATTTTGCACACTAGGTCCCCCTCTCACTTCATTTTACTGTTTTCTGTTATGTTTATTCCAAGAAGTTTTATAATCTTATTTATCTAGTCATCAGTTGAAGGTGAAATGGATTGTTTCCCCTTTTTCTTATCATAAATAATGCTGCTATGAAATTTATGTTCAAGTTTTTGTGTGAAGATATGTTTTCATTTCTCTTAGGTATATATCTATGAACGGAATTTTTGGGTCATATGGCAATTCTATTTTTAACATTTTTGAGAAACTGTCAAACATTTCTTTTAAGTGAGTGCACCATTTTACATTCCTACCAGTGATGCGTGAGATTTTCAATTTCTTTATGTCCTTGCCAGCCATTTTTATTATGTCTTTTTGATTACGGCCCTCCTAGTGGTGTGAATTGTTTCTCATTGTGGTTTTGATTTACATTTCTCTGAAGTCTAGTAATGTGAATCAATGTAATACAAATATAAAAATTATATTTTTAGTTTTTCTTTTTCTGCCTACAATTTATTTTGAGTTGATTTTGTATATAGTGTGAGGTATGGATTAAGCTTCAATTTTTTTCTTCCACAATATCCACTTTATTGAAAAGACTATAATTTCTCCATTTAATTGTCTTTACAACTTGGTCAAAAATCGATTGATCATTCATTTTGTGTATATTTCTGCATTTTTCTCTGATGGCTCTATTTGTTTACTTTCATGTCAGTACCTTCTCTTTTGATTGCTGTAGATTTATAATAAATCTTTAAATTTAGGAACGAAGGTGCTAATTTTTCCCCATCTTTATTAAAGATATAATATTATGTAGATTTAAGGTATACAATGTGATAATTTTATATATATATATACATATATATATATATATATATATAGTATGCAAAGTGTTTACTGAAAAAAATTAGTTAACATATACTTTACCTCAAACACCTGGTGGTGGGGGGTGATGAGAACTTTAAAGCACTACTCTCATAGTAGCGTTCAAGTATACAATACAGTATTATAAACTGTAGTCATCATGCTATACATTACATCCCTGGAACTTACTCATTTTATAATTGAGAGTTTGTACCCTTTGACCAATAACTCCTTATTTCCCACCTCTCATCCCTGGCAACCACAGTTCTACTCTTTGTTTCTATGAGTTTGATGTTTTTAGATTCTACATATAAGTGAGATCATACAGTATTTGTCTTTCTCTGTCTGACTTCTGACTTATTTCACATAATGCCCTCAAGTTACATCTGTGTTGTTGTAAATGGCAGAATTTGCTTTTTTAATAGATTTCTATTTCCGTCTTTTATATATAATATAATATGTATTATAGATATTATATATGTACTATATATTATATATGTATTATATATTGTGTATATATTATAGATTATATGCATTTTATATTATATATGTATCATATATATATTTTTAGTTTTCATAGTCTTGTCTTTCTGTCAGACTTATTTGTAAGCATTTCACATTTAGAATATTTACCTCCCCACCGGAAGAAAACTTATACACATTTGCTGTCACTCGCCATCCATCTTTACCCCTCAGTCTTAAGCAATTACTAACCTAAGTTTGGTCTCTATAAATCTACCTGTTGCAAACATTTTCTATAAAGGGAGCTTCACAATATGTGTCCCTTTGTGATTGCATTCTTTTACATCACATAATGTTTTCAAGGTCGACCCATGTTGGATTATACATAAATACTAGATTCATTTTTTATTGACAATAAATATTCTATAGCACGGACATACCACACTTTATTTATCCCTTCATTAGCTTATAGGCATTTGGGTTGTTTCCACTTTTGACTGCTATGAATAATGCTACAATGGACATTTTAGTTCAGATTTTTGTGTGGACATATGTTTTTATTTCTCTAGGGTAGACACATGGGAGAGGAATTTGGGGGTCAAATAGAAACTCTGTGTTTAATATTTGATGAAATATCACACTGGTTTCCAAAGTAGCTGCATCATTTTTTCATACCATCAGTGATGTATAAGGGTTCCAATTTCTTCATGTCTTTGCCAAATGTTATTACTTTTTGTCTTTTTTAATTACAACCACCCAGGAAGGTATGAAATAACATTTCATTGTGCTTTTGACTTACATTTCCTTATAAATCATGATACTGAGCATCTTTTCATATTTTTATTTGCCCTTTATGTATATTCTTTAAAGAAATGGTCTATTTAAAGTCTTCCTGTTTTTTTTTAAGTTTATTTATTTATTTTGAGAGAGAGAGAGAGAGACAGAGAGAGAGAATGCATGAGCTCGGGAGAGGAAGAGAGAGAGGAAGAGAGAGAATCCCAAGCAGGTTCTTTGCTGTCAGCTCAGAGCCTGATGCGGGGCTCAATCTCACAAATCACGAGCTCATGATATCTTTGTTTCAAGTTTTTATTTAAATTCTAGCTAGTCAAATGCAGTGCAATATTAGTTTCAGGAGTAGAATTCAGTGATTCCTCACTTACATACAACACCCAGTGTTCATCGCAAGTGCCATCTCTCATTTAGTCCATCCCCCCCACCTTCCCTCCAGAAACCCTCAGTTTGTTTTCTATAGCTAAGAGCCTATTTTATGATTTGCCTCTCTTTTCTCCTTTCCCTTATGTTCATCTCTTTTGTTTCTTAAATTCCACATATGAATGAAATTATATAGTATTTGTCTTTCTCTGACTTATTTCGCTTAGCACAGTGCACTCTAGCTCCATCCACGTCATTGCAAATGGCAAGATTTCATTCAAATGGTGCTGAGAAAACATGCAGAAGAATGAAACTGGACCACTTGCTTACACCATACACACACAAAAAAGTCAAAACAGATGAAAGACCTAATTGTGAGACAAGAAACCATAAAAATCTTAGAGAACACAAGCAACAACCTCTTTGACTTCAGCCATAGCAACTTCTTGCTAGGCACATCTCCAGAAGCAAGGGAAACAAAAACAAAAATGAGCTATTGGGACTTCCTCAAGACAAAAAGCTGCACAGAGAAGGAAATAATCAACAAAACTAAAAGGTAACCTCCCAAATGGGAAAAGATATTTGCAAATGAGATATCTGATAAAGGGTTAGTATTCAAAATCTATAAAGAACTTATCAAACTCAACACCTCCCAAAAACCATATAATCCAGTTAAGAAATGGGCAGAAGACATGAATAGGCATTTTCCCCAAGAACACATACAGATGGCTAACAGCACATGAGAAGATGCTCAACATCATTGATCATCAGGGAAATACAAATCAAAACTACAATGAGATATCACTTCACACCTGTCAGAATGGCTAAAATGAGCAAATCAGGAGACTATAGATGCTGGAGAGGATGTGGAGAAAGGGGAATCCTCTTGCATTGTTGGTGGGAATGCAAACTGGTGCAGCCACTCTGGAGAACAGTATGAAGGTTTCTCAAAGAGTTAAAGTAGAACTACCTTATGACCCAGCAGTTGCACTGCTTGGTATTTACCCAAAGGATACAAAAGTACTGATTCGAAGGGGCACATGCTCCCTGATGTTTATAGCAGCACTCTCAACAATAGCCAAATTATGGAAAGAGCCCAAATGTCCATCGACTGGTGAATGGATAAAGAAGATGTGGCATAGATACACAATGGAGTATTTTTATATTATTTTATATTTTATTATATTATAATATAATATAATTATATATTATATACATATTATATAATATATAATTATATATTATATATTATATATAATATATTATATTATTTTATTATAATAAAATTATTATATTATATATTATATAACATTTATAATAATATAATATATTATATTATATTTATAATATATTACATTACATTGTATATTATATAATATTTATAATAATTATATATATTATATATTATATATATTATATATATTATATATTATATTATTATATTATTTATTTATATTTATTTATTTTATATTATTTTATTTTATTTATATTTATTTTATTTTTATTATTGAGATATATGTATTCTTTATCAATACTAGATGTAAGTATCTTATCAAAAGTATAATTTTGAAGTGGTTTTTTACAACCTGTGGGTTATTTTTTCACTTCTATGATAATATACTTTATACTACAAAACTTTTTAATTTTGATTAAGTTCATTTTATCTGTTTTATCCTTTGTCACTTGCACTTTATTTTCATATTAAAGAAACTACTACTAGTTAATGTGGAAAAAAGAGCACTGAGTAATATATAGTATTGTTGAATCACTGTATTGTACACCTGCAGCTAATATAATACTGTTTGTTAACTATATTGTAATTGAAATTTAAAAAACTTAATTAAAAAAAGCAGCAGAAAGAAAAGAAACCACCTATTAACACCAAAATCACAAAAATGTACTCCTAAATTTTCTTCTAGTAGTTTCATAGTTTCAACTTATGTTTATGTATGTGATCTATTTGAGTTAATTTGTGTGTGCGGTGTGAGATAGTGGTCTAATTTCATTGTTTTGTCCATAGATATTCAGTTGTTCCAGTAGCATTTGTTGATGATACTATTCTAGGCCCATTACTCTATCTTGGAATCCTCATCATAATCAATTTATTTCTGAACTTCTGATTTCTTCCCATTGATCTATGTCTATCTTTATATAAGAACCGTACTCTTTTGATTAGTGTAAATTTGTAGTATGTTTTGAAAATGGGAATTGTGAGTTGTCCAACTTATACTTTGTCAAAATTGTTTTGGCTGCATTGGATTCTTTGAATATCCATTTAAACTTTATGATGAGATTGCAAAATTCTAAAGAGCAGTCAGTTGAAATTTTGATGGGGATTGTGTTGAATTTGTATACTGATAACTATGTTATATATTCCTATACATTAATGTGGAACATCTTTCCGTTGATTTAGATCTCCTTCAATTTTTTTTCAGCGGTGTTTTCTAGTTTACAATGTGTATGTCTTGCACTTATTTTGTTAAAACTTATTCCTATATCCATCTATCAGTATGGAGGAGGGCACTTGTTGAGATGAGCACTGGGTGTTTTATGGAAACCAATTTCACAATAAATTTCATATTAAAAATAATAAATAAATAAATAAATAAATAAATAAAATTTGTGTCATCATCTTTTTCTTGTGAACTGACTGAACTAATTTATTGGTTTCAATAGTTTTTGGTATATTTTGTAGGACTTTCTATATATGATATTACGTCATCTACAAGTGTAGATAGCTTTACTTCTCACTTTCAATCTGGATGAATTTGATTTCATTTTCTTGTCTAAGTATCCTAGATTGTACCTCAGTACAATGTTGTGTAGATGTGGTAAGAATGGACATCCTGTCTTGCTCCTGATGTTAGGATGAAACTTACAGTCTTTCACCATTAAGTAAGGTATTAGTGGGGATTTTTTATAGAAGCCCTTTATCAGGATGAGGAAGTTCCTTTCTGTCCCTAGTTTTTTGAATGCTGTTACCATGAAGGAGTGTGGGATTTTGTCAAATGCTTTTTGTTTATATATTGAGATGACTGTGTGGTTTTTGTCTTTTATTCTGTAAATATGGTATATTTCATTGATTCTATTTTGGAATCTGAAATAAGCTTGCATTCTTAGGATAAATCCAACTTATATCCAATGTTGCATATTCTTTTTTATATGTTTCTGGGTTCAGTTTGCTAGCATTTTGTTGAGGAATTTTTGCCTACATTCATAAAGGATATTGGTCTGTAGTTTCTTTTCTCATGTTGTGTTTTTATGGTTTTGGCATGAGAGTAATACTGGTCTCAGTATTAGTTGGAAAGAAGTGATTCTCTTCCAGTTTTTGGAAGAGTTTGAAAAGGATTGGTGTTGATTCTTTAAAAAAAGATTTTTTTAACTTTAAAGAAGTTTGATGGCATTCACCAGTGAAACCATTTAGTCTTGGGTTTTTATTTATAAGAAGTTATTTGTAACTAATTCAATCTCTTTACCTATTATTTATATAAACATATTTTCTATTTCTTATTGTTATTTTCAATAGTTTGCTTTTCTAGCTATTTGTCTATTTTATCTTATTTATCTATTTTGTTGGCATACAACTGTTCATAGTATTCTCTTATAATCCCTTTTGTTTATGTAAGGTTGGTAGTAATATCCCCTCATTTGTTCTTTAGTAATTTGAGTCTTCTCCCTTTTTTTCTTGGTCATTCTGGCTAAATGTTTGTCAATTTTGTTGATCTTTACAAAGAATGAAATTTTGGTTTTGTTTTATATTAATAACTAATTTCTGCTCTAATCCTAGTGTCTGAAGGTGGAAGATTAGGTTGTTCATTTGAGATTTTTCTTCTTTTTCATTCTGCATTTTACAATTTCCTTCTAAGAACTACTTTCACTGCATTTTAAATGTTTTTAATTGATAGTCTTTATGTTTTCTTTTTATAATTTGAAGTTTATAAGAAAAATTGAGTGAAAAGTACAGAGATTCCACTTATCCCTCATGCCATTCCCCATTTTCCCCTATAATTAATATCTTGCATTACTGTGGTACATTTGTTACAATTGATGATCCAATACTGATGCATTATTGTTAAATAAAGTCCATAGTTTACATGAAGTTTCACTCTTTGTGTTGTAAATTATATGCATTTTTGCAAATACATAATGACAAATATTCATCATTATAGTACCATGCAGAATAATAGTTTTATTGCCCTAAAAATCCCCTGTTGTAATGCTTCACTTATTCATCCCTTCCTCCCTCCTACAGAACTCCTGTCGACTGCTGATCTTTTTACTGTCTCCATATATTTGCTTTCAGAATGTCACATATTTGGAATCATATGGTATATAGCTTTTTCAGATTAGCTTCATTAAGTTAGTTATGCACATTTAAGTTTCTTCTATGCCTTTTTGTGGCTGGATAGCCCATTTCTTTTTAACACTGTTTAACATTCCATAGTATAGATGTAATACAGTTTGTTTATCTCTTTGCTTCCTGAAGGGCATTTTGGTTGCTTCCACATTTTGACAATTATGAACAAAGCTGTTATAAAAATTTGTGTGCAGGTTTCACCTATACCAGAGCTTAGGATCTGAGCACAGATGGGACTGCAAACATTTTTTTGTGCTCTACAACTTGCTGCCCACTTCAAGACCTACAGAAGATTTGTCTGTTTCAGAACTTGGACAACTCTTTAGTTCTCTGATAAGTTTTCTTAGCTCTCCAGTGCTACCTCTGTTTTTTTGTGCTTCAGGAAATATTACATCACATTGATGCCCTGCCCCCGGTCTTCATATGACAATTTTAGCTGCTATCTTGTAGGAGTTCAAGATTTGGAGTGTTGTGGAGACATATCTTTCAATTATTATTAGCTTTCATCAGCCTCTGACTTGTACTCATAGAAGACCTGCAGTGATTCATTAACAGTTTCTCTCAGCTCTTCTGTACAACACAACTTGGGGTGAGATATCTCTGTCAGCTTCAACCCTGTTACCAGATTTTACTGTATTACCTCCATGCATTTAGGAAGACTCTAGGAAGTAGTTGGTGAGTAGGTACAAATTAACTGATTGAACGAGACTCCTTGGGAATCTAAAATGTCACACTGATCAATATGGGATATTTAACGTTTCTTTAGGAAGTTTAGCAGATTTCTTTTTACCCCTATCCACAACATTTTTCTAGGGATGAAATGGTCATGGGTCTCTCAGGAATGGCTTATCATTTTCTGGAAAATAGTTCATTTTTGTTACTTTGCAGCCTCAACTTTTTGATGGTATTGGAAAAACACCATCCTTTTGTAAGGTTTACAGCTTGGTCTCGTTCATAGGGTAGGAGCAATGGTCTTTTGTGAATTTTTACATTATAATCTAAAGTGTAGTAGCTTTTATGCTGGATTTTGTCAGATGTTTTTCTGCATCAATTGAAATAATGTGTTTTTCTTCCTTTAATCTATTAATGTGGTGTATTACATTGGCTGTTTTTCATGTGTTGAACCACCCTTGCATTACTGATAAATCCCACTTTATCATCGTGTATACTCTTTTTAAAATGTGGCCAATTCATTTTACCTGTATTTTGTTGAGGAGTTTTGCATCTATATTCATCAGGAATGTTGGTATGTAGTTTTATTATCTTGTGATGTCTTTGTCTGGATTAGGAATCAGGCTAATGCTGGTTTTATAAAATAAGTTAGGAAATGTGCTCTACTATTTTATGTTTTGGAATAGTTTGAGAAATAGTGGTATTGATTCTTCTTTATTTTTTTAAATAAATTATTTTTATTGACCTATACTTGATATGCAATGTTATATTAGTTTAAGGTGTGCAACATAGTGATTCGACAATTTTATACATTATGCTATGCTCACCACCATAAGTGTAGTTACCATCTGTCACCATACAACATTATTATGTTATTATTGACCATATTCTCTATGCTGTAGTTTTCATTCCTGTGGCTTATTTATTTTATAACTGGAAGTTTATACCTCTTAATCCTCTTTACTTATTTTGATCATCACCAAGCCCCTTCCCCTCTGGCAGACACCAGTTTGTTGTCTATTTATGATTCTGTCTCAGTTTATTTGTTTGTTCATTTGTTTTGTTTTTTAGATTCCACACGTAAGTGAAATTGTACCGTCTTTGTCTTTGTCTTATTTTTCTTAGAATAATCCCCTCCAGATCCATCTATATTGTTGCAAATGGTAAGATTTCATTTTTTAAATAACTGAGTAATATTCCTTTGTAGGTATATATCACATTTTCTTTACCCATTAATCTATCAGTGGACACTTATGTTGCCTCCATATCTTGGCTATTACAAATAATGCTGCAATACACTTATGGGGTTTGATGTCTTTTTGAATCAGTGTTTTTGTTTCCTTTGGGTAAATGCCCAGTAGTGGAATTAGTGGATCATATGATATTTTTATTTTTATTTTTTGCAGAACCTCCATACTGTTCAAACGTAAAGTCATCTGGTCATGGGTTTTCTTTTTTTAGGGAAACATTTGATTATTGACTCAATCTCTTTACTTGTAGGTCCGTTCAGATTTTCTATTTTTCTTCTTGAGTCAGTTTTGGTAGTTTGTGTGTTTCTAGGAATTTTTCCATTTTATCTAAGTTATTTGATTTGTTATTTTATAGTTGTTAATTTATATTCTTAAAGTCTTTTATTTCTGTAATATGATTAGTGATGTCCACTTTCATTACTGATTATAGTCATTTGTGTCTTCCTTTTTCTCAGGCTAGCTAAAGTTTTGTCAATTTTGTTGATCTTTTCAAAATACCAGCTGTTGGTTTTGTTACCTATTGTTTTTTATATTCTCTAGTTTATCTCTGCTTTAGTATTTATTATTTCCTTCTTCCAACTTTTGTTTAATTTGCACTTATTTTTCTAGTTCCTTAAAGTGAAAAGTTATTTGAATTCCTTCATTTTAAATGTAGGGATTTACAGTTAAACAGTTTCTTCTGAGACTGCTTATCATAAGTTTTGGTATGTTGTGTCTTTATATTCATTTATCTAAAAGTACTTTCTAATTTCTGTTTTGATTTCTTCTTTGACCAATTGGCTAAGAGTGGGTTATTTCATTTCCACACATATTTAAATTTTCTAGTTTTCCTTCTGTTACTGATTTCTAGTTTGATTCCATTGTTTCCAGAGAAGAACCTTTGTAACATTTCAAACTTAAAAAATTTTTGAGCCTAGTTTTATGGCCTAGCATATGTTTTATCATATAAAATGTTCCCTGTCACATTAAAAGGATGTGTATTCTGTTTTTTGATGGCTGCAGTGTTCTATAGATATATAGTTAGTTTATAATGTTGTTTAAATCCTCTATTTCCTCATTGATCTTTCTAGATGTTTATTCATTGTTAGAAGTGGCATATTTAAGACATTTGATTTAAAATGTTTGTCTAGGAAGTTTCATGTCTGTGCTTCCTCAAGGACAGCTTCTCTTAATTTTTTTTGTAAGCCATAATTTCTTGTTTCTTTGTATGCCTTGTAATTTTTTGTTGAAACCTGGAAATTTTAAATAATACAGTTTATAAACTCTTTCAAAAAATAGAATAGAAAGACACTCCCAACTAATTGTTTGAAGCCAGAAGCCAGTATTACCTTGATACCAAAATCAGAGAAAGACAATACAAGAAAATAAAACTATAGACCAATATTCCTTATGAATATAGACCAACAATCCTCAACAAAATACTAGCAAAGTGAATACAGTAATATAAACAGGATTATACATTATTATCAGGTGGAATTTGTTCCAGGAATTCTAGCTTTGTGTAACATACAAAAATCCATCAGTATAATACAGTATATTAATTGAATAAAGGATAAAACCACATAACCATGTCCATAGTTGCTGAAAAAACATTTGACAAAATTCAACACCTATTCATAAGGAAAACACTTGACAAGCAGTGAATAGAAGGAAAGTCTTTAGATCTGATAAAGGGCATCTATTAAAATCCACAGCTAATCTCATGCTATAGGATCTAAAGGGGATTCTTCTTGTATCTTTTCCTGGTTCTCTTTGATAAACTTCTAGTTGGTCCACCTTTTAGCTTGTTGTTGTAAGTATCAGAGCTACCAGTTTTCTCTTAATTGGTCACCAGTAAAATTTGAACTTTTTTCAACAATGCCCTTGTGCTTGAACTTCTCCACACTCTTTAAAATAAAGTCAGTCCCCTTAATATGATCTGTGGCGTTTTTGTTCTTGTGTCTGTCTTTTCCCCTGGAAGAACTTATGTGTCAATGCAAGGATGCAAGGAGTAGGGACAGGTGCATGTTTCTCCTAGAATTTTGCCCCAGCTTGAGGAGCAGAGCTCTGGGCATGAAGCAGAGAGGTTCCTGATCCTCTCTGCTTGACCCTATTAGTGTGTAACCTCTACCCTTCTAGGGAGTTGGGTCAGGTTTGTTCAGGGTCAAATATACTCTTCCTGCCATGCTTGGAATAGAGCTTCCATTCTATGAGTAGAGACTGGTGGAGGGAAGGAAGGCTAATTCACTGTAACTGCCTAGAATAGAATTTCTGAAATATGGAACTTGGGGTGATAAGTGATGCTGTCTGTCAGCCCCTCTCAGGATAGAACTGTGGTCCTATACTGGGAGCTAGGTTGAAAGGGAGCCCATCTTCTTGACTGCAGATGCCTGGAGAAGAGTTTCTATCTCACTGGGCTGGAGGGGATATAAATATGTGAAGGCTCAAATGCCACAAACTTTCATTGTTGTTATTGAGATTTAGATAATTTTCTTTTTTTTTTTTTTTTTTTAAATTGTTTTTTTCAACGTTTTTTTATTTATTTTTGGCACAGAGAGAGACAGAGCATGAACGGGGGAGGGGCAGAGAGAGAGGGAGACACAGAATCGGAAACAGGCTCCAGGCTCTGAGCCATCAGCCCAGAGCCTGACGCGGGGCTCGAACTCACGGACCGCGAGATCGTGACCTGGCTGAAGTCGGACGCTTAGCCGACTGCGCCACCCAGGCGCCCCTAGATAATTTTCTTTTTAAAAAAAATTTTAAATGTGTATTTATTTTGAGAAAGAGAGTGTGCATGAGCAGGGGAGGGGCAGAAAGAGAAAGAGGAGGAGAGAGATTCCCAAGCAGGGTCTACACTATCAGCACAGAGCCCAACGTGGGACTTGATCTCATGAACCATGCTGATAGTGTGGAACCTGCTTGGAATTCTCTACCTCTCCTCCCCTCTCTTTCTCTGCCTCTCTCTTACTTGTGCACACACTCTAAATAAATAAATAAATAAATAAATAAATAAATAAAAATAGACATTTAAAAAATTAATTTCCAGTAATGCTTTGCTGGGGGTAGTGATGGCCTCTGTGCTTCTCAAATTATCATTTTAGAAATCTATCCAAAGTTTTTTTTTTCATTTGGATATTCTCTTGACCTAGAAGTATTTATTAAACATACAATTCTTTCTCCAAAGTACTGCAATGTCTTCTTTTCATAAATCACATAATCATATATGTCTGGGTCTGATTCTGGACTCTAGATTTTGTTGCATTAATTAATTTGCTTATCCTTTTGCCAATATTACACCTTCTTAATTACTATGTCTTTGTATTATTCCCTGGTAGTAAATTTATCTTCTTTTCTCCTCTTCTACAAAATCCCCATTATTCCTGCCCTTTGTTTTTCCTTATGAATTTCAGGATCACCTAGCAAATTTTCTAAAAACATACTGGATTTTCATTAAGATTATGTTGAATCTGTATATTAGTTAGGGAGATTTTACACCCTAACAATATTTAGTCTTCTGATCCACAATGCATTCTATCTCTCCATTTATTTATGTCTTTAGAATTTTTCTCAAAATGTGATTTTAAATTTCAGTATAAAGGTCTTTTGTATCTGGCATCAGATGTATTTCTAGAAATATCTGTATCAGTCAGCATTCCACTAGAGAAATGGAACCACAAGTATATGAATGTGGGGGCTAGGCAGGTCTGTAATCTATACAGCAGACTGACAGGAAGACTGTAACCTTTCAGTACCAGCTGAAGTTTCAGACTAGAGACAGAATATCTTCTTCAGAGAAATCTCAGTTCTGCTCTTATGGCCTTTCAGTGGAATCAGTCATGCCTACTCATATTTAGGATACTCTTCTTTACTTTAAGTCAACTGATTATACATTATCATATCTACAAAGTACATTCACAGCAACATCTAGATTAGTGTTTGAATGATTGGAGACTATAGTTTAGCTAAGTGGACACAGAACTGTATCACAATGTTACTAAGTTTTCTTTTCAATTTAAATGTTTGTTGCTAAAATAAGTAAAATTGTACCATTAAGTTTGTGTAGAAAAAACTTAGAGTATTATCTTTAGACTCTATTCTTAGTGTCTATTGCACATATAGAAAGTCAATAGCTTTTTTGACTCTACCTTTTTGACATGTCTTTGATGTATCTTCTCTTCATCCCCATGGATACTGCTGCATTATCTTCTGTTTGAACTCTTCCAGAATATTTTAATTGGCTTTCTTGCCCTCAGGAAGAGTCTTGCTCTCTCTAATTTGCCCTCCATGTAACTGCCAGGGTTATCCTTATAAATCATAAATGTGACATTACTTCTCTGCATAAAACCCTTAAATTGATTTTTATTACCTGCAAGATACATTTGAAATTTCCAAGTCTTTGTAGTAATATTTTTTCCTGAAATGTCATATTTGTATTCTATTTCACCCTTTTGTCCACTTGGAAAATATCTTTTCCATTTTGCAAGAATGAGTTCGAGTGTCAAGTGTTTGCCCACCCTCCACTAGTATGGAATACTTCCACCATTATTTTCTTACTAAGTTCGATATGGCCTTCTATCACAAAACTTCTAAAACTTCATTACACTTAATTTTACATTTTTATGACACACACGTACCCCAAGACCAAACAATTTAATATAAAGAGCTTTGACTGGTTCATCTTTGTATAATTCACTATTGAAATTGCCAATTACTAGACACACCAATAAATATTGATTGAGTAGATGGAAAAAATTAAAATTATATATAATTTGCTATATTTTCACCCCTTTAGTGTCAAAATATTATAAATTTTAATAATCTTAATCTATTAATCTGGTTATCTCCTGTATTTGATTCTGTGAAATAGCTCTGTTCTGTCTGTGAAATCTCAACTGCTGTAGGCTATGTCTGGTATTTCAGTTAATCAATTAAGCTACCATAGGAATAAGTGAGAGGATAAATGATTTAGACAGACTCTTTAGCGTGACATCTCTCATGAGAACTGGTTCTTCACTTTACCATGTAGCAGAGTGGAGAGAGTAATAACAGTCATGTAAGGTGATCCTGAGAATAACTGTCTTTAGGAAATCCCACAGGTTAAACTCATCTTCCCACAACCCACTCCTTTTTTTGCATTCTATGTCACAGTTAGTGGCATCACCATCCACGTACATGTAAAATCAAACACCTTGGGGTCATTTTTTAACTTTCTCCTTTCCTTCACCCTACATCCTCCAATCCATTACGGGTACTATTGATCTTGGCTTTAAACTATATCCCAAATTTCTTTTCATTTTCACTGCTGCCCTCACATCCAAAAACAACACACCATCTTATAACATATGTAATTTCTTAATATAATATTTATTGTATATTTTATTATTTCTTGTGTCTCATCTGTAGACTGTGAACTCTCTGAGAGCAATGTGCATTTCTGATACTTTATCGCTCCAGGGACATGTTGCTATCAAATATAAAAGTGGGTGCTAATAGTACATTATTTTCCCCAAGTATTCTATTTGCCTTTTAACAATGGACTTTCAGAAATATGCTTTAGAACTATGTATTCCAAATGGTGGTCTGTGAAACACTAGTCAGGTGTTCCAGGTTAAATACCCGGGAACACTGCAAACTTTATCTCATCTTGGGTAATTATAGTACCCATTTACTATAGTAAAGGGTTCAAAACATATTACAATAAAGCATACAGTTTCACTGTACGTAGCCCAGCATTTTCCACACTCATTTGACCAGAGAACCTATTTTTCATGGCACATCTATTAACATCCTGCTGGAGGATGTATTTTGGACAGTCTATAAAATGACTTACAACCAACTTCAGACACCAACTTTCCAGTGTAGGACAGTTATAAAGGACGGGAAAGATTTGGGTTAGCCCTGACATTAACTTGAAAGACAGAGGATGGCTCCCAAATGACCCCAACAACCTCTTAATAGCTTGATATGACTATGTCCAAGGACCAACTCCTCAGCCTAACTTTTGGTCTGGCCAGTATTGTTTCATCCCAGAGTATCTGAGTACTCTTGAGGATACAACAATATATCCTTTGGGAGTACCAGGTGATTCATCATGTTTCTTTTTCCCATAAAAATGAAGTTATTTTAAAATTGTTAGTCCTACTGTAGCTCATTAGTTCTGTTTGATTATTTTCCCTGGATAGAATAAGTAACTTTTTGAGTTGCACTATTCAATCGCCTTTATTCAAACTTGGCATTAATAATCCTCAGGAAAATGTGTTCTTTACCATTATAAGAAGACTCTGGTTCCCGTGTGTGTGTGTGTGTGTGTGTGCGTGCGCGTGCATGTGCGTGCACACACACATGTGTATGGGGGGTGATATTGGAGATTTATAGGTATAGCTGCTTTAACTTCTGTGAAAATTACAACAGTTCAACAGGTTGGAAGCTTTCCTGACCCATGAGAAACACAGGCCATGTCTGTCTTTCTGTGGTCATTACTTATAAGTCACCCTACTGCTGTCTAAAGGCCATGGATATTTTGCCTCACTGTCTTGCAATCTTCAATTTTATCACTGTCCTCTATGTCCCCTAAGGGTACTACAGGCATCACATCAGTCTTCAAAGTGGAACTTTATTGGAAGAAGAGTTATCACTTTTCTGTTAGCTTCTCCTTCCAAGAAAAAGGTGCCCTTCTCTTTTAGAAGACAAATTCCTACCCTAAAATCTCTTCTCTTCCAGGTCCTGAAAGACGCTGTTTCTATATTTTCCACTTACTCATCTATCCATTTACAAATAGTTATTAAACAATTCCTACCTTCCATGCACTGTCCAAGGTACTGGGATTTACAACTGAGAATGAAACAGTAACTGTTCTTGTCCTCATGGAGCTCACCCAGTTCAGTTCTTGGATGTTTTCCTCTCCACTATCTTCTTCCCCTCACCCCTCAAAAATAGACACAAATGTTCCATATAAGAAAACCAGTCGTCCTCTTAATGGCCACCTGGTCTCCTGTTTTGCACTGGACCCACTCGTTTTGTCCACAGTTTGTAAAGTGACCTTTCTAAAGCAGATATGACCAGTTTTCACTCTAAAATCCTCCTGATTCCCCACCACTTGCAAGCTCAAGCCTCAACTTCTTATTAATGCATGCAAGACCCTATACAATATGGCCCAGTCTGGTCTCTTGAATAATTTCTCCCAACTCCGCATTGCAAACTTTGTGTTCAAAGGTTCATAGGGTGAGTGATGTACCTAGGGCATAAATCTAAGAGCGAATGTCTCCTTAAATTTTTGTGCTTTGGGTGTTTCACTCAGCATACTTTAGTCCCAACCCTGCTTATATTGGAACCATTTATGATAGGTTCTGTGTCCCCAAAACATGAAGTGCCTTTACATATCTGTGCCTTTGCAATGTTTCCTTTGTTTTTGCCCTCCCTCCTTTTTCATAACTAAAGACAGTGTTTAATTTTTTGCTTACGTTTATTTGAGTTACTCCCAACTATAGTATAAGCGTCAAGAAAGCAGGATCATGTCTGTGCTGTTCACTGTTATATCTCCAGCAATTAGGAAAAGAATGAATGAAATGAATCCAGCTGAAGAGCCACTTCTATTGAACTCTCCCTGACTCTTCTGTTCCTCTGAAAACTCAATTACTATTACTTTTGTGCTCCAAGGATATATAACTCAGTTATAGTTTTATCACATTATAAGATATTTACACTAAATATCTCCCTTTGACTATATATATAATTTGTTTTGAATAAACTTTTTTTGTTAGAACAGTTTTAGATTTACAGAATTATTGCAAAGATAGTACAAAGACTTCTCATTTACTGCACACCCAGTTTCCCCTATTATTAGCATCTTAAATTAGCATGGTACATTTTGCACAGTTAATGAACCAATATTGATACATTATTGAAGTCCCTACTTTGTTCAATTTTTCTCAGTTTTTCCCTCATGTCTCGTTTCTTTTTTTAAAAAAAATTTATTTATTTTTGAAACAGAAAGAGAGAGAGAGAAAGAAAGAGGCAGAGACAGAGGGAGAGAGAGAATCCAAACAGGTTCTGCATTGTCAGCCCAGAGCCTGATGTGGGGTTCAAACTTATGAGTTGTGAGATCATGACCTGAGCCTAAACCAAGAGTCAGACGCTTAACCGACTGAGCCACCCTCCTGTCTCTTTTCCGTTCCATGGTATTCCATCCAGGATACGACATTACACTCAAATACCATATCTCTTTAGGCTCTTCTGAGTTGTGACAGTTTTTCAGACTTCCCTAGTTTTTGATGACCTTGACAGTTTTAAGGATTACTGGTCAGGTATTCAGTACAATGTATTTCCTTTTTTTTTTCTGATTTTTTTCCTCATAATTAGATTGGAGTAATGTATTTTGGGGAGGAAGACCTCAAAGGTAAAGTGCCGTTCTCATCATATCAAAAGTATACTATCAATATATGTTGACCTAGATCACTAGGCTTGAAGTAATGTTTGTCAGGTTCTCTACTGTAAAGTTACTATTTTTTCTCTCTTTTCACTCTGTACTCTTTGGAAGAAAGTCACTATGTGCAGCCCATACTTAAGGAATGGGAGTCATGCTTTACCTCCTTAAGGGTGCAGAATCTATATAAGTTATTTGGAATTCTGCACTGAGATTTGCCTCTTCTTATTTATTTATTTTTTCAGTAATTTATTTATATCAGGAAGGACTCATGCTTTTGAGTTACAAGCTTACACTATTTTATTTGTTTTGTTGCTCGAATTGTTCTAGCTTTGATCAGTAAGAGCCATTTCAGTTGACTCTTGAATTCCTATCACATAGACCCAATTTATATGCACCAGCACATTTTTTATTTCTGGGATTAGAAGATACGCCAAAGTAGTCATGTACAATTCCTGTTCCATTGCTAAAATCAGCCATTTCTTCAAGGAGCCCTAGTTTCTTTTATTGGAGAATGGTGTGAGAAACCAGATCTGGGTGCTAGCTGTGTTTTTTGATTGTTACATTACGTCTAGGGTTTCTCATCTCACTGAGCAGGAAGATAGAAGTGTGTAAATTTAACCATTGTGTATACATTTATCTATAAATATGTCACTTTATTGAGATATAATTGATGTATAACATTGTGGACGTTTCAGATATACAGTATGTTGATTTGGTACACTTATATATTGCAATATGATTACCACTATAGCATTAGCTAACACATCCAGCTGGTCACATAATTATTTCTTTTTTGCTGTGAGAACATTTAAGATCTAGTCTCTTAGCAACTTTCAAGTACATAATACAGTATTGTTGATTATAACCATCATGCTGTGCATTGGATCCCCAGAACTTATTCATCTTCTAAATGCAAGCTCATAGTCTTTGACCAACATCTCAATTACCCCTTCCCCTGGCCCATGGTAACTACCATCCTACCCTCTTTTTTCACAAGTTCAACTTTTTAAGATTCCACATACAAGTGATATCACACAGTATTTGTCTTTCTCTGTCTGACTTATCTTTTTGAGTATTTTCATTTTCTTGAGATAAATACCCAACAGTGGAATTGCTGGATTATTGGAAGCTCTATTTATTATTTATTATTATATATTATATATTATTGAAGCATAGTTGACACATAATGTTACATCAGCCTCAGGTGTGCAACATAGTGATTCAACAAGTCTATATGTTACAATATGCTCACATAAGTGTAGCTACCATCTGTCACCATACAATGCCATCACAATACCACTGATTATATTTCCTATGCTGTACCTTTTATCGCCATAAATTCTTTATTCCATAATGGGAAGTCTGTATCTTCCACTTCCCTTTACCCCTTTTGCCCATCCTCCCACACCCCTCCCCTCTGGCAACCATCCGTTTGTTCTCTGTATTTATGGGTCCATTTTTGCTTCTTGTTTATTTGCTTGTTTTTTTAAAATATATTTTATTTTATTTTATGTATTTATTTTGTTTCAAGTTTTTATTTAAATTTTAGTTAATTAACATATAGTGTAATACTGGTTTCAGGAATAGAATTTAGTGATTTATCACATACATACAACCCCCAGTGCTCATCCCAACAAGTGCCCCCCTTAATGTCCATCATCCATTTACCCATCCCCCCACCCATCTCCCCACCAACAACCCTCAATTTGTTCTCTATAGTTAAGAGTCTCTCTCAAAAATAAAAAAGAATCTCTTATGGTTTGCCTCCCTCTCTTTTTCCCCCTTCCCCTTCCCCAAATGTTCATTTGTTTTGTTTCTTAAATTCTACATATGAATGAAATCATATGTTATGTGTCTTTCTCTGACTTATTTCATTTATCATAATACCCTCTAGGCCCATTCATGTTGTCAAAAATGGCAAGATATCATCCATTGTTGTGGCTAATATTCCATTATATATACTACATAATATACTATTCCATTATATATGCTATATACTATATAATTCCAATATATACTCTCTCTCTCTCTCTTTCTCTCTCTCTCTCTCTCTATATATATATATATAATATATATAATATACCACATCTCCTTTATCCAACCAACTGTTGACGGACATTTGGGCTCCATTTATATTCCACTACTGGGTATTTACCCAAAGGAAAACAAAAGCACTAATTTGAAAAGATATATGCACCTCTATGTCTAGTTTTTATTTTTTGAGGAAACTCCATACTGGTTTTTTTTTGTAAACATTTAAAAAAATTTTTTTAAATGTTTATTTTTGAAGGAGAGAGAGAGACAGAGTGTGAGTGGGGGAGGGGCAGATAGAAAGAGGGAGACACAGAATCCGAGGCAGGCCCCAGGCTCTGAGCTGTCAGCACAGAGCCCGATGCGGGGCTCGAACTCACAAACCACGGAGATCACGACCTGAGCCGAAGTCGGACGCTCAACTGACTGAGCCACCGAGGTGCCCCCATACTGTTTTTGATAGTGGCTGGACCAATCTACATTCCCAGCAATAGTGCGAAAGGTTTTTTTCCCCACATCCTTGCCCAAGTATGTTATTTCTTGTATTTTGGTAATGGTCATTTTAACAGATTTGAGGTGATATCCCATTGTGCTTTCAATTTTCACTTTTCTGATAATGTTGAACACCTTTTCGTGTACCTATTGTCTATTTACATGTCTTTTTCAGAAAAGTGTCTATTCGGTCCCTCTGCCCATTTTTAAATATATTTTTCCAGTTTTATAGAAAAAGAGTTTTATTCTACAAATTCTTATCATATGACCCAGTCCCTCTTTTTCCTCTGTCTGAGAGCGTCATCTCAGAGTACTATGAGGAATGATCCTCTAAGATATTCTCAGGGCCATATCAGATGCCAGTTGAAGTCTTTTTCTGTGAATTCTAGCCAAGACCTAGGGTTTATGCCTCCCCCCCGATTTTTTAAGAAACCCTGAGCTATTCAGGGGAAGGACAAACTGGAGGAGATGTTCTCTTTAGGAGGCCCCTTTAGATTTGGAGAACAGGGTGCCCCAAAACTGCAGAGTCACTCAAGGGAGTCAAGGAAGGGGTAGGGAGAGAGGCAGTCAGTAGCTAATAAGAAATAATGCCACCATGGTCCATATATGTATTTTATACCCTCATTTAGATTCAACCACCCCCCCACACACACACGCACGCACATCTTTTCAAGGGAAAAAAAGGAAAAGGAGGCAAAAGTAGAAGCTGATGACCTATCTCTCAATATCTACAGCTGTCAGCCACAAAATAAGCTCCAATGAAAATGTAAAGCTTCTTTCCTGCTTTCCCACACCAACCTTACCACTTGCCTTAGACTGTTAACCAGGTTTCCTTGCAGTATTGGGGTTGCTGGCCTCCAGGCTGTCATGCCCACTGCCCCCCTCTGCCCCAGAGATTATGACTTATTATTGGTCTTACATCATAAGTGCCCTCAACTTGGAGGCAAGGTGACTTTCTGCCTTCTTACTCTTTTTTTTTATAAAGTCCACAATATTCCATATCTCAACTTCTATGACCTTGATCATTTCACTTATCAACATGAAGTCTATTTCTTCATTTTTAAAAAACTAATGATGTAATACTAATATCTATTTCAGAGGGTTGTTTGTAAGAATTAAATGATATTTTAAAAATTGTTTACTTATTTGAGAGAGAAAGAGAGCAAGCACCAATGAGGTAGGGGCAGAGAGAGAGGGGGAGAGAGAATCCCCATCAGGCTCCATGCTGTCAGTGTGAAGCCCAGCGTGGGGCTTGATCCCACAAACCGTGAGATCATGACCTAAGCTGAAATCAAGAGTCAGAATATTAACTGAATGAGCCACCCCAGCACCCCTAAATGGGATTTTTCTAGGTAAAACACCCAGCACAGTGCCTGACACATAGTACACACGCACTAAATGTTATTGGTTAGAATCTATTTCACACAGATACATTTTGGTCATACAGTTAATAAGAGACTGAGTAGGGACTTGAACCAATGTTTTATGACTTGATCCAATTTATTGGCTCATGGTTCTTTCCACTTATCCTAGAAGGGAACTTTGCCTTCATTTTCAACCTAGATTCTGTGTTTGCTATGTGTAAGGCACTGGGGCTTAGCACTGGATATATCAGGATGAATAAGACATTACTTTTGCCATTGAGTTCATTGTCTCATGGAGGAGAATGGTGGCTAACTAGACAATTACAGTACAAGGCTATAATGTTGTTATAGGTGGAAGCAAAATTTCATGGAAGCATAAATGAGAGGCAATTTGTTCCAAATGGGGATAAAGAGGAGAATTCCTGCATGAGACATCACTTGAGGTGAGTCTTGTCAGATGAGTGAGAGTGGTCTTTTGAAGGGGAAAGATCTGAATGTATAGGGGATTGTAGACAGGGTCCACATCTAAGCTAAGGTTCTGGAGTAAGTAATATCCCAATGTGGAGAGTTCATAAGGACTGAAACATGAGGAATGAAGCAGGAGATGAAGTTAGAGAGGTAGGCAGGTGCCAGGTTATAAAAGTTTTAGACACCGCATTACAGAACTTTTTCCTCAGAGTAATGAGGGGAGTCTACTGGTTTTAAATAGGAGAATAACATAGATGAATGAAATCTTGCCATTTTCAGCAACATAAATGGAACTAGAGAGTATTAGGCTAAGTGAAATAAGTCAGAGAAAGACAAATACCATGTGATTTCATTCATATGTGGAATTTAAGAAAGAAAACAAATGGGCAAAGGAGAGAGAGAGAGAGAGAAGCCAAGAAACAGACTCTTAGCTATAGAGAACAAACTGATAGGTACCAGAGGGGAGGTGGGTTGGGGAATAGGTGAAATAGATGAAGGGGGTTAAGGAGTGCACTTGTAGTGATGAGTAACAGGTGTTGTATGGAAGTGTTGAATCACTATACTGTACACCTGAAACTAAGATTACACTGTATGTTAACTAATTGGAATTTAGATAAAAACGTAAAAAAAAATAGGTAGGCTGTTTATAAAGATGCAAGTGGGTACACCAGGTAAGAAATTATTGCAATAGTTCAGATTAGAGATGATGTTGGCTTACACCAGTGTAGTATCAGTGGAAAAGGAGAGTATATATCTGATAGAAGATATATTTAGGAGATAGAATGGATAGGACCAGACAGGATAGAGCTTGTTGATAGATTGGATATAAAGGGGGAGGAAGAGAGAAATTCCAGGATTACAATAAGAATTTTGGCCTAAGCAATTTGGTAAATGATGGTGGCATTCAGTAAGATTGGGAACATAGAATAAGTTTTTTCCCTTTCTCTAATTCTGCACATGAGAAAATGGAGTCCTTGAAAGGGGAAGTGGTGTGGCCAAGGTTGCACAAAAAAATTAAGGACAAATGGGGGACCAGGACTCATTTTTTATTTAGTTTTTATTTAATACACTTTCTATGGCACAAAAAAGTTCCTCTGCTCAGCAGTCTTTGTACACTGTTAAGAGATAAATGAATCAAATTAACATCAAAAGCCAAATATCAAAGTAGGGAGGGTAGATGGTTGGGTCATAAATCTGCAGTTTTGTTAACATGACTCACATTAAAGAGAATTTATTCACTAGGCATTGATTTTTTTCTTTTAACATTGGACTTGCAATGAATGATTTCATATAAAGCAAAACACACTACCCTTGGTATTTAATGAGAGAAGAATCGCAGTTGGGAGGAGTTGTGGTTCCTGACCATGAAGAAAAGACTGGCTGATGAGAGATAGGCAGTTTCATTTCTCTAGGGACTGCCAGTCTTCAGGAACCTTCAGTCTGATGAAGGTGATATTCATTCATCCAACATATATCTATTGGGAACCTACTGTGTTCCAGGCATGGTTCAAGGCATTGGGGACATTTTGGTAGGAAAATAGATGTTACTGGTTCAATTGAGCTTAATTTTGAGTGGGGAAGAAAGACAATAAACAATAAATTTAATATGTAAGTAAAATATACAGTATGTCTGACAGATATAAATGCTAAGGAAAATATAAAGCAGGTGTTATGAACAGAATTTTGTCCCCTCATTCATATGTTGAAATCCCAATGCTCAGTGCCTCAAAAGATGACTGTATTTGGAGACAGGGGCTTCAAAGAGGTAATTAAACTGGGGTCATCAGGGTAGGCCCTAATCCAATATGGTAGGTGTCCATATGGGAACAAATTTGGACACAGACATGTAGAAAGGGAAGATAATGAGAAAACACAGGAGGAAGATGGCCATCTACAAGCCAAGGAGACAGGCTCCAAAAGAAATAAATCCTGTGCGATCTCAGACTTCTAGCTTCCGGAAGTGTGAGAAAATAAATTTCTGTTGTTTAATCCACTCAGTCTGTGGTACTTTGTTATGGTGGCCCTAGCTGACTTCAGGGTTACATGCAGCAGGAAAGGGGAATAGGGAGTGCTGGAGTGGGAGTAGGGTTACAATTTTACTTAGAGAAGTAGGATGATACTTGAGAAAAAAACCTAGAAGAAGTGAGGGAGCATCACACAGAGATATCTGGGCAAGAGTGTTCTAGGCAGAGGAGATATCAAGTGCAAAAACCCTGAGATGGGTGTGTCCCTGGTGAGTCTGAGGGACAGCAAAGGAAGTCAAGATGGCTAAAGCAGAATGAGTAAGATCAGAGAGTTAATACATGGTGGAGCGGATCATGTAGGGCCTTTTATGTTTTTGTATAGAATTTTTCTCTGAGTGGAATTTAGATCCAGCCATTGTGGAAAAAGAGTTTGTCAGTTCCTTGACAAATTAAAGATAGAATTACCATATGACCCAGCAAATCTACTCCTAGGTATAGGCTCCAAATAATTGAAAACAGAGACTCAAACAGTTGTTTATATAAGTTGTTTATATATGAGTATTCATGGAAGCATTATTTAAAATAGCCAAAAAGTGGAAACAACTCAAACAGATGACTGGATAAACAAAATACAGTATATCTAGTCAATGGAATATTATTCAGACATAAGGAGGAATGAAGTGCTGATATGTATTGCAATGTGAGTGAATCTTGAAAGCATGCTAAGTGAAAGAAGCCAGACACAAAAGGCCACATATTGTATGGTTCTGTTTATATGAAATATTTAGAATAGGAAAATCTATACACACAGAAAGCAGATTAGTGGTTGCCAAGGGCTGGTTAGAGCATGGAACAGGAAATGAATGTTTAACGGGTAGGGGTTTTTCCTTCGGGGTGATAAAAATGTTCTGGAACTACATAGTGGTAATGATTACACAGCACTGTGAATGCACTAAATATACCTAATGGTAAATTTTATGTCATATGTATTTTACCACAATACAAAAATATTTGGATTCAAAGAAGTGTTTTGAACAAAAGAATGTCATGTTCTGACTTACATTTTTAAAAGATCATTGGGTCTGCTTTGTTGAGAAGGGACAGTTAGGTGGGTGGCAAAAATAGAAGCAGGGAGATCAATTAGAGGCTTTTTAAATAATCCAACAGAGAGATTAGATGGGTGGGTATAAGAGTCTAGAGCTCAGAAAAGAGGTCTTGGAAAGGAGATACTAATTGGAAGATTTCAGCCTATAGATAATATTTAGATCCATGAGACTGATATTTAAATCCACAAAACTGGTTGAGATCACCAAGATATGGTTCTCCCCATCTAGACTATATAGTCCTTCGCATGATGGAGTAGTTTCAATTTTGATAGAAGAGACTAAGTTGCTTTACTCTAAGAAGGCTTCAACTTTTAAGAGATGTTCTTCACTCTGGGGAGGCACATCCATCGGGAGAAACTTGTTACCCTGACGTATTCTCAGCGTTATGGAGAAGCAATGGTCTGCTTACTCTAGTGATCTCCCAATCTGACTATGGAAACATTATTCATCCATTCTAAGTAGCCCCCAGCTGAAGAGGAAGCCATTGTTCTGCACCAGGGAGTCACCCCCAGTATAATGGGAAAGACATTCTCCCCCCACCCTCCACCCCCGCCACGGGCTCCCTACTGTTTATGCCTGTAGCCCTGAGGAGGGAGCATAGAAAGCACTAGCATTGCCTAGGCAGCAGCATCAACTCCCAGACCTAAAGATAACAATGAAGAGATCCATACATGTTGCAGCCCAAAGCTGAATACCGCTTAATGTCCATGTCTGGGAAGAGCAATTACAGTTCATTAACTGAGTTGCTGGTAACACTGCTATTATCAAGGCTAATTATCCTTAATTGGAGTTGTCTATTCAGATAATAAGCATTTAGTTCCGTTACATTCAATTTAACAATATTCCAGGCACTATCCTAGACACTTCAGGGAATACCATACTTTAAGGAGCTCAATGTTTTGTCATGAGATCAGCCTTTTACATAGGATAACTCTAACTTAAAAGGCAGAAAGTGATGAGTGCTATAGAAAGTTATATGCCAGGATTAAAGCAGTATATGACCACTTAAGCGGAAGATTAATTCTGCCTGGTGAGGAGGGGAGTTGGATGGAGCTTTACAGAAAAAGCAACAATTGATCTGGAACTTAGGAGAATGAGTAAGATTTCCATGGGCATTTCAGGTAGATGGAACAGCATAAGTAAGTGATCAGAAGCCAAAAAAATGCAGAGTATATATAGTCATTAATATAACCATTAATTTGTTTATTTCTCTCACTTATCAGTTTAGCAAATTTTCATTGAATACCTGTTATGTTCCAGACACCCTCCCAAGTGCTTTGGATACAGCAGCGAACAAAACAAATTCCCTGACCTGTGCAGCTTGCATTCTAAAGGGCAGGGATATATTATAAATGGAAAAAGCAAATAAATATGTTATTTGTTAAACAGTATTAAATGTGTTGAAGAGAAAAGCAGAATAAGGGGTAAAGAGTGATGAGGAAGATGTCCTGCTATCTTACATAGGGTGGTAAGGGAAGCCCTCACTAGTAAGATATCATTCTAGTAAAGGCCTAGATGAAATGAGGGAGTGTGTCAAATATATATTCAGTGGAAAAACGTTTAAGATGGAGAAAATAGCAAGACCCTGTGATGAGAGTATGTTTGCTATGTCCTAGGACCAGCAAGGCCTAAGCCACAGGAAGAATGGAGTCACCATGTACCAAAATGAGGAAGCCTAAGATAGGAATAGGCTTAGGATTTATTGAAGATCTGGAGTTTGGTTTAGGGCGTGCTAAGTTTAAGGTGTTTGTTTATTAGCCATTCAAGTTTCCAATGGGCAGTTGGATATGTGGATCTGTAGTTTAGAGGAGACATCCATTCTGGTGCTAATAATTAAGGAGTTGATGGCACATAGAGGATATTTAACATGATGAGACCTGATGAGATCACAAGGGAGCAACTGTAGATAGAGACATGGTCTATGGACTGAGCTCTGGGGTGCTCCAATATTAAGCATTTGCTGAGGAAGAACCTACAAAAAAGACTTAAAAAAAATGAAGAGTGGGTGGTTTTTGCAAAAGTGAAGGCAAAAAGTAATGAGGGTTTGAATTACAGTCCTGGCAGTAGGCAAATGAAAATAGGGTCAGCGTTTAGCAAGGCATTATGGAAGTAAAATCATCAGGATTGGGCATGGGGGTAAAATCAAGGTGAACAGGGAAAGAGAAGGGCACAGGTGACCTCCTTGGTATGATTCTGGCTCAGACAAGTTAGTAGATGGTGGTGGCATTAGCTAATAGCAGGGGAGGGGCGAACTGGTTTGGGCAGAGGGAAGTAGAAGGAGAAGTCAGGATGTTGAGTTAAGTTTGAGACATATGAGTTTGAGATTCTTGTGAGACACTCAATAGATGTCAGACTGGTAGTTGTAAATGGAAAGACCTAGAACTATATAAAAGCTGACATTATTTCTTCTTCAGTGACTAATCACTGAGTGTCTATCACTAGGTCTCACAATATACTGTCCACTAATGGGCGGGGTTGGAGGGAAGAGATCATTGGTAAGGAGGAGATTCACATTTCTGTATCTGCTCTGCCACTTATTAATTGTTGGATCTTAGGCTAGTTATGCCA
This sequence comes from Panthera tigris, assembly GCF_018350195.1. NCBI lineage: Eukaryota > Metazoa > Chordata > Mammalia > Carnivora > Felidae > Panthera > Panthera tigris. The sequence goes on from NC_056677.1 coordinate 107,793,076, forward strand.
TCTCTCTGAGCCTAGGTGTCCTCATTGGTAAATGGGGACAATATAAATATCTCTTGGGGTTGTTTTAAGGATTAAAGGAGTTATTGCATGGAAAAGGAAAAAACCTTGAGAGAAGTAAGTGCTTACAGAATTTAAGCTGTGTATGAATTAATTTGAGTACCTCCCAGGAGCATCAGGGAACACCAGATAGGGAGCTACAAGCCAAGTAGGACACGTCTGGGTCATGAGTGAAGAGTGAGAGTAGAAAGAAACTTTCTGGAACTTTCTCACAATTCCTTAGAGATCCCAGAATTTTAAATGGTGACCTTCGGGAAGGGCTTCAGGGAGGTCCCATCTCACTCACATGCCTAGTCTGGCTTGCACATACAGAGCATGAAAACATTGGTGGCACAGGGAATAACTCTCATTGGGAAGACCTGATGCTGGGATGTCTGTGCCAATTTTCCCAGGAACGGAGCTGTCTCTGGGGACTAGGAGGGTCTCAGAGAGGGAATAAGGGGCCAGGAACTCAGAGTGTGGGGTCAGGGCAGCACTGAAGTGGGTTAGTCAGTTATTGGCCTGGGGCAAAGGGAGATAGAGAAACAGGGAGAAGACAAAAGGGGATATAAAATCAGAGCAATAATATAAAAAATCAAGAGAACAAGAGAGAAAGGAAGACAGACAGAATGAGACTGGAAACAGGATGAGAAGGTAATTTCCACTACAGCAGTGTTTATCAAAACCTAGCAGAGGGCCTGACACTCAGTGGATACATAGCGAGTGTTTATTGAATGACTAAATATATGAATGGGGCAGGGGGCAGGCTGAAAGGAGACAGAGACAGAGACAGAGAATGTTATGAGTGGTGGAAGAGTGGATCTGTAACTGAAATCAATTTGGCAAACATTTATTGATCCACTATTGCCTGCCAAGTACTGAGAAAATTAAGAGTCTGGAGGCATAGCAGACATTGCACTGAGTCACAAATAACTCCGAACTCTAGCATGCTGGCAGCTGTTAGAGAGCATCATTGGAAAGTGGTCCTGTTATCAGTTGTCAATGGTGTGTGCATATCTCCCAGAATGTCCTTACTCTGCCTATTTCTGGTGTGCTTATTGTCCCTGTCCCTCCTATAGGTCAAACTTCAGGAAAACCAACAGGTATATTTTAATATTAGTTAGTACTATGTAAAACTAGAAAGAAACATCAGTTGGAATGCCAGACACTTTCACCTAATTTATCTGTTTTGATTCTTACTAGAACCCTGAAATACAGGTATCATCATCCCATTTTAAATATGAAAAAGAAATGAGGCTCATAAGTTGAATGGCTTGCTCAGATCACATGGTATCAAGCCAGGGTTCAAACGTAGTTCTCCTATTTGCTGGTCAGGGTTCTGTCCTCTGGCTGCCGTCATAAGTTTTGTACATACTTAGCCCTCATACCACCTTCCAAAGACTGGACAAATGAAAATGCAGATATCTAAAGGCAGCATATGATGACATATAGGTATCTATACGTATGTGCTGCATTGAGGAATCTTGACTTTACAACAAATCTTACATCGGGACTCTAATATAAGAAGACTCATAGTGCAAATATCATATGATTTCACGTATATGTGGAATTTAAGAAACACAACAGATGAACATAGGAGAAGGGAAGTTAGAATAAGATAAAAACAGAAGGGAGGCAAATCAGAAGAGACACAAATACAGAGAACAAACTGGGGATGGCTGGAGGGGACGTGGCGGGGATGGGCTAAATGGGTAATGGACTTTAAGGTGGGCACTTTTTGGGATGAGCACTGGGTATCATGCTTAAGTGATGAATCACTGGGTTCTGCTCCTAGAACGAATACTACACTGCATATTAACTAACTTGAATTTTAAAAATTAAAAAATTAAAATAAAAATAAAAAAGAGGGGCACCTGGGTGTCTCAGTTGGTTGAGCATCTGACTTTGGCTCAGATATGATCTCGTAGTTCATGGGTTCAAACCCCGCATTGAACTCTCTGCTGTCAGCACAGAGCTTGTTTCCTATCTTCTGTCCCCATCTCTCTCTGCCCCTCCTCCACTTGTGCTCTCTTTCTCTCTCTCAAAAATAAATAAACATTTAAAAAAATAAAATAAGAAGACAGTGCAATTCATTCATTCACTCATTATTCATTCACTCATTCCTTCATTCATATACTCAATTATGCTTCAAACATGGGTTGATCTCATACTATGTGTCCAGAACAATTTGTGGGTGTAAATAGAAGCAAGTCAGAAATGGTGAGTACCTGGAGAACTTCTCACTCCAGTGAGTAATGGGGAAACCAAGGATAATGATAATAATAACTAACATTTACTGTGTTTACATTGTTCCAGCTACTTTCCACGGTTTAACTATTCTTTTTTTTCAATATATGAAGTTTATTGTCAAATTGGTTTCCATACAACACCCAGTGCTCATCCCAAAAGGTGCCCTCCTCAATACCCATCACCCACCCTCCCCTCCCTCCCACCCCCCATCAACCCTCAGTTTGTTCTCAGTTTTAACTATTCTTTTTTATCCTTGAAATAACCCTATGAAGTGTAAGAACTATTATTTCCCCCATTTTATGGTTAATGAACAGAGAGGCTCAGGAAGATCACACAACTTGCTTAAGGTCACACAGCTGTGAGAGCCAGGATTTTAATCCAGGAAGCCTGACTCTAGAGTTCCCAAAATAACTCCTGGCTGGGAGTTATCCCCATATGCTAAATTCTCCATCCTCTTCTCTCACTTCTCCTCACATTACTTTCCCTCCAATCAAAGAGGATTGCTCTCCCCTTCTTGTATCATTCTCTTTCCATCCTCAAACTTTTGTTTCTCCTATCACCTTTGCCTGGGATGCTCTTCCCATTGCTTTATCTTCCCCCATCTAAACTCTCCTCATATGGGAAATAGAAGTACAGATGTTGTCAACTCCATCCTGAGGCTTAATATGAACCCACCTAAACAATGTAAAGTGAGCTCTTTCTCATCTTTTACAGGATGCCATGATCTTGACATATCTTTTGCAACATTACCATGTCCTGCTTATATTTTTGCTCTTATATTGCTGTTACTGCTACACTTACCTTTCCTCCCCTACCTTGAAACTCCTTTAAGAGCTAGGACCATGTCAGGAGCCCTCAAAGTATTTGACATGATGCTTAGAGGTTTTAGGTATCTATTTGTATAGAAATAAGTTATCTGATGCTTGGTTTCCCAGACATACATGTGTATCATGCAGTAAGTCTTGGTCCATGAGTTTGAGTTACTTCCCACTACTTACTTCCTAAAGGTATTCTTCACTTCCTTGCTAGAGGTATAGATGATGGTGTAGAGCATGGATACAGTGATGACATCCATAGAAGATAGCAAAGAGCTTGTTTTCATCTTGGGACACCTATGAATGAGGTTTTAGGTACATAGACATGGCCACCAGAGCCAAATATGAACTGTAGATGGAAAAGACTTTGAAACGGCAAGGTGCATAGTGAAGCGAAAGGAGGCATTCAGCAGGTGAGGACAAAGCCAAAGGGCCAGAGCAGGCTCATGGTACTGCTGCTCAGCACCAGCTTACTGAAGCTGGTATAAGAGAATGTCAGATTTAGCACAGTCTGGATCTTAAAGATGGAATGGTTGAAGACAGTGGAGGCACAGTAGAGTAATGACATGATGGATATGACCATTTCACTGAAAGTGTTTCCTGTCATCCAGCAGCTGGCCACCAGACTCATGCAGAGACTCTCTATATAAGTAGGTAACATAGAGAATAACAGATGGTTATAGCCCATATTTAGGTCATAGCATCCAGGTGGAAGCACTTCATGATGCTGAAGGAGGGGGAGTTTATTATCTGGGGAAAGTAGTGGGTCACAAGAGAGTAAGCATGGAAATCAAGCCATTGACCAGTATGCATGGGTTGCTGCTACTGCAGTAGCAGATGACCAGGAAAGAGAGATTGCTAAGGAAAAGATACATAAGACTGCACAATTGATTAAGCCAGATGAGGAGGATGAGGATGACATTGACAACCAGAGAGATAAGACAGACTAGCAGTATGACGCTAAAGAAGAGTAGTTATACTTGTGGATAATTGGATAGGCTCAGGAGCAGTCACAACTATAGATTTATCTGTCTATTGCCTTCTCAGGGTTGGCTTTCTGGGAGAAATGATTATAGAATAATTTGGGGGCTGCCTGCACCGATAGTCCCCTAGACCCTGGCCATATACTGAGCCTATGGAAACAGCCACAAATGAAGTACCATGAACACAGACTAAATCCCTGAGGGAGTTGCATCCAATCAGAATTTGAAATGCCTTTACTCACATACTTCCAAGGCTTCTTCCCTAACCTTGTCCTCCCCTGTACAAATCTGGATACTTTTGAAGGAACTCATAGGGAGTGTGTTTCCTCTTACAACTTATTTTTTTTTTTTATCAATAAAGCCATCGAAGTGCACAAAAATGGAACAGTGATGGGTGAAGTGAACGAATGATTGAAGAATGCAGAGGCTTCTGATTGTTTAGACCTTGCTTAAGGTCAGATAAATTTTGAGTACAGTCCATTATGCAACCTCCATCCCCTTTCCAAAGCCCACCTATTCTCATGGTGCTATTTTTTTTAGTTTGATTGGTAATTTCTGCCTTCTATTTAGGAAATTTAAGATTTCTAAGTAGGGCATTGCAGAGGTGGAGAAAATGAAATAAGAACAAAAAGATCAACTGACCAAATGGATCAATTCAATCAGTTTTGTTCAAATGGTTATGTCAAGTGGTGGGAAGTTAACTTGATTAGTTAGCATTGTAAGGTCATGGAGATAGAACATTTACTTTTTAGTTATTCATTGTTGATATGTAAGACATAGCCAAGAATCAAAATCAAAGGTCATACTAAGGTTAGGTTTGTGGTTTCCTAAGTAACTATTTTAATAAGTGATTTAAAAAAATTGATTGAGCTAGTTGTAGTGGAGGTGTACAGACAGAACTGAAGATCTTGGCTTTGAGCTTGTCCTTGCCTGGTATGACTGGCATAATTACAGTTGAATTGCACTCTGCTTGAAGCCAGCGTGACAGGTGAAAAACTAGATATATAAAACAAAGGATCATCAAGTCTTTCTATTATTAAGATTAATTTTCTTGGTGCATTCTCAAAATACTTGATTCGCAAAAATTAAACAACCTATGTACCACTTTTCAAGGCTGGGGACGGGGGGAGACATCCCTGTTGCATTAAGTGGGTATTGTCACCTAGGGAATATTGACAATGATCGGTATTCCCTTATTATTCCAGGACTTAGTAGCCATTTCCTAAAAGACCCCCAAACATAAAGTACAACTTCAGGACACCCAGACTTACTTGATAGATTGGGAAGGTGTCTGGGGAAGGAAAGCAGATAACTTAAAGCAGTTACTTTGGTTGAAATCTCATGGTGTCAGTATTTCGGGAAGAGCCCCATAATACTTCCAGAGGGAGAAGAGATGTTTATTCTGGGGAAATCTAATGCCTTCATCATTTCATAACTGTCTGGATGTCAAATAAAATCACCACCTGAAATTCTGCAACAGGACTGGGATGAGTCAGGACACATATCCTGGTCTGTTTGGAAAATTTTGGTAGGTAAAAGATGGGGCATCCTCACTTCTGAGCACTGGTGGAAAAGCCTCTTAGCAGCTGGCTTTTAAAATGCAAGTGTGAGAGATGAGAAACTTCCCTCCCAAGGCATCAGGGAAAGAGAAAATTATAGCTTTAGAAAACTAGGCACTTTCTTGAAAAAGGGGAAGTACTTCTTCATGTTTGCCCCTAAAACTTTTACACTAACCTAAGCTAGACTTGAGAAATCACAGTTCTATCTGAATGCAGTATGCACAATGTAGAGGAAAATCTACCTGTGTATCGAACCAATGTAAAACAGCACTCTGATCATGCTCCAGTACTCTCAATCATGCCCTCTACAGTCTCTACCCTTCAAATCAGATTAAATCAACTGCCGAAGGGCATCTGGGTGGCTCAGAGAGTAAAGCGTCAGACTTTGGCTCAGGTCATGATCTCACCGTTTGTGAGTTTGAGCCCCGCGTCGGGCTCTGTGCTCAAAGATCAGAGCCTGGAGCCTGCTTGGGATTCTGTCTCCCTCTCTCTCTGCCCCTCCCCCACTCATGCTCTGTCTCTCTCTCTCTCTCTCTCTCTCCCTCTCTCTCTCTCTCAAAAATAAATAAACATTAAAAAAGATTTTAAAAATCAACTGCCTGGGGTCCACCTTGAACTGTTGTCTACCTGGTTCCTACATTTTTGGAGACAAGTAACTTCTCTCTGAGCTTATCTCAGGTTCTGAAAAGCAAAAGTTGTTGAACAGAGACTAGTCTCTTCAAATTCTCTGGACTATCTGAGGCTGAGTTACCTGGGTGTCTGGCTTCCAAAGGAGAAATTTGGAACATAATGGGAATCTCAGAGGAAAATGTGTGGAGTCACTAGGAGCAGCCAAAGTAAAGGTTAAAAATTCTTCTCTGATCCTCTTCCTCTGTCAGCCAAACCCCTGCAGCCTGTAGCCTCTCAACTTTGTGGATATCCACTTCACTTATTTTTCTTAACAGAGAGCTCATTAATATACAGACATATGACATATCAGAAAAGCTCTAGTTGTTTCTAGTTACCCTCTGGAGCCACACAGAATAAGTTTAAACTTTTTCTGAAATGACAAATTTTCAAATATTTCAGGATATCTCTTACGGTCCCTCATTACCTAATGACTGGATTATTCTGTATCCCACAACCCACAACTGGTCTACCAAATCCCTACCCTTCTTTTTAATCTATCCTGAGAAAAATCTAATCTCTAAAAAGAGATTAGATAAAAGGGCCAGTTTTATCCTATCACTTTCCTGCTCAAGAACCTAGAATTCATCCCCACTGTTTATTTTTGCTTCCTTTGTTAAAAAGGCAGGTCTATTGAGGAATTATATACAGTAAAGTTTACCCTTTTTAAGTGTACAATTCTGAGTTTTGACAAATTTGTAATAATTTAATCACTACATTAATACATAGAATGTTTTCATCATCCCCAAAAGTCTCCACCTTTTCCTTTGCTGCCAACGCTCTATCTACATCCACCCCTCCAACCATTAATTTGATTTCTCTCCCTTATAGATATGCCTTTTCCAGAATGTTAGATAACTGGAATCATAGAATTATACAGCCTTCTGTGCTTGCCCTCTTTCACATAGCACAATGGTTTTGAGATTCATCCATGTTGTGGCACGTATCAATAGTATGTTCCTTTCACTGACAAATAGTGTTCCATTGGATAAATGCACCACAATTTTACCATTCGTAAGTTGATGGAAATTTGGGTTTATCCTACTTTGTTAGCCCTTTTGAGTAAAACTGCTAAAAGAATTTTGTTATAGGTTTTTCAGACATACATTTTCACTTCTTTTGAATAAAGACATAGGAGTGAGGTGACTGGGCCATAAGTTACATATTTAAATTTATAAGAAACTACCAGACTGTTTTCCAAAGGGCTATACTATCTTGCCTTCCCAATAGCAATGCATATAAGTTCTAGTTGCTCAGCATCCTCATCAGGTAATGTCAGGGTAGCTGTTTTGTTTTTGTCATTTACGAGATGTGTATTGTCATTTATTGTGGTTTTAATTTGGATTTCCCCCCAAAATTATATTGAACATTTTTTCTTGGAGAGTGTAAAACTGCTCAAATTTTCATTGGGTTATTTGTTTTATCAATTTTGAGCTGTGAGAGTTGTTTATATATTAGAGACACAAGTCCTTTATCAGACATGTGTTCTCAAATATTTTCTACTGGCCTTTGTATTTCCTTAACAGTATCATTCAAATAGCAGAAGTTTTGAATTATGATGAAGTCAAATTTATAAAGCTTTTCTTCTGTTGTATGTGTTTTTGTGTTCTTTCTAAGAAATCTTTGCCTAGCCCAGGTCACACTGAATATCTTTAGAAGTATTGGAGGTTTTGGTTTTATATTTAGAACTGTGATACATTTGGAGTTTTTTAATATGGTACATAGTATGCGTTAAAGGTAATTTGTATGTATATGGTGGTCCAATTGTTCCAGCATTATTTGTTAAAAATACTACCCTTCCTCCATTAAATACCTTGTCATCTTTGTTAAAAAATCAATTGATTATATGTATTTTGGGTCTCTTTCTAGAGTCTTCTATTTTGTTCAACTCATCTGGATCTGTATGTTTATCCTTTTGCCAGTACCACACTTTCCTAATTACTGAAGCTTTATAGTAAGTCTTGAAAGCAGGGAGTATAAGTCTTCCAATGTTCTTTTTCAAAATTATTTTGGCTATTCTAGTCAATTTGGCCCAATATAAAACATGATTCTTAAGGACTGAAACTCATTATACAAGACCTATTTAGAAAAAGGGTGATTATCCCCACTGCTTCTCCATTTAGCAGCCCAATTTGGCTTGTTCTTAATTTGAAAAGAGTGAATGGTACTTCATGATGGATTATTTCAACCCTAATGCCTGGTCCCACCCATTAAAGCCCCTGTTAATTTCATATTGCTGCTATAACAAATCACCCCAAATGAAGTGGCTTAAAACAACCCAATTTTATTTTGTTACAGCTCTGTAGATCAGAAGTTTGATTCTGGTCTCTCTGGGCTAAAATGGAGGTGTTGGCAGGCTTGTGTTCTTTTCTGGAAGTTCATGGGGTGGAAATTTGTTTTCTTGCTTTTTCAGCTTATAGGGGCTTCTCACATTGCTTGGACCGTGAGATCCTTCCATCTTCAAAGCTAGTAATGGCCAGTCAAGTGTTTCTCCTGTCGCATAACTCTGACACTGACTCTTCTGTCTCCCTCTTCTACTGCTAAGGATCCTTCTGTTTCCATTTAGGCCCACTAAAAATCCAGAATAATCTCACTATTTTTAAGTCACCTGATTAGGAACCTAAACTCCATTTGAAAACCTTCATTCTCTTTTGCCATATAACATAACATAGTCATAGGTTCTGGGGCTTAGAACATGGACATCTCTTGGGGGCCTTTATTCTGCCTACCATGATCATGATGTATTTTTATTTGTATATTTGCTGGATTTAGTTTACTGACATTCTGTTAAGGCTTTCTGCATTTATGTTTAGGGAGGATATTTGTACTTTGTCTTGCCCTTGTCCAGTTTTGATGTCAGAGTAAGGGTGGTATAACAAAATGTATTACACGGGATTTCTTATACTTTTATTTTCTGGAAGAGTTTGTTTATAATTGATGCTGTTGTTTCTGTTTATTTGGAGGTTTCTAACCATGAATTTAATTTCTGTAGTAGATATAGGAGCATTTAGATAGCTTGTTTTTTCTTGAGTGAGCAGTGGCAGTATCTTTCAAGGAATTTTTCCATTTTATCTAACTGATCAAATTTATTGGCAAAAGTTTTTCAGAATAGTCCTTTATTATTAGCCTTTTTAATTTCTGAAAGAGCTGTAGTAATGTCTCTCCTTCCTTTGTAACATTGGCAATTTATGTCTTTTTTTCTTCCTGATCCATCTGTCTTGAGGTTTATAAATATTGTTCTTGTCTCAGAGTCAGGCTTTGGTTTCATTGATTTTTATTGTTTTTCTCTTTCTTCTGACACTGATTTGTGCTCTTTATATTTTCTTACCTTCTTTTGGCTTTGGGATTTAATTTACTTTTTTTTCTAGTTTCTTAAGCTGTAATTTTAGATTATTGATTTGAAAAGCTTTTCTCTTTTATAATATAAGTTTTCACTGCTATAAATTTTTCCCTACACATGTTACATGTCTGGCTCAGATATTTTGATATGGTGTATTTCATTTTCATTTTCATTAAATTCAAAATACTTTATAATTTCCTTTGTAATTTCTTGTGTGACCCATGGATTTTTTAAAGAGTACTGTTTATTTTCCAAATAATAAGATATTTTCCAGAATATTAATTTCTAGTTTAATTGTGGTGGTCAGAATTTGTTTGTGGTCCGAAAATATTGTAGCTTTAATTATTTTAAATTATTGTGTTTCTTCTCACCAGATACACCTGTGAGGTGCTGAAAACTCAGAGGAGTACAAACAAAGGGACCTTGCTGGTACTGAAGGCCCAGTTCAAAAGATTCCCCCCCCCCCGCCCTCCCTGCCCCCTGTTCTCAGGGGAAGTACCCTGATATCCTGTGGACTTCACCAAGAAATGTCTATGCAAATTGAACAAACGTTTAGTTAGTATCTCAAAAGGTAAGAGACTTTTATTGAGCCCAAATTAAGACAGCTGCCCTGGAAATAAGCTCTTCACAAGGAAGAAAGTGTTCCCATGAATAAACAGTTTTTATAGGGTTGTATACTTTTTTACATCTTGTAAAAGCTCAAAAGATGATAGATTAGTATATAGGCAGGAATCACAAGATTTGTCATAAAGGAATGCAGGGAGTAGAAGTATTAATTGATGTCTCCAGGGCAAGATGATTTTCCTTTAGGCTACTCATTCACAAAGTAGATGTACAATGCATGCATAGTGGGCCATAAATCAGGCTTTTGGTTTGAACAAACGTTATATACAGTCATTTTGACTTGAAAGAAATCTAAAATGGCTTCCCTTGTTTATCAGGTCTTTTAGAGAGTTTTTCTCTCATCATTACAGACTAATTAAATATGGTTCTATTAGTAAACTTTATTAAAAATATTGTACTGTGGGGGCGCCTCGGTGGCGGTTAGGCGGCCGACTTTGACTCAGGTCATGATCTTGCGGACTGTGGGTTTGAGCCCCGAGTCAGGCTGTGTGCTGACAGCTCAGAGCCTGGAGCCTGCTTCCGATTCTGTGTCTCCCTCTCTCTCTGCCCCTCCCTTGCTTGCTCTCTGCCTCTTTCTCAAATAATAAGCATAATTTTTTTTTAATATTGTACTATGAAAAACACGTTTCTAGAAATCTTGAAATGTACTCATAAATTTCCTAATTTAAAGAATACTGAGATAGCGAAAGTTCACAATCACTTGCTACTTAGTTTTCACTAGAAACTAAGGATTCTAATAGTTAAGAATTCTAATAAATGTAACTCGGACTACTATAAATAAGGGAAACAAATCTATATTCAAGAAAAGTAAAATTGGTGTTTTTGAAAAAAAAAACCATATGAGGAATGGGAATACATTTTGTTGAGGGGGAAAAAAAGTATTTTTGTCCTAAAGTGAGACTGGTTATTTAAAGAAGGAAAACTTGAGACAAAATCTGAATGTGTAAAGTTGTAGAAGGTTTATGGTGAGGGACTCGTTGGAAGGGATTTGTGTATGGTCAGTACTGGCTATGATTGAAAAGAAATTTAAGCAAATGAGTTTTAATATCAAAAACATACTGATGCAAAGGTAAATTTTTTGTTTTCTCTTTGTTAAAAAAAGTTTTCTTAATCTGTTGATCCTCTCTTAATAAGACATTGTAAATAATTTTATACGTAAAGTCATCTGCCTAAAAACAAGGATTCTGTGTTTTACCAAAATAATGACCTATACTTACCAGGTCTTTGATTTACTCTCCAAAAAAGAGAGTCTTAATAAATATTTTAAAAAAGCTAAATTTTGCTCACTGCTGTGTAAACTTATATATTTGTCTTTGATATCTTTTATTGTCTTTTTGGTTAAATCAATAATTAAATATTGTTTCATAATGATCTATTATTATATTTAATCAATTCTTTAAACCTTTGATAATTTTTTACGTACTTCCCCACATTAAATTCTCGAATGAAATATTTTGTCCACAATCTGAGGTGTTCCAGAGAGCTCCTGGAACATTTTAAAGGTTTTGTAAGGAATTAAACTAATTAGATTTATTTGGTAGGTTAAATTAAAAATGTGTATAAATAAATTATTGTGTTTCTTTTATGCACCAGAAAAATAAGTCATTTTTGTGGGTGTACCATTTGCACCTGAAACCAATGCATATTCTTCTGTTGTTGGGTGAAGTGTTCTATAAGTGTCAGGTCAAGTTTATTGATAATATTATACATACCTTCTGTATCCTTATTTATTTTCTGCCTACATGTTCTATTGCTATATGAGAGAGAAGTGTGAGGTATCCAGCTATAATAGTGTATTTGTCTTTTCCTCTTTTCAGTTCTGACAGTTTTTGATCTATGTATTCTGAAATTTTGTTTATAGGTACACTCATTTAGGACTATGATGTCTTCTTAATTAATTTAATTCCTTATCATTACATAATGTCCCTTTTTATCATCTGGTCATAATATTACTTGTTCTGAACTGTTTTTGATCTGATATTAATTCATATAGCCATTGTAGCTTTGTTTTTGTTAAAGCTTTCATGGTATATCTTATTTTCCTTCATTTTGTTTTTCATACATCAATGCTTTTATAGTTATAGTAAGATTCTTGTAAAAAGCATATATTTGGGTCTTTTACAGGCAATCTGACAATATCTAACTTTTCTGTGGGTATTAAGACCATTTACATTTAATGGAACTATTGACATGGTTACATTAAAACTATATCTTGCTAGTTGTTTTTTGTTCATCCCATCTATTCTTTATTTTTCTTCTTTTCTTGTTTTGTTTTGAATAAGTCGAGTAATATTTGTGATATCATTTTATCTCCTCTACTGCCTTCTTTATGCCTCTTTTCAGAATTATGTTTATTGGCTTCGCTATGGCTTACAATATACATCTTTACTTAAGTAGAGTCCAATTTCAAATATTATACAACTCACATATAGTATAAGAAATTTACACCAATATGGTTTCAATTCTTCCCTAATATCTGTTGTGCAATTGTTGCCATACATTTTATACATATGTTATAAACTCCAAAATATACTGATACTAAAGTTTTCTTGAAAGTGCTTGTTTTCTTTTAATGAAAATGAAGTATTCAAATGCCTTTTATATTTGCTTTTATTTTAATCATTCCTGGCACTCTTCATTGCTTGTTATAGATACAAGCATCCATCTGGCATCATACTTTTTCTGCCTATATAACTTCCTTTAACATTTCTTGTAGCCCATATTACATAGAAGTAACTTCTCACAGCTTTTGTTTGTCTGAGGAAGTTTGTATTTTGCCCTCATTTTTGAAAAATATTTTAATAGATATAGATTTCTGGGGTGATAGATTTTTCTTTCAATACTAAAAGATGTCACCCAATTATTTTCTGGCTTGTATAGTTTCTGACGACAAGTCTACTGTGTTTCTAATTTTTGTTCCTCTGTATGTCCTGCATCTTTATACCATCAATATTTGTAGCTGGTTTTCACAAGTTTGACTCTGATGTACTTGAAGTGTGTGCATTTATATTTATCCACATTTTTTTCTTTGAGTTTCTGTGATGTGTTTTATAGTTTTGCATTATTTTTGAAAACTTCTCAGTCATTATGTTTTTAAATGATTCTTTTGCCCTGGAATGTTGCCTGGAAAGAGTAAAACCAGAATAGGGCCTTACCGTGTGTGTGTCTGTGTGTATGTATGTATGCACTGGGAAGGAGTGGCATGGGTAGGCAGCAAGGAATGTAGTGGTGTAGTTTTAAAAGCATTGGTAGCAGAGTCCTAAAAATCTAGGTTCAAGACCTAGCTCTGACACTAGTTTTGTGGATCTTGCGCATGTCACCATACCTTCTTGGACATCATTTTCTTCATTCAGTAAAATGGAGACAGCCATTAAATTTGCTTGAACAACTTCAGAGACCTGTCTCAAGGACAAAAAAGGAAGGACAGAAACAACGGGAACAAAGGAACAGCAGCATGTTGTAAACTGTAAAGAGCTCCACAAAAAGCTGTGGGGTTTGCAATTATAGTGATGCAGATGGTGAAGCAACTTCCCTACCCACCACCCAACTCTTGGCAAAGCCATAATGAGTCAAATTGTTACCAACTCAATTCTTGTCAAGAATTAGACTTGGGACAATGATCACAGATATATGATTTAGGATCTTAATTTTCTGCTCTTTCCTTAATATCTGTGTCAGGTCTTGTACTGCTTCAGTGTAGGTGGATGTGAAGTTGCCTCAATAGGGGTAAGGCTTGGGGCAAGGTTTTGGAAAGTGTATATTCAAAAGTGAAACATGCTTTAGAAAAATGTGGATTTGGTCAAGACATCCTGTGGACAATGAGGTATGGTGTAAGGATGGTTTGCCATTTAATAATATAATGAAGGGGAAAAAAATCTAGTTTGTGGGGGTATTTTTCTATTTCCAGCCCTGGATTTTATTTTATTCCAGAGAGAGGTGTTCTTCAAGTAAACACTCTAGAAGTTCTCAAACACCAGCTGCCAAGGATAATTGATAAATTGTACTGGTTGTTTTTGCAATTTTGTTTTAGTTGAGGAAGTTAGGGAAAACCTTAAGTGTTGGGACAGATAGAGAAAGGGTTGGGAGTAAGTAGCAGCACCCTACTGTGTTGGAGAGCATTCAATTCTTCCACCTAGCCCGGGAACCATGACTAGTCTGAGTCTGAAACTGTGTGTGTGTGCACGTGCGTGCATGTGCATGTGTGTGGTGTCATTTGCATGTTTTTATATGCACATGTTTATGAATTTGTATCTTTGTGATATGTGTCACCCTGGTTGGGTTTTTTTTTTTACACTTTGTATATGTTTGAATCTGCATGAGTATCCTGTGAACATTGAAATTCATGAACGTGTGTATGTACATATCAGGGTTCCAAGATTCTTTTAAGGCTTTGGTAATCTATGGGCTCTTTTTATATATATATAAGGTAAGCTTGCAAGCAATGCGGGTGCTTGATCATTTTGAGAAAGTTATAGACTAGACTGGAATTTGCTCTAATACTTCAAGATAATTCCTTTGATCCATGCCTCTTTCAAATCTGCACCCCCACAACCCATGTGACTCTCTGACTCCTCCCACTCCCACTCAGGCCATTTCCATACAAGAGATAGGGTTCTATATGAAGGATGGTTGGGACCATTCCACACTTTTCTTTTGAGTGAGTGGCAGATGAGATGTCACCAGAACAGGAGGCTTTGTTCTCCCATCTCTACTCTCCTTAGATTATTGAGGAGTTGTAGTTCTGGCCTCAGTTCTTTTGTTTGCCAGGCTGGAGGTCTTCTTACCATTCTTTTGGAAATTTTTGGGGTGAGGTGCAGGGACTAGACATTTTTACTTTTGGAGAAAGGCTTTGCCTCCTCCAGAGAAAGTCCATTCTCCAGCTCTAGGCTAGGAAGTGAGAAACAAAACTAACGAACAATGCCTATGGGCTGATTTTGAAACTCAGCCCTACTCCTGTGTTCCAGAGAGACAGCCAAAGGATCACTCTAGGCAGGCATTGATTTATTGACTTTTTTCATTCAGCAAATATTTCTGGAGTACTTGTTATGCATAGCTTCAGCTACAGAAGCATAATTCTTTCTTGACACCATGTTCCTTTGAATAGGGGTATTTGGGTGACAATGGTTGGGAATGACTTGTGGTGGGAATTGGGAACCAGCCTATGGGAGAGAGCAGTGGATTTCAAGATCCCAGAGGGAAAGAGGAACCCTGTGCATTTTCCTAATCTCTAAAGATGGGGCTGTTCAGTGGTCATGGCTCTGCTTTTTTTCTGCCTTTGTTTCCAATTTGGTTATGAAATTATGGTGAATCCTGTGGACTGTAGCTTCTAGCCTCTCACCTACTTCTTCCCTCTCATGCCCCAAAGCCATTTCCTGAAACTCCTAGAGAGCAGCAGCGTTTGTAGCCCAAGGAGTATCTCTAACCTGCAGCCACCCTGAGTCTGAAGCTGCCCTTTACTTCTGCTAATGCAGGGTCAGGAGTTGCTTTTTCTGAGCCACAAGAGGCACACACACTAGGGAGAGAGAATGCCTTCTGTTAGAACAGAACGGTTCTGTTATAGTCTTTGTGGCAGAACCAATAACAAGTATCTTTCTATTCTACCCATTGAGGAGTAGGATAGTAGCAATCTCTAAGGTCCCTTCCACTCTGTCATTCTGTGATTGCTTCTGAAAATGATTACTTCAAATCCTCTTCAAACTGCAAACTGAAAACTTCAAAACCACTAGGGAGAACACTATTCAGTCTTCTCTGAGAAGTGGAATCCTTGTCATTTCCCTACAGATTTTAAAAGGAAGGGAGCTGACATTTATTAAGTGTGCTATGAGCCAGGCACTCTCTTATATTGTTCATTATTATTTCAATAATAACTCATAACTTGAAGAAATTTGGGATAGGTGAAGTGAATGTATATATGAAGTAGTGGGTACAGTGCCTGGCAGCATAAAGTATGCTCTTAATAAATGTGATGTCTTGGCTCATGTTTCAGTCCCTGTCTACCCTGCTCACTGCCATTTAAGAAGATGAAGAAACAGAAAGAGGGATTAAGTGACTGCCCCAAGTCACCCAGGTTTTCAGCTCCA
Organism: Panthera tigris; assembly: GCF_018350195.1. Classification (NCBI taxonomy): domain Eukaryota; kingdom Metazoa; phylum Chordata; class Mammalia; order Carnivora; family Felidae; genus Panthera; species Panthera tigris. Next base: position 107,809,429 of record NC_056677.1, read on the forward strand.
AAGGCCACATGTATCCTGTTGCACTACACCACCTCTGGACTTTGAAGTCTGCAGTTGTTTCCCCTGTGGACCTGCTCCATTAGCATGTGCAGTTTGAAGAATTTGCTGGGAAGCCTCCTCCTTTCTGGCCCAGTTTGTCATTGTAATCCAGGGCCTGTTGGGGTGTGGCTGCTCAGAGGTTTCAGGCATAGCACAAATTGCCCTAAATAGGATTATAACTGGTCCCACAGAGCTTGAACCCTCCATCTAGGCCTCATTAACATCAAACTTTCATTCTGGGCCAACCATCCCCTAGGGCAGAAAATCATATCCTTGGCTGGCAAGATGAGAAACGTTACAGCACTGGAGGATATGGGAGTAGCTACAACTAGAGATGAGAATGACCACTGACCCTAGGGAAAGGAAGAAGGTAGGTTGGGGCTTGCATACCCAGAGGTATGGTCATTGGTCCACATATTAGTAGGGTTAAAGTTGCTGAGAGGTATGACAGAAAACAATTTGGAGACAACTTCATGACTTGAAAATAGCCTTCCTGTGAGATCCATCAAGTCCATTCATTCTATAGGAGACTATCCTGTGTTGTTATTTATTTACCAGGAGGGACTATAGAGTTCTACCTCTAGTGGTGGAGGTGGTTTTGTGTGGATTGCATCACATTCTGGTCTGGTACCCACAGTGTGCATAGAACAATCTTGGGTTTAGGACAACTCAATATATCTTTAGTATGAGAATAGGCAAATGGTTCAGAAATGATGCTGCACAAAGCAGATAGGACAGCTAGCCTTAATGGTTTCTTTTTTCTACCTCCAGAGTGACCAGCATGATTGGGCACTTCTTCCTCCATCTCTCTTTTTCTCTCTCTGTTTTAATCTTTCTTTGTCTCTGTCTCCCTGTCTTCTGGGTTCCAGAGGTCAGTCCAGGTAATAGAGCCCTAGTGCAGGAGACCAGCAATCTGGGCTTCCTAATGATGTCCAAAATTAGTAAAGATATTTTGCTTTGTATACAGGGGGGCATGATTTGCCTTCGTGAAGTAGTATGATACACTGGAAAGAGTACAGACTTTGAAGACAAGCAACTTAATTTTGTATCCAGATTCTGCCATGTTTTAGTTCTATCTATAATCCTGAGTAAGTCAATTTAACTTCCTCAAGCCTCATTTTTCTCATCTCTAGAATTAGGATAATCCTGGGACCTATTTCCTAGGTGTGTTGTAAAGATTCACAGAGATGATTTATGAAAGGAATTTAGCTCAGTTCCTGGCACAGAGTATGTGCTCATGGCATATTTGTTGAATGAATGAAAACATAAATGAGTGAGTATTGGTATCTCTCCCCCTTCCCTCCCTATGATGAAGTGCTGTGAAGGAGGCTTTGCTATCTTTTAAGTGGCAAGAACATGGATGTATAATTCAGTCAACTCAGGGTCTGTGCTCTCGACCACCTACTAGCTGTGTGATCTTAGTAATTAAAAATTGGTCTGAGCCTTAGTATTCTTATGCATCAAATCTGGATAGCAAGGCCAGGTGTGCAGGGCTGCTGTGAAGATTAGAGGAAATAACGTATGTGACAGGACCTGGAACATGTTACATGATATATAACACTAGGTCCCTTTCTCTGCCTCCCCTCCCAGTATGTGGGCTTATTTAATCCTCAGAATAGCCATGTGAGGTATGTATATCATCATAATGAGATAATGTATGTGGAGGCACCTAGCACAATATGATGCAGGTGGTCAATAAACGTTTGTTTCCTTCCTCTTCTGTGCCTTAATTAAGCCAATTATTATCCTGCCAACAATCATGATTTTGCATGAACTATGTGAATATTTTAAGGAGTGAGTTGCTAATCTTATATTATTATCAATTTAGAAGGCAGCCTGGACACCTGGCCTATAATCACAATTATGTTGATTTTAATAAGATGACAAAAGATCACAGAGTTGATAGATATAAAGTGCTTGCCTAATTCTTCCTTATTATAGTGAGTTATGAATAGATTAATTTGATATTTCAAAATGTAACAATCATTAGAAAAGCATTTTCATATAAATTATAGTTTAACATATCAATGTCTTGCTTTACTTAGCATCTAAAAATGCTGTTCTTTACTCATCATGAGGAGAAAGTATTTGGTGTACGTTTATAGAACGTTATTGGAGTTGAGTTCCTCTGACTTTAGCCTGGTCTCTTACCTGGTTTCCCAACAAACCATCTAATCTCCACTAATTTGTGTGTCAGCATATGATATAGAGAGAGCCAAAGAGTGGGATATATTTGTGTTTGGGGCAGAAAGCTTCATGCCAAAATAAAATGTGACCTGGCCATCTTAATTTACTCTTAATCGCCCTGTTAGTAACCATGGACAAGTTACTTAACATCTCTTTTCCTTAGTCTCATCATCTGCAAAGTAAATATAAATATTAATGCTTACCTGATAAGGTTGTTTTGAGGATTAAATAAGATAATTTATGATTAAATTAATCCATCTAAAAGCTTTAGCACAGGATTCACCATGTAGTGAGGGCTCGATAAATGTTAACAGCTGCCACTGCTATAGCCACTACCACCACCACCCTTACCACTACAATAATAACGAGATGACAAAACGATTGCAGAGTTGTTAAAGAATTGGGTACTCTGTTTCATAAAGTATTCCAGATCTCTGAAGGATGGGATGAGAACTTTCTTGATTTTAAACCCCATTTTAAAAATCTTTCCAAGGGGCCTGTCTCCAAATTGCTTGAATTACCATGGAAAATCTTGGATCATCATTGAATATTGATGCATGGAGAATTTTAAAGTCCATACAAAGGTCACTCATACTCTTTTGTACCATTATCCAAATGGTAACAAAGCTATAGAAGATAGAGGAAACTGGGCTGAGTGTAATTTGAAATAGGAAACTGGGCTGAGTGTAGTTTGAATGCAAGAGAGTCCCTCAAAATCCTTGTAATTTTAATTGTGGTGGCTTCTATTTTAATTTTTCTTTTTCCCCTAATAGCAGAGTATATTAAACTTTCTCAGTTTGTCTCAACTAATCAGAATTTTACAAGAACCTTTCCTTGTCTCTAAATAAACCAGTGTCTGTTATATAGAGAGATTTATCTAGGTGCCATGCATATTTGAGCAAGTAGGGAGAAGGGAATAGAACTAGGTTGATTGAATTCTTTTCATTTTGAAAATTGACCAGTTGTATGGCTGCTCTGGAGACTATATTAATGCAGGTAAATTTCCTAAGTAGCACATTGATAGCTCAGATGGGAATAGTGAACCTGGATGTGTAATCTGGAAATTTTCAATAAGTTACAGACCAGTGTGTGAGCGTGACTTTACAGCAATAAGAATGGGAGGGCAAAGAGAGCCGTGGAGAGTTTTGTGCAATGAATTCTCAAAAATGGAATGATGAGTGGTTCATAATGTCTCTTGTGTGAATTCAGAGGGCTGGACACCAGTGGTCTCTTATGGTCCCTTCTACCTCCAGGGCCTTAGAGTTCTAGAATACCTTATTTCAACACTATTTTTTCTTTAGATATATTTATCAGAATCTTCCTTCCTTCCTTCTTTTATATTCTTCCTACCTGAAATATTTACTGTGTGCATACTAAATAACCTAGGCACTATGTTAAGCATTGGAGTACAGCATAATCAAGACAGACACTCTTCTTCTTCTCATGTAGTTGACAATTTATAATGTTCTAGGAGGTACTTGATATGATGTTTGGAAAAAGATAACTCCTCAGTTGTGTTTTGAGCTCTGTGTTATATACAATTTATTATATGTGAGTTTTCTCCCTTTCCTTCAGCTTGTAGGATTTAAGATCTTAGACAAAAGGATGATTTTTTGACTGGAGCTGATCAGGTTGAAGTGGCAGAAAAACAGGACTAGGGTGGGCCCAGAGGTACTGACTTCTTGCCTGTGACATAGCCATAATGTAACTCGCGCATGGCATCTCCTGCGTGCTATGCTCACCCAAATAATAGAGGAGGCAAGGTGTATAATTAAAACAAACTAAGCAAACAAAAACAGACTAACAAGGGAGAACAAAACACCAAACCAAACAAAAAAACAAAACCAAAATAAACACATGAAACTCTTCATTCTAGTCAGCCCCATAAAAAGTGTCTTCCTTTGTCTTTGAAGGGCTCATTTTTCTTTTAGTCCTTTACTCTGGGGTTGAGACTGCAGCATTAACACCTAGTAAACAAATAAGATAGTCGATTCACTTGCTTTGTCTAAAAGAGAACTTAGGACCAGGCTGCTCAATTCCCATCAAACCCTCTCCCTTTCTCCCAAGAAAACAATGATTTATCTTGGCATCAATTACTGACATTGCCCCAGATGGTCCCAGGGTACCATTGGTCTCCCAAAAATTTGTGAAATACCCCCCTTGAAAGAAAAGAGGAGCAAAGCCAGGTGTTCTGTGAATGTGGGCTGGAATCAAGGCTAGGGATCCTGGGGCTCATCATGCTGGGCCATGGGGCAGGACTTGGGAGCTTCAGGCTGTTGTGCTGAGGAAAAATAAAACCTATGACAGATTTTCATCCACTTATTCATGAGTACATCAAAAGGGTATTAAGCGCTGACTAGTTTTGGGAATAAAAGAACAAACTGAAACATCTTTCACTTTTCCAGATTCAACAAACATTTCCATGTGTTAACAACCTCTAAAGGGGATAGTATCCATCAGTCAAGTAAACAATAATGTTGAGAACAGAAGTGAGTGCACTGATACTGTACTTTTCCTCTTCTTTAAGAGCTTTTGAATTAATTAGTTTTCTTTAAACCCAGAAAAGAGAAAATCTAGGTGTGGGTGTAGAATGGGACCACAGTATGTCTCTTCAATTATCTGAAGATAATACAGATTAAAATGATATCTATTACAAATAGAAAAAAAGGGCTATGTTGTATAGAATCAGTAAGCAGACCTGGAACAAATGGATGGAATTTAAAGGGATTTTGATTTTGGTTTATTTCTAATAGTGCTTATGAATTGTGTAATATGTGGTCTTGGGAACCAATAATAACAATAACTATTATATAAATAATTGTCATTGTAAGGCATTTTCCACATAGTATTTAAAATAATTTTTTAAATGGTGTGTCTCATTTAATCCTCATTACTAATTGTATATATCAGTCAGGGTACATAGCATTATCCCTATTTTACACATGAAGAAACTGAGGCTCAGAAAGGTTAAGACTATTACTCAAGGTCACATAGCTAACGTGGGATAAGCTGGAAACCAAATCAATACCTGTTGATTAGTCTTGAGGGAGTGCTTAAGGAAGGATTCTCTTCCTTGGCTTCTTTCTGAGTGTGAAGAAGGGAAGAATCAAATGGCAGCTCTGACTTCCATTGAGGCAAGAGACATCTACCAGGTCAGAGTCCAGTGTAGAACTACACTGTGCAAACCAATCTGGATGAAAGTGAACTATTTTGCTTATTGCCATTTCTATTTTAAGGCTGTGTTCTCTGATTTTAGTGTGAAAATGTAGGTCTGGGCTGGTGAATAGCATAAAGTACACCCTTCCTTGCTCATTATAGCTACAATCACACTGTCTTTTGTGTGCACAGATGCATGTTTATGTGTGCATATGAAATTACTTTCCTGAGCCTGTGAACGCACACCAGTTTCACAATTGGCCTGAAGCAATAAAGGTTGCAATAAAAAAAAAGAGCCAGGTTTTGCCATTTCCTGTATAAAAACAAACAGCTGAGTTAATTCATTTGATCAACTTGTCCATTTTCCCAGTAGTTTTCTTGGCATAGGGAAGAGAACTTCTCTGTGAGTACAGCCTGTATGTGTGAGTGTGTGTGTGTGTGTGTGTGTGTGTGTGTGGACTACCCTATAGCACTGTTTTAAAACTTCTTCTTTTCTTTTAATACGTTTTTCCAAAGTTCTGCCTGATAATTGTGGATTGTATCTAGAGGCCCACTTGTTAAAAGCATGTTGAGTCATAGGTGGGCTTTAAGGGTCCAGGAAACCTGCGGCGGTGACTAAGACAGTCATTATTTGATAAAAAGGGAAAACTAGGTATTGGATTGAAAGGAAGACTGGGGGAGCATGAAGAACTTCTTGAGCAGGGGGGAAAAACACTTCGAAGCTAGCTGGCAGGGTGAGTGGAGACCGGAGAAAACCAGTCTTGTGCAGTAGGACTTGCTGCTGCATTTTAATGACATCTCTGTGTGACCGGTTTGTTTTTCCTCTTTCTGTTTTTTCATCAAGCAAGAAAGAACACAGAGGTGATTCAGCAGTAACCTAGCTCCTTAAACTTTGCAACGTACTCTGGTCCCTTGAACATTTTCAAACTGACATCTAGAAATTTTTCATCACAGTTTCAACTAGATAAAAACCAACTTTGTAAATATTGACAGGTTAAAATTACCAAAAAAAAAAAAATTAAACCCTTGCCTCAGTTTTTTAACTTCTTCAATGGCTTCTAAATACTGTAGTGTTTTTATAGCCACTGTCACCCATTAAAATACAAATGGACAACTTTTCTAACAGGCAGGCATTTAACACCATTACCTTTTCTTTTTGAACCCACATTTCTGTTCACTTTCCCCACTGAATTTTATCTTAATGTCATACATATTTTTATACCTGAAAATCTTCTCTTGATGATTGTATCATACATCTCTACAAAAAGATGCATATAAAATGAAATTTTAAACTAAAAATGTCCCAGTGACCACAAGCCTCCCAAGTGTTAAAATAAATAAGCAAATTAAGTAAGTAAATAAATAAACATCCCACAGTGACTAAGTGACAGAGAATTAATTAGAACCAGGGACTATGCTCCAACTTCAAAATCTTATCAACTCTGCTCTGCTGTACTCTGGGACCTTAGAGAAACAAGTGCCTACAGTCAAGGTGAGATTCAAGATGCCTAATAGGTAGACCTTCCTCTTGTAAATTAGGAGAAGGGTAATTGTGAAAGTAGAGGTGAGAAAGGGGAACCAGAATGACTCTTCAACCTCAGGTACATTCACAGCACAGCAATCTTAGAGAACAGTCCCTATGTAAGTTAGAAATTAAATTCTCTTACAACTCTGCCTGTCTGCATACCTCCCTAGGAAGTCATCCTGTGCTTCTAGGGCAGGGTTCCTCATCAGCGGCGCCATTAACATTTCTTCTTTGTTGTACGGGGCTGTTCTGTGCATTATAGGATATTTAGCTATATCCCTGGCCTCTGCCCACTGGGTGCCAGCGGTAGCCCCCCTATCCAGTTGTGGCAACCAGAAATGTCTGCAGATATTGCCAAATGTTGGGGGGGTTGCAAAATCACCCCTAATTGAGCACCACTGGTCTCATGCTATGCATACCCCAGTTTGAAGTTTGTTTCTCTAGCTCATTAGGAATGTGAACAAGGTTATTTGTGCTTTATTAAGGAAAAGGGCAAAATCTGGTTGTTTGCATTGAAATTCCCTTCCTGGGTCATAGGGTAATTCTATTTTTAATTTTTTGAGGAACCTCCACACTGTTTTCCAGAGCAGCTGCACTAGTTTGCATTCCCACCAACAAGGTACAGGGGTGCTGATTCATAGGGGCACATGTACACCAATGTTTATAGCAGTGCTTTCAACAATAGGTAAATTACGGAAAGAGCCCAAATGTCCATCAACTGATGAATGGATAAAGAAGATGCAGTTTATATATACAATGGAATACTACTTGGCAATGAAAAAGAATGAAATCCTGCCATTTGCAACAATGTGATTGGAACTGGAGGGTATTATACTAAATGAAATAAGTCTGTCAGAGAAAGACAGGTATCATATGTTTTCACTCATATCTGGGATTTGAGAAACTTCACAGAAGACCATGGGGGAAGGGAAGGGAAGGGGAAAAATAGTTTCAAATAGAGAGGGAGGCAAACCATAAGAGACTCTTAAATACAGAGAACAAACTGAGGGTTGATGGGGGGCAGGGGAGAGGGGAAAATGGGTGATGGGCATTGAGGAGGGCACTTGGGATAAGCACTGGGTTGTATGTAAGCAATGAATCACAGGAATCTACCCCCAAAGCCAAGAGCACACTGAATATACTGTATGTTAGCTAACTTGACAATAAATTATATTTTAAAAAAGTATTTACACTTCTTGATTATATGTATTCAAGAGAAAATAAAACTGTATTACACAAAAATGGATATTTTCATGTAGTTTTATAAAATAAAACACACTCACAACATAAAAAAATAAATTCCCTTCCTGAATGAGTGGGGAGTTAAGCCCATGGAGATAGGGAGTTGTTGAATCCATATCAAAGGCTGAACCCAGCATTGGGTCTTGAAGGAAGCAAAATTAGGTTAGGAGAAGATATTTAAAGATGCCAGATAAGGGGAAGAATGGAGATGAGGAATGAAGTTACTAACAACAGAAATCATGACAGATGCCATTTATGATTTGCCAGCCATTGTGCTAAGTACTTCATATGGATTCTCTTGTGGAATAATCATAATATCCTACGAGATAGTTATAATCATCTCTTAGGGTACAGGTTATACTGTTGTAACAAAAGACTAAAAAACTTCAGTGACTTAGACAATGTAGAAATGTATGTATCTCCATGAAAAGACCAGGTAGACTGTTTAGGATACCATGTTGAGGATCCAGGCTGCTTCTGTGCTGTTGCTCTGTTCCCTTCTATACTCAGATTCCATCTCGTGGTCCCAGATGGCAGCTGCTAATTCTCCTATCAGGTCTGTATTCCAGCCCGCAGCAAGAGTAAAAAGGAAAAGGTGAGGAAATGCACTTTTTTGTAAGGGCACAATCTAAAAGTTATACACATCATTCAATTCACACCCGGTTGGCTTGACCAAGCTGCAAAGAAAATGTGGGCTTTAGCTGAGCAGCCAGCTACAGCGGTTAGAAAACTAGAGCTTGAGGCCCAACGGCTTTTTGCTTGGTAAATAAAGCTTTATTGCAACAAGGTCACTCCCATTCATTTATGTATTATCTATGCTGTTTTCTCACAACAATGGTATTTGTCAATTGTTGTGGTGAAGACCAGATGGCCTGCAAAGCCTAAAAACGGGCTTTTAAGAAAAAGTTTGTCAACCCCTGCTCTAGAAGGAGGGAATGGATATTTGAGATCTCTTAGCAGGCTTTGCCACAATTCTTCCTTAACGGAGGAAATGGAAGCACATAGAGGTTAAGTGAGTGGCTCAAGGTGACATACTGATAAGTGGTAGAGCTAAGAGCTGAATGTGGCTCTGTTTAGCTCCAAAGGCGAAACACTATTTACTATATCATACTGCCTTATGAATTTATTCAACAAATATTTATTGTGTCTACTCTGCATCAGGCAATGTTTTAGGTGTTGGGGATTCAGTGGTGAATAAAAAAGGAACTTGATACTCTTGCCAAGCCTACATTAAAGGAGAGAGACCATTAGGAAGGAGTTAAGCAAAATACATTCTATGTTCGAGGTGATAGGTGCTATAAATAAAAAGTAAATCAAGAAAGAATGGAAGGCAGTGACAGAGTTGGGGTAAAGATTCGTTTTTAAAAGAAATGATTAGGGGCTCCTGGGTGGCTCAGTCAGTTGAGCATCTGATTTCGGCTCTGGTCATGATCTCACAGTTCGTGAGTTCGAGCCCCGCATCAGGCTCTGTGCTGACAGCTTAGAGCCTGGAGCCTGCTTTGAATTCTGTGTCTCCCTCTCTCTCTCTGCTCCTCCACCACTCAATCTCTGTCTCTCTCTCTCTCCTTCAAAAATCAATAAGAAAACATTAAAAATTTTTAAAAGAAATGGTTAAAGATGGTTGCAATATTGGGGAAACCAAGAAGAATGAGTCTGGATTGTAGCTCTTGACAAACAGGTAGGAAGCTGTGCCGAAAATTCCCAGTAAAAGCCCCGAGTTTCTCCTTACAGGAAGCTTGGCAGGAACTGGAACCAAAGGAACCAAGAAAGTATGAGTACCCATGGCTTATGCATGGTGGGTACCTGGTGCAAAATAGATGTGTTGGAAGAAGTCTGGTTTAAGGGTATTAGATTATGGTGGAGTGTTTGCCTTTAATCCTTTTAGACAGAATTCCAGATACCTTTCACATAGAGACAAAAGTAAACACGTACGCATGTGTAATTAACAGTAGGCGGTGAGTTGGTTTACATGGTGGAAAGATCATGAATGTTGGAAGCACACAAAACTGTGAATCTCAGCTCATGCTTGACGACTTCAGGCAAATCGTTGTTAGTACTATTATTAGACATGATTTATTGACCATTTTCTATGTGGCAGGCAATTTATATTCATAATCTCATCTAATCCTTACATAACTCTATAAATAGATATGAGTGCTATCTTCAATTATCTTTAAGTTAAGTGGTGAAATTAAGTGGTGATAGGTAACAGTTGAGAAGTAATGAGAGCTGTACAGTTTCCTCCCATGCATTTATATTGCTTTATCTTATTTAAGAATAGTGATTACTAATGTTACTTGATGCTCCTGTGGGGCTGTTTTCACAATTTTATTTTGTAAAGAAAAATGTTAATGTTTATTTAGTGCTTACTATGTGTCAGGCACTGTTTTAATTGCTTTACATGTATTTACTCTTCAAAACAACACTGTGAGAAGTTACTATTATTCTCATTTTTCAGATGAGAAACTTAGGCCCAGAGAGCCTAAGTAACTTGCCCAAGGTCACACAACCAGTAAAAGCAGAGACTGGAAGTTGGTCCTGGGCAGTGTGGCACTGGTGTTCCCGTGTTCAATCATTATACTATAGTGCCTCACAGAACAGACCAGCAAGACAATTGAATAAGAAAACGTGCTAATTTATCTCCTGTTGCCCATGTTGTATATGGAAAGCCTGGCTATTTGGGCCTTATGATCTAACCCATGGCCACTACTACTTCCCTAATGCCAGTATATCTGAATTGCAGGCAAAGTTCCATGGAGCAAATATTTCACCTCCAGAAGACTACTCTGTGAAAACCAAATTTTAAAAGTGATAGCAAAGGTGATAGCATGTATGACTGTCTCTACCTGACTGTATAGCTCCAGATGGATGTGTGTGTGCATTCAGATGTGTGCACCTGAGTCTAACCAGAGTTTTCAGATGTCAGCTGCTGGGCTTTCTTTCTAGTAGCCTAAACTCCAGTCTTCTGTGTGGCAAGATTTAAAAATAAGAAATCTTTATTCTGTTTTAGGATGTACACCTGTTTTTACTGGAATCTACTCTCTCCAGAAACTACCATGCTGCTGTTTCATGGATGTCACTACCAAATAAGCATGGATCGCCCAGTATCATCAATGGAATGATTCTCTGCTCCTGTCCTGGCATTTTAGCTCCTATTTCATGTTCTGATAAAGAAAGTCATAAATATGATTTGCTATGTGGCCTGTCATTTCTTTGACTTGTCAACATTCAGTAAGGATTTCTGTGGGAATTTCTTCTGTCCAAGATGGCACAAAGGATGCCATCCATGGGCTCTACACTCCTCCTTTGAATGTGAATTTGGGAGTCTTGACCTGCTACCAGAACAGTTGTATTCTGGACTGTCCTCCTAGGGATGGGGATAGATTTTCACTGAGCCATTCCTTCTATCACTTCATCTCCTCATCCTATTCCACCCCTGACCAAATGACAGGTTCAACTGATTTCTATAAAATAGCTTTTCTGAGGGCAATTTTAACTGGCTACCATGAGGACCAACCCCAAGAAATGTCCTCATTGGTGCAGAGCTCTGGCCACTGATAGAATTGGGCTATATAGGAAATCTTAGAGACTGATGGATCTGCTATAACACTATGGAGAAACTGACACTTCCCCAGGAAATTCTGACTTCTGTGGGGCCAGGAAATATCACCATGATTGTGACTGAGTTCATCCTATTAGGGTTTCTCCTACTACTGTAGACCTCAAGGAATTGGGTCCCTTGTTCTTCCTGGTGTTTGGCATTGTCTACCTAGCCACCATTTCTGGGAATCTTCTCCTCGTGGTCCTGGTGAGCACTCAGCGGGAACTCCAGACACCAATGTACTTCTTTCTGGTGAACCTCTCATGCCTAGAGGTCTGTTATACATCCAACATTGTGCCCATGATGCTGGTGGACTTGTTAAGAAATAACAGAGTGATCTCCATGGCAGGTTGTGTTATGCAGCTCTGCTTCTCTGGGGCTCTGGGCAGCACTGAATGTTGTCTTCTGGCAGCGACGTCATATGACTGCTACCTGGCCATCTGCCAGCCCTTGCACTATCCAACATTAATGCATGGAACGATATGTGTAGGGCTAGTAATTGGTTCATGGGTTACTGGCTTCACAGTGGCAGCTGCATTCCAGGCTGCTATGGTACCCAGTTTGACCTTCTGTGGTGGCAATGAGATTAACCATTTCTTCTGTGACTGAAACCTCTGCAGAAGCTCTCCTGCTCAGATCCCCATCTGGTCAACCTGGACTAACAGTGTTGGCTACTCTGGCCCCTTTGGACTAACCCTAGTCTCTTACTGGAAGATTCTTTCCATGGTCTTGCATATACCTCCCATGACTGGTAGGAAGAAGGTCTTCTCCACTTGTTCTTCTCATCTAGTGGTTGTGACCTTGTTCTATGGGACCTTGATCCTGGTCTATGCTGTGCCCTTGGCCGGCCAGGTGCCAGTTCTCAACAAAGCCTTCTTCTTGCTCTATACTGTTGTTACTCCTATGTGTAACCCCCTTATCTACAGCCTCAAAAACAAAGATGTCAAGGAGGCCCTGAGGAAGCTGAGGATTTGATCCTATAATGATAATTTTCATTCAATCAACAAAAATGATGACAGTCTGAAGGTCAAGGCACTGTCCTAATCCTCAGGGATCTCTCAGCCAGATTAGGAAAGGATAGGATAGATTATAATATTTATAAGCCAAAATATTGGTTAATACCCAGATCATCTATTTAGCTCATTTAGGGGAAGAGTTAGATTTGTCTTGGTGTCCTTGAAATTATCTAGCTTTCCTTGAGCACATTTATACTGTGAGAGGGTAGGGGCACTTCCTAGGAGGGAAAATAATCTGGGATATAAAATAAATAGTTTCTGAATAAAATTCCTCCAGAAGCTCAATCCTGAAAGTAGGTATTGGCAGGTGTTCATGAGTTGTGTTCAGTTGTGTGTGTGTGTGTGTGTGTGTGTGTGTGCATGTTTTATAAATGAGACTGGGGGATTCTGGGGTTGGAGGAGGAGTGATAAATGTGCTATCCCTATAAGTTTAAAAAAATAAAGGTGTTATCTAATAAAATATATGGAAACCCAGTAGGCGACTAGTTGTACATTAAACACAATTTGTGAGACATGTAGATTGCCTCAAGGCACTCTTTTCTAAGTTGAATTTTCTCTAGCACTTACAGCTACCTACGGTCATTTCTTTCTTTCTGCTCTCCTCCTAGACCCTCCTTCTGCTGTGTACCTGAGTTTGCCTTACTGGCCTCACTTGTGCTTTTCGTTCTTATTTTTGTATCTGTTACCAGTGACCTAGCATTACCAACTGTTATATTCAAGGTACACTTTAAGAAAGAGGGAAAGCAAAAAGATTCTGCTGTATTAAAGGAGAGAATACATGTATTTGCTTATTGAATCAAAAATATTTATTGAAAAAAATTTATTGAGAGTCTAATATTATCCAGGCATTGTGCTAGGTGCTAGAAATAGAATAGTGAACAATGTAGATACAGCTTCTGACCTCAAACAAATTACAGTTTTGGTGGCCTTGGTGTTCAAATGGTTCAGAATTTATGTTTTTTACATTATAGATGATGTAGTTCTTGAAAGCACTGCCTATAAAGAGAATCTCTGCATGTAAGATCCCAATATTCTTATTTACTTTAATTTTAAGAGTAATTACATAATTAATAAAAATGATTTAATGTAAAGACCTAACAAAGCATTTAGTAGGCATATTGAACAAACACAAATGCTCAGAATGTCCCTTGCTTACCTAAATTTGCCCCATGTTTTTCCTTTAAGACCCCACTCAAATTCTACTTTCTCTTGGAATTCTCCCTGACTGTCCTGTTCATGTCATTTCTTCCTCTGAGAAATTGTTTATTTCCCTTCATTTGACAAGTAGCATGCATGACTCTTTATGTTTTATGTATATGCCCTTTCTACTGAGATTATAAATCTGTCAAGGACAGAGACAGAAAGCCATTTCTAGCTGTACACTCAGCACTGCACACAGCAGACCTATCTTCAGAGGATAAAATCTGAGCTCCTCCTCAGCATGGAATTCAAGGTCTTCCATGGCCCTGCTTCTACCTCCTTCACCAGTCTCATCTCCCACCAGGCTCCATCTAGGTTTGTCATATCACACCTCTGCATCCTTACTCATGTCCTTTGCCTGGAAGATAGATCCTGCCCATATTTGTTTTTCACCTGGTTAATTCCCCTTCATCTTTTAATACTTTCATCCATCATCATCCTCACTGGAAAGACTTACCTGATTATTTTCTCCCATCCAACACATTTAGTGAAGTGATTCTCTCCTGTGTCCCGATGGATTCATTGCAGACCCATGTTTAAGCAGTAATCATATCTGGTGGTTTGCCACTGCACCCTCAGTGCCTAAAAGAATGTTTGGCATAGGAGACACCCAATGAATACTTGCTAAGTGATGAGCTTAATGGTTAATATCTTCCTTCCCTAGTAGATTATTATTATTTCCTTAGCTTCAAGTACCACCTCTATACTGATGATCTCTCCATAATTTGATGCCATAATATATGCTGTGAAGGAAAATCAATTTGCTGGGAAGGCATATAACAAGGGTAACTCATTTGGATTGGGTTGGAAGTATAAGAAAAGACTTTTCTATATGGCATTTGACTAGAGACCAGAAAGACCAGGCAAGTGTAGGCCATAAGGTGGGGTAGGGGAGGGAAGGGTTTCAACAGAGAGATTAGCCACAGCAGGATCCTGCAGTGGTAAAGACCTTGAAATGTTTGGGATCAGAGAAAAGGTTAGTATGGTTACAGTGTGCTGGTCAAGTGGAAGAGCATGGCAGATAGGGCTGGGGAGGTAGGCAGGAAACAGATAATACAAGGTCTCACTGGATTTCACTGTAAGTAGGATTAGAACTCTTCAAATGGTTTTTAGGAGAGTGACATGATCAATTTTATATTTTAAAATCACTCTGGCTGATATGTACAGTCTTTCAATAGGACTGGGGGCTAATAGACATTGAGAAGCCAGTCACGGTACTATTTCAATGTTACCAGTGAGAGATGATGGTAGCATAGGCTAGTAGAGTAGTGGCAGAGACGGGGAGAAATAAATTGAGCTCTATGTATTCAGAGGTAGAAATTATAGGATTTGGTAATGGATTATAGAGGAAGGCATAAATAATAACTTTCAGATTACTGGTTTGTGAATTGAATATGTGCTTGTGCACTGGGAGATGGGAGAGTTCTGGAACAGAAAAGGTTTGGGGAAGAAGAGCAATGATGAAGTCAGTTTTGTATAAGAGTATTCTGATATAGCAGCAGATGTTAAATAGGTCGCTAAATATACTGGTTGAAACTCAGAAGAGATATCTGAGCTAGAAATCTGAATTTACAAGCCATCAGCATGTAGATGGAATTTAAAAGCCTGAGAATGGGGTGCCTGGGTGGCTCAGTTGGTTAAGCGTCCAACTCTTGATTTCAGCTCAAGTCATGATCCCAGAGGCATGGGATTGAGGCCCACATTGGG
Source organism: Panthera tigris (assembly GCF_018350195.1). Lineage (NCBI taxonomy): Eukaryota > Metazoa > Chordata > Mammalia > Carnivora > Felidae > Panthera > Panthera tigris. The sequence continues at coordinate 107,825,102 of NC_056677.1, forward strand.
GTCCATGCTGAGTGTGGAGCCTGCTTAAGATTCTCTCTCTCTCCTTCTGTCCCTCCTCCCTCTCTAAAATAAAAAAGTCTAGAAATGGGTGAAATCATGTACAGAAACTGTTCAGAAGGAGAGAGAACCCAGACTGGATCTCTGGGAATTCCACTATTTAGAGGTCATGTAGAGGAAGAATAATCAGCAAATAAGACTGAGGAGGGATAGAGAAGTAGGAGGAAATCTATACTTGCCAGTACAGGGAAGATAAAATATTTTTTTGAGAAGAGAATGGTTTAGGGAGTAAAGGCTGCTAAACTCTACTAAAGGCCACAGAGAGAAGGAGCAAGCTGAAGACAGAGAAGAGTCCATTGTATCTGATAACATGGAGGACATTGATGACCTCACGAACAGAATTTTTGGTACGGTGATGGGTGAAGAAGCCTCTCTGGAGTGAGATAAAGCAATGAATAAAAAGTGGGGGCACCTAAATGGTTCAGTCAGTTAAGCATCCAGCTGTTGATTTAGCTCAAGTCAGGATCACACGGTTTGTGGGATTGAGCCTCATGTCAGGCTCTGCGCTGACAGCATGGAGCCTGCTTGGGATTCTCTCTCTCTCTCTCTCTCTCTCAATAAGTAGGAAAACATTTCTTTTAAATGGAGATGACACAATGTGTAGAACGTTCTTTGGAGAACCCTGGCTCTGAAAAGAATTAGATTTGGTGAGAGCTGGAACAGATTGCTTAAGGGAAGATGTTTTCACAATGTGAAATAATAGAAAATGTCCGAATACCATTAGGAAGAAGAATTTATCAGAAAGGGAGAAATTGAAGATGCGGGGGACCAGGGGGATATAGTGTTTTATGGACCTGCAAGGGCTGGAAGGTCTGAGGTCCAGAGCACATGTGAAGGGATTGGCCTCTGATCAAAGGAGTGACACAGTAACAAACATGTACTGAATACCTACCATGTGCTTGATTTTGTTTCAAATACTGGGGTTATGACAATGAGTAAAGCCTAGTCCCTGCCTTCATGGGGCTCATAGTTTAGTGAAAGAGACAGACAAGTAAACAGCCAATTATAACCAGGTTGGTAATGCTGTGATAATTACAGGGTCCTATGTCAGTCCTGGGGACAGTCATTGTTATGGGTTGAATTTTGTCACCCAAAGAAAGATATTTTGGAGTCCTAACACCCAGTACCTTAGAACGTGACCTTACTTGGGTAGGGTCTTTACAGAGGTAATCAAGTTAAAATGAGGTCAGTAAGGTGGGCCCCAATTTAATATGACTGGTGTCCTTATAAAAGCTGGAAATTTAGAAGCAAAGACACACACAGGGGCATTGCCATGTGAAGATGGAGGCAGAGATTGGAATGCTATGCCTGCAAGCCATGAAACACCAAAGATTGCCAGCAAATGACCAGAAGCTAGGAGAAAGATGCAGGACAGATTCTTCCTCACTGCCCTTGGGAGAAATCAATGCTGACATGATCTCAGACTTCTGGTCTCCAGAACTGTGAGGAAGTGAATTTTTTTTATTTGTAATTTAACTTTATTTTTTATTTTTTAAAATTTACATCCAAATTAGTATATAGTGAAGCAATGATTTCAGGAGTAGATTCCTTAATGCCCCTTACCAATTCAGCCCATCCCCTCTCCCACAACCCCTCCAGTAACCCTCAGTTTGTTCTCCATATTTATGAGTCTCTTCTGTTTTGTTCCCCTCCCTGTTTTTATATTATTTTTGTTTCCCTTCCCTTATGTTCATCTGTTTTGTCTCTTAAAGTCCTCATATAAGTGAAGTTATATGATTTTTGTCTTTCTCTGACCAATTTCACTTAGCATAATACCCTCCAGTTCCATCCACGTAGTTGCAAATGGCAAGGTTTCATTCTTTTTGATTGCTGACTAATACTCCATTGTATATATATATACCACAACTTCTTTATCCATTCATCCATCGATGGACATTTGGGCTCTTTCCATACTTTGGCTATTGTTGATAGTGCTTCTATAAACATGGGGGTGCATGTGTCCCTTCGAAACAGCACACCTGTATCCCTTACATAATTGCCTAGTAGTGCAATTGCTGGGTTGTAGGGTAGTTCTATTTTTAGTTTTTGGAGAAACCTCCATACTGTTTTCCAGAGTGGCTGCACCAGCTTGCATTCCCACCAACAATGCAAAAGAGATCCTCTTTCTCCGCATCCTCACCAACATCTATTGTTGTCTGAGTTGTTAATGTTAGCCATTCTGACAGGTGTCAGGTGGTATCTCATTGTAGTTTTGATTTGTATTTCCCTGATGATGAGTGATGTTGAGCATTTTTTTATGCATCGGTTGGCCATCTATATGTCTTCTTTAAGAAGTGTCTATTCATGTCTTTTGCCCATTTCTTCATTGGATTATTTGTTTTGTGGGTGTTGAGTTTGATAAGTTCTTTGTAGATTTTGAATACTAACCCTTTATCTGATATGTCATTTGCAAATATCTTCTCCCATTCTGTTGGTTGCCTTTTAGTTTTGCTGATTGTTTCCTTCGTTGTGCAGAAGACTTTTTATTTTGATGAGGTCCCAGTAGTTCATTTTTGCTTTTGTTTCCCTTGCCTCCGGAGACGTGTTGAGTAAGAAATTGCTGCGGCCAAGATCAAAGAGGTTTTTGCCTGCTTTCTCCTGGAGGATTTTGATGGCTTCCTGTCTTACATTGAGGTCTTTCATCCACTTTGAGTTTATTTTTGTGTATGGTGTAAGAAAGTGGTCCAGGTTCATTCTTCTGCATGTCACTGTCCAGTTTTCCCAGCACCACTTGCTGAAGAGGCTGTCTTTATTCCATTGGATATTCTTTCCTGCTGTGTCAAAGATTAGTTGCCCATATGTTTGTGGGTCCATTTCTGGGTTCTCTATTCTATTCCATTGATCGGAGTGTCTGTTCTTGTGCCAAGTGAAGTTTTGTTTTTTAGACCACTCAGTTTGTGGTACTTTGTTATGGCAGCCCTAACAAGCTAATACAGACACCCAAACCAGTCTGAGAGAGAAGCCTCGGTCAGGTTAAGGGAATCCTTCCAGTGGAGGTGTTGCCTGAGCCAAATCAAGATAAGTAAGTAGGATTGCATGGGTGGGCCTGCGGAGGCGATTCCTTGTAAAGTGATCATCACCTGCAGGGGTTTGGAAGTGAAAGAGTGTACATGTCCAAACTATTGCTAGTAATCCAATGTGGTTGGATGTAGACTGTGGGACCATGGTGGCAACAACTGAGATCTGAGAAGCTGGAGCCAGTTCATGAAGGGCGTCAATTCCAAGCCAAGGAATTTGGACTTTATCTTGAAGCCAAGCGATTGGCCTTTAAATATTCATTTCCCCTCCCAACTATTCCCCTGCCTCATGCCATTTTTTTCTAGGAAGCCTTCTCTTACATCTACTGTGGAACTTCTCACACACAAATATGGAAAATAACTTGCTTCTTCTCTCTTCAAATATGCAGTGATATGTCCTGTTATGTCCTGTTTACTGGGATATGCCCGGTACCTGGCAAGTGCTTGGCATATAGTAGTCTGTTAATAAATGGCTCTCTGGTGTGTTCCTAGGGACAGCATTGGTACTCCCTTGGTTCTCTTTGATCATATTCCAGCACACTCCATATTTTGTTTTTACTCTTCTCTCTTCTTCCTTCCTCTCACTGATGACCCAGCACCAATGACCCCCATGACACTTGGCTCTCATTTCACTTCTCCACTTGGTTTTCTCCTTGGGCAAGGACTCTGGGAGCTCCTAGTATGCTCCCTCTAACACAGAATTGGCAGTTCCCCCCATTGGGCAGCCTCTCATGCATTCAGGTTCCTTATTGTCCCCAAGGGAGCCTGGGTCACACTGCACAAAACCCTGCAGTCCAACCTTGTCACCTTGTTCCTGCCCCTGGTTCTGCCAGGACTAGTGCTTAACTGACCCTAAGAAGGGTCATTAGGTCACTTTCAAGGAAGTATCTCTGGCCAGAATGGACCAAAGAACAGGTGGCAGCTTTGGCAAGAGGATGCAGTTGAGGCTACAGGATGCAGCAATGGGATTGCTGGGCTCAACAGGTGGGCAGGGTCAAGTAATCTGAGCAATCTCCAAGTGAGCCAGATTTGACCCATGGGATCTCCATCAAAAAAGGCAAACTAGGGCACCAGAACAGGAAATTAGGAAGAGTGATAGTCAAGGCAAGAGGCTGAGCAGAAACCACGTGCACTAGATTGAATTCATTTAAAAAGTACATCCGCTCAGGGCGCCTGGGTGGCTCAGTCGATAAAGCGTCTGACTTCGGCTCAGGTCATGATCTCATGGTTTGTAGGTTTGAGTCCCCATCAGGGTCTGCTCTGACAGTACGGCTCTCTCTCTCCCTCTCTCCCTGCCCTTCCCCTGCCCTTCGCCTGCTTGTACTTTCTCTCTCAAATCAATTAAATAAACTTAAAAATATAAAATAAATAAAAAGTACATCCTCTGAAAAAAAGTACATCCTCTCATACCTGCCCATTTCTCCATGCATAAACACACCCCAACTTGAGCCAGCACACACACACACACACACACACACACACACATCCCACAGACACAAAATGCTGGCACACAGTGTCATACTCACAATGGAAGAACCTAGTGTGACATGTTTTGTTTGGCAGATATTGTAACTACCTTATGTGTTTGCAATTTGCAGGGAAAGATGTGCTCTTTACAAGTGTATGTCCCAAATAATAGAAACATCCCTTGAAATAACCACGTTTTTTTGTTGTTGTTGTGATGGTTTCAAACAGATAGCTTTCTGTCTTCTTATACCAATTGAATCTGATACAATTTAACTTTTTCTGGATGATTTCAAACAATCTTTATAGATACTCATTATTGGGGGCTGAGCTGAGATAAAGAGTGTTATTAGGAGCTATATTGAGGTGTATTGGACTCTATTCCTCCACTAAACATCCCCAGTATTAAATATCCCATTTACACAGACACTCATATTACATATATATATACATATACACACACCATATTTCTATATAAATGTCTGTACATAAGATACACACATAAATCATGCTTATAGACACACACACACCATACAGTTACTTGCAAGCAACCTATTCACTCCCTGCAATGAGATTTGTAAGTGGTTCCTTTTCCTATAGCCAATAGCTTGCTTCTTTCGTCATTTTCCTTCCTTTTTCGCACACTAATTGTTGGGATTAAGGAGTTAGCCCCTCACTCACTGCAGAGTTGGTGGTTTTAATTGGTTGCACCTGATTTAGTTAAAGAAGGCATTTTAACTATAAAGGACTTCACAGGGAGATAGGCTCAGGGGGAGTTATTAAAAGCAAGTGCAAAACAGCTCCTTGGGAGGTCATTATTTTGCATTTCTCGCCTGCCTCCCCACCCCCACATGTTTATTATTGGTAACAAGGTGAGAGGAAATCCCGTGACTTCATTAGAAAACTGGAAAAATACCTTTTCCTTATCAATACCTTCCTTTCTTGCTAGAGCACATTTCTTCTGGAATGAGATAAGGCCAAGTGGCCAGCCCCAAGCATCCTTTTTGTCTAAAGTTCAGGGTTAATAAACTCTCTGGAGCTTCAGGGCTCATCCCTGGAGAACAACCCTATCCTCCCACCCCCCACCTCCCACATACAGACAGCCACATCATTAGCTGAAAGTTGTAAATAACATGGACACCACCTACCCTGGTAGTATTCACGAGTGTGCCACTTGAGGGAGGGGAGAGAAACAGTTTCAGAGGGTTTCACTAGCATCTGTTTTACTAACCTATAAACAATGTGCTCATCACAAACCCTGTTTGTTGAAACCAGGCTGGCAGAACCTAGTGTGACACGCCTTGGTTGGCAGATACCTTAACATCTGATCTGTTTGGCATTGGCTGGGAAGGAAATGTTTGCAAGTGCATGTCCCAAATAATAGAAGCATGCTTGCAGTGGCCAAGTCCTTTTCATTGTAATTGTTTCAAATGGATAGGTCTCTGTCTTTTCATGCCAAGTGAACCTGACATAATTTGCCCTTTTCAGGTTGATTCCAGCCATCTTTACAGACACTAATCATTGAGTTGGGCTGGGATGTAAGGGATGTCCTTAGGAGCTATACTGAGGTGTATCAGACTGTTTAATCATCCAATAAATGGCCCCAGGCTGCCTATATTTTTTTACAACTATCCTGTCTTCTTTCTAAAGTCTTTGCTTGCTGATAATGTTGTTTATGCCTCCAGTAACCCTTTGACATTTTCCATTCTACCCCAGACTCAGAAACCAAGCTGAGTTACAATTGTGTATAAAGTAAGATTGAAAGCCCTAGGAGTTTTTCTATAAGTACTCTGCATGAGTTTTGGTGTATAGATTTTATATCATCTCTTCTGGATGCTCTAAGATTTTTAAAGGTTAAGTCTTAGTTTTTAGCTCTGAGAGTACTAGACAATCATGGTTTCCAGGAAGGGAACTTTCAGATAAGTGATGTATCATTGTAGTTAGGGTTAATACACATAAAGTAAACCTCACAAAAAAAAAGATATGTTTCTTTAGTACATTAATACCTTAAACAGAATCATATGGGTAATTAATGCAAGTTTCATTTACATGTGAAACTTGACTCTACTTTTCTATTTATTAATACAGATCCTGTTAAGGAATCTACTCAGTAATACTATTCACTGTATATATATTTGGAAGTAATAATAACAAAGAATAATACCTCAATCAATCCATAGACAAGAAAGTTCATTTGCATAAAGTCAGTCTGGTACATAGAAACAGATAATTCATGGAAGCTCTCGGTCCTTGGGTAGTGGTAGTGGTAGCTGAGAAAAAGAGAGAACCAAGACCACATTACTGGGAGAAGTTAAAGGTGTGGAGACTTTTTTTAAAAAGAAGTTTGCCTTTATTTATTTATTTCGAGGGGGGAGGGGCAGAGAGAGAGGGAGATAGAATCCTAAGCAGGCTTCACACTGTCAGCGCAGAGCCCGGCGAGGGTCTCTAACTCACAAACCATGAGATGATGACCTGAACTGAGATCAAGAGTCAGATGCTTAACTGATTGAGCCACCCAGGTGCCCCAAAGTTCTGGAGTCTTTAGCTCAAAAATAACTGGTGTGGGGTCATATCTTAGGAAAACTGAAAAATGTCCCACAAGCCTGAGTCACAGCCTTCTCTTGCTGGAATGAAATATGTTTCTGACATTATTCTGTGAAGGAAATTTCTAAAGAAGAAGAGTCAATATTAATAGAGGCATTATTTTATAGTTTTGAAAGATATTCTGACTTTTTACTAAGTCAAAGTGGTCTTCCCACCAATTAATAGCAGATAGCTCAATGTGTGCCAGGTATCATGCTAAGCGTTTTGCATGTATTGTTTCATTTAGGCGCACACAAACTTTGCAGGTGGATGTTATTTCCATTGTGTAAATAAGGAAACTGCAGTTCTATGAAAGTTATTCACTTGACCAAGTTAGTGAGTGGCCAAATTGGGTTTCAAACCCAGTTCTAACTCCACAGCCTGCTATCTTAACCACTACCATATGCTGTAGCTCCTTAAGAGTTACAGAGAGGGAAGGAGGCAAACCATAAGAGACTCTTAAAAACTGAGAATAAACTGAGGATTTATGGGGGGGTGGGAGAGAGGGGAAAGTGGGTGATGGGTATTGAGGAGGGCACCTGTTGGGATGAGCACTGGGTGTTGTATGGAAACCAATTTGACAATAGATTTCATATTTAAAAAAAAAAGAGAGATGGCATAAGACAAATTCTAGGGTACTTTAACAGGTATATGTTAGTAACTAAGCTGAGACTCATGTTGAGGGGCCCTTCCAAACCCTACTTATCTACCTCCAAACCCATGAAGCAATGACCTTTGCTAGTGCTGACTAGAATGATGATTACAAAATGCATGAAAGAGAAAGGACAGTCTAAGTGTCCTAATTTCTAAAACAATCATCCTTGATGCCACATCATAAAACCGAAAGGGAAGTTGTTACTCACTGCTTGGAACTGTGACCAAGGTCAAATGGACAACATGTTTTAACTTTCAGGAGCAAAATTGGGAACGTCAGTCAATCAGTCTTGCAGTAGCTAGCGTCAGTGTCGAAATATATGCTACTTTCATGTCACTGAAAAAAATGAATGGCTATTGTTTAGAGCAAAGGATCAATCTCAAATATTGTGTGAGATGAATTTGCAAGTGAGATACTTTATGTGTTAAGAGATACTTATGAGGGGTTGAACAATATCAAAAGCAAGAATTGAGACTTCCATGGAAGGTTTAAAAACGGTGTCCTTGATGATGCATGAATTGGCCATCTAGCCATTCACAGGACAGATGGAAGTATTGTAAAGGTCAGAGATTTGCTTCATTAAATGTCTTAATGCCTTGCAACTGTAAGAATGATGACTGAAGAATCCAATTTGGATGAAGAAACTAACTTGTTCTGGAAGAAACCCTAAACACAAGCAAAGTTTCTGCAAAGATGTCAATGAATTTTGAGTGATGAATGAAAACATGAAGGACTTGACATTTGTTTTGAACTTTCAAGGGAAAGGACAAAACAAGGTGTTCTCAAGCAGAATAGTAACCAGGGTAGAAGCTGGTTTTTCTAGTATGACCAAGAAACAAATGATAGAATTTTTAGAGGCAAACTTTAGCATGCCCAAGACCCTAAAATGGGCTCAGAATCTGACTACAGATGAGGCTAATGGACTCATACTGTTCTGCTAGCAGTGATACTATCCATGTAGAATTCACTTCTCAAAGGCAGTCAGTCAAGCTAATAGGATAAAAATTCTAAAGCACTGGAGAAATTATGTGATTAGCTTCTTTTTTAAAAATTTATTTATTCATTTTGAGAGAGAGAGAGAGAGAGAATGCACAAGCAGGGGAGGGACAGAGAGAGAGAATCCCAAGCAGGCTCTGTACCGACAGTGCACAGCCCTATACGGGGCTCGAACCCATGAACCATGAGATCATGACCTGACCCAAAATCAAGAGTCGGATGCTTAACTGACTGAACCCAGGTGCCCCATGTGATTGGCTTCTTCACCATAACAGGGCCGTGGATGGCAAATCACTTTTGCAATATTGTACCTGAGGACATTCAAAAACTCCTGTGGGTTCAGCTCCATCCTTGGATCCTAGTTTCGCACAGGGGGGATTCTTAGAAATTCAGGCTTACTCTGACTTTGTAATCCCATAAACTTACTTAGGGTTCTACTTAATTTCCTGTAACTCTCTTCCAGAATCCAAATCTTTTATTTGGTTCCCCAACTGATTATCTATTCCCTCTGAAAGTAGTGTTCTGATTTGCCTCTCTTCAGGCCCTTCTAATCCTTACTTCAATACTATACTTCTATCTGCTCTTAGGACTCCTAGATACTATTTTTTGCCTTGACCCTATTCCCACTATCAGGTCTCCCTGACACTTTGGTCACCTGCTTGAGCTAGATCCATAATACTTAGGCCCTTCTTAGAGCTTATATAAGCCCTGCTGGTTTGTCTGGATCTAACTTATTTGAATGGTACCACTCTACTTAGTCTCCAGAGTCATTTATCAGGCCAAGCTCAAAAAGACTTTTGACCATTTGTAGAATGCAGATTCATCCTCGAAAGACAAAAAAGTTAACCTCAGCTGAGTAAAGCCAAAAGAATGTATCTAAGGATATAAAACAAATACTCAACAAAGGAAGTTCCAGTGATTTTGTTTTTAGTGTCACTGGAATATGTATATCATTTCCCAGTGGGCTTCTGTGATGGGGATAACTCTTATTTGGACATATAAATTCTGATGGATTTGTCACACAATCCCTCCTATTACTTTAGTAGTAGTGAGAAATGCATTTTGCAATCAGCTTTATTAAACCCAAATCTTTTTTTTTTTTTAACGTTTATTTATTTTTGAGACAGAGACAGAGCATGAACAGGGGAGGAGCAGAGAGAGAGGGAGACACAGAATCTGAAACAGGCTCCAGGCTCTGAGCTGTCAGCACAGAGCCCGACGTGGGGCTCGAACTCACGGACCGTGAGATCATGACCTGAGCCGAAGTCGGACGCTTAACCGACCAAGCCACCCAGGCGTCCCATATTAAACCCAAATCTTGATGAGCTAGAAGAGTAGTGAGTCCAGATACCACGTCCCCATGCTTTGTGCCTTCATTCATTTTTATGGCAACAATGATCTTGCACTACAGGTGAAGTTGAACATAGAAGGTAAACTTGAGGAGCCTGTGGAGCTTGAGAAGAGGAAGAAAAAGATGTTAAAGTTTAGAAATCTTGGAGCCTACACCAGAATGCTCTCTGAATCCAATTCATTTGGCTGGGTTCCTGATACCTGTCTAATCCTTGGCAGTCCTATGTTCATAAGGTCCTGAAATCTGTCTCTAGGCCCTCTCTCTGGAGTTTTACTTCTGGAGATACTGCTCTGGAACACAGTTATAAATATTTTTCACTTAGTATCACTGCCTTGAGAACCATGCAGCCTTCCTCACTTCCTAGCTTGGGTCCTTTGTATAGACATGCTAATGTGGATGGGTTTCTGATGCTGAGACAGGTACTATTGGCAAGCTTCCTTTAGGCCAAGGCTGAAGCCATTTTGCTTTTAGTTGTCCCTGACTTACCCATTCCCAGTTTCCTCTTCCTCTCATCTGAGTACCCGCTGAGGTACCAGCAAGCCATCTGGCTCAAATGGTGGAGGTTAAAGTATAAATTGAAGGTGGAGCTCTTCTAATCTAGTGTGGCAGTTTGTGCTGATCAGGTTAATGAGGATAATTTCTCTTTGGCTTGTACAGAGACATGCAAATTTAATCTGATTTGCTATTAATTACTCTGTCCAATCATTAACATAATGTTTCACTAAATAGAGAAAATCTATTCATGTTGCAGAGGCAGTGTGTCAACCAAAGCACAATAATAGAAAATTGTTGCCTTTTGTGTTCGGCAGGGAAGCTGCCAATGTGAGCAAGGCGCATGTATGACCAATGTGACCGAGGCACATGCTTTGACATACTTCTCACCAGTAGGGATGGGCTGTCTTGGGCTATACACTCTCCTCCAGCTCCCTCAGGGGAATTACATACATTTGTGAGATGATTGGTAGGGAATACAGAGGTACACTGTTGTTTGGGGGGCAGAGTGAAACTAATTGGCCCACAAGAAGATTAAATAACCACATCTTCAGTGAGAACAACATAATGCTTTACCAAATAAATGAAATGACTTTAGATGGCTCTTTTGTATTCTTTTATTAACAAATATTTATTGAACAATGATTATGTACTAAGCACTGTAGTGGGTGCTGGGGATGTAGCATTCAAACAAGACAGACACAGATCCTACCTTTGTGAAGTTTATAGTCCAAGCAGAGGATGTATGTCTATGTGCCTAAAGATCCATGCCTATAATCATTGATAATTTAGGAGCAGAGAAATTTATAATGAAGAAATGACAAGGTCAAGGTGTTCTAAGAGCATATCATAAAGAGACTAGGTGGCATCCAAAGAATAAGCCAGGTGAAAAGTAGAGTGAGGAAGGGGAGAAAGAACAGCATGTGTGAGAGTTTTGAGGAGGCATGTCTGAGGAACTTAATCTCTAAGAGGAAAGAAGCTCTGAGAGCAAGAAAGCAGGAGACGAGACTGGAGATTGAGGCAAGAGTTCTCTGGGTTTTAGCCATGAACGGGCTCTACGTGGGCTACATGTCATTGGATGCTGTGACAGGTAATGTTAGTCACTTCTGTGGGGCGTTTGGACTTCATCCCCAGGATGGGAAAGTTGTTGAAAGTTTCTAAGCTGAGTTGATCTTAGACTAGTAGATTTTTTTAAAAAATTCCCAGTGGCCAACATGCTAAATAAGCTCCTCAACCTATCTCAGAAACCTGGATGCAAGAAAAAGAAAAAAAAAAGACATATATGCATGGAGCAGATTAAGCATTTCCACTCTGCATCTGCACAGAAGGCCCGGCAGAACCCCTGAGAGGCTGAAAAGTAATTACACTTCTACTCTGGATCCATGTCTTAACCACAAGGAGTGTGTTCTGCAGTCTCTATTTCCTAATTGAGGGTAATTAGAAGAAGTTAAAACTAGATTAGGGACAATTAGACCCTATACAAGAGGGAGCTCTGTGGGTGGTCGGGAAGGGAGTAGGAAGAACCAGCTGGGAAAGTGTTTCCCCAACTGTTTGGTGTTCTTTGACTCATATTGTAGGTGGAAGTTCTTGGAGGGTTTATCTGTGCTCCTGGTGGTGCCCACCTGGAGGGTGGGCAAGTGAAATAAATGAGTTATACACACACATATATGCACACATGCACACACATACCACTAACAGCCAATCGAGATTACCTTTTCCTCAAGCCAAAGGGCTTCATAAGCCAATAAATGGAAACAAAGAGGAAAAGAAAGTGAAGGTTTTATTGCAACTTGATTGAAGATGTCTTATTTGAGCAACTGCTTTTTTGTCTGGATCTAGATACTGTAGGAGGGATATGGCGAGTATATGATCTTGTCTTTAATGAGCTTCCAAGTCTATTTGAGAGATTTGGTATGGCTGGAGCACAAAGTGGGAGAAGGGGACTGGTGAAGGATAAGCTCAAGAAGTGGCCAGAAGCTAGGCTGAGGAGTTCTGACCCCATCCAAGGGGTAGGAGGGAACCATGGAGAGTTCCTGTCAACAGGGAAAGGATAGGGCCAGGCCTGGATTTTAGAAAGCTACATCTGGCCACCCTGGGGAAAGTGGATGAGAGGACATGACAAGAAGCAAGTTTGGGAGGGGGGTTAGTCAGAGCTGCCTGTGGAGAAAGCTGGGGGTATCTATGACCATGTGGAGAAAGCTGGGGAGGAAAAGCCAGTGTAGCAGAAAAAAGTAACTTACTTCACTCTTTTCATACACCAAACATTGATTGCTTTGATTCATTCGATGAACAAATAATTCTTTTGCATCTGTTCTGTGCAGAACATCATGCTAGGGGGACATTAAGAGGAATAAGAATAATGTTATTCCAATCTTCAAGGGGACTGCATAACTAACTGTTCAAGTGAGTGGAACAGTCAATAGCTGTTCTAGAATTTTAGAGATGGTTCTGCTTAGTGGAGGGGCAGATGATCTAAGAAATAAGAGAAAGGGAGGTGAATGTGCATGAACCCTGAGGAGAGGCATAGTGAAGAGCATTGCTAGGCAGAAGCTAAGAAAGTATAATAGGAAGTACTAGACAATAAGTTTGAATGGGAAAGGTATGCTGACTATGTGTGTATACAAATGTGTGTGTGCATGTGTGCGTGTATGTGTGTGTGTATGTATACATGGGTACACATACATAATGCAACCAAAAACCTTAGCACCAACAGATATTTATATAATAGAAAGTCAGAAAAAGGAAGAGAAGGAGAGGGAGAAAGAGACAGGGAGGGAGAGAGAGATTTTTGTGGCATGCCAACTTGGGTCTTCCACATTTTCTCCTAAAAGACATCTATATATGGTGGTATAGCCTGATGGAATTGTGTTTGTTGGGCAAACTCAACTTTACCAAGCAAGGATTAACCTGGAGGTCCCAAGGGCTTTAGGCTGTAGGGCCCAAGGGAGGGTCCCTGCTCTGCTGGCCAGTTCTCTGGAAGAGGGAGAAGCAGTGGCCTGAATCCCCAAGTACTTCGTCTAGTGCCTGACTGAGCAGGATGGGCACCATGACAAAGGAGGCCAGGAGGAAAGTGGCCTTCTCCACCACCTCAGGATCAGAACAGGCCAGATTTAGTAGAGGATCCAGGTCACTGAAGAAGTGGCCAATCTCATAGGCTGTACAGGATGGCAGCTGGAAAGTCATGAGGACAGTGACCACAGGGGTTAGGAATCCATCCAGCCAAGGCCCACTTGCAAACATAATGCACATGTGGAGGTTCATGAGGGATGGGTACTGGAGCGAGCTGCAGATAGCAAGGTAGTGGTCAGAAGGCACGGCCTGGCAGCACAAAGCACTCAACTACGGCTAATGAACTGAAGGAGAACTGGGCCACACAACCTGCAAAAGAAGCTGCCTCAGGATCTGAGAGAGGGTCTGCAGCATCTTAGGGGCAACGGAAGTAGAGGACCAGATGTCAAGGAAGGAAAAATTGGACGAAAAGAAGTACGTGGGGGTGTGGAGGCTGAGCTTAAAGGAAATGGCTGTGAGGATGAAAACATTCCCCAGCACGGTCACTACATAGATGCCCAGAAATATCCCCAAATGAAAAGACTGTAGCCCATGGAGATTCCCAGATCCCAGGAAAAGAAATTCTTTGATCATGGCCGGATTACCTGTGTCTGTGAGATTCAAACGTTAGACCCGAAAAAAGGAGAGAAATATCACCAATTGGAAAAAGAGCTGTGCTCCTAGAGGGAAGCAACTGCACCAGAAATGCCATAGACTATAAAACTCAAAGGTTTTGTCTTTTCTCCTCCGGAACAAATTTTCTGTTTTGTTCTACCAGGTATATTTATCTAATACTTGTAGCAGAATCAGAAACTATGCCCTGGGGAATGAACACAGAGGGCGTCTCCTCTGCTCTTTTCCACTCTTTTCCTTGACATAACATGTGACAAGTCTACCTCTGGGAGTCTCACAGTGGGAGGCAAACACCTCTTAATAGGGATGTCGTGCAGAAGCTTCTCTGAACTTCTGAAACTCAGCTTCTGAGACTCAATAAAAGTGTGAGTCCAAGATCCTAAAATAACATCAGGAATTAAGACCACCCTATCGCCCATTGAACCCCTAAATCAAGGTGGGTTCCACCAGAAATGTAATTGGAGGGAGGAGGGGAATTCAGAGATATTGATCTTAATGTATCTGTAAGAAAAATAAGACTCTCTGCCAGGCTCTGGGGACACGTCGCTGATTGCTTCCATGGCATCAAATTCCTATGGAAATCGGGGGAAATGTATGTAAAGTTATTCACTTGAAATGTTAGAGAAAAATAATGTTCCATCCTTCATAAATGAAAATGACATTCCTGACTCACAAGCAGTAGGATGTGCATTTAGAGTTATTTTTTTTTTTCCAGCAGCAGGGATGGGTTTGCAGTGAGTCATGGCTGCACTCTCTCACTTTCCCACAACCCCACCTCCCCCCGCCAGAGCTCAAAGACTCATATTTGTGAAATGGCTGTCTGGTCTTAGCGCCTGGGCTGCGATAGAATTGAAAATCAGGCTGTGTTGTGACCTAAATTAGGGGTAAGTGTGCGGCAAGAGTTAGGGGCTCGGTTTAGTTGGCATTCTAAGCTGAAGCCTCTGTCTGGCCAGGAAATAAAGCAAAGCCATCTTTACTACTTTGCTTTGGTAATGACAACGTGTCCCTAAAAGGTTACAGTTAAGTCATATTTTTGTAAATTAAAACCTATTTTAAATCCACTCAGGGAACTGGCTATGCAAAGGAATCTTATTAAGAATACTTTTGTATTTCTCCATAATTTGCCCTTTGTACTAATCTGGATTGTTAATACAATGGGTTTGTGAAAAGGAAGGTCTACCTAAAATGGGGTATTCAGGATATTTAGGGTGCCTAAGGTGGTGCTGAATATAATTACAGCATATAAGGAAAATCAATCAGCAACTAGAGTTGTCTCTGGGGGCAGGGGACAGCTGCTTCCTAATTGGGGGATTAAACTGCAGTGTCCTATTACCATTTTACCTTGTCTTCAGAGACTGCCAGCCAGCATTCAGAACTGACATTAACATCATTAGATTTTTATCGTTCAATCCCAAGTCTCATTAATTAATAATGAAATAAACTTGATTTCCCCTTTTAGCTTACAGGCGTGCTCCTTAGTGCCTCCAAATTCAAAGGCACACCAGCCTCCCTAAATCCTCTCCCATCCTCTCTTTTCTTCCAGTGATGACAGAGTAATGCTGATGCAAGAGAGAGGCTTCAGCTCCAAATTCTATTCATTCTTTCAGTCATTTCTTCACTTACCCGATATTTTTGAACACCTGCTATGTGTCACATATTGGGCGACATAGGCACTGGGGATAAAATCAGGAGCAAGAAAGTCATGGTCTTAATGTTCCCAGAGCTTACATCCTAGTAGTGGAAGTGATCTTAAAAATAACTGTAAAATTACTACTGTGATAAATGCTATGGGGAAGAAATATGGGGTCTAATACAAAGACTAATATGCCTGGAGAGGTGACCTCATTTTGATGAGCTGGTCAGGGAAGATAGCTCTGAGGAGGAAGTGATATTACAGCTGAAGTATGGTGGATGTGGAGTAGCCAGCTATGAGAACAAACAGAGGGGAGGTATTACAGGTAGAAGGGCAGCATGCGCAAAGGGACTGAATGAGATAAGCACCTGAGCCCTGGAAAAAGTAAAACAAGCAAACAACAAAACCAATAACTGTGGCTGGAGGGCAACTGGTGAGGCAGGCTGGTGAAGAGGGATAGGAGGTGAGTTCTTAGGAGGTGTGGTTTGATTTACATTTTTAAAAGATCCCTTAGGCTTCTCTGTGAAAATGGACTGTAAGAGGCTAAAAGGGAAAGTGAGGAAACAGTAAGAGATGGTGCCTAGATTCACGGGAGGATGAAGTAAGGTGGATTAATGTTAGGGCTTTTTAATAAAAAGGAAGAAAAGCTTGCCATTTGCAACAACATGGATGGACCTCGAGGGTATCATGTTAAGTGAAATAAGTGAGACAGAGAAAGACAAATGCCATATGGTTTTATTTATACGTGGAGTCAAAATAATAAAACAAACAAACAAAATAACCCAAACAGACTCTTAAACACAGAAAACAAACTGGTGGGAGGTGGGTGAGGGGATGGGTGAAGTAGGTGAAGGAGGATAAGAGGTACAAACTTCCAGCTATAAAATAAATAAGTCACGGAGATGAAAAGCACAGCATAGGGAACATAGTCAATAATATTGTAATGACATTGTGGGGTGACATATGGTGGTTATGCTTACCATAGTGAGCACAGCATCGTGTATAGAGATGTCCAATCACTGTGCTATACAGCTGAAAATAATATAACTTTGTATGGCAACTATACTTCAGTAATATATATATTTTTTTTTAATGTAGGGCTTTTTACATAGGAGAACGGATACAACTTTTTGTGCTTTTATGTATGCGTGTTAGACTTTGATAAAAAGTTTACTCTAACAAAATGACACGGATTAAGCAACTATATGAATGATCAAGTCTTTTCCTGAGATCTGAGATGAGAATACCAAGTAGGTAATTTAATTTGGGTGGGGGTTTCTTTTGCCTCCCTCCCTCCCTCCCTCCCTTCCTTTCCTTCCTTCCTTCCTTCCTTCCTTCCTTCCTTCCTTCCTTCCTTCCTTTTCAAAAGATCTAGTGGGGTATGATCCGCTGCTGGGATGACAATTTCAATCCTCATATGGGTCAACAATCTGCTAACAGATGGAGCCTCAGCCCTGAGAGACAGAACTCTCACTGTGGCCACACAATAAGTTCTTAAGTGAAAAGCCTGACAAATTCTTGCAGTTGTTCTCAAAAGGAACCAGGGAAGGGGGTGAATGGGTCAGTGTAGCTTTTTACTCCCCCCTGTAGAAATTGCTTAAATGTGGTTAGCAACCGTGTATCAGAAGCATCCTCTGCATATGAAGCACAGGAAAACCACAATTCCATGAGGACTGCCTTCAACTCCCTTCAGTGTGAGTCTCCACAAAACCTTTATTAATGGCAACCCAACTACACAGAGCTTTCAATTATCTGAGATTTTTTTTTTAAATCCTGTTTTGTCTCATTTTGCTTTTACATGAGAGAGACAGATAATGAAATGAGCTTAGTCAAGAAACAATTTTCGGGAGATGTCCTAGGGTCAGAATACATTCAGTCCTACTCTTTCTCTCTTCTCCAGCTCTTTTTGTAGTTATGGTCAGTCAGGATTAATGCTCAAAATAATGGTCGGAGGCTCTGAAAGATCCTCAATCAGTAAAGAATGTTTCAAGTATATCATTACACTTGATTTACTAAGTCAGAACAGTGCACTCAGATCTATCTTAGTAGATTTCTTTTTTTGCAAACACGGTGGAAAACAGCTTGTTCTTAACCTTCATTTACCCAAAAAATCTAATTAAACATATACCCTTTCTCCTGGTATATGCTTAATCAGATTTTGCTCTGATATTAATTCTCCTATGTTTTTATAATCACCAAGAGGTGTTCATTAGCATAAAAAGTTGTTTGGTGCCCAATATAAAATAAAACCCACAAATTTACCTCCTCCCATCACTTCTGAGATGCTAATAGTTGCAAAAGTACAATCATAAAATTCAAAGTGTAGCAGCATAGCTAGGAAGTAGAGACCAACTATGGAAGCCCAAACTCATTACCTCTTCTAGAGTCAATCCAAGAAAACCTTGTGGAAAAAGGGGATGGTGAGGAGAAAGCAAACAAAACAAAACAAAACAAAACAAAACAAAACAAAACAAAAAAACAGCTGAAAATTAACTTCTGGAAGGGAGAAGTATATAGCTGGATAAGGAAAACAATGATCTGGCTATACCAACCAGATACCATATGATCCAGGAATCTCACCTCTGGGTATATATCCAAAGAAAATCACTATCTCAGAAAGATATCTGCACTTTCCATGTTCATTGCAGTATTATTCATAATAGCCAAGATACAGAAACAACCTAAATGTCCACTGATAGATGAACAGATAAAGAAAATGTGGTGTAAATATGCACTGGAATATTATTCAGCATTAAAAAAGAAGTAAATCTTGCCATTGTGACAACATGGATGAACCTAGAGGGCATCGTGCTAAGTGAAATAAGTTAGACACTGAAAGACAAATACTGTATGATCTCACTTATATGTGGGATCTAAAAAAGATGAGTTCATAGAACCAGAGAGTAGAACCATGGTTACCAGAAGCTGGGAGGTGGGAGGAATGTGGAGATGTTGGTCCAAGGGTACAAACTTCCAGTTATAAGATGAATAAATCCTGGGATCTAGTGCCCAGTATGATGATCAGGCATTATAGTTAATAATACTGTATTGTGTACTTGAAATTTGCTGAGAGGGTAGATTTTAAGAGGTTACTATGTGAGAGAAGAATGAGTTAATTAACTTGATTGTGATAATCATTTCATAATACATGTATATTAAAAATCATCATGTTGTACATCATAAAAATATCAGATATCCAGTGCTCTCCCTCCCTCCAAACTCCTAATTCTATCCATAAAAAAATTTAAGCAACAAACATGTAACACTCATATTCTCTTAGATCTTTATTCTCCCCCAAAGTTATACCAAGCTGATATCAGGGACAATTGCTTAATGATACATGTCAGGATTAATTGGTAGATACAGATCATCTGGGTAACTGAAGCCTCACTATTTAGGTCATGCCTTGGTCCAAATACATATAAACCTGTTCCTGAAAGCAATGTCTGAGAGAGAAAAGGCTGGTGAGCAGGAAAACTACCCAGAGACAGAATCTTTGAAAAGGGCAAAAAAGAAATCCTTAACTGGTACTATACTAACTCTTCTACCAGTAGAGGAAGTTCGTGTGTGTGTGTGTGTGTGTGTGTGGTCAACTTTCTATATTAGTGCCTTTCTTGAATAGTTCATGTTTGTGCCATGCAGCAGATTTGGGTTGTGTCTTTTTCCTTTGAATACAACTTGTGGAACATTATAGACAGCTCACTTTTTAAAGGAACTGCACATTAATGTGAGAAACCCCTTGGTGTCCAAGGGAATGTTTTTTTTAAATATATGAAATTTATTTTCAAATTGGTTTCCCTACAACACCCAGTGCTCATCCCAAAAGATGCCCTCTTCAATGCCCATCACCTACCCTCCTCTCCCTCCCACCCCCCATCAACCCTCAGTTTGTTCTCAGTTTTTGAGTCTCTTATGCTTTGGCTCTCTCCCACTCTAACCTCTTTTTTTTTCCTTCCCCTCCCCCATGGGATTCTGTCAAGTTTCTCATGATCCACATAAGAGTGAAACCATATGGTATCTGTCTTTCTCTGTATGGCTTATTTCACTTAGCATCACACTCTCCAGTTCCATCCACGTTGCTACAAAGGGCCATGTTTCATTCTTTCTCAATGACATGTAGTACTCCATTGTGTATATAAACCACAATTTCTTTTTTTTTTCTTTTTTTTTTAACGTTTATTTATTTTTGAGACAGAGAGAGACAGAGCATGAACGGGGGAGGGGCAGAGAGAGAGGGAGACACAGAATCGGAAGCAGGCTCCAGGCTCTGAGCCATCAGCCCAGAGCCCGACGTGGGGCTCGAACTCACGGACCGTGAGATCGTGACCTGAGCTGAAGTCGGACGCTTAACCGACTGAGCCACCCAGGCGCCCCACACAATTTCTTTATCCATTCATCAGCTGATGGACATTTAGGCTCTTTCCGCAATTTGGCTATTGTTGAGAGTGCTGCTATAAACATTGGGGTACAAGTGCCCCTATGCATCAGTACTCCTGTATCCCTTGGGTAAATTCCTAGCAGTGCTACTGCTGGGTCATAGGGTAGGTCTATTTTTAATTTTTTGAGGAACCTCCACACTGTTTTCCAGAGTGGCTGCACCAGTTTGCATTCCCACCAACAGTGCAAGAGGGTTCCCGTTTCTCCACATCCTCTCCAGCATCTATAGTCTCCTGATTTGTTCATTTTGGCCACTCTGACTGGCGTGAGGTGATATCTGAGTGTAGTTTTGATTTGTATTTCCCTGATGAGGAGCGATGTTGAGCATCTTATCATGTGCCTGTTGGCCATCCGGATGTCTTCTTTAGAGAAGTGTCTATTCATGTTTTCTGCCCATTTCTTCACTGGATTATTTGTTTTTCGGGTGTGGAGTTTGGTGAACTCTTTATAGATTTTGGATACTAGCCCTTTGTCCGATATGTCATTTGCGAATATCTTTTCGGGAATGGTTTTGTTACTTTGTTTTTTGCACCTTGAGATCTGGAGACAGGCATTATTGAAATGCCTGAAACAAACATTATTCAGACCCAGAAACAGACGGGAGATAGACATTATTGAGACTTGGTGACAGATATTTCTAATTCAACTATATATTCTTTGGTGCCAAATAACTTTTTTCCCCTGGTTCTGTTCCATTTGTCAACATGAAAGACAATGAAATGGGCCAAGAAATATTTTGGGCCAAAAGATATGTGATGTATCATTATGTGACATACCTAGTCTAAATGTGAAGAATAGCAACAATTATCCTGGTAAATTGTGCAAAGAATAATGAGCTCATACTTTTAGTCTCAACTGTCAAGATACTTCATATAAAAATTTCGGGGTCGAAATAATCTGTTTAAATAGGTTCCTCATTTACCCTATCAATATAGACTGTAATTATGGCTATTATTTTATAGCAAAAATGTGAAATTGATGGAATTCAGAAAACATTTTATCAATAAACCATTATAGAAAAAACAAATTGGTCTCCACCATTCTAAATATCCCATTTGAATGAGGGGTTTACTTTTTAACATGTTATATTTTTTCTAATTGTCTTCTCATGTTCATCTTGTACTCTGAGTCAGGAAATAGCATTTGCAACACTTTCGATGCCTGCTCCACTCCCTTATATACAGGAGTACTGAAATATCCCGATCCATCATTCTAATACTTATCTGCTCGTGATGCCAGGCATCTGAATAGCAGTGACATTTATTGTTTCGCATCTTTCACTCACTGTCCTGGTGTTTGACTGTGACAATGGAGAAAATTTCAGTACCCTCCTACTTGCTGCTCTCTAATCTCCACCCTGTAGCATTCAAAAGCTGTATCTGTCACCACTCCCATTTTCTTTTTGAAGCTGTCTGCTCCTAGACTCCTTTTCTTCGTGATCGTGACAAATTTATAGCAGTTAAAGGAAGCTGCAATAGTCACAGTCACGTGGTATCTTTAGTCTGTACTAGAGGATTTATCATGTCACATGGAAGTAGTATTTGGAGTAGATAAGAGCATGATCTTCGATGTCAGACAGACCTGAGTTTGAGTTCTGGCTCCACCTCATATTCTCCGTGTGACTCTGGGCAAGTAACTTAACCTCTTGGTGCTTTGATTTTTCTCAGCTGTGAAATAGGGAATAATTATAATAATAAAACTACCTCATAGTTTTCATTAGGGTTGAACGAAATAATCCATATGAAGTGTTGATGAGGTTCCCAGTACTCTGTAAGTGCTCAAACTTATTTGCGTTTTGCATTGTGTACATATATATATATATATAAAATACATATCTATATATCTATATATAGATAAACTATAAATATATATAGTTACTCAGTTCATGTGTTGGTCACTGCTGACAGAAATCTAAATAGATTTTTCTTTATCTCTCATTGTCCATGTCCTCCACGGAAGGACTGGCCACCATCACCCCATGATTCTGGATGTTTTGTTTATCCTGACAGAGAATCAGTATCCACATTCAAGAGCATTCAGTAGGGGTGCTGCTCTAACTGCCCAACTTAATATCCTACCTTAACTTCCTCTGATTAGGGAGTCAGGTCCTACCTGATTGCTCTGAGTGTTGTTCACATGAAAATCAATTACCAGTAAGTCTGTTTCCCAAGGGGTAAGGTGTCCTCCCCACTACTGGGAAAGTTAAATAAAAAGGTAGAGTATACAAATACCATCCAGAATGTCTTGTGCCATCACATTTTTCACCAAACCCTGAGCTCTGAAGTTTGGGGGTTCATAGGAGCCAGTTAGTACTCTGAAAGCCTAACTTCTCTGTTGTGGTGAACAGGGCCAATCCTCAGCAACAGTGGGATGCTGACAAAGGGTTATCTGTTGCCACATTTTCTCTTTCTTTCTCTCATTCATTCCATCCTGGTTGATTCCACTTTCATATTGTCTCTGAACCCTTTTCCTCTCTCTCTCCCTCTAGTTCAGTACTTCTAGAAGTTCCTTTCAAACTACTATTTTCTCTTTAATTTGTAGTTGAATACAAATTGACTTTTGAGGAGCTCATCTAATATAAAACAGAATATAGATAGACCTGTGGTGGAAATCTTTGTACATGGTAGGCATTCAATATTTCCTGGCTACATAAAGATCTGGGAATAAAATTATTTCCTCTTGAGTATGTTCAGTAATGAATCAACAGCTAACCAAAAGTATTTTCAAACTTTCACCCCGTCCTACCCCCTTCGGTCCCACAACCTTTGGCTCAATACTGCTAGGAGACCCTTTCAAAATATCAGTCTTTCTCCTTGGGCTCTGATTTGTAGTTACATTTCATGAACTCATTATGAATTTGGGACTCTATAAATGACAAGCTACAGAGGCTCAGTGCTGCATTAGCTATGAAGGGAGAGTTTACTGAGAAATATTAATATTGTAATATTGTAAACAAGTTTGCAGGGGTCACGCTAAACCTCCTCAAGAGAACCGAGCACACCTAGTATAAATCAATATTGCTGATTACAAATGATTTATATCTATTCATTAAAGCAGATACCTGAGACATCTGACAACCTTTTAAAGCTGTTAATTCAAGTTATTGAATATACTCAAGAGGAAAATAGTTTCATTTTAGATTTCCATTCTATTATTCAGTCAGAAAATATTTACTGAACTCTTGCTACACACAGAGCCCCACTATGGATATATATTGAATTATATAATAGATGTGCTCCTTTAAAAAGTGGATATCTCTTAACTTTTGTAAAACTACTCCAATTTCAAATGCATTAGGGGAGCTTTCTAATAAAAGAAGTCCTGTAGCAAATTTTGGAAGAGTGAGGAATATTTTTCAGTATAATTACTTGTCTGGTTGTTATGTCTGTTTTATAAATTTAGATGTTTAGGTAGTAGATCTTCTTAAAAAAGAGTTAGCCCTGTGATTTAAACTGGTCTTTATTCCTAATTATTATAATGTGTTCATATGGGACCCTAGATTTCTCTGAACTTCAGGTAGAATCAGAGAAACATCTACCATTACATCCCTAAAATCTCTTTGGTAAGACAAATTCAAGAAGTACACTTCCCTTTTTCCCCAGAACAGTGTTAACCTTGTTCTGTAAGGTAGCCATTAAGAGCAAAAACTTGCTTTATTCCCTCTAGAATGCATCCTTGGGGAGTTCACTAGATGCATTTATAGGGCTTTTCCCATACCTTTGTTTCTTAGGGTTAAAATGAGGGGATTCATTCTAGGGTATGATCACATGGTAAAGAAGAAAGATTACCAGGTTCTCAGAGACGATGCCCACTCAGAGGACTGACTTCAGAGTAGGTGGGACAGTTGGAGAAAGCATTCTGACTTTTGCTGATGATAGGGGATCACAGAATGGGGCTGGCAGTGTGGAGATTTGATACCAGATTCTATTGGAAAGTGCCCACATCCACTGTTCAAGTGCCAAGAAAAAAGGGTTTACTCTGGAGTGCAGATATTGATTTACACAAGAGGGGTAGTGCTGTGGAGTGCAGAGGGCACATGCTTGAAACCAGAAAGAACCCATCAAATCCTAATGTGGCTTCTTACTACTTGTAAGTAGTACCAAGAGTGCTCTTGGAAAAATTGTTAAAGTAAACTTCAGCTACCTCATCTGTAAAATGGGGACAACACCCACCTTATTAGGTTGTTGTGTGGTTTAAATGCAAGTGTCTTGTATGCAAAGGGGCTACTAAAATAAGTGTTCAACAAATATCAGTTTCTTCTTACCTCTTCTCTTTAGTTTCTTTGATGAAAAAAGCAAACCACGATGATCAACTTCATTCACTTCAAAGAAAGACAGCTGGAAGAACAGAGTGATGCTGTGATTAGGAGTCAGGAGCTGAGAGAACTAATGTTTTTCAGCAAGTGGCATATAAAATGCAATGTTCATAAAAGCTTAATTTATAATACTGTAAACTCCTTGGGGGCAAAGGGCTGATCATATCTTTTTTGTCTGTCTAATCACATGTTTTGGTGAATGGTTGAACATTCAGAAGACACCAATGAAGCTTATAGGTGATCCCATATGATCACAACTTTGTACTTAGCAAGACTTACTTGGGAGATTGCAAGGAAGGAAAGTCTGCAAATTGGATGACTAGTTCTAAAAGTTTAGTTTTAGACTAAAAGCAAAGTTTGGGCTAGGCAATCTTCAAGAGCTGAAGAACGTTATTGATATAGAGTGGTGATTGGCATCTGGGCAGGCTAGTAAGTGCCATTACATAAAGGAGTCTAATTTCCTGCTCTGTATTTTTATCAGAGGTTCAAGATGGAGAATTGGATCATAAGTTTAATGAACCCCTCTTGTAAGAATTTGTAGTAGATAGGAGGGCGGTTTTCATCAAAACTTAAGTGGTAAGGACAAAGGGACAAGATCTGAGGTTGTTATGGGAACCTCTTTCCTCTCAAGGGCCATCGGCAGGATTAAATAATGGCCACAGTGCATACTGCAATAGTCAGGGGAAGAAAAAGATGGAAAAGAAGATAAATAGGAGTAGGAGACAGGGGATGAAAGAAAGAAAAGGAGGGAGGGTGCTAATGCCACCACTAGCGACTTTAATCACTCTATAGTCATGGTTTACCAGTCTCTGAGACCTCTCCATTTTCTCTTTTTGCCATGTGATTATGTTTTCTCAAGCCACAGCCAGGCAACAGATGGTTACTAAGTGCCCATTCCTTACCACCTCCTGTGGTAGGTGTGGTGAGTGATACAGACATAATTAGAACGTGGCTAGTGTGGAAAAGAGCTTTGCTTTGTCTGACACAGGAGGCTGATAGCTTTATTCCAAGGTGGAATGAAAAATGCCAAGAGAGGGATTCAAGGAAAGTGCTCAAGTTAGAGGAAGCAGAGAACACTTCCTGGAGGAGGTAGTATTTGAGGTGTTCCTTAAAGGGTGCAAAGGATTTCAGTAGGTGAGACTGGGAGAAAATCAGGGAAGAAGAAATGGACTGATCAAAGAGAAGATGAGGGTATAATATGGGTAAAATTACAGCAAACTCTTGCCCTTTTTGTCATTGTTTTCAATGCATCAGGCACTGTGCTGAGAACTCTAGATGCGTTGCCTCATTTAATTCTTATAATAACCCTATGGGGCAAGGATTCCACTATTGTCCCCATTTTATAGATTAGAAAATTGAGACCAGAGAGGCTATATAAATTGTCCAAGTGTCACACAACTATGAAGTGGCAGAGCCAGGTTTCTAACTTGAGCTTATCGGAGTACGGAGGTCATGCATGCAGCTAGCCAATACATTATTTGCAAGCCAGGGCATGGAAAACAACAAAAATATAGTGTGGCTTGAGCATACAGCATGGGGAAAGGAGGAATGGCAGCCGCAGAAAAACCGTGGAGCATCTTCTTTGCAGCCTAAGGAGTGGGGCTGAATCCTGTAAACAATAGGAAATCATGGGAAGCTTTAAAGTAGTGGAGTGACAGTCAAAGTGGTGCTTTAAGAAGATTAGTCTGTCAGCAGTACAGAGGATGGATGGGAAAGGGGAGAGACTGGAGGCAGTTAAAAGGCTATTGCAATATAATAGTCTGGGTGTAAGGTAGTGTATTAAGCACTTGAACTAAGAAAGCCAAAAAGGGGAATGGACAAAGGAGAGACATTGTGAGGGAAAAAGAAAAAGAAATCATGACTAACTGGATATGGGGGTTTGTGGGAGGCAGCAAGTTAGGAAATAAATACGTGACACTGAGGTCTGGAGGCTCTGTAACTACAATGGTAACACCATCCCAGAATAGTGGGACTGCTACCTTGGAGAGAAGATTGGACTGGAGAGTGAAGCTGGGAGAAATCTCTACAAAATGATCCTTGCAACTATGGAAATGACTGAGATTAATGTGAGGGAGAGACAAGAGCCAAGCGCAAAAGCTTGGATGCCTCCACTGAGTTGATGTGGCAAAGAGGGACAGTTCTAATGGAGTTAGGCAAGAGATGGTATGGGGAAGGGGAAGAAATCAGAAATAGTTGAAAAGGGGTTTGGGGAATGTGGAGTGGTCAACATTGTAAATACGGTAGAGGGGTCAGAGAAAAAGGAGGATGAGAAAATATTATTGATTTGGGTGATTAGAAGATCTTTAGTGGTTGACATGGAGCAGTTCCATAACAGAGCCAGATTTCAAGGTGATGAAGGAAGAGAGAGAGTAGGGATCACACATCAGAGACAGTAGGTATAGAGAATGCTCAGAAGAATGTTTGTGGTGAAATTAAAGGAACAAAATAGATACTTAAGAGGTGGTAGGATTCCTGAAAGACCTTCCTAGGGTAAGCATGATCCCAGCAGATTTGTTAGCTGAAGGAAAATGTTAATTAACATTCGCTAGCGCACATGTAGAGATTAAAGACTTGGGACCAGGTCAGGGGTCATAATGGTTGAAACAAGATCCTGATGAATGTGCAGAAGGGTAGGATCAAGAGCTAGGTACAATGTTTGCTTTGGCAAATATGGGCGTGACACCTTCTTTGGAAAATGAAAAAAAAAAGAAAAGAGGCCAACTGAAGTTACATAAATATTTAGAGATGGAAAGATGACATTCAACTAGAAACATTCTGAATTTTCAAAGAAGTTTGTATGCCATGTGTTGACTGGTCTTGGTGTTGCCGGTAGATTATCTGTAGAAGGGAAAGAGAGTGGGCACAGGGCAGAGCACTTCAGGAATGTGTCTCCAGCAACTGGCAGAGTGCCTGGCACACAAAATGCTCAATAAAATTTTTTTGAAAAAATAAATGAGTAAATGGACAAGATTTAGAACAGCCACTATGAAACAGTAGTTACGATGCCACAGAAAGTGAATAAAAGTATTATAGAACGAAAGCCAGCAGAATGGAGAAGAGAAAGATAAATGATACCAGAGTTGGTGAGAACATGGAGCAAGTGGGTTGTTCATACACCACTGGAGGGAGTGTAAACTGGTCCAACCACTTTGAAAGCCTTTGGGAAGCAATAGCTACTAAAACTAAACGTATGCAGGCCCCACGATCCAGCAATTCTACTTCCAGGTATATACCCAAGATAAATGAGCACATCAGTTCACCAAAAGCCACGAACAAGAATGCCCATAGCAAGACATAGAAAATTAACACACTCATAAAAGTCAGATGACCAGCCTGAAGTTGCTTAGGTCATAAGTGGAAGAGCTGGGATTTGAACTCAGGGCTTTTTCACTGTAAAGCTTATGCATTTGCCTTTAAACCACATTGCTACTCGATGTCATTTATTATGCCCATCACTTCATATGCATTGTTGCTAATACTCACAATCTTGCAATATGTATAGCATTACCTCCATTTTATAGATTGATAAACTGAGGACTAGAATCTGCTTGCACAAATTCACACAGCTAGTAAATGGTGGATACATTTTTCCCTTTCGAGAGCTGAAGTGTTAACTCAGATTTGCCAAGCTCAAAAAATCTATGATCTTTCTCTTCCATAGAGAGATGGAGGCTTTTCTCAAGTTTTGAGAAGTTTTAAGAAGGAAGCATGGTGGACTGATATAGTTGGAAACATGGGAAGGGTTCAGTGAAAGAATCCTGCCTAGCCTGGTCTTCACTGACCAAAAGGCAAGGACCAACGCCACAGTTAAGTAATGTCCTTCTCCATCTTTTTATCTGTGATCTACTTACTTTATTTTTTTTTAATTTTTTTACATTTATTTATTTGTGAGAAACAGAGTGAGACAAAGCGTGAGCAGGGGAGGAGAAGAGAGAGAAGGAGACACAGAATCTGAAGGAGGCTCCAGGCTCTGAGCAAGAAGTCAGCACAAAGCCTGATGCAGGGCTTGAACCCACAAACTGTGAGATCATGACCTGAGCCGAAGTTGGACGCTCAACTGACTGAGCCACCCAGGCACCCCTCTACTCACTTTATTATAAGAGCCTGGAAGCCAATGATGGCTCTAGGTATACTGGTGAAGCAGACAACTATTGTTTTAGCAGGAACCACTCACCTCCTTTTTCAATCTTTTCACTCACTGTAGGCCACCTTCTCATATATTTAACACACACACACACACGTACACATGCATGCATACACGGTCCTCTAAAACTATTTCCTTACAAATCAATTCTTCATTGCAGAAGATTCATTAAATACTCAAAGACGTTTTCATGCCTGAGGTGACTTAATGGCTTTAGCCATCCTGATTAGGGATCCACTCGCCGGGGATACTGTCTGAATTCCCCTCTCAGAGTGGCTGTTCAGAGATTTGTGGCAAGTATCTCCACCATGCCAAGAGTGCCAGAACACTGCCAGTGTAACCCCGATTCCCCACATCCTAATATCTTTTGCCTAAAAAGGCCCCTCCTTGACCTTGAGTCACTGCTTTAATAGAAGCAATTTTGGGAGGAGAGATCCTAACCAAAGTGGATTAAGACCCAGAGGCCAAAGCAAGTTTTGAAGACACCAGGTTGGGCATAGAGGCTCTGCCCTCTGCCAGGTCTTCCCTTATTCCCAAATCAGAACCATGCAGCACAAGTCCGATTGCTCTCTCTGTCCCTTCTCTCACCCTCCCTCCCCCTGAGTAGATGTGAATTAGTTGCCATGGTAACCTATGACTGTGCCTGATAGCTTCTTCTCTCAGCCAGTTCTAGGCCCTGGACATCTGTTCTCAGTTCACTTGTAACGTCCCCAAATCTAAGCCCAGGACCATATGCCAAGTTCCACAGTATCTGTGTATAGGTGATGGAGAGGCCTCACCTGCATCTAAGGTAAGAGAAACAATAAAGAGGAAATGGAGTAACAGGAAAGCAGAGCACTTTAAAGTTGCCTTCTGGGGACAAGGAGTGAGGGCCACTAATTTTAATTAAGGGCTTATGACCTGCCAGCCATGGTAATGTCCTGCTCCTTCTTTCATTTGATTCCCTCAAATGATTCTATGAAATAAGAATCACTATCCTGATACACTGTACGGACGAGGGAGATGGAAACTCGGAGAGGCAAAGTGACTTGCCTAACAGTGCACAACTGTGGTTTCAACTTCATCTTTACCTGAGTTTCTAAAACACAATCTCATTGGATGACACTGGTTTATGGTTCTTCATTTTTTGGCAGGAAAGTAAGAGCTGCAAAGAAGTCTTTCCAAAATCCATGTGCTTGTGAATCTATCCTAGCCTTTCCCTGGGAATAGGCCCCTCCTTCAAAGGTGGCCCCTCTTCAGACATCACCTTCTCCTTCAAAGCTCCTTTTCCCCTCTTCATTAACTAACCTCTTTCTACCTTCCTGAGGCCACTTTTCTCACATTCTCAGGAAGTTGCCTGAATTTCCTATCCTATGTGGCCTCTTCCATGGCATGGAAAGGAGATTGGTTTGGGCTGATTTTCCTGACACAAGCAGAACAGAGGACACTTGTGTTACTTTCCTATTGCTGTAAAAAATTACCACAAAGTTTGGTGGCTTAAAGCAATACAAATGTATTGTCTTATGGTTCTGGAGGCCGTAAATCTGAAATCAGTTTCATTGGGCTAAAATCAAGGTGTCAGTAGGGCTGCACTCTTTCCAGAGGCTCCTGAGGAGAATCTGTTTCCATGTCTTTTCCAGCATCAAGAAATGCATTCTTTGTATTCCTTGGTTCATGCCCACTTCTTCCATTTTCAAACCCAGCCACCTAGTATCTTCAAATCCTTCTTTGCTTGTGTCATGTCTTGTCTCTTCTGTAGTCAAATTTCCCTCTGCTTCTCCCTTTCAAGGATTGCGATCACAATTATGGCCCACTCAAATAACCCGAGGTAATCTCTCCATCTCAAGACTGTTAACCTAATCACACTTGCAAAGTTTACTTTGCTATAAGGTAATATTTGGAGTTTACAGGTATTAGGAGCTAAATATCATGGAGAACCAACCAAACACAGCATCCATGACAAGCAATTGTACTATTATAGCAGGAGCTGGTTGTCCTTCATCTGGAGTAGATGAACCTGGACCTCAGGAGTTAGAGACAGAGTAGAAGGCATAAGCATGGATGAAGTTATAAGTGTTATAAAAACTTGACTTGTTTTGATTCAAGGCCAACTACAGAGCAGGTGACTCCTGCTTTCTGAGGAGAGGTTTCTTTACTTGCACACTACCCCTGCAGAGAGAGGTAGAAGGTGAAGGCATCTCCCATTCTCTTTTCCAAAATGGTTGCCTTACTGTTCTCCTGTCTGCCTGGGTGCTTTTCTGGTAGAATAAGGCAGAGGAAAGGGTGAGGCTCTGGCTCCAGATAGGGAAGAGGAGATTGAATATGGAGAGAGAGAGGGGAAGTAGCGCTCAACTAGAGAGGGGTTCTAGCTGTCCCCCTTTGTCTCTGGAGCGAGAGAGAGAGAGAGAGAGAGAGAGCATTGAGGAATGTAATGTGTGATGTCCCGGAATAGGAACGAAATATGGGGAGCCAGCTGCAAAAAGCATAAGTTTACAACTCTGCATCTGGTGCTTATAAATGAAAACTTCAGTGAGCTTATGATGCTGTTGTTGACACTCCAAGACCATGAAAATTTAATCTATAGCCAGGCACACCCCTATATTCTCCTGGCACTCAGTCTGTTCTTGTCTTCAGAATCTGAGTGCCCCAAATTCCTACTATCCAATCTCTTCACTGGCCTTTAGCACAGATCTGTCAGATGTGATTAAAGCTCTTCCTCATGATAAGCATTGGGCAGAGAACCTTGTAGAAAGGGGTTTTTGAAGGTCTCCACATCCTAGATAGCAATATTCAGTGCCAAGGAAAAGAAATTAATTGTTATCAAGGGATGACCCTGTAACTCCCGGTTCTTCTGCCTGACAGCCATCCCCAATTCCTCACCTCCCTCAGACTGCTTGATGGAGAAGGCTTCTCTGTCCTGGGGTAGGCCAACATAAGGGTTTTTCCTATGGAAGCCTCCCTTTCTCTGCCCTCTATTTATTACCCTGGGCTTCACTTTCTTTTCACGTCACACGTCAACAAACAGGAGGTGCCTGATCTTCACCTTGGTTGCCAGGAAGCTCGGTTCTAGATTGCATGCCCGATTGTTTTAGCATTCTGGAAATATAAGGGCGGTTAGTATATTTTGTTTGTCCCCATCTTCTTTTTTTCACACTGCTTTTATTCTTGGTTAACAGATTTTTGTCTAATTGTACCAAGAGCTGACCAATTGTTTTTTCAAGTTTCTTTTTTAAAGGAGACAGAATAAGTAAGCATATAGATACATGACATGTTTTTTGTGGGCTCACCAAATTCCTCATATGCCCTTACTTGCATTTAATGTGGTAGGGATATTGACCTCGACTCAATCTATGCTCACCTTTGTTCTGCAGATTCGTTGCTATTGGCCATGAAGGGGTCTGGGCCAGTGTATGTCCTGTTAGCAATGGGTACAGGCATTGCTGCAAAGGAAAGGAAACACCTCATTTTGTTAGATGCTTTTATTACCGATGGCATCACAATAACACTTTCCTCAGGTTTCTTGCCTTGGGAACACCTAATGGCAAGATGTTTTTGATACTTCAGTAACTAAAGCTCCTTTAATGGGGTCCATGATGGACCTGCCTTGTTTTGTTCTACCATGAAAAATGTTATAAGGAAGTTGCAGTATATATTTTGTTGGTAACGATGCCTTAAGCTATTAAGGCCATTTGTTATTTTCTGAAAGCAAGAGCGATAATGCTCACTAATAAAATTCACCGCACTGCGGGTAGCTCTGAGTTCCTTTCCTACAAAGTATTCCATAGCCCTTGTGGGTCTGCCTCCCGTTTTCATCTTTCTTATGTCCTTAGAAGATGGGGAGGGGGCTTAGCTCTTTCAGTGCAGGCGGGAGGGGAATTGGACTTCATCTGAATCACAAATAAGTCACCTTAAGAGGCAGCTTAATGCAAAGTGCACCACATCTTTACAGTCTTCCTCTCCTGTCCCTGGCTTCCCCGTTAGCTTCTCCCACTCTCCAGAGTCAAGCCTGCTTGGAACACTGATTCTGGCATTTCCCTGAAGACCCTGCCCTTTACTCTATTCCTGCCCCCTATCCAAGATTCAGGCTTTGAAGTTCCCCTTAACCCAATTTCTCCCCGAATTGAAAATGCAAATGTGCCTGCTTTATTGTCTGTTTGTATTAAGCTTCTACAAAAGGCTTTGTGATAGGCACAATGCTCTGTATGGGGCAGTAAGGGAAGATGCGTGGGGGAGCAGAGTGGCCTCCGAACCTCTGTGGGTCAGCAGCTGGAGTGCTTTGCACTATTCAGGCCTATGATTGGGGTGAAGAGAGCAGAGGGATTGGATGTGGACAGAAGCAGGGAGAGGTATTGTGGGCTCCATCATGAAACTGGAGGGATTTGAACTGGAAACTTGAAAACCATCTCCGGGAGAGGAAGTTGCAATTTCCATCTTACTCCTTCTCTAGGCACAAAACTATTTGCAATTCTACTGTCATAAGAACTTGAGCTCTTAGGCATGGGAGAAGAGCACAGAAGAAGGTGGCGAAGGAGAAAGGCTGTGGGTGTCCCATCTTTCTTCCAGACCAACTCCAAGAATCTGGAGAATGTACTTTTCCCCAGGTACAGTGCTGTGTCATGTTACACACAGGGACCTGAGGCCGGTTCCACGTGAGCGGGACTCCGGCAACTTTGCGTGCTGACAGTTCACCTGCAACACCAATTCAAGATGTTTATTTCTCTAGCTTCTATCTTAAAAAGCCACTGGAAGTTGGACAATATAAAGTTTCAACTTTGACACCTGATGGATTAAACCCACTCTAGAGGGCTGAAATTTTAGAATCACTATCTGACTGGACTCAAGTGTATTAAAAACAGAGATTTTCACAGTGATGGGCAGAGGTGACGACAGTATGCAATGTGCCGATCCACAACTGGCTTCTTTTAACAAACCAGAAGAGTTATTTCCGGTTGAAATTCTCAGAAACACTATAGGAAATTAGTACGACTGATTGATGTGATCTCATCTAATAAAAATGGGAGTTGAAGCCTTATCCCTCCAGAACAGGTGATTAGAGGCAAATGAGGGGCAGGTTCCCATGGCAACCATTTGGCTATCTCATACCCAAAGGAGGTCTCTGAAGGGGAAGCTTTGCGAAGGAATACAGATTTTCAAAGGGAAGGGAGAGTAGATCTTTGTCTTTTAGGATCATGCTGGAATGCTTCAGGAATTAAGGTGATATGGAGGTAACTCCAGAGTTGTTCTGTGAGCACTGAAGAAAGACTTTACTGTTCTAGTCTCTTGATGCCTGAGAATCACCCCTTCGTATGGTTATTGCTGTCACTCCAACCTCCTCTGAGGGGAGCTGGTGTCTTGGAACCGCACTGCAGGCTTCCTCAGGGCCACGGTGGGTGTGGGTGTCTGGTGAATCCATCATGCTCAGCCCCTTCCTTTCTCCCCACAGATCTTCTCTCTCCTCCTTGAACTCATAACCAACCATTCCAGCCTAAAAAGGGATTGGGAGAATCTTTGGGGTGGCAGTGCTTGTGCTGAGGGGTGTGTGGCAGGCCATAACATCTCTTTTTTGTGAGTGTGGCTTAAAGCTCCCTGCTGGATCCTTTTTAGTAGATTGATGTCCTATTTCATGGTAGCCACCAGGGGAGAGGGGTTTAAACCGAAGGGACACTGCTCTTCTTACTCTGGAGGCGTTTCCAGCTTCCTGTGATCACTCCTAAACTACAACTTCTGCCCTATCAACGTGTCTCTCCTCCCTTTATCCTCCCCTCTTTCATAAGAGGTATCACAAAGTCTTCTTTTCTCTCCCCAGCTATTTTCACTTCTCTGCGGTTCCACCCCTGCTCCTACCCCTTCCTCTCTTCCTCCCGCACATGCTTCCAAGGACTTTGCTGACATCTGTGACATCAGATTTGATAAAATGTCTGTTTGTCTGCCCCTGGAATCTCAGGGGCTTTAAGGGGTTCCCAATCTAGGCCACCAGCTTCGCTGGAAACAAGGATAGGTGACAGAGTGTGACAATTTCTAAATTTTCACTATGTGCCTTCACATATGCTGACTCACTGTATCTTCAGAATAGCCCAGCAGAGTAGACTTTATGAATCATTCCCATTCTGCAGATGATTAACTGAGACTCTCAAGATTCAAGTGACTTCTTTAAGGGATTAGAGTTTGTAAGTACAGAATCAGGATTTACATCCCAGTCTTCTAGCTCCAAATCTGGTTTTTCTCCCACTCCCTTAGAAGAGTGTGGGGCTTCGAGGGCCACATGTTCCCAGGACATGTTAATGTTGGCACCTGATGACTGCCAGACCATGGAAGGGGGATTTTCGAAGACTCATTCTATTTGACTCTTACAACTCCAGGGGCCTTGCAGTGGTGCCTGATCTTGAGGCCTCTAATCTGTTTTCACTCAGGGTGATGGCAAGTAATACATTGTCATCCTCCCACAGGAGAATATCCTGTTCCCACCAGAGGCTTTAGATGACCTGAGTCAGGAGTTCTCACCACTTGACTTCTTGATTTCCATTCAGTCATCCGTTCTTTCATTTGTACATTCATGCATTCAACTCCTTTGAGTATCTCTTAGGTGCCAGCCATTTTGCAAAGAGTGAAGGATCCATTAATGATGAATCCATAGTCTCCTCTTTTCTGTAGCTTTGTGGTTTTCTGGAGGATTAGAGACTTCAGTAGATAATGGCAATGTGATAAGGTAAGAACAGTGATAAAACTGTGGACTGATTTGTAGAATGGAGACTTTGACCAGAGTGAGGAGATGAGTCCAGCTGTGAGGATTTATCTTTGTAAGGAACAGCCTTTCCTGGCTCCCAGCTACCCCCTCCCCTTCCTTCAGGTTCCTAGGAGTAGCAAATATTCAAAGTTGATACTTTATTTTAAAAATACGGTTATTTTTTGTGGGGTGGAGAGGGTACATTCATCATATGAATCATCAATCAGTGTCTTTAAAGAAAATAGAAAAATAGAATGCCCAAATGCTCTTTCCCATTGAAGTTCTGGGAAATATACCAGGAAATTAGCCCACAACTAATGGATGCAATCCCCTCAAAGAGAAATCATCCCATACAAACATACCCAATTAGTGTAGAGAACTTGGATTGCCTAGGTTCATAAGTAAGTGGGATGCATTTTTTTATCTACCTGCTTTATAAATAAATGTCCCTGCCTTAGCACATGATCTTTAAGTACTTTCTTCTATACAACCCTTTTCCTGTCCTTCTCCCTAGGGGTGGGTGCCCGTGTGCACAGCAGTGACTTTTTTGCCCTCTAATCGTCTTTGAAAGCTTGTTTTCTCTGGTTGTTTTTCTGGAACAGACCTGATAGAGAAATTTACACTGTGGTGTGAATGGATGAAAACAACTTAATGCTGTACCTAGATTTTACCTTTTAATAAAGACCAGGCACTTAATTTGAAGACAGTCTTTCTTTTAAAGTTTCGAATGCCCACAGTCAATTTATTTTTTAGAAACTCATCCACAAGGCTCCAAATTCCAGGCCTTTTAGAATTTAAATTCTTTTTAAAAAATTTATTAATGTTTATTTATTTTTGAGAGACAGAGAGACACAGAGCGCGAGCAGGGAAGGAACAGAGAGAGAGGGAGACACAGAATCTGAAGCAGGCTGCCTCCAGGCTCTGAGATGTCAGCACAGAGCCCGACTCCAGGCTCCAACTCACGAACCACAAGATCGTGACCTGAACCGAAGTCGGCGTTTAACCGATGGAGCCATCCAGGCACCCCTAGAATTTAAATTCTAACAGAAAAATTTAAGGCACCGGCAAATTTGACTCATGGGGAAATATTTTGGGGTAGACTTTGGCACAGTTGCTTGGGGTCACATCTGTAATTTCTCCCCCTTTCCAAAGTACTTTTGGCTCAGCTGATCTCTAATGTTTTTGCAGTCAGCCATGGAATACTTCTAGTCCATGCAGAGTGGAGTGGAGAACTGAAGGTGTGCCTCCGTCTTATTTGAGGTATGAAGATGGGGAAGATATTACCATGTTCTTGGGCAATTGACCTGATTCTGATTGGTTGTCAGGATGAGAATCAGCCTCTTCTCACGCATGAGTTCTGTGGCAGGTAAGCTCATATGTCAGTTCACATATGCACGTGACCACATATGTTCTTGCACATATTTGAAGATAAAAGGGTTTTAGGGTATTGCTGAAAGATGGATAATGATAATAATGGCTTATTGTGCTACAGACACTGTACTAAGGGAGTTATACATCCATATAACTGTGCTAAGGGAGCATGCATATGAGGTAGGTTATCATTATTGCCATTTGTTAAATAATCTCTTTGCCCAATGTGGGGCTCAAATGTACAACCCCGACATCAAGAGTTACATGCTCTACTGACTGAGCCAGCCAGGCACTCCTATTATTGCCATTTTTACAAATGAAGAAACTGAAATTCAGATACATTAAATAAATTTCTTAAGATATGAACTTCAATCTTGATCCAGAGCATATGCTTTTGACCACTATACTG
This sequence comes from Panthera tigris, assembly GCF_018350195.1. NCBI lineage: Eukaryota > Metazoa > Chordata > Mammalia > Carnivora > Felidae > Panthera > Panthera tigris. The sequence continues at coordinate 107,862,410 of NC_056677.1, forward strand.
CACTGCCTTTCCATGGGAGTGAGTAGATAGATGGATGAGATTGACTATTCCAAACTGAATGGAGATACAAGTTTGAGCAATGTTCTAGGAGTAAGAATGGCCAAAGAGTGCCCCACGGACAGTATGTATCCCAGTCCAGTGTGACTAGAGGCAGGAATTCTTATAGGGTAGTAGAGGGAAGAATTCCTGTAAGGGTTTGTCTGGAGCTATGTTGTGGAGAGTTCAGAATATTTGTCCAAAGAATGTATCTTTTGTGCTTCAATTGTTAAAAATCAGGGACTAAAGAAGTTTTCAGAAAGTATAAATGAAAATATTTTCAGAATTTTACAGAGGACTTTACAGATAGATCAAACACGAAAGCCTGAACAAAAACATATTTAATAAAAGTAATCATTCAGCACCATGAGGCATTGGATGAGGTCTATTGTGAATTACTTTTCCTTTGCACATCACCGAAAAAATATCCAGTATTGAGATTACCAAGGTAATTTGTCCTAAGGTTAATAGGTGGTAGGAGAAAATGATGTTTTGTTGTGTTTGGCTCTACAGGAGCCAAAAGGTTCTGCTTGGCCTATATAGCATTTACAAAGAAGGTACTGGTCTAATAATCCCAAAATGACAATCCTGCTAACATCACAAAATGAGTTATATTGCTGGTGGAACAAGTGGGATTTTAAGCAATAATTGAAATGGCTACCTATTTGATGCTCCCTGGCCTGGGAGACTAGGGGCGTGGATTCCCCTTTTTGCTACTAATGAACTATGTGACCTTGAGACAGTAACTCCATTTCTTTGGAGCTCAGTTTTCTCACTTATAAAATGTGGGAGTTGCAGTAAAGCTCCTTGGCTTCCCTCCTTGCCACTTTTTTAACGTGTGTTTTTAAAATTTCACGAGTAATATGTGGGTCTTTTCTGGTTGTAGAAATGTTAAACAATATCAAAGTTCCCCTTCAGCCCTCTACTTCATATCTCTTCCAATATATAAATTATATTTGTAGTGCACTCTTCCAGACAGTTGTTATATATCTGTAGACATATAGATATATATCACTCTGTGGGGGGTTAGTTTTAAAATAGATGGTCTCAAACTGTATGTGTTGTTCTACAAATTGACTTCTTCACTCAACAGCATATCTTGGGGATATTTTCATGTCAGTACCTATAAATATGTCTCATTTTTAATAACTACTGCATAGTATGCATATACTATCATTGGCTTAGCTATTTTTTCCTCCAACAAATACATAGGTTATTTACAAATTACCACAGTTACAATTCTGCAGTGAACAGCCTTAGATGTCTCTTTTTACACATGTGCAAGTGTTCCCTTAGGGTATATTTCTCTGATGTGGAATTGCTGGGTCTGAATCTTTTAGTTTTATTAAACACGGTCAAATTGCTCTCGAAACCAATTTATACGCATGCTAGCAGTTTCACTGCAACTTTATCAACACGTTTTAATTTCATTTATTCTAATCAGTCAGTGATTCTATTGCCACTGATAGGGACTGTTTTTAAAAAGTGATTTTTTTTCAGCATGAATCTACTTATACATTATCTTATGCATTTAGGTGTTGATCAAAATTTTAAAAAAGTTAAAGATTGTAAACATGGTTGAATTATATATAAGAACTCTGAAGAACCGTGGAAGAAATGCTAATAAAATTTTAGAAGAAAGATCAAATAAATTATAAGATGGAAACTAAACTTCAAACCAATGAAGGCAGAACACTGGAGAAACAGAAGTGAAAAGAGTGGAGTCTTAAGATGAATTAACCCAAAGGACCACATTCAAATAGTCGGTGAGGTGTAATCAACATGGAAGAGCAGAACTTAGAAATATGTGTTATAACTGTAATCTCAGTGCACTGAATACAAACAGTGATGTTTTATGAGTACTAAAATATGATCGGCTACAATGCTGTGTGTCATGTTGGGAATAGCTAGTTTTATGAAATAATTTGGGGCATCTAGTGAGAGGATCATATAATTTTTATATTGCGATCTGTTAATGTAGTGAATTGCATTAGTAAATAACCTAATATTAAACTATATGCATTTCAAGGGAAGAGTCTTACTGGTCATGACTCATGCTGTACTTTTCTTTGAACACATTCCTGGGTTTGAAATGCTCATAATCTGTTTAGTATTCTGCATCTAGGCTCATAAGCAAGATTGGCCCCATTGTTTTCTGTCTTCTGCTATCTTTGCCCAATTTTTGGCGTTGAAGTTATGCTAGACTTGCCAAATGAATGGAGAATATCTCCTTTTTTCTCTATGCTCCAGAGCATTTTATAGTGCATGACGGTGACTTGTCCCTTGAGGAGTTAATAGAACTTGTCTCTTTAAACTTTTGGGTCCCATTCCTTTTTGACAGGGTAGATCTAGGATTTTCTTCCAGATTATTGATCTATTCAGGTTTTCCACATTTTCTTGTGTCAATTTTAGCAATACATGTTTTCCTACAAAATATTTCACTAAGTATTGATTTTCAAAATTTTACTGTCATAAAATTATACATAACTGCTTTTACTACATTAGATATCCTCCATCTATGTACTTATTATAGGTATTGTTTCAAACATTGCTCATTTATACCTCCCATCTGTTTTTCTTGCTCACACTTCCCCAAAGGTTTATATATTTTAGTAGCCTTTTCAAGTAAATTGTTTTAGGTGTTATGGATCCACATTACTCTTTGCTTGTTTTTGTTCTTATCAAAATTTCTTTAAACTATGCTTCTATATTTATATTTCCTTTTGTTTTCCCTGAGTTAGCCCTGCTGTTCTTCCTCTAACATCTTGAATTTTCTACTACATTTATTTAGACCAAGATATTTCTTTTCAGTGCCATTTTGGCCATGTTCCATAGGTTTTGCTTTATAGTGCTTTTACTCTTGTTTATTTCCAAATAGTTTGCAATTTTAATTTTTATATTTTTCTTTAACCTGGAGTCATTGAAGAAGAAACTTTAAAAGGTTTTATGGACAAATCTCAAAACTTCTTTTTGTTCACCAGTATTACTAATTTCCAATTGTACTGATATGTTTTCAGAGTATATAGCCTTAATGTTCTCTGCTTTTCCTAATTTGTTGAGATTTTGTAATCTTACACAGTCAAATTTTGTGCATGTCCCATATATGTTTAAGGAATGCCAATTCTCTGCTGGTTGGATACATGTGTGTAAGTTTCTGTTGTAGAACTCATGGGTTCTATAAATTCTCTTTGTACTCGTGTTTCTACTTGATCTGTTGCGGGGTTTCAGAGAGAGAGGTTGTGTAAAAGTTTCCCATTAACGTGGTGGATTTCCAGTTTCTTCTTGTTTTCTTATCCATATTTATTTCATTTATTTCAAAGTTATGTTGTTATGACTTATCTAATCATTGGTATAGCCAATCGAATAATTGGTACAATAGTCTAACAATTGGTATGTCCTCTTGGTAGATTATACCAATATGAAATATTGCTTTAGTCCCTTTTAATTTTTGTCTATGTTTTATTTTGCTTGATATTACTATTGTCACACTGACTTTAGTTTTGTTAGCATTTTTTTCACGTATCTTTCTCAATTTACTTTCAAAATTCATGTGTCATTTTGTTCAAAATGTGTCTCTTTTAAAGTGGATTGGCTAGATTTTGCTTATTTGTCCAACCTGAGATTATCTATCTTTAAAAAAATTTAACTAAGGAGGTTAATATGATTACTGATATTTAAGATAATCCTTGTCTTCTTTTACCTTTTCTAATTATCATGATTTCTTGTTTTGTTTTTTCCTTTCCAGCAACGTTTTGGAAGATAGCATTTTCTGTATTTTATTTTTTGTTGTCTAGTAATTTGGGGGAAGTTTTACATCTCATATTCTAGTTGTTACCTTTAATTTCTTAAATTTAAACACTTATTTTCCATACATTTCTAGAATGTATAATTATCTATATCCTGATCTTGAAAAAGACAACAACCATAGCAATATTTTACCTCCCTTTTCTCTTTCCTCCTAAACCCCAGAATTTTCCATGTAGAGATCATCTGATGTTTAGTTCCATTTTGTTATTATTATTTTTTTTTTTTTTAGCCAATGGCTACTTAGACCTCATTATCAATTTTACTGACTTTTTGAACCCATTGTTTCTATTACGGCACATCATTTCCTTGGGTTCTTTTTTTTATTTTGCTAGAGTACATCCTTGGTAATTCATTCAGAGATAAATTGCAGATGTTGAAATATCCGAATCTTTGCATACTCAATGAAAAATATCTTCATTTTGCCCAGACCCCAACTCTCCAGCTTAAATGCTTGTTTTTCTGAGTATAACATTTTTTAATTCCAAATCATTTTTCTCATTAATTTGAGGCTAATCCATTACTATTATTTAACATTGAATATTGCTGATGAGCAATCTGATGTTAGCTTGATTCTCATTTCCGTGTAGGTTGCCTATTTACTGCTTTGGAAACATTCACAGATTTTGTTTTCTCTCTCCTTGGAGTTCTGAAATGTCACCATGATGTGTCTTAGGTTTGGATATCTTTCTATTTAAGTTAGCTTTCCCTGTAATTGGTGTGTACAATTCATTTGAAGATTTTTTTGTCTTTCCTCAACTCTCAGAAATTTTATACTTTTCTGGTTTGTTAAATCAATTTTCCCTTCAGTTTTCTTTGTTACTATTTAACTCCTATTTACTCTGTTTCATTGGGCATTGGTCCTGATTGTTGAGTTTGGTGACTTTTTGTCATGCTTTTCCCCCAAATGTTTGTGGATTTTTGGTTTGTGCTCACCTTACGTTTTGAGAACCCCCGTTAGCCTCCATATGATATTTGTTTTTCTCACAACATGCACACTTAACAAGAGTTTAAGAGAGAACAGGGCATACTTCTGAGTGGGATGTGTAAGTAACTCATCTTCTGGTCATGGACTCTTCCTGTTTTTCTTGAGTGTGGCCAACCACTTGGGTCCCTGTCTTGCTTCTCCAGACCAAGCATCCATAATAAGTATTCTAGCCTGGGACAAACACCTATGCCACCCATTACTTGACACAGCTGGACAGAGAAGAATTCAGGGATTAAACCACTTAGCTGCTCAATATGGGATACTCTAACAAATAATGATTTTCCCATGGCTTCCATATATTACCTGTTTCTCTTGGCTTGGAAATCATCTGGAGTCATACCCATCTTACTCCGCCATCCTGTACAATGTACCTTTTTTTTAAGGCTGTACCTTTCTCCCTAATCTTATTCTGTCCACCTTAAGACTGAAAAGGATTCCTCATAATTTATGTTAGGCAAATTATACGTCTTATTTTAAATTTCTGTTGAGGAGATATTAACTCCAAATATATATAAATACATGTTTTCTGCCATTTATGAGGATTTAGGGCTTGAGGGAAAACTTGACATGTGATTCCAGGCCACCTTTAGTCATAGTGAGCAAAGCTGAATAACCCATAAGATGATGGTTTGTGAGGAAAGTCCTGGGCTCAAAGGGAGTAATTCTAATAGACTAAAGAAAATGACCTGAACTCACTTTTAAAATTTGCTGAGTCCAGATACATTGCAGAAAATGCCAAATTCATAGACAAGTTTGTCTGCTGATTGTACTCATAGAACATTGACTTGAGAGACTTGCCATTTAGAGCTTCTATTTAAAATGAATACAAAGGGAAGTTTTAAAATTCACATGTGTAAACATCCAAGTCTTCAAAATTCAACTCTTTCCATAGATTTGATGTCTTCAATTGAAGATAAGACATGAATCCAGTGTGTGAAGTATGTTGAGGTAAGAACTTTTAATGGAGTCAGATCATATTGGAAGTGGTACCGGTCAGGCAGTCTGGTGGAGTTGGATAGAGTAGTTTGCAGTGTCAAAGTAGCTTCACTAAAGAAAAAGGAGAGGTGATTTGCAAGTGAAAATTTTAGATTCACTATAAAATTATACACGCTTGATGGGCTCTCATCTAATAAAACTGAAGGTGAGTGCTTGGTATCCTAAAGGCACAACAACTTAATAAAATTAATCTATAGTGTTCCATGTGCTTAAGTACTGCAAGGCTTCAATGATGCATTTTTCATTAAGTGACTGGGTTAATATAATTGTTTATGCTAGAAAGTCTGAATCCTCATTCTAATTTATTTAAATTAGAAATAAAAAACTTATTTAACAACTCATCAATGTTGGGGAGACAGAAGAGGGGGCATCATTTTATTGTAGTTTTCATGACTGGATTAAGAGGGACGGTTTGAGCTCCAAATGGCTGTGAGCTAACAAGACTATTCCAGAACCCACTGGTTTTTTTCCAGATAGTTTTGCCCCAGTCTGAGAGGGCTAGGCAAAGCTTCCACTACTCCCATCTAACTTCTCTAATGTATGTTGAACTCTCCGCCTTTATGTAAGCATCATACTGATCCAGAAAAAAAGGGGGCTAGGCTAGAGTGTGACCTTTGTATTTCTGTCATGGTTTGCAGGGTAATCCTAGCAAGGGAAAGGACAGGCCGGGGGCAAGGCCAGCCTTACCTGTGCTATGTATGTGGAGGGAGAGGGGAGTTAAGGAGCAAGTTCCTGTTTCGGTTGATGTAAAGAAGACCCTAGAACAGAAGTCTGCCATCCCAAAATATATGCCTCATCTGCCTGTCCCTTTCACCAGACATTCCAACATTAATTAGTCATTCAGTCTTTTAAGAAATCTCCTTTTAGCATGCAAGAACTCTGGAGAGGTATAAATTATTTACACCTTACAAGTCCTCTCGAACTCTGGAATCAGACAGACACATATTCAAACTGTCACTTGTCTTAGGTATATTATTTTAGTCACAGTTTGCATTTGTCAAATGGGGATGATAATCTCTACCTCAAAGGTTGATATATTAAATAAGAAGAGCAAGTGTGAAAGCACCTAGGAAAATGCCTGACATGCAAGGGCTGCGTCCTGGCTTCATTGGATCAACTTAGGAGGGAGGTGCCAAGGTAGGGTATGAAAATGGCCTTCAAAATATGTAGAGGAGTGGGCCACAACCAGAGAAAGGAAAATACAGAAAGGCCAACTGTGACTCAGAATTCTATCTGGAGAAGGAATTGCTGTGTCCCCGGGGCCTGGGGTAAGAAGCAGCAGCAGCACCAGCCTGCTGTTATGTAGCATGATTGTTCAGAAAAGGGCTTCTTGGCTCAGCCTTGGTTCTCAGCCAGTGGAGGAGGATTCTGCTTATTAGTTGTATGATATTGGGCAAATTACTAATATCATTGAGCTTCAATTTCCTCTTTTGTAAAACTGAGGGTATAACAGTGCCTTCCTAAAAATTATTATTAGGCTTAAATGAGTTATTACGCATACAGTGCTTGGCACAAAGTAAACGCTCAGTAAATATAATTTGTCATTAATAACATCAGCATCTCCACCATAGTGATCATTTTTTAATATGTATGTGCATGTATTTATTTTCCAAGACCTCTAAAATATTTATATTTTTGTCTATAAATGCTATTTAAGTTTAATTCAATTTCTGGAGTATTCTGGTTCATCATTATGAATATTACTTAACATTTATTATTTGTAGTAGTAGTATTAGTATAGCCTAGAGTTAATAAAGTAGCGGAAAGTTCCAGAGAATTCAGTCCTGGGACCAGATTTCAGGTGAATCAGGGGAAAACAGAAGATTCTTTCTGGTGTTATTCTATTTCTTGTTTCAAGGTCTTTTTAGGTCTGGTGGTACTCTCTCCCCCAGGATCTAATGCCCTGTTTCCCTTCCTATTCTTTGCCCTTTCATAAACTGTGTCCTCAGAGTTTCTGTAGGGAAGACTCCAACACTAATTCATGCTAAGATTATGAATGAGTATTAACTCAAATGCTGCACTTTCTACTGAATTTACACTTTTAATAAGGGCTTAATTTCAGAGTCCATTACTTATTTCATCCCCTTCAAACTCCAGGGATGGATTAGCAATAAACAAGTGGCTCATGTACAGACTTTTATGGTCAATTTTTCATACAAACTAGGAAATGAAAAACAGCTTGTGATGGAAGTAGCTTAGACCAACATGATCAGGGCATGTGAGGAATGACCTGGGTCCAAAGAGAAAGATTCTAATAAACCAGGAAAATGACTTTCTTAACCCCCATTGCTCATTGACGTCAACCCCAAAAGCACAGGCCCAGGTGCTGAGCAGGCTTGCAAGTCATGCCAATTTAAGATCCTTAAAATTGGGGTTTGTTTTCAGCCAGACAAAATGGGAAAGAGAGAGTTTGACAATATGCATTTAAAAACCCCAAATCAGAGGAATGAATGCGGAGGTACATCTTGACCTTCTGCTTTTGCCATTTCCTCCCCCAATCTTTTAATGAGGTAGATGTTAGGTTTGGAGTCAACAGAGGATGAGAAGGCACTTTGGGTACTGGAATCAGCTATTAGATTTTTAAATGAAAATATAATATTCATATGTTCTTTCAAGATAAAATTCTCAAAAACACTCCAAAGAAATTGGCCTTTAGCAGATTGATGTTATCTTTTCTAATCTAAATAATTCCCTACAAATATGTCCAATGAGTCTAGAGAGTCTAGATTGCTGAAGTTCAGGGAAGGGTATATAGGAGGATGTATTCTGTGATTAAGCAGCTTCTTACATTAAAGTGCCATGGTAGAATGCTAGAATTCAGTGCTTTCTTCCGTGCACTCCCTTGCTCCTGCATTCTTCAGTGATCCCTCTCTTGCCCTTTACTTCTTTCCAGCCTTCCCCTAAAAACTTGTTGTCATAGACTTTTTTTTTTTTTGCATTGAATTAGACAACAAAAATCACACTGTGGTGTGAATGAATAAAGAAACCCAGCTCAACAAGATATTTGCATTTTAGTAAAGGACATCAAGTCCTAAAGATAGAATTTCAGGCAGTAGTAATTACGAAGTAGGGGGCTTCTTGGCCAGATGGAGCTTTATTATGTTTCTTTTTACCATGCACCTGCAATATTTAATTAGGCTTTGGTCACATCTAGCTGGCCTTTTAAATCACCTAGCTTGGGTAAGAGGTTATAGGTACCAAGCAGTAGCAGATAGAGAAGAGGCTCCCACTGGGTTAGCGGTAGAGTTAACAAAATGTGGCACACATAGGCTACTAATTGTCTCTCAGCAAGCTTTGTCCACTGACAGAGGAAACTGAAACCATCTCAAGCATTCATTCAACATGTGTTGAGTAAATGCTATTATGTTCCAGGCACAGTGATAGATGTTGAGTTACGACAATTAGTAAAGTAGGGCTCTTTTCTTGGAAGAGCTCAGATTCTAGTGGAAGAGACAAGTAAATATTTAAAAATACAAAGTGATTGCACAACTGGTTAGCCATTCAAATAAAATATTGGAATCCATACCAGACCCTTTACACCAAAATAAATTCTAGGTCACTCAACTTGAACATTTAAAAACAGAAAAGCCATAAGGTACTAGGTGAACGCACGGATGATTGTTTTTATAATCTTGCAGTGAAAGAGACATTTCTAACTAGGCATACTACAAAAACCAGATACTATAAAGGAAAAGATGAATACATTAACCACATAAAATATTATCATATACGGCATTATATACGGCAATAGCAAATTAAGTAAGCAAGTCAAAAGGCAAATGGCAAACTAAGAAAAAATGGGTAGCACATATAACAACAAATTTTTTCAAGTCCTTTTTAAAATTTAAAAACGATAATTAAAATTATATGTACGAAAAGCTTTTAAAGTGATGAAGGGAAATGACCCCATACAAAAGTGGATAAAAATTTTTAACAACTAAAGAAATATAAGTGTCCAATGAAAATAAAATTTTGACTCGTGTGCTGATGATTAAAGATAAATCAAAACGATGAGATATAATTTCCTCTCCCGCACTTGAAATATGATAAAAACCAAATGCTTTTGAGGATGTGGGGATACAGTAACTCTCATTTGCAATCAGTCAGAGTATAACGTGGAGATACACTTTTGGAGGACAATTGGACATATTTATCAACACTGTAAAAGGCCATACCCTTCCACCCAGCAGTTCTGCTTCCAAGAATTTATCCTGAGGGCATATGCATGTAAACAGGCAAATATGCATTTGCAAGAAGATGTTCATTACAACAACACTGTTTCTAACAGCACACAAAACCCAAGCAAGAGTAACAGCAACAAACCAAAACAATGACAAAAAGGGACAGACTCTTGGATAGGTATGGAATCATGATACATCTATCCTTTGAATATTTTATAACAGATTAGAACAAGTATATATTCCGATATGGGCAGTTCCCCCAAGATATACACAGTGAGCAAAGAAAGGTGCAGAGCACTGTGCTCCTTCCTGTGTGAAAACAAAGCATATACAGATATCCTTATATATGCATCCAACTTTTCTGGAAAAATACATGAAAAACTGTTAACAGAGACTACCTCTGCAGATACTGTGGTGGGAGGAATTTGGAAATATTTTGTTTTTCACTTCATAATATTCTGCACTGTTTGTCCATTTTAGCCACGTGCACTTATCGTTACCACTATTGTTCTGGTTAAAGACATACTATCTTGTATGGAACTTATAGATAACAATACACGCCATAACAACTATTACATATACACGTATAATTATATACACGGGTAGAAAGTCAGCTAAAAACAGAGGCTGCCGTAATGGCACAAGGGATAGTCCCCTAAGCTAGACGGTACAACTGTGTGTGTGGCGGTGTGTGGTGCGGGGGAGAGGCTTACTGCAAGGAGGTTGGCATCCGTACTGAATTGTGACTGACAATTAAGAATTGGGTAAAAGAGCTGTAGGGGTTATTCCAGGTAGAGGGAACATTAACATATTCGAAGTTGCTGCTTTGAGCTGGAGTGCGGTAGGAGGTATTAGGGTGGAGGTGGGGGACCGAGGCTGGAGATGGAGATATTGTATTTGTCTGTGTTGCTGACTACATTAGACTAAAGTCTCAGAGACTAGTCTTCCCGGAAATGATGAACTAAAAGATTCACACTGTGTTGTGAATGAATCAAAACAGGTATTTGCATTTTAATAAAGTACAGAATGTTCCAAAGGTCCAATTTCAAGTATTTAGTCATTAGGGAGGAGGAATCTCCCTCATGTCCCTCAGTTCACACATTTATGAGAAGATGACACACCTGGTTGTCTGGGTACCAGACTGTTCTACTTAAGCAGGGAGATTGCCCCCCTCCTGGAGGTGGGAGAGGAGTCTATTTTCCTGAAGCCCCCTTGTCCAGGACTGGTAATAAGAGGCTAGGGGAGAGAGGGTGGCTCCCATGGTAACCAGTCAGTCGTGCTCAGAATCCTGCAGACTTCTGTGGCTGAGAACAGGAAGGCAAATAGGTGTCCTAGCTGGCTAGGTCAGCTGGTTTCCTTCCATTGTCACTACATGCATGGTACAGGGGGGAAGGGCACAGGTTTTGGAGTCGGACATACCTGGATTTTCATACCAGCTTGGCCGCTCATTAGCCCTGTGGCCATGGGCAAGGTACGTAATTTTTTCTGAGGTGCAAGTTCCTTGAAGTGTCGTGTAAAATAATACATACAAAGCACTTAGCACTGATGTGTAGGGAGGAATTGCTGTGCTAGCTTTTATAATCATGATCATTTCCTCTTCTCCGGGAGCCCACAAGGATTACCATGATCTTTGTTGCGTTAATTATAATTCTCAGTATCCATTCTTACCCATGGATCGTCCCAGAACTTTAGTCCTCTTCCTCCGTGACTCCACCAAATATTACTACTGTGGTTTTTATTGTTATTGTTCCTTCTTGTCTGTGAGCCCCTGGTGGATTATGGCTACTGTGGTCATTGGCATTACAGTTGTCACTGAGGTTATTAGTTGCTCTTCTCCACGATCTTAGGAATGCATGCCTCCCGGGCTCCACCTCATGACTTCTCCAGGCCCCGCCACTGGAGGGGGCAGCAGAGCTGACACACCACGCTTGGCGCTCTTTTCCAGAGCTGCCCAGCTGGCTTTGAGCAGGTGTAGAGGAGGGGCCAAGGAGGCAGACTTGGAAGGATTTCCTCTCTCTGCCTTCCATCCCATCCCTCCCTTCCCTGCCTGGCAAGGGTGCAGGGTCTCCTACTACGGTTTTGGGGTGTGTGTCCTCTGCTCCTTTCTTCCCTGGAGTGATTGAAATAAGCTCAACCAGGGGGTAGAGACACATCAGCTCAGGTTTTCCCAGAAAGCAAAAGAGGACCTAGGAGGAAAGAGAATGTGAAAGAATTCCTCAGATGTGGCTGGGATCCATGAACACAGCCCTAGAAATTCACAGACCCAGGAGGTAGGAGCCCAAGCTAATGAGAGCAACTTCCTTTTCCTGAGCTCTTATACTGTGACAAGCCCATCACATCCTCACTGCAGCCGTAGAAATCGGGCACCCCAGCTATTCTCATCCTGCAGATGAGGGAACTGAGGCTGAGTGAAATTAGGGGACTCGGTTAAGGTCACAGATCTGGTAAGGGACAGTGCTGGCGTGGGATCCCAGGCTTGTTTGACTCCTAGACCAGGGGCTTTCATTTCTACCCCAGACTGCAGTTTAAAGAAAAAGAAAAAAATCTTGAACTTGAGCAAGCCTGGGGCAGAGACAGCTCAAGGTTATTTCTATTCATATTTCAGTGATTACCTCAGGTTGTGATTTTTACAGTTTTTCTCTTGTATTTTCCTTTTAAATTGTTGTGACTTTGTAGCCCTCAACTTTTGTTTGCAATTAGTACCTTTTAAACCTCACTAGTTGTTTTCTTTATAGTTGCCAAGAGAAAAGTCTGTAGAAAAAATAATTAAAGCTACTATTTATTGACCGTTTCCCTACTGCATGCTAGGCAGTTGATGTACATCATAGCTAATCCTCATAACAGCCCTTAGAACTGAATACTATTAGTATTCATTTTCGTTTGACATAAGGACAGACTGAGGTTCTGAGAATTCTAGTGGGCATACAATGGGGTGCAGCTGGTAAGTGGTAACGGGGGATTAAACCCCGGGCTTGCTCCCTCGCTCCAAAGCTCATATCCTTCACCACATAATAAAATGAACTGTTTGTATATTGTGCCACCTCAGAAGGGTTTGTGGCTTGCTTTTGGCCAGACAAGGAGAAATAAAAGTATCATTGTGCACTAGCCTTGGGAGGATGAGTGGGCGCAGTCTAATAGCGCAGAACAATGCCTAGGGCCCGTGGAAGAAAAAAGGTGAGTGGTGAGCCATTGGCAGGCTCTGAAGTATCCGCAGGAGTTTGTATCAACAAACCTCTCAGACTACAATTGTCTCTTTCAGAACGGAGATCCTTGAACCACTGATACCACCACACTGAGTGGTATCTGGAACTACGATGTGCTACAAGGAAGAGATTTTCTTTTCTCTTAGACTTATCAAGCTGATGGTAGGTTTGGAATGAAATGTCGGAAGAAGGGGATGTTTGAAGGGAATGAGAAGTAGGGACAAGCTCAGTTCTGAAGGAGGGGACGGTCAATGCACTCCCATCTCTCCTTTGTCCTCGGGAGAAGGTTAAATCACTGGAAAAGCTTCTGACAGGGCCCTTCCTTCCTTGCAGGAGCCACAGATTCTCCCTGACCAGACCTTTCCTTTTCAGATTCTCTAATGTATGCCCAGGGCATAAAGAGAAGGAATTTGCCAAAAGTTGACTCTCTGAATGTTGTAAAATGGTCAATAGTGTAATAATGGTGATCCTATTAACAGGCCTCAGAATGGCCCTTTTCCATGTCCTCCCAAAGGATTGTCAGGTCTGGCGCCAAGAAGAATTGCTGCCGAGGGAGGATTCTTTTGCCTAGAACTTTTTTGAGACCTGCCACCATCCGGTCTGCTCTTTGTTCCCCTTTAAGCCTGGCCTCATTTGGCCGTTCTCCCTCTGGTATGCCCCTAGCTGGAGTGCCAGACAAGCCGTTGCCCTTCACACACCCCACCCGCAGACCGATACGCTTTCTCCCTGCGCCTGGCTGCCAGGGAGAGGATTTACATCAGCATTGCTCAACCAAGAAATGCCCAGATCTGTAAAATTCCAAAGCCTCCTCTTTTTTATATTTTTCTTCTTTCATAATGTTGATCCTTAACCTTTAGGTTGAGGAATCTTCAGGGAAGAGACTATACCTTTGAATGACTTGCCTTTGAATCTTAGGTTTAACATAATGTGTCTCAAATTCTTTTAGTTGCCTAGGCTAGCCTGCCTCCACTGTCATCGGCCCACTATCAATAAAGACAGAGTTTGTTTAACAATGAAGCAATTCTGTTTCATGTGTGTACTCCGATCAAAAAAGAGATGTTTACTATAAGTGGAGTTCTCTATGGAGGTCCAAGCCAAACCACAACCTGGCCATTTCTATGGTACTTTCTAAATTTTCATGCAAGTGGTGGTGTTATATAAAACAACCCACTCGGGGGAAAGTGACTTTTTATTGCCACAAAACTATTTCTAACCTAACCTTCCTCCCACATGTCACCCCACTGACCCCTCAATTATGGTAGTAAGCAGCAATAGGAAAGCAAAACTAACCCTAAAATTACCAACAATGAAATACAGTCTCTTACAATGCTTCCAATATTCTTGGTTAACAACATTTTACTAAAAAGAAGTGTCTTTATGCATGGGCTTATAATCAGTAGGTCCAGCAGTTGCATGAACTAGGGGATAAAGTTTGAGTCCTCCTGTAGAGTATTGACCAAAAGATGAAATATAACTAGTTTTAGAAGAGTGTTCTCAACCTTGGATGTGCATGGGAATAACCCAAGGAGCTTTAGGAATACCCATTCCTAGGTCCCAACCCCAGAAACTCTGGCTGAGTTAATGTGGGGAGCAGTTTGGTCATGAGGTTTTTAATTTTTTTAATGTTTATTTTATTTTTGAGAGAGAGAGAGAGAGAGAGAGAGTAGGTGGGGGAGGTGCAGAGAGAGAGGCAGACACAGAATCCGAAGCAGGCTCCAGGCTCTGAGCTGTCAGCACAGAGCCCGACATGAGGCTCGAACTCACGAACCGTGAGATCATGACCTGAGCCGAAGTTGGACACTCAACCAACTGGGCCACCCAGGCACCCCTGTCATGGAGGTTTTTAAAAGCTATTAAAGTGATTCTAGTGTGTAGCCAAGATCTAGACGATTAATCTAGAGCCTTGCTATTCAAAGAATAATATGTGTACCCACAGCATGGACACCACCTGGGAGTTTATAAGAAATGCCCAAACTCAAACTCTGACCCAGATCTACTGAATCAAAATCTGCCTTTTAGCAGGATCCACTGGCTGTTCACGTGCCCATTACAGTTTAAGAAGCACTGCTCTAGAAGTGTGAGCTCTTGTAAAACATCTCCTGGAGAGGTCACTTTTGCATTGTTAACCAGTCTGCCGTTGACATTCTGGGCTTTCTAAAATATGGCATTTAAACTCTATAACCTCAGTTGCAGAGGGCATGTCTATATCAGTCTAACCAAGGTGAATTCTCCCACTTGAAAAAATGAGGAAAGGTGAAAGACAGCTTAGGAGCTAGCGTTCTTTTTGGTCTGTCTTATAAGCGTGGCTATCTCTGTTGGTAGTCTCCAAAGACTTGTGGATAAAGAGAGAGGTGCCAAAAGACTAAATAAAACAATGATTTTCTTCCCCTACAAAGCAAGGAGAAGCTACAGATGCGGGTGAGTTTGACGTCGACCCCCAGCAAAGTTCTAGAATGGATTATTAAGAAGATGATTTCTGAGCCCTTGGAAAGGGACTCACTAATCATGAAGAACCAGCATGGGTTCATTAAGAGCAAGTCATGCCAGACTAAGCTCATTTCCTTTTGGATGGGCTTACAAGAGGAAGCTGCAAAAATCATTTACCTGGGATTCAGCAATGATCTTGACGAACACTTCTCTGATGTTCTTTCAGACAGGGTGGAAAAATGGGGTAGGCTGATAGTATGGACAGTTGAATGTTTAACTTATTAAATGATCATATACAAAATGTGTGCATTTAATAAATTACAGCAAACCCATAAAGACATGTGCTTTCAATTTTAATGAGGATAAAGATGAGACATTGACCAAATTTGGGATTAAGACTAAACTTGATATCTATGTACATTGTACGATGGAAAATAAGAATCCTCATTGTTGTCATCATCAGGCCTTAGAGTGATGTGACACTTTTCTAATTACAGAGCACTTTCACATATATTGGTTCATGCCATCCTCATCACAACCCTGCAGAATTAGAATAGTGATTATCTTCACTTTACAGGTATAAAAACTGAGGTTGGCAGATTCAGTAATAGCTGTGAAGCCAAATATCCAAAGAAAAAAAACGCTCTTGCTATAATGTAGTTGGGACAAATAGGAAATTGTATGTTTCAACTCTAAACTTAATTACATAAACTAAGAGTGAAGGCAAGGCTTAGAAGTGCTTCTATAAAAGGCATGGGAGTTTCAGTTAGCTTCAACCTTCATATAAGACCATAGTGTTATGTGGCTACTATCTATGCAATTGAGATATCAGGGATATATTAATGGAAGTATAGTGTCCATCACATTGGAGGTGATTTCTTTGTATTCAGAGTTGGCCAGAGCATCTCTAAGGTATTGTTTTCCTCTGGCTGCAGCATTTGAAGAAAACAAGGATGTTTTACTTGGAAAAGCAAACACTTAAGGAAGGATTTTGTGTTAAACATTTTCTGTGGGCCAACGGGTATGAAAGCTGAAAGAAGGCAGGTTTCAGAACATCAAAAGAATTGTCTCACCATTACAGTTACCTGATAATTGAAGGGATAACCACTCCTTGCAGGTAGTAAGTGTCCCCCACCCACTGCCACACCACCCGCACTCCTCCTCCAGAAAGCTTCAAGCAGAAGCTTGTTTGGTATGTACTTGTTTGGTACGTTGTAAAAACTTTGGGCATTGTATCATCTCTGATGGCCTTTTCACTTCTAATCTTCATCAAGTCTAGGACTCCTGCACTATGTCCAGATTCATATGATCGAGTCTAACTTTGGGACAGCAATTGATGGGCTTCCCAGGATTGACTCCTGGGTTAAAATGGAACAACTGCTTGAGTAATGATCCTGCAAAATAAGGTAACTCCGGCTAATTTTTGAAAAGTTTCTTATGACATGCCACACTTTACAGGATTTGTCTCAAGCTCAAAATTAATTCTAGCCCCCAATATACATTTTGCTAGCCTATGATGTTATGTGGATCATCCTTGGGCCTTTGACATATGGTGCCAAAGATGGCCTCCTGAAAAAACAAGGAATTTCCTCACCAAAGGCGTCCTTGATAAACCAATAACTTGTGTGAATGGATTGAATTTCTCTACATGCCCTTACCACGCCCAGTTTAAAACACGACTCTAGCCAGGATCCTGTAGACTTAATTTACCATAGTCTGATATAACGGAGTGGTCTATGGGCCATTGTTGGGGGTGGTGAGGGGGCCAGGGGGAATATCTTTCTTCTCTAAGCCTCTATTGACCTGCCACCACCAGCCAAGTGTTTTTTTTTAGGGTATTTACCAAGAATGGGGACCTAATTTAATCACATTGGCCTCCTCCTTAAGAAGGGAAGTTGAAAAATTTTGTCTACATGAGAGCAGTGTCATGGAGTTCTGGGAGGGAAGGGGATAAATCAAGACTAAGTTTGGGGACGTGGGCAAGTTTTCGTTCTTAGTAATCCTAGACACTAGCTTTCATTGATAATAAAGGGAAACAGAGAAAAGGGGGAGGCAGAGCTGATCTTCAACAGGAGGGCCACAGGCTTAGCATTGGGCAGTGGACAGTGAGCTAGACTTTCAGGATCTCAGAATAGCCTGAGACAGCATAGCATAGTGGTTATAAACACAAGCTCTGGAGCCAGACTGCCTGGGTCCAAATTCTGTCTCTAACAGTTGTTGGCTGTATCACCTAGGCAGGGGTCTCTGTGTGGCTCTGTTTCCTTCCTTGAAAAAAATGTGAATAATGATAGTACTTGTCTCATAGATTTACTGTGAAGATTAAGATGCTTAATAAATATAAAGCTCTAGAACAGAGCCCAACAAATACCAAGTGAATATCAATAACATAAATAAAAAGTAGGGTGTGGAGGTGGTCAATTTAGTAAATATTTGTTGTATACCTACTATGATCTAGACACTGGGCTATCCAAGATTTAGCATTGGAGAATCTGGCTTTGACATCAGACAAAGTTGGATTCTAATTCCAGCTCTGCACTTGGCTATGAGCTGGGTGGCCTTGGACATGTTACCTTACCTGTTTGAGTCTCTGTTTTCTCATGTGTACAATGGGGATAATAATAGCACGGGGCGACACAGAATTGCTGTTAGGAGTAAATGAGGGAGTGCCTATATATGTGGCATATCAAAGGGGGCTCACTAAGTGATAATATATGACATCTGTAAGCTACGGCCTATATGATGAAATGTAACAGGAATAAATGGCAAGTCTTATATCTGAGTTAAAAACTCAATTTCAAAATAACACATCCCTTGCACCAGTGAAGAACAAGAAAGGATCGAACTGGCAAGAGCTTGTGTGAAAGAGAGCTGTGGGTTTTAGTTGACCACAAGTTTCCTATGAGCCAACAGAGTGATCTGGCTGCCCAAGGACTAATGTAATTTTAGACGGCATCAATAGAAATGGTGACTTGAGATCCTGGAAGATGACCGTTTCATTGTCCTGTGTGCTCTGTGCTAGTCAGGTCACTTCAGATATACAGGTTTGCATTTTGCTCACAGTGTCTCCGCACGGACAATGACAAACGCATTGACAAACCGTCTGGAAGCGGTGACCTGGCTTGGGAGGCATTGGAGAACACTTTCCTGAGGATGAGATTAAAATAACCCAGGGAGGGGGGCACCTGGGTGGCTCAGTTGGTTAAGTGTCCGACCTCAGCTCAGGTCATGATCTCACGGTTCATGGGTTCAAGCCCCACGTCAGGCTCTGTGCTGACAGCTCAGGGCCTGGAGCCTGCTCCGGATACTGTGTCTCCCTCTCTCTCTCTTCCTCTCCCCAACTCATGTTCTGTCTGTGTCTCTCAAAAATAAATAAATGTTAAAAAAAATTTCTTCAAATAACTCAGGGAAGGAGACACTAAGGCAATATTTGAAACAGTTCTTTCTTTTAATGAAAATGTTTACAGAACACACCCCACATCAAATCTGTCAGCAAATTCTGTTGACTCTTTTCTCAGATTGTATCAATAATCCAACCATTTCGCATCACCTGTTACCGTGTTGACATAACCCACCCTCTCTTGTCTGATTACTGCAAGAGCCTCCCAACAGATCTTTCTGCTTCTGCTCTTGTCCCTGAGTCTACTCTCCACGCAGAAAACTAGACAGTCCTTTGTAAATCTAAGTCTTCTCGTGTCACTCGGGTGACTTCCTGTTTTATTCATGGTATAAGTCAAAGTCCTTACAGAGACCTGCAAAGGTCTTGCTCGGCTCCCACCACCTCTTTGACCTTATCTCCTGCTGTCCCCCTTGCTTACTGGGCTCTGGCCACTATGGTCTAGTTACAGTTCGTCCAACCAGCCAGACATTCACCTGTGTCAGGGCTGCTGCACTTGCTGTGTTCGCTGACAAGAACTCACTTTGCCTAGATATCTGCGTGGCTTGCTCCACATACTCTTCAAACCGTAGGTCAAATTCCATCTTCTCCGTGAGGTTGTCTCAGCTACCCTTTTTAACTTGAAACAATTTCCCCACTAGACACTTCTGTATTTCCTATCTCTGCTTTATTTTTCATTACATAATTTATCATTGTTTACTATTCTATGTAAGTATTCTATCGCATATTGTTCTATACAATAATAGATATACAAGATATGTAGAAGAGCTGCTCCGGTTGAATCTGGAAGGAGTTGGATAGGCATGAATTCTGCCCTCCGAAGCCTAGGTAACTGAGAGTTAACTACATAGAGATGCATTTGCAAACGAATGTGGGCGAAACCCTGCAAGTACCATTAGTGAGATGTTCTGGACTCGGGAAGGACAACTCACATTTTCTGGATGTTGTATATGTGTTAGAAGTAGATTTTGTCTGGGTTGCAACTTGAGGTGGAACTAGAGCTGGTGAATACAAAAGGAATTTACACAGGCAGATATGGAATCAAACAATTTGAAATTCTCAGGTTGTGTCATCAAGTGGTGGGCTCCCCATCCCTGGAGGTGGACAGAAAGAGGCTGTGTACCTACCTGTAAGTTCCGCTATGAAGGAGATTCTGTACTGGGTTGGGGATTGGACCACACCACTTTGACAACCTTTGTAGCTCTGAGATGCTGGGGACAAGGATGTGTGAGCTCAAGGATCAGCGGTAATTTACATTTGTCTTTTAAAGATGGGAAGAGGATCTTTGGTCTGTGTTCCTGGAGCCCCAGAGACAAATTCTGCTCTCAAAGGTCCATTCCACCCTAACTGAGATTCCATTTCCCAGAAATTACCTGATGCTGGGCTGACGATTAGAGGCCAGCCAGGGGTGAAGGGACTGATTCCCATGGCAACCAGGTTGAAAAAAAGTGCCATGTGGAGCATTGTCAGCAACAAGCTAAGGTTGCATTATAAATAGATATTTAATTCATTGAGATAGTTTGTGACGACTTCTGCATTATAAATAGATATTTAATTCATTGAAATAGCTCTGACAGCGAGTAGGAAAGTTAAATCCCAAAGCCACTCTTTGTCTTTAAGTATTTCGCAGTTAATTGACAACTATTTTTTTCCCTTCTAAAACATGTAGAACTTGGTTCTCTAAGTGAAAGAATGGTATATGTGAGTGTTTTTAGAAAACCAACTAACAGTCCAGTGTCACAATATTTCTCACTATTTGTTTCTCATTGAAAGGCTTATCAAAATTTTACCTGATTCCCTGAGTGCCTGCGTTTAAATCTTTTTGACACAGGAGACCCCAGGTTCAATATCTGGATTTCACAAGAGTCTTTCTCTGCATTTTGCCTCATCTTCTTCCTGCTTTTCTAACTCAGAGCCTTCTCTAGACTTCAGTCCTTGGCTCTCTGCTCTTTTATTCCCATTTGTCTTTCCCTTGTTTAACAGCTAAAGGAATCAAGTGTTCACTTGCTAACTTGCACAGCCCTGCCACTAGCCTTGATAATACACTTTGGAACACCCGATGATTGGAAAACGAAACCAGACCTGAGCAAAGACTTCTATCCTAAAACCAAGGACCAAGAAGAAGCCTCCCTTTAGTGTTCAAAATGTACAGCTTGATTGAGGGTTAGGGATTATGAGTTTAAAGGCAGAGAGTAGTGCTCAGCAGAAAGCAACATTTAGGTTTTGCTAGATTCAAATGTAAAAGCACT
The DNA here is from genome assembly GCF_018350195.1 of Panthera tigris. NCBI lineage: Eukaryota > Metazoa > Chordata > Mammalia > Carnivora > Felidae > Panthera > Panthera tigris. The sequence continues at coordinate 107,883,688 of NC_056677.1, forward strand.
TTTGAAATGCAATTTTTAGAAACACTATAAGAAATTAGTATAAGCGACCAATAGAATCTCATCAAATGGAAATCAGAGTGAGACTTTGTACTTCTACATTCCAAAGAGCTTAATACAAATTAGTCTATAGTATTCAGTGTTTCATTCTATAAGGATTAAGGGAAATGGGATGCATTTTTTTTTCATTAAGTTGCTGGGTAAATAAGCTCCCTAATGTAAGAATATAGGAGTTGCTTTCTAAATTTTATTGTAACCTGGGATAAATAACTCACCATGTACAGCACCTTTGTGCATCATTCTGCTGAACAGTGTTGGCTTAGAATTAAACAGTGTTGGGAGGTAAGGAACTCTACAGTCAGGTTTAAAGGAATCATGACCTCCTCTAGGACCTGTAGGACAATTCTTCCGAGATCTTGAACAGGTTCAAGGAACTAGGTAAGCCCCCTTCCCCAATCCAATCCCCCTAATGTGTACTGAATTTCGCACCCATGGAGCAAATGTCATGCTGATCCAGGGAGGAACATCAAGGGCTCAAAATGCAAGCCAGCAGCCACTTGGAGTCCTGGGAGGAGACACCGGGAGGCTCCCTTCTTCAAATCAACCACCGCACCTGCTTACTCACTCTCTGAGGTCCCCACACCAGATACCGATTTCTTTGGGAAAACAAAGCTCTCTTTAGGGATCATCAAACTATTCGGTTTTTATCAATCATTTAGACTTGAGTGAATTAATTTACACTCCATGATTGTTAGGTAAGGGCCACAAAGCAACTTTGTCAATTTCAAAGTTCTGCAGAGGGCTAATTCTGATGTTTGAAGGCAGGCATACTATGGACCTACAAGTAACAGGGTAAAAAGGATATACTTTCAATGTTTGCCCTCCTTGGGCTGAACTTGGAAGGGACATCGCCATTCATCCATTCATCCATCCAATAATGAGATGGAAAGACAAAAGGACATTCTACTCAGTGACGATGTCTCAAACCAAATTGGGAGGTATTCTTTTGGAGCCTTCCCTCCTTCCCCACCCCATCCTTAAGCTCCTTTTGTGCTAGCAGCCCCATGCTCTCTTACTCTTCCATGGAGGTCAGTTCCAATACACCATTTCTATGCTGTAAGTAGACAACCGATCCATGGAAAAACCACTGCCATAGTTTTTTCCGTTAAATAGTGAATATCTATTTATTCAGAAGATATGTTTTTAATAGAATTTCATGCACCAGTAAATCAGTACAGTGAGGAGTTACAGGGGTAGGGAATCTCTCTTCAGGAAACATCTCACCCTGTAAGAGCTCTCAACTCCCAGAATCCCCTTGACCCAGCTCAGGTGATTAGTGGCCAAGAACAGTAGATGGGGTTGACTCCTAGTATAATCAGTTGAATCTGCAGGTCTCTGAGGATAAAAGAGAGGAAAAGAAAGCTCTTGTAAATGAGGAGATTATTATATTGGGACTGGCAGTTCCACTGAGGTTTCCTGAGAGACTGATGAGGGAGAGCTGGTGTTGGCGCCTGGTTCTCCCTCTTGGTTACACTCTTCAAGGGCTATGGTCTGGTCTCTTCCATCTGTCTCTGAGTCCCTGTGTAGAGAAAAAGACATGACTAAGGGAGGACCCAAAACTGTTAACCTGAAAACAGGTTGTGTTATGGGGCTTAGATATTCAAGGAGCGTTTCTCCAGCAGCCCTGGGTTTATAGGAGGAGGTTGACATGAGGCATTTACCTGGTTCGGAGTCGAGGCCACTTCTTCCACTCTATGGCTAGCACCACCCCCAAGGCTACAACTACCACCACAATCAGACTACTCCGGACAATGTTCCCCACAGTGCACTCCTGAGCAGCAGGCCCTGTGATGATAAAAGAACAGAAACCAAAGTCATGGAGGTTATCACATGTCTGTTCTCCTGACCTCTTTTTGCCCAGTCATCTGGCCTCCTCCAGGATTCACTTGGAAGCCGCGTGTTGAGAATGCGAAGGGGTTGGTCAGAGTCAGTGCTTATGCTGAGGCAGAAGCAGCTCTCCTTTTGGGGGGTAGAAGATGCCTTGAAAGTATCCTGCTCACTATCTGTGAATGAATCTGAGGTCCCACCTCCCTACCATCCCTGGGAGAAAGATGGCCACACTTGAGGTCTCAGACTCCAAACCCTCCCACCTCCACATTTGGGTGGTCTCCATAAGGTCTCCATTGGTGTCTCTAGGATCCCAGGTGGGTCATGCTAAGATGATGGAGGGATTATCCTCTCACCTGCTGCCCCCACCAGCTCCAGGGCATCACTTGGCTCCGACCAGATATCAGGATAGGCCTGGAGGCGGTAGCTGCAGCTATAGTTGCCAATGCCTTTTCCTTCTACATTGTTGATGACGAAGTCCCCATCCTCTGAGAACTGCTGAGGAGCCTCTTCTCCGTCATGCTCCAGGACAAATTCAACACCTGGCAGGGGTCCTCGGCACTGAAGGGTGATGTCCTTCCCTAGCTTGAACATAGTGCTGGGCCAGGCTGACAGCGAGGGCTTAGGGGGCTTATCTGCAACCAAACAGGACAACCAACCCGTATTAGAAGTGACTCTGAACCTGCTTAGGGCTAACTACTTTAGACTATAAAATCTAGATTGCTGAGGTCTCTAGGACCTTACCAGTCACCCAGATCTCCAGGAAGTCACTGTGATTGGAAGCCGCAAAGGGAGCAGAATCCAAATAATAAACACAGCTATAGATCCCAGAATCTTCACCTCTCACCGCTGGCATCCAGAAGTCAGCCCTGTACCCGCTTGGCTTCTGTTGCTCCAAAGGCTCTTGAGTGCCCTCCTTCAGCAGGACAAATGTTGAGTCTGGAAGTTCCCCTTGGCATTGAAAAGTCATATTTTCTCCAGGGGCTACAATGGGACCTGGCTGGGCTAAGAGGCTGGGTTTGGGGAGCAAACCTAGAAAAAATTAACTACTGGTCAGAGAGAGGAAGCCAGTTTCCAGTGTGCCACCCCTGGAGTCTGTTCAATAAAGAGGGAAGACTATTGCTTGCCTCTCCTTGAGCTCTTCAAAAACTATTTCCATGAAGTGTCTTGTGGTCCATTCTCTCCTCTCTATGCTCCCATGCCCATTCCAGAGCACCTTCCCCTTACCTGTGACTATGAGTTCCAGAGTGTTGCTAGGCTGTATCTTGATAGGGCTGGTCCAGTCAGGGTGGTAGCAGCAGCTGTAACGCCCTATGCTAGCACCAGATATATTGGTGATGGGGAATGCCCCGTCATTACTGGTAGATCCCCAGAGCTGCACTGAAGTGGCTTCTCTTTCTTTGTGCAGAATGTACCCTACTCCATGGACTGGCCCCTGACACCAGAGAGTAACATTCTTCCCCACAGGAACCACAGAACTGGGCTCAGCAAACAACCATGGCTTGGGAAACGTGTCTAGGAAGAGATGGAAGATGGAAAGTAGTGAGTATGGAAACTTATCACTAGCTGCATTTACCCTTTACCTTTCTCCTTCTGGATGCAATGGTTCCCCTCTAGGGTCTGGCCTAGCCTTCTACCATCCCTAATCCCTACTCCAGTTGTCTCTGTCCCAGTCTCCTATCTTGTCTGTTCTTACCAGTCACCCAGATCATAATGGGCTTGCTGAGATGCGATCCCCTATTTGACATGGTTGTCTCGTAGTAGACACAACTGTAGTTCCCAGAGTCCTCTGCTCCAACGGTATGGAGGAGGAAGTCAGCTGAGTTCCCTGAGGTGCTCTGGAACCGTAAGGGAACCTGGTTTCCTTCCTGCAAGAGGGCAAACCTCATGCCTGGGAAAGCCCCTTGGCAGCGCAGGGTCACATTCTTTCCAGGAAGCACCACAGGACCTGGCTGTGCCAGGAGAGTGGGTTGCGGGTAGTATTCTGAAATTCAAGAGACCACAACATGAGAGAAGCCTATCCCCCCACATTCTGCAAATTGCTTTTCTAGTGTTATTGTAAGAAACAGTATGTGTTCATCGTAGCAAATTAGAAAATACTGAAGGGGCGCCTGGGTGGCTTAGTCCATTAAGTGATTGACTCTTGATTTCAGCTCAGGTCATGATCTCACAGTTCATGGGTGTGAGTCCCACATTGGGCTCTGTGCTGACCATGAGGAGCCTGTTTGGGATTCTCTCTCTCCCTCTCTCTCTGCCCCTACCCTGCTCATGTGCATGCACTCTCTCTCAAAATAAATAAATTTAACAAAAAAGAAAATACAGAGAAAACCTAAGGAAATACAATTCTACCACTCAAATATAACCATTCTTTATACATTTCTCTGTATTTCGTTTTCATTTTTTCCTATGTGTACCCATATCATTGTAGCTGTAATGATTTGCATATTGGGATCCTACTGTATGCACAGTTGTGTAGGTTAACATTTTTCACTTAACTTCATATAGTAAACAGTTTCCTATGACGTTAATCAGCCTTTGAAAACTATCATTTGTAATGGCTGCATAATATGCAGCTGTCATTTCAAGGTCTTTTCCTTTTCTCTGAGGGCCATCCAGCCCACCAATCTCTGACAGACCATCTAAAGAAAAAGTGAACATTGAGCCTAAAGCTCTAGGCCAAGCCACAAAAAGATTTCAGAAATAAAGCAACATGAGCTTGGCCTTGGGGATTGGACACCCGCAACTGCCTTCCTTCTTTCCCTAGAAGTGAATTACTTGCCTCTCCCTTCTCCCCTCTCCTTTGACTCTTCTCTCTGTATCAATAATAATATAGTCAGCTGCCTTCCATGGACTGCTTACCATGTGCCAGGCACTTTCCTAAGCACATTCTTGGTGACTTTTATTTTATTTATTTATGTACTTGAATAGGCTCCACGCCCAACATGGGGCTTGAACTCATGACCCTAAGATCAAGAGTCGCATGCTTCATCTTGGTGACTTTAAGAAAGAGCGCTTTTCCTTTCCTGCTGACAGCCCTTCCACCCACTGTCCCAGGGTCAATACTGTCTCCATCTGCATGCCCCCCCTCCTGACCTGTCACCACGAGTTCCACAGGGTCGCTGGGCTCAGACCAGATAGCAAAGTCATAATAGCGGCAGCTGTAATTCCCTCCATCACCAGCGCCCACCGAAATGATCAGAAAGTGAGCTGCACTGGCCCCTGGACTTGCCCAAGACCTGTCACTGGATGCTATTTCGCTTCCATCTTTGTAAAGAATAAAGCTCATGTGCTGGTGGGGAGTGGAGCAGTTGAAAGTCACTCGGGCACCAGGAGTGACCACAGGGCTGGCCCATGTCTTGAAGAAGGGCTTGGGGTACATTTCTAGAAGGCAAAAGACAAAACACAACACAAAACCAAATTAAGAAACCAAAAAGAAAGATAGCTAATATAGCAAACATTGATTTCTGGAAGCTGCTTTGTTTTCTATAGCATTTCATTCACCAGTAGGTGCATTTAAAAATCAAAGCAAGTCCACTTTGCAGACGGACTTCTCACAGGGGACTCCTGACCCCCACTCCTCACCTCCTTGGATAGATAGCTAAAAGAGTGAACTTTCACTAGAGCTCTGCTGGTCCCCTGAGGCTCAGTTTGCCCATTTGGGCAAGAAGGGTGTTGAATGGTACCTGTTCCACCTCCCTTGAATATTTGCTCTATATCTAAATAAGATAATTGATCTGAAAATAATTAGAAAACTTAAATCACCCTCCACAAACCCCAGCTATTAATAACGATTATGGCTATTAATATCGCGCAGCCAGAGGCCCCAGCACTCCCAGCGCCACGCCTGCCTGGCTCTAAGATTGGACACAGGCTCCTAGGACCAGCAGCAAAGTTTCTGTGGGGAGAGGAGTGTCTGACCCAGAGCTTTGCCTCCCCCCACTCCTCTCTCACACACCCTTTTCAGCTCTACCTTTTATGACAAGCTCCAGGGGCTCACTGGGCTCAGACCACTTGAAGGGGCGCTTTTCAGTGTGAGTACGGCAGCTATAATTGCCTTGGTCTTTAGCCTCCATTCTTTGGATTGTAAAGAAGGCTTCTCTCCCAACCGCACCAAGTTGCTGGACAGGTTCCTGCACTCCCTCCTTGTACAGAACAAACTCCATGCCTGCCAGCCATCCTTTGCACCGGATTTGCAGTTTCTGGCCCCGGATTGGGGGGGAAGCAGAAATGACAGGTTTGGGGAGCATGTCTGAGAAACAAAATGGGGTGGAAAAGGAGGCCAAAGTTTGGAGGTGGTCAGATGGGACACTTGGAGTCACTTTGTCAGCAAAAAAGAAATCCATCCCGCACTGGCCTTTGACTCTTCCTATAAGTCTGTTCCCAATCCCCTCCCCCATTTCAGGGCCCGTCCTCTCCTACTTGCAGCACAAGCCCCTTGGGCTCCAGGTCAGTGTGCATTATTCCCCCACCCTCAGGAACAGTGTTGGAGTCGCAGGGCACTGAGGATCACCCTGGGAGGAGCCTCTGCCTTTTCTTACCTGTGCCCACCAGCTCCAGAGCCTCACTGGGCTCTGACACAGCCATCTCCTCCCACGAATGGCAATGGTAACTCCCGGTGTGGCTCTGGGTCAGGGCGCCAAGGGGGAAGGCAGCCCGGACCTGCTCTGAGGCCGGGCGAGTTGCAATCCACCCGGTCCCATCCTTCAGCAACACAAACTCCTTAGTTGAGCCAGAAGGGCTTCTGCACCAGAGGGTTAAGTTCTTCCACGGGGCAAGAGGGAAGTTGGTCTCTGCCCACAGCTCAGGCTTAGGGGTTGGCATGATTATTTCTAGAAACAGCAGAGTTAATGAAGCCATCTTCCCTCCTCCCTCCCCTCCCCCCTTCTTTGCCCTTGAACCCCCTACCCAGATCACGTTGCCCACCTCCCCTTTCAACCCAGACCCAAACTCTTTCCTTCCTTCTGCAGGTGCTAGGGGAAAGAGGAAGCTTATGTCTCAGCTGAGCCTCAGAAAAGTGCAGAAGCTTGGGAGGGGGGCGTTTTGCAGGCAGAAAAGCAGAGTTGGAGGCCGAATTTTGCCAGCAGCTTTAGCAAGTGCCCCTTCCTGGCTGTCTTTCCCTTCCAACCAGTCACTCCCTGGCCACTGACACTGACACTCTGTAGTTATTTCGGATCTCCAGGAAGGAATGTCCCAGTCTGGAGCAGGAAAAACTCACCAGTCTCTTCTGTCAATACCCCATTGCACAGTCCTGCAAAAGAAATTGCTGCCAGGGCTCTGCCCTCTCCTGCACGGGATTCCCCCGGCCTTCTGCCCAGGCCCCTTCCCCACCCCCTTGTACTCACCAAAGCAGAAGAGGACAGTGACTATGAAGAGCATGGTGACCCCTTGAGCAGTCCCCAGCAACCAGGCTTCTCTAGTGAGACCAGAAAAGAGACGAGAGGAACTGCTGGGGTTAGGGGGAGGGCGGAGAGAAGGGGGCGGCAATTTATGTCATTGGCTTTCTCACCACCCAATAGGGATTGGATTTGGGCAGGATAATGGGATATAATCTTTTCTGACATCGATGACTTTTCTTTTTGAGGACCTCACCACCTACAAACCTCTTGGTCTTTCATGACCCACGTGCCCCCCGCCCCCTCCCCCCTCCCCAGCCTGTATCAGGTGTCAGCTCCCCTTGGCCCCTGATTAGGCTGTTGCTGGAACTGAGTTGTCAGATGTGAAAATGCTTTTGTAACCCCAGCCCTCAGAACCCCTGGAGCTCAGAGTGATCGGCAGCTCTGGGTGGTGGGTGTGGGGGTGGAGGGAAAAATCTTGGGTGTTTCTCAGTCATCAAGTTTAAGTTTGGAAGCAGTTTTTATTATGGCAGTATTGGTCCTCAGACCGACCTGCCTCACCTGCCTTTGTTATGGAAGGGTTGCCTAGGCAGCCGTGGTGAATTACCGGAAGATTGTCAGTGCTGAGCTAAGCTTGTCAGAGAGTGGGATCTCTCTACCCCCACCCAGATTATGACTAGCAATGTGTAGCAGCTTTGGGTTATGGGTCCTGTAGAATTAGATGATATTAAGCCAAAATCCACTTGGCAATTTGTACTTAGAAAACACTGACCCGCCCCCCCTTCCTGATCACGAAAACATGCTTTTCAAGCTGCTTTTTCTCAAATCTGTTTTCTGAACCCATTCTTTGATGCGGTGGTCCTGAGTTGAAGTAGGGCACTTGAAGCCACATTTTTTCTAACTCCTGGCTTTGAGGTTACCCCCAGATGCAAGACTCAGGATAGATTCTAAGGACAACTAAGACTGGACCCCCACTGAGACCTTTTGAAAACTCAAAGGGTGGTGGCTTTTGCAGAAGATTTAGGGGGCTCCCTTCTAATTACCCAAGCACTCTGTCCTTCAGATCCTAGTGGAAAACACAGACACAAATCATAGTCATCAGCCTTTGTGTATTGAATACACAAAGGCCTGTGATAATGGTGAGAGTGCTACAGCCAGGAACTAGGAGGTTGGGGGGGGGTACTAGATAAGGCATTCAGGGGCTGAAGCCCCCACGAAGCTGGGAGCTGTCATTTGTCTCCTTGTTTTTAAGCAGAATAGCTTAAGCACAGGCCATGGGGATCAGAGAGAGGGGGATGGCCCAGAGGACTCCAAAGGATCGTAGGAAATGGTAAGACAACCTGTTGTTTCAGAGGAAGCAGTTTGATGCCCAGGCCCAATCCACTGCCTCATCAGATGCCCATCTAGGTTAAGATTATACTCTCAGGATGCCCTGCACAGATGGTTGGAGGCCAGAGCAGTGGAAATACTGGTTTCTAGGGCAACTAGGATGGACCACAAGGCTCTCTCGCCCTTGAAAGCTAGGAGTAATGATGAAAAGTTGGGATGGGAGTTGGGTAACACCTGGAAACACAGGACAGCTTGGCTTCTTACAAGAGAAGAAGTTCAGACTAAGTTAATGTGGAAGACATCAATCATCTCTGAGGGGCTGAGATTTGGGTACTCTCCTGTTGGGGGGGAAATCAATGGATGAGGTTCTGATTACTTCTCATCTCTGAGAAGTATATGTTTCTCCACCCTCTGGCTTGGGTGCTGACCTCTCTGCAAGGTGAAAGAGAAACAGCTGGGATGAGAAAGTCTTGTCTTTGACACCCAGAAGGTGGGGCATACAAAGGGTGTGACCCTGTGACTTGTATCAAATAGAGCATGCCCTGTGTCTGAGTCTCTGGGGAGCCTGGACTGAGCTACATTGAAGAACAGGAGGCTGGGACAAGACAGTTACCTTATTCTGAGTCTCCGACACTTCCACCTTATCCACAGCACTACCAACAGCAAGGCAACAAGCGGCATGAATAGGGACAGCCTGATAGCTTCATTCAGAACGTAATTCCAGGTGAGAAAGCCTGTGGCTAGAGAAGACCAGAAGAAGGGGCCTTGATAGAGAAAGGGGGAGGCGAAAACATTCAGGGGAGGGGTGGCAGGGGCTGGTTCCTGACGGTGAAGGGAAGGTGAATAGAAGTGGCCTTCTTTTTCATAAAGAATGGGAGCTTTGAAAGTATCCTGCTCACTGCCTTTGAATGATTATGAGGCCACCCCAGGGGAGGAGTGCACAAACACAAGGACCTTAACTTATAAGCCCCTGACTCCCCTTTCCATAGCTTTCTGGGCACTGCTCTGGGATCCCAGGGCTATCATGACCAAAGCCACGGAGGGGCATACACATGAAGAGCTTTCTTCTCACCTGCTGGCCCCATCAGCCTCAGGGGCTCACTGCGATGTGACCAGATGTTGGGGTGTGCCTCTATGCGATAACTACAACTGTAGGTCCCTGTGCCTTTCCCTTCAGCATTAATGATGATGAAGTCTCCATCCACCGCAAATTTTTGGAATGCTGCTCTTTCCTCCCATTCCAGAGAAAATTCGAGTACTGGATGAGGTACTCGGCACTGGAGGGTAATTGCCTTTCCTAGCTTGAACACAGTGCTGGGCCAAGCTGACAGGGAGGGTTTGGGGGGCTTATCTGCACCAATCCAGAAACCAGAGTTAGAATAGTGACCTTGAACTCAATACCCCTTCCCCCAACAAATGTTTCCCAGCTTCCTATTTGATCTTTTCTGCTTTTCCACTTCCACTAGATCAGAGGTCTCAAACTTTGTGCATCAGAACCTTTTGGCCCACTCCTCAGTGCTCTAAAGACTCTTGGGTTTCTACCTTCTCTCAGGAAGACCTGACACCTGTGAGTTTCCCCTGCCAGAAGGAAAATAACTTTTCCAGGGGACACAATTGGGCTAGGCCATGCTGAGAGGTAGGACTTGGGTAGCAATCCTGGGAGAGAAAATACCTAAAGTTTTTGGAGAAAATTCCCCACCACCTTCCTAGTGTATTTTTCCTTGGCTCATAAATCCAAGAGGGTATAGGGCTGCTAGCTCCTTCTTAGAATACAATAATGGTGATAAAAACACACATTTGTTAGCACTTGCCTACAACCACGAGCTCCATGGTGTTGTGTGATGTCATCCTGATGGAGGTCTTCCAGGAGAGGAGATAGAGGCAGCTATAGACGCCAGCATCACTGTAGGTCACATTGTTGAGGAAGAATGACTCATCGTCATCAGTGCTGGCAGTATCCAAGAGCTGAAGTGGTTTGTCTTCTCCTTTCTTATAGAGTGCAAGCCCCACTCCATCCACTGGCCCTCGACACCACAGGCTCACGTTCTGACCCATTTGGACCACAGGACTGGGCTGAGCAAGTAGCCAGGTCTTGGGGAAAGTGTCTAGGACAAGACCCAAAATAGAAAGGGCTAGTAGTCTGCCTCGCTTCCCACCACTAAGGGTTCTCTTCCTCCAGTCCACCCTTGGCAAATCCTAAGCCCAGTTGTACAAATTCTGCTCTCTTCCCCACTGTTAGCCCTGGCTGCATGACCAGGTTCTCCAGGAGGCCCAGAGGGAGTTGTATATCCTTAGCCCCTAGCATAGATGAATGGCATTCCCCTCTCTTACCGGTTACCCAGATTTTCAGGATATCACTAAGGAGTGAACCCCTGTATGACCCATCATAGTAAAAACAGAGGTAATGTCCAGCATCATGGATTTTCAAAGCCCGAAAGAAGAAATATGCCTCGTTTTTTATTGGCCTCTTGCGGTAAAAGGATTTCTCCAAGTCTTCAAGCCTTATTAGGGCAAATGTCATTCCATAGATTGGTCCCTGACACCTGAGGCTCAGGCTTTCTCCAGGTGCCATAATGGGCCCAGGATATGCTGTCAGAGTTGGTTTGGGATAGAGTCCTAGAAAGGGGAGAGACCCTGAATTAGCAATAGGTTGAATCTTCCCTATTATCTTCTAGTTTTATTTTCCTAGTTTTTTCTAAAGACAGGGAGTGGTAGTTGAAGTTTAGCCTCTACTCTCTCTCCCTTCCTTGAATCTCAGCCTCTTCTAGGAGATAATCAAGGGCATGTCCACTTAGGCACCTCCCCGCTCACCAGACTTAATCAGATCCACCGAGCTCTAACTATGTATAGGGCTGTGTCTCCGTGGAATAGCTACATCTGTAATTGCCTGTATCTTTAGGTTCCTGGAATGCCAAATGTACTTCTTCCAGCCACCCAAGAAACCAAACTTCTTAAAGTGTACTTTTGATGCTATCTTTGTAGAGCATGAATACTACTGCAGGAATAAAAATGGCTTTCGAACACATTAAGCCCAATAAGACCCTACTTCCAGCACAAGATAGGAAGAAACCAATAAGGAAGGATTGGCCAATAAGTCTTCAACCCAAAGAAATCTGTTAATGGGGCCACACCCTCTTTTCCAGGTACTGTTCCCCTAAGGGAATGATACTACAAAATAAGGGGCGGGCCTTACCCCCATACCATTCCTTCTTACCCACTGCCATCCCAGGTAGACCCACCCATCCATTATTAGAAAGATCAGCTCTGTCACGTGCTCATTGAGCATTTAGGATGTAACATTCAGGCATCATGTAGGTATAAGGGTTTACAAGTAGACACAGTCCCTGTCAGCAAAGAGCTGATGGCCTAGTGAGGGATACCAGTGAGTAGGTAACTGCCAAAGTGTATGTTAGTGGAATCTACTCTGGAAGGACATTCGTGCAACAAACATCCATACACACAGTTCAAACAGACAGTCTTTGTTATTTGATCCTCAATAAGAAGCTATACTAATGAAATTAACATCTACCATTTATTGAGAACTTATATGCCAGGCACTGTACATATATTATATTTAGGCACATCCTCACAACAACCCTGTGAGGTAGGCATTATTCTTATACCAATTTTGCAAATCAGGAAACCGAGGCACAGAGGGGCATCATACAGTAGGTTGTATAGATACCGTCATCCCATTTTAGAGTGGGGGAAACCGAAGCACAGAGAGGTGAAGTGACTTGCTCAAGATCACACAGGGAGGTGGTGTCAAGAGGTTGAACTAGAAACCAAGATTACTGCTTCTAAGTCCGGAGTACCTTCTGTTGCGCCACGGCTTTCCCCAAGCCTATTGATGGGGATTGATGGAATAACTGATGCAAATGTGGCCAATTCTGTCTGAAAGCATCTAGGCCATGGGGTGGGTAAATTGGGGCTCGGGTGTGCGTCTGGCATTTGAACATTTTCGGGAGACTTCTGCTGTGTTTAGAGGTTGACTGTCTTATCAGATTTACATATACAGGACTAAAGTCATTTATGAAGCCATTTCTAAAATACGAACTATCACCTTTTACCATTTTTATTTTTATCACCAGCACTTGCACAATCCATTCTGTTTTCCACACTTAAAAATAATAATCACAAATACAATAAAAATGCATTTGAAATTTAAAAACCAGCTTATAAGGCTGCAGTGGCAGTGCCTGGCACATATTAAGTGCTCAATAAATATTAGTCAAATGAATGAATGAATGCATCACGTTCAATAAATAGAGAACAACAAAGCTGTGATGAGTTGAAGCTGCCACACACTTGGTTGGGCTCACTCGCTAGCAAAGTGATTGGCTCCCACACATCTGCCTTGTAGAATGTGGGATTCTAATTTGCATCTCGGTAAAATGTCACATGACTGTAGCTCAGAGGCCTTGCAGGGCCTAGGACCTGGCTAAGAAAAGTAAATTCAGAAAGCCTGATTCATCCAGCCATGATCCCTGGGACAACAATCATCAGACCCCAGCAGCCGTAGCTGCACCCACCTGCCACAATCAGCTTCAGGGGGTTGCTGGGCTCTGACCACAGAGTGGGGAGCATCTGGATATGAGTGCGGCAGATGTAAACCCCTTCGCTCTCAGGCGTCATGTTGGCAATGGAGAATATGGCCACTGTCCCAGTTGGGATTTGGTAATCCACGGGCTCTGCATATCCCTCCTTGAACAGCATGAACACCAAATCCTGCAGCCAGCCATGGCAGAGTATGTTAACATTACATCCAGGAAGAGGGGAGGTCTCAGCCTGGATCCAGAAGATGGGCTTGGGCAGCTGACCTAGAAGGAGAGAATGAACTAGAATTCAGGTAGAGCAAGGATAGTGCTGCTCAGTGAGCAGCAGAGGAGAGCGCTACTTAAAGAAGACTTCCCCTTACCATCCTTATTTGCCACCCTTCCCTCTCCCATCTAGGGTCTCCCCTATGTTGAGCGCTTGATCTCTAGAAATGTTCCAGAGACTGCAGCCTCATTCTGCGTTACCTATAAAGAGGAGGCACTTACTGCGGAATGCCTGCGTGTATGCATTCATGCACTTGAGGTAAACGAATGAATTAATTAAACAAATCATGCTCTGCGAAGGCAAGTTTGCATTCCAGGAGCTGGAGTTTATTCTTGACTATCTGTCACTGTCTTCTTACCTGGTGCCTCCAACTCTAAAACTTTACTGGGCTCTGACCAGCCTGTCTCCTTCCAGTAGCAGCACCTGTAAAGACCTGCATTGTACTTAGTAAGGGCACCTAAAGGGAATGAAACTTGGAAGGTCTTGGAGGAAGGGCGGATCCAGGTCATCTGTGTCTTATCCTTCAGCAGCAGGAACTTGCTTGAAATCCGAGAGGGGCTTTTGCACCAAAGTGTTATGTTCTCCCAAGGGGCCTGAGGGTAGTTGGTCTCTATCCACAGCTCTGGTTGTGACTGCATCACTGTCATTTCCAAAGATCACAAAGATGTGAGTGGTCCAACACTCTCCCTCCCACAGCATGCCCCACAATGTCCCTTAAAATCAGCTGTGACCCCGATTCCTTTTTTTGTCTTCCCTCGGGGACAAGAGTGTCTGCTCCTGTGGGAGATGGGATAGGGACCCCAGGATATTTGTTCAAGGGATTCAAGTGAGTTGGGGAATACAGCACAAGTCTGGCTTCCTTTCCATCTGAGGTAAAGCTTTTTATTATTCTGTGGGAAACCAAGTCACGAAGTGAGGGGCTCTGATTCCCAACCAGCTCAATCTGGGAATTATCTTTGTGGTCTCAAGGCAGTTATGTCCAGGGGCCATGGAGGCAGCTGAGGTCTCGGAACCTCCAGGAAGTGGCAGGTTCCTGAGGTGGTGCCACCTGAGGTGGCACGACTCACTTACCTATCGATGTCATACCCAGACTCAGCCCTGAAAAGAGAGAGAATGGTAAAGGAGGGCCCACACACTGACCCCACCAACTCTCATTCCCCAAAAGTCTCTCCTCCCTCCCCAAGGTGTCCACTCATAGGGGTACCTGTGACAGGATTACTTGCCCCTCACCCCTTCCTTGTACTCACGAATGCAAAAGAGCAAGACAGTAAATGTCCGCAACATGGTGGGTCGCTGCCCTGGCCGGTCCAGGGTCATGGGGCCTCTGGTGCTCAATGTGCACTTCAAGTCTGGCACGGCTCTGCCCCTCAGCAGGTGGTGAGATCTAAAAGCAGAAGTATTTTTACTCAGAGGACTTGTTCTGCCCCTCAAAGTTGAGTTTGAATCACTAAACTGCACTTGACAGCCCTACCTTCCACTCCCTCGGAGGCATGAAAGGTACTACAAGGTCACTTGCCCCTTTGCCCCACCCCCTTCTCTTCCCACCCAAGGTCTTTGCTGGCATCTAAGATGTCAGATGGGTTGAAATGTCTGTACATCCCTGGAATCTCAGAGGCCCAGAGGGCAAGTTAATCCAGCCCAGAGGGAGCCCATGGGATGATAGAGATGGGAGGGGTAGGGAGTAATCTTTTTAGATTAGATTAGATAGATAGATAGATAGTCTGAGTTCTCCAACAACCTAGGAAATGAGGCTTTCCTGCCATCTCCATTTTTCTGGCAAGGAAACTGAAGCTTAGAGAAGATATGTTTAATTTGCCCAAAGTCAAAAGATTAAATACTAAGGCCAAAATTCATGTTTAGCTCCGATGCCAATACTCTAAAACCAGTATTTAAATTCCCCCTTTCTTACATTTACTCACCTTTCCCATTTCACACCATCCAGGCCCTCCCTTCTGTAGATTGACTCAGACACAGTATTACGCTCATTCTTATATCTTGCCCCCCAAAGCTTGAAACTCCCCATCTTAAGTAGGTGTTGGAGAATCAAGGTGCTTGAGCTAATTAATATAAGGCGTAAATGATGTATTGGCTGCCCATAATTTATAAGCAATTTTTTTCATTGCTCCTAAGGATATAGAGAATTGTTTGAATTTCAGAGAATATGGTAAAAATATTTAAATTCAGCGAGGCCTTTTCATTTTCCAAAAACCCCACTACTGACCACATGTGCACAAGATAGACCCTTTATACTTTCTTGCCTCTTCTCCCCCACCACACCCAAAGTATCCATTTGCCAAGGGAAGGTGTATCCCCACCACACACAAACTCAAGCTAACTCTCTTCCACCAACTCTCTCTATTCAGACTCTGAGGTACTGGCTGTTTAATCCTAGCTCAGGCTACAGCACTGGTCTTGTAATCCTAGCTCAGTAGAGCGAGGTAAAGGCAGCTCCCAGAACAGAAAAGGGGTGTTTTTGCTTCACCCCAACAGACCCTAGTAATGAAGCCTCTAATCTGCTCCAGGGCTAACACCGGGCAGGTTGGAGGAGCAGGAAAACAAGAAGATTCATTTTCAAACATCTGGGCTGTAGGAAACAGGTGGAAAGTCAGAGATCCAAGGAGACAGTTTCCTTTCGCCTTTTTCACTTTACATTGAAGAAGGATGCTCAAATTACCCTCTCTGGACTTTTTTTTTTTCTTTTATCTGTGAAGTTGGGGAGAAACACCTACCTAGCATTTTTGTTGTGTTGGATCAGAGATAATATATGTACAAGGCACACAGTAAACATTTCATTAAAAGGTAGCTATTTTTCTTCTTCCCCAAGGGGGTATTAACCTCGTGTGGCACCCTAACGATGCTCATCCCATCTCAGTTCCTAGAGCCCCTTTTCCCTGCTCTTCTCAGGGCCAGGCCCAGGCCCAGGCTTGAGTGCCACCCTGTTGCTTTGTTCCCCCAGGGCTCTGGGCCAAGATTTATTGGGGAAGCCAGGTTCTACTGCCAAGGGAAAGGTTCAACCTGGGATTCTGCCCAGAAATGCCATCTGAGATTCCACAGTGGCCACTTGGACCCCTAAACCAGGGTTTTGCCTCCTGGGGACTTGAGCAGAATGAAGGAACCTGGACTTCTCAGCATGGCTGACCCCTCCCCAATCACTAAGGATCCAGCCCAAATCAGGACTCTTGTGCCCAGGGAATTTGGGAAACAGCCGCCAGCTTTAGGTTAATTGGCCACGCCCATTTTGGGGCTTTCACACCCCCACCCCCACCCCCACCCCCAACTTCCAAGGACTAGCCCTTTTACCCTCTCCTTCTATTCCACCCCAAGCACTTTCCCCACCCTTAGGCAGCGCCGCAGTGCTTTTGAGGGTGACATACCCGAAATGTCTAAAGGCTCGTCCCCTGCATAGCTTTGAGGGCTCCAGGAATCAAAGGGGTTGGGCTCGGCGGGGTGCCGGGTACATGCTTCGCTAAGGGTTTGGAGGGAAGACTGAGAAGGAAAAGGGAAGATATTTACAGTGCCCAGAGATTCTCAGGGAGGCAAGGCTGGGATCCGTGGAGGGACGGAGAAAGGGAGGGATGAAGGGGGTAGCGGGTAGAGACTGGGGAGCAGTTTGATTTGCGGCAATTAGTTACAGCAGGGAGATTATTTCGGGGGCTTTTGTTTAGGATCTGATGGCCAGTATTTAATCTTCAGCCACTGGGCTATGCGCTCATTTGCAGGTACTTACGGTAGTTGAAGCCCCGCTCCGATGTTGGAGATTCTCCAGTGAGCTCCTCCAGATGCAGCAAACTGCCCGGCATGAGAGGAGCTGTTTAAGGACAGCCCCTCGGGCTCCGAGCCCCGCCTCCCTCTCTTACCCCGCCTGCTCGCCGGCCGGGCTGCTCCAACCTCCTCCCCTCCTTCAGCCTGGCTCTGGGAGCCCACCTACACCAACTCTGCCTGACACCTGCAGTCCTCCGATGGCAGGGATTTCTCCGCCCCTCCCAGCTCTCCGCCTCTCTCCAGGCTCGCTGCAGAGGTTGCCCGAGCCAAATTCAGGCCCCTGCCCCCTCTCCTGCCGCTCTGAGTTTCATTGGGTCACGGTATTCTGGAGGGGAGAGGGCCAGTTCTCAGGACTGCCAAAGCTGTAGATCTCTCCTCTCCAGCTCCCCAATGCCTTTAAAGGGATCTCGGATCTTCCTCGGCCCATTTAATGCCCCATTTATGCATGCACGCCGCCACCACGGTTTAAATGCTCCCTGTGCGCCTCGGGGCCCTGGGCAGCTATTGGTTCGAATCTTCATAGCAGCCCTACGAGACATGTTACTTCACTCCGTTTTACAGATGAGGAAACTGAAGCTCAGAGAGAGTTAAGTGAGTTGGACAGCCTCCAAAGTCCAGTTTGGGATAAAAGCCCAGGCTTTGGAGACACAGCAGTTTGGATTTCAGTCCAGGTTCAGTAGCTGAGTGACCTGAAGTGAGTTACACTGCCTGAGCCCCAGTTTTCCCATCTGTAAAAGAAAACAGTAGAAGCTAAGGTGGCGCAGGGCTTGGAATGGATAGCGCAAGTCAAACTTCCAGCACAGTGTGCTAGAACATGGTAGGTGCTCGATCAATGGTAGCTGCCGCCGCCACTACTACTATTAATCTGTAAAGCATTCTCCAAATGCCCTAGAGTAACATGCTTTCAATGATGTAGACAACCTTCCACAGATTTCGTTGGTCATAAAAGACTTTTTGAAATGACAAATGTATGGGTAAGATGCTAACCACAGCTCCTGACATCTAGTGTATGATGGCATTAAAATGCAGCGTCCAAGAAACTCACAGATCAATTCATTGTCGGGAAGAAATAGCCCAATTAAACATAAAAGATTACAAATTATCTAGAGAAAAAATACTGCAATTTAAGAACAAACCATGTAAAAACCAAGTAACAGCTCTTTTTAACAGGCAAAGCGAATATCATCTCTTTATGCATCAGGTAATAGCAGTTGTAGCTTCCTGGCATCCTCTGTGCCCACACACCATTATAAACTACAGATTATCCCTCAAGGAAAAGCATAATCATATGAATATAAACATATGTTTTGGGGGGCAGGTTATTTAACCTTTTCAAGACTCAGTTTTCTTACTTGTAAAATGGGGATAATAATTGTACTTACCATCACACAGAGTTTTGGGTAGGATTGAATGAAAATCCCCAGGTAAACCACTACATGGTGCCTGGGTCACAGCAAGCCTCCATTAGTTCAATGAATGGTTGTCAAGTATTTTCTTTGTGCCAGGCGTTGTCTTCCATGCTGATGATTTAGAAAGAATGGAAGTTTCTGCTCCTTTATTTGCTATTATTATGTTTGAGTTTCTGCTTCTAAGGAGTTTGTGGTCTAAGGACAAATAGTAATGGAAAACACGCCAGAGGAAGGGGCACCATTAGAGTCAGAGAATTGCACTAGGAAAGACCAGCAAGTAAGACATGAAAGTGCAAGCAATTTGCTGTTACTGTGGGCCTAGATGAGGGCGATGGAACCAGTGAAGGAGGGGAGAGCAAAGGTTCCTGAAACATGTAAAAGATCAAATTGGCTCAATGTGATGATTGTTTGGAATACGGTAGTGATAGTTACTATCTGTCAGGATGGAAATATCCATGCCAATTTTCAAAACATTTGTATAGAAATTACTATGATAGTACCAGGGACTAAGTGCTTTATAAATATCAACTCATTTTCTCCCCATAACAACACTATGGGATAACTATCATTGTTGGCCCCATTTTACAGATGAAGAACCTTAAACAGAGAGCCAATTGAGCAAATTGCCTGAAGGCGACACAGCCAGCAAATGGCAGAGCCAGGATTTATATCCAGTCTGTATATACAGTCCCATGTTCCTTCTTTTTTTTTTTTTTATTTGCCTTGATTTTAATATATCTACAATTGGGTTTTATACAGGAAGGCTTTCTAAAACCTTTTATGCAAAGTAACTGAACAACTTCTTAGCTCTTTCAATCTTTCTTTTCAATAAAGTATAATTGATATACAACATTATATCAGTTTCAGGGGTACAACATAATGATTCAATGTTTGTGTGTATTGTGAAATGTAATCCCATGTTCTTAACCACTACCCAATGCTGCCTCTGCATTGGATGTTTGGAATGATAAAACTAAAAAAATCATTAATTAAAATTAAAAAACAGATTTTACTTAGTAAAATAAAAAAGCAACAATCAAATGCATTGTTAAGAATGTAGAAAAAGGCAATGATAGTGTCCCCCTGCTCTTTACAAGTCCTTGGCTGAAGCTTGTGCTTTGGACCAGCAGCCTGAATCTAGAGCCCAGGTTCCCCACTAACTGACTGGAAGACTGCAGAAGGTCCTGGGGTTGCATAGATAAGAATACAACTCACTCTCACACTTGCTCTGGGACACTATGAGATTCAGGCCTCCTACAAGCCAACTTATTCAAACTACAGCTGGCAATTGAGACACGAGAAGTTTCATCTCTAGGCTACCTCTGTGGGTCTTGAAACTTGCAGCCTGCCTGCAAAAGGAGAAACACTGTCTGGCCAACCTTTCTAAAGAAAACCTGAGTAGCCCAATAATAAATATAAAGCTGGTGATAGAGGCCAACGTAGTCTAGGGCCGAGACTTAGCTAGGATGGAGTTCTTGACCTTGGCTTTGCTGGTCTTCCCCCATCATGAATCCAGTGGGCCTATGGCTTGTGATCCTGAATCTTTCACGTGCGTGCGTGCGTGCGCGTGCAAGCACGCACCCACCCACCCACCCACACACGCCAGGAAATCTGGGATTCTTCCCTGGTTGATTAGAATCGGCTGGTATTAAACAACTCCTCCTTCAGGGAATGTTTAAGAATGATCAGTCTTATTCCTTCTTTTTTTACTTTATTTTATGTTTTTAATATTTTCAATGTTTATTTTTGAGAGAGAGAGAGAGAAAGAGAGAGAATGAGTAGGGGAAGGGTAGAGAGAGAGGTAGAGAGGAAGTCACAGAATTCCAAGGAGGCTCCAGGCTCCAAACTGTCAGCACAGAGTCTGACACAGGGCTCGAACTCACAAACCGCGAGATCATGACCGAAACTGAAGTCTGACGCTTACCCAACTGAGCCACCAGGCTCCCTGACTAATCTTCTTCCTAATTGCCGGGCCCCCCCTGCCTCTCCATCCCCTTAAACTTGCCAAATGGACAGGAGAGGGCTGGTAGGGGAGCTCCCAGCTTCACAGTCCTGGGGTGGGGTGATACCAGAAAATATTCCCGAGTCATACCCACAGCTTGAGCAGGGGGCTGGAATAGAATTTCTCCTGCAAAAGCTTCAGAATCACCTCTTCTGGATTAGGAGACAACGGGTAAAAACAATATTTTATTGAGTACATACTATTATACGTTGAGGTAAGTTGTGTGGTAGTGGTAGAACTAATGTGATTTGTAAGAAAGAATTTCTAAGCTCCAAAGACTCTCAGTCTAGAAGAAAAGAGCAACTCTCTTATAAAAGCTGTACTGGGAACCAAAGGAGTGCTAGGAAAGCTTCAAGAAGGTGGAGCTCAAGGTGAGGCATCAGGGGACATATGCTGCACACAGGGTGGTCTGGGGAGACTTCTCCTTGAGTCCAGTGTAGGATGAGGAAATCTTTTTAAAGCTGAACATGTCTTATAGTAGTCCAGGCAGGAGAAGCACGGGGCAAAGCTGACCTCTTCCCACTGATGTGCTTGAGCTGGTTGGCATTGGTTCAGGAGAGCGGAACAGGCGCATCTTATGTCAACCCAGTGTTCAGTAACATCAGGTTGGCGGCTTAAAATTAGCCATGGCCAGTGAATTTACACCACTGAATAAGCGAATGCTACAAATCAGGTTTCTTGTTTTGTTTTGTTTTTCCTCCAGAGAGCTGTTTGTTAAACATTTACTACTAAGAAGGCCCCTAATATGTTTTAGCACCCCTTCCCACTCCCCAGTAACCCTCAGTCACCATCCCCTTCTGCAATTGGGGAGGGTATGTGGAAGAGATAAGTAAGAAATTAAGGAGGGGTGGGGGAAGTGGACAACTGGTTTTCTGGGACAGTGAGGAGACCCAACCAGACAGGTTAGTTCCACCAGCAAGACCTGGTTGGGGTTTGAGCTCTGGAGGTAAGAAGTACCTCTTTTTGGAGGTGGAGGTGGAAGCTGGGGCCTGCCCACAGAGCTTGGGTTTCAACTTATCCTTTGTCAAGCATTTCAATTATTAAGGGCACGGTTTGGGGCACTAAGTCACTTCCAGAAGCTGGAACTGAGGGTATTTTCAAGACTTTGAAGGAAGATTTGTAGAATAAATCAAATGTAAGTGATGAACCAGAACTGAAACATTTAATTAGAACACACATTGTGAGCCACAGGGCATAGGTGCCTGCACGATCGGCCTCTGGATGCCTGTCACAGAGCAAACCAACAGTGTGATTACCTAGTTGAATTTAACTTAAGGTTAATGGGTGCGTAAAGAAAATGAGGTTTTGTTGTGCTCCAATCTAGCAGGGCCACAAGGTTCTGTTAGGCCCACGAAACATTTACCAAAAGGTTAACTACTATCCCACTGCTCTCCATACTAATCCTCCTAGCACCACAGTGTTCCTTTTATTTATATGAGGAACAGCAAGAAGACCTGTGTGTGCTTATATGTTGTGTGCATTTGAGTACACGGGAGCAGGGGTTCAGGGCTCGATGTATAAAATGAAGGTGGGCTCTGAGGGTACACTGCGAAGTATTTCAGTGTCCCTTTTTCCTGTGTTGGATGAAGATGATGGCCCCAGAAGGGAAGAGGCAGGCTTAGCCCACTGTCTGGTGTGGGCAGGCAGAGTGGCTCCCATGAACAGTTTAGGTCAGACATAGATGGGAGAAGCTTTAAAGTGCCAGCGCCAGGAAAGCTTTTTCTCTGCTTCAGAGCATAACTTGCCTCCACTGTGTTCAAATTGTAGCATTTTCATGGGTCGGGAGGAGAAGGAAGACAGGAGGGAATGCCACTTGGGAACTTTTAATGACTCGTCCAAAGGAAAGTATAGAAGTCAACAATTGGGTTCTTTTATTCCCATTCCTTGTTTGATTAACCCATTATATAATTAAAGTTAAATGGAGATGTGTAAACAGCAAGAGCAACACAAATTAGCAGTTTAAGAACACATCACAGCAATATCCTCCACTGTTGACAATCTGTTTCTAAAAATACCAGTTTATAGGCAATCATTTCAATGTACACACGTCTCTTTCAGTTCTACTTGTTTTTATGCTCTAGGATACTGTCAAATTTTCTAAAAGATCTGAGTCCCTTTGACAGAGGGTGTGGGGAGATTTTCTTTCTGTAAATAAGTCCGTTAACTTAATAAAGGTTATTCGTTTCATATTCACAATAAAATTATTTTTTCCTATTTTAGCTATCATATTCCAATGTCTCCCCATCCCATCTGCCCTTAATTATTGTCTTACTGTATTCACATCCTCTGTCTCACTTATCCCTCTCTCATCCCTTTCCTTTTTCCAATTGACTGTTCTCCTTTTCTCATGCAGGATAGACAGACAGACAGATAGATGATCAATCGATCGATACACTCAACTCAGTCAACATGACATCTGTTACTTCATTTTTCACTAATTACCCGTCAAAAAGGCAATTAATCATAAAACTAAGATCTACATTCTATTAAGAAACTTGGCTTTGTAAATCAACGTAGCCACTTATCTCCAAGAGTGTCCTGTCCCTGGGCTGTAGCTGTTTCCAGTAAAGCCAGTAGTTTCAGAGATCTAGGGCCAAATGTCTTGAAGTCATGTTGATTGTTCAAGCTTCTTCTCTCACCTTCAAATAGGAAAGATAACTTGGCTGGATGGTTCTCTCAGAACTTTAGACCCCGGAACTTGAGCTGGTAGTCGATCTTGCTCCACTTTCTCTCTCTTCCGTTGTAAGGAAGACATAGGGAGGCATAGGCCCTGTCTTTACCTTGTTGAAAATCAGTTTTCTCTCTCTCTCTCTTTTTTTTTTTCCTGAGCAGCTTGCGAGATGATTTCTTTTTTTTTTTTTTTAAGTTTAAGAGCTATATAATTTTGTGCCTTGGACTGTTACTTTGAGAGTTATATTTGAGTGGGGACCTGTAAATTGTTTTTATGTGTAAGCTGAGCTCTATGCTTAGCTCTGGACAGTTTTTTTTTCAATAATTTTCTTAACAATGGTTTTAAGGTCGCTCTCATTTTCTGTCCCTTCAGGGATGCCAGATACACGAGTATTATAACTCTTTGATGTGTTTTCAAGATCCATTACCTTTTTTTGTACTGTGAAGAGCTGTTTGCTTAAACTTTTAAACTTTTGAGACTGAAGCTCAATTTGGTCCTCATTTGGACTTATTCTCTCTTCCATGATATTTACTTGGTAATTTTCCTGTCTTGGGGTTTCTTTCAACACCATGACCTCATTCATCAGTATCCTGTAGTCTCTGATGAGCTTTCCCTGTGTGCTTTTTCAAATGCCCACATGGTCCTGTATCACTTTCGGGGCAGAAAACATCAGGCCCCTCAGGTTGGCCTCTTCTCTGGGTTCTGTCTGTTGTTCCTCCAGGCCAGCTGTATGTCTTGAGCTTTCTGAGGTCCCTGGTTCCTCTGCAGCGTCACAGTACTTCTTGCTTTCTCCCAAGTTTGTTTTCATTGTTTTTGTCATGCTCTTTGAAGCTTACATAGTTTCTGCTTCCTTTTTTCCTGTGCTCAAAATTGAGGCTTCTGTTGGCTTTGAGGTGTTTCCAGAGCTCAGCAATTGTGTTTTGCACACAACTGCTCTCTCTGTCCTCGCCCCTGGAAGCTTAAGATCTGGGGGTCTTTCAGCTGAAATTCAACAGTGATTTGAAGCTGAAATCCTCAGAAACACTGTAAGAAAGTAAGGTATAATTAACTGATGTGCTCCCTCCTAATAGCCTTGGGAGTAAGAGCTGAGCAGCCCTACAGGTAAAATAAAGAAAAACATAAATGCATAAATAAGAAATAAATTCACATGCATATAAGTACACTCAATACCTGAGTACATAAGTATGCAAACACACGGACAAACATAATACAACTAAAGGCACAAATACATGAACATGGAAAGAAAGATGTACATAAACTGAAACTCCTATTTTCAGAATAATTTAGCTTCGTCCTGACTGATGGTGGACAGAGTGTGTCTCGGATTAAGCAACTGGGTGCATTCGAATTATAAAGTAGAGGGTGAGAGGCGTTCATTTAAATGTTCCAGGGTTTGTGGCAAGAGACTTTGACTTTGTGTCAGGGGGCTTGAATTTCAGTCCTGGCAGAGCCACTTACTAGCTGGGTAATCGTGTGACATTTGGCAAGCTGTCGAAAGTTATTTGAGTGTCTATCTCCTCCGTCAAATGAGTATTCAATAACTGTGACTTAAATCTGAGTATAGAACTCTCAGCCTCAGCCTCACCACGTTTTTTTTTTTAATATCTGTTTACAATGATATCTGGGGGTTAGGTTGGTGATGGTGGAGGGAGTGGAGACAGGACAATGATGATGAGGAGGAGATCTGAATAGGACTCAAATTGATACCCTCTCAGGTCTCATGGCATCATCATTCTTTTTGGACAATTGAAAAAAGATGTATTCAGCCAGATTATTACCCAAAGCATTATAAAAAGCAATGAGAGAGATGAGAAAGTAAACATGAACAATGTATTCAAGATTATGATATAGTGAGGAATATATCCCCATTCCCAGCTAAATAGAATAGAATGCAGAGCAGCTTTGAAAGATGCAGTGGCAAAGCATTATGGGAGCATAGAGGGGGAAATGGTTCATTCAGATAGGCTGTACTTAGGAGGTTCCTTGCCTAAGTTCTCCAGACTCAAGCATCCCCATCATTAGGCCTGGTTAGTTGCACATATGAGGCTTTCTACTCCAAACATCTGCCTGTCTCCCCAATGTTCTACTATGTGATTCATTTTATTGGGGAGGAATGCAGGACAAAGAAGTGCAAAGTATGGCAGCACAAGATGTGTGGAGAGTGGCTGGAAATGAGACTAGAGACATGGACAGAAGCAAGGTTATTCAGGGCCATGTGTGCCCCCTTGCACTTTTTAGTAAAATTTCCTATTTGTGCCAAACTGAAAGGCCAGGTCATGATCCAAGTCTAAAGTGAGGGTTTCTAACCAAGAAGAAAATGACCTTCTCTGCCTGCCATTAGTTATGCTATCCTGGGCACAGATCCTCAGGGACAGGGTTCAGAGGCCACTTCTCAAGCTGACAGTCCACCTGTCCCTCTAATTCAAGCTCCTAGTTGTTCAGGTTTCTGTTTCAAACGAAAACAAAAACTGAAGATGGGGGTCAATTACAATTAGAGTTACACATATTAAATACCCACGTACGAAAAGATCAGCCCTTCTCAGAGGTCTGGTAATTTTCAAATCAGAGTCTGTGTTAGACTCCAATGTGTCCAATCAGACAACTTTTTATGGGGCTTGGAGAAGGAAAGTTTAGAGGAAGAGATGGTGTGAAGGGAAAAGAAAATAAAAATTAGGTGCAATACATTCAAATGCCAAAGGTGATTTCACCTGATTCTCATCTGAATTCTCAGAAATACTCAAAATTGCTATAGGAAATTAGTATAAGCACTTGATGGGATTGGCCTAATAAAAATTAGAGCAGCTGTTTGGTACCTCTACATTCAAAACAACTAAAACAACATCTTTAGTGCTCAGGGTGCTTAGGTGTTATGAGATCTCAGGCAAATGGGATTTCTTTGTGCATTTATTAAAAAAATATTTATTGCATACCTACTTTGCTTTCTAATTCTGAGGATACATGAGTGAGCAAAACAGAAAAAGCCTTGTGTATCAGTCAATGAATAATTTTACTAAGTATCTGGGTAAATACATTTTCTAATGCTTGAATATGAGAAGCTGTCTTCATAACTTTGTCAGTACTCAAGATACAGAACTGACTTATGGCACCTGAATTATTGGATGTCATTGAGTAGTGTCTGAGATTGGTTGGGGCATAGGTGACTCTGAAGAGACTGGTGGATGGCCCTATCAAATCTCCTTTCCTTCAACCCCCATATTCAGAATCAAGCGAGCAAACAGAGGAAGAAGGGTAAGAATGCAGAGAAAAATTATGGAAAGTCTTCTACCTATCTAAAAAGGAGTAGAGGAAAAGGTTTGGCCACTTGGCATTAAAGATCTTTTTGATTAACTATGTAACCTTTACCTACAGAAGATTCTCTCTTAGTATTTTTAACAAGACCTCCAGAAACTTAGGATGGCATAATCCAGTGGGGAAATGGCAGTGCCAACGAAACCCACACTATAATTGCTGTTAGGCACTGTGATGTTAAAAATATATATTAACTAATGGAAATAGTGCTGGACACTAATTAAAGTATCCAAATGACTTGTCCTTATTAATAACTCTGTACTTCAACAAGGAGCACTTGCTGTGGAAGTTCTGTGGCTATCCTGGGCACAGCATGACAATATTTTAAAAATATGTACACCATGAAAGAATCCCACTTGAAATAGCTGGAAGATGGCGCCAAAAAGTTACCAAGTGGAACTCAGCACAGGCTCAAAATGAAGTGGATGTTTGTTCTTACATCCTCAAGAAGTAGTTTAAATGTTATACTTTTTGAAAATACATGACACAGACTTAGTAACATATGCTTTCTTCAACTTTATATGGCTAACTTCAACACTTATTCATTTAACCAACCTTCATTAAATGCCTGCTATAAACAAGGAACCCTCAGCTCTTTGGTGAAATAATATGGGTGAAAGACAGAAGGAAGGAGAACTGAAGAATGCGAAATGCTCTCTGTGCATATGTGGGCAGCTAAAAGATAAATACAACACATTCACTGCCCTTTGAGTAACTAAAAGTCTAGAAGTGGAGCAAAGACGTGTAAACAAAATGACAAGTACAACGTGCTAAAGTTTGATAAGGAAAATGCAGAAAAAATGGTCACGGAAGTTCAGTAAAGGACAATATTCTTAATATTCTTTTTAGCTGAGGGGATCAGTGAAGGCCTTATGGATAAGGTCACATTTGAACTGAACTCTAAAATATGGCCAGATTCATTGGACAGCTGTAAATACTAGATGGTTAGTTCTCCAAAAGTAGAGAGGGTGACTTACTCATCTGTGTATCTCCTGTGCTGAATACAGAAATAACACTAACTACTATTCATCGTGCGTTTCTTATTTTCCAGGCACCATGTTAAGCATTGTCCATTAATTGCCACATTTCCCTTCACAACACTCCTGTGGGGTGCTTCTAACAACAACAACAACCATGGCAGTAACAGTAGGGATGGCAACAGCAACAGCAACGTTTGTTGAATGCAGACTGCGAGCCAGGCTCTGCTTTCACAGCCACATGTCACTGTTAGTATTCCTTTCTTACGCACGCGAGAACTGAGGTCCAGAGAGATTTAACAGATTGTCCAAGGTCACACAAGTTAGTGAGCAGTGGAACTAAATTCGAATCCAGGCCATCGGATTCTAAAACCTGTGTTGTCATAGTTCAGTGTCTGTTACCTAGAAAAGAGTTAGGAGTTTTGAATAAATAAGTGGATGAAAACGGAAAGAGGAAGGAAGGGAATTATTGTGAGGATAGAAACCACTAAATCTAGGGGTGCCTGAGTGGCTCAGTCAGTTAAGTGTCTGATTCTGGATTTTGGCTCAGATCATGATCCCAGGGTTGTAGTTCAAGTCCCGCATCTGGCTCCGTGCTGAGTGCTGAGCGTGGAGTCTGCTTGAGATTCCCATGCATGTGTGTGCTTTCTCTCTCAATCTATCAATAAATAAACATTAATAAAAAGAAAGCACTGAATCTAGAAACCGTTTGGGGGAAGAAAAAGAGAGAGGCAGAGCTGCCACTGTCTTTTCAAGCCAAAGCTAAGAAATGCAAATATTTTGCCCCTGTAAAAAATGAGCTGCCATGTACTGGATTTTTTAAAATTGTCTTGATAAAGCTTTTGAGACATGTTATGTGTTTTGCAAGTATACGGTGATATCCCATAAAGTTTACATAGAAAATATTTCAAAGAAAACAGCATGTTCATCCTGCTCATTTTGTATGTGGTGGAGAATTATTGGTAACATTGTTCTTTTTTCTGCATCTCTGTATTTTCTACTGAGACAACAAATAATTTATGATTAAAAAGAGAACTTTTAAAAGTTGTGGAACATTTTAGGGCAGATTTTAAAAATAACCAGAATTCCTTCTTGTTAGGAAATACACACGATGTTAAGGGTGATGTAAATACTATATTTTCAACTTACTTTTAAATGGTTCAGGAAATAAGTAATGTATATTATCTAATCTATCTATCTATCTATCTATCTATCCGTCTAAAGAGAATTATACTATACAGACAGTAATAGAAATATATATACTTATATAATATAAAGATAATATATAGATAGACAAAACAAATATACTAAAATGTCAAAATTTAGAGAATCAGAGAGAAAGGTATTATCTGAGAATTTTTATAGTATCCTTGCAACCTTTTTTCTAACTCTAAATTTATGTTGAAGTTACAATAAACACACTAGTTTGAATAGGTAAGGCAAAAAAGCTGAGAGGAAATGTGTGTGTATATATATATATGTACACATATACATACATAGTGTGTGTATAATTTATAGCTCATAAATATAATCTATAATTCATATATATGTATTACAATTTTAGATATGATAAAGAAACTAATCATCAGATCATAAAATTTTCTATTCTTCTTATAGCACTTATTTCTGTTGATTTTCCTTCCTCTGGCACTACCAACCTATAGTAGTCCTATAGTTCCTATATAGTTGTCAATTTCAGTGGAAGAAACCCATTCCTAGCTTGCACAGTTGGCCATGTTACCTGCGAATGTCATCTCAAAGGGTAGCGTCTATTCAGTGTCTTCAAAATCACCTTGAGATAGTCAAGTCTTAATGCATTTTGACCATTTTTACTGAACTAACTAGCTGTTCGGTTGAACTTACTTGAATATTTGGTTAAGTGGACAAGTGGTAGGAGGCTTTTGGAGAACGAGGTGGAGAGAAAGTTTGGACTAGTGGGGCAATTAATCCAAAGGGTGAGCCTTTTACACAAATATGAATTGCCATGGAAACAAACGAACAAATGAAAAAGATAGTTTTGAAAGGTGGTAAAATTGCTTTTAGTTCTGCTGTCCAATTTCCATTAAGTCAGATCTGATGACTATTATTATTTTTATTATAATTCTTTATCTATGTATAGCACCCTTGTTCCTTCCTCCCAAAGAGCACAAAAATTCGTTTTGTTCATTTACCATCATGACAATGCAAGAGCCTAGATGCATGAGGCTAATGCTTATTTTCCAAGCTAGCTTAGTATACAGCACCTAACTGTAGAAAAAAACAATCTGTTCAGAGGCAATGGTGTCTTTGAAGTGAATTCTGATATGCCATATATAAATAATATCGCTGTTATAACTGATAATGGCCATAACAACTTATGATACGTTTCAAAGATGTTCCTGAATGGTATTCTTAGCCATTATAAAGGACTGCACAGAAACTGAGCAGAGCTGAAAATATACTAATTATGCATTCTAGATTGAGAAAGTTTTCTTTGAATTTGTGTTCCCTCAGTTTAGGGAGAGAAACAAAAGCTTAAACAACCTGCATTTTCCCTTAAAATGAGAAGACCATTCTGTAATTTTATAAATCCATCACCTTATAACTTAATGACGTCTGCTGGAAATCATCCAAATGGAAAACATCAACAAAGAGGTTTTTCTAAGACTCCTGTTTATCACAAAGTAATAAGGTTAGACTGAGTTATTTTAATGTAATTTTAATTTTGGCTCTAAATAACTTGTATCTCTTCCAAGGTTGAAAACACACAAAGTTCACATAAACACTAAGTAAGATCTAAAAATTTCCTGAAATATATTAACCATCTCACTTATATAACAAATACCTTATTTGTTTGTGGCCCATATCCACATTAAGCTAAAGATAAGTAAATACAAAAATAAAGGGAGTTTGATTCCTGACTCTGTCCATTGCCCAGCAACGAGGGAATATGGTTGTTTTGCAGTATTGCACCATTTTAGGAGGATGGGGTCTGTCCAGACATATGCCATTTTTCCCCCCTTAGGCTGAAATCGACAGCAAAATGAAGAATTTAAATCTGTTATTTATAACAGGTTAAATTTGAGAACATTTCCACCTTAAAGATGAATTTTGAAAATCAAAATGCCCTTGAAAGCTTATCTGTGCCTTCATTCTGAAAATTAATTTTCAACACAAAATAGGGTATTTACCTGACTGCAAAATTGAGAAGAGTTGTTCTCAAAAATGTCTAAAATAAGCTTAATAACACAGGCATCCAAATTATTTTGTAAATGTTCATACACTATGGAACATAAATGTGAAAGCCTGCATTTGGGTCCAAAAACAGACGCACAAGCAAAGGATGAGACATGGCTAAGGAGCAGCACATGTAAAAAGATTTAGGGGTTTTCAGCTGCATTAATATAAAGATAGAGTGGGGAACTGAGGAGTGATAGTATGGCCCAGCTCTGTGCTTCGCAGACCTGTACTTGAAGAGTTCAATGAAAAGAGCAGGATGGGGGGAGCATTTGGGCAGCAGTCACAAACTAAAATGCATTTTATTTAGAAGGGAGAGATTTCGATGCTGAATAGTGTGGAAACCATGCAGGTGAGGGACTGCTTGGAGGCCTGGCCTCCCTTAGCCTTTTCCCCCTTTTCTCCTCCCCCTTTCTTTCTCCTGTCCTTCTTCCCTAAAGCCATTTCCCAAGATAGTGATGTTCCAGCTCGATTCTCTGACACTGGTACTATTTCCCTATATACACTCAACACCATACTTCCCTTCACTTCCTCCTATTTTTGTGCTTCCCCACTCATAACTAGCAAGACAGGACCACAGTAAGAAACCACCATGTTTCACTTAAGGAAGGGCTTCGTGATCCTGGGAAAGGAAACAGAGAATGAGTTAACTAGCACAGACTCTTAAGTTAAAGCCTTGTGAAAAAAGGCTGAGGTACAAAAGGAGCAATTCTAATAAAGCTATAAAAATGAACTTCTTTAGTCTCCCTAATGCTCACTGGCATTAGACACGGGAATCTGAGCATAGATCCTCATGGGTGGGCTGAAAGTGCACCTGTAACACTAATCTAGGATGCTTAAATATCAGGTTTCTATTTAACAAAAAAAGAAAAGGGGGAGTTTGTTAATACAAAGTTTGAACATAGAACATCACCGCCTGAATGATTAAACCTATTTCAGAGGGCTGAAATACTAATGACTCCAATTTGTCAAAACATAGGAGTTTTAATGGGGGGCAGGAAGGGTTGGCAGTAGTATGCAGCATAGGAATCAACAACTGTGCGTTTTAAAGCAAAACATAAAAGCTCTATCCGGCTGAAATTCTCAGAATCACTATAGGAAATTAAGTGTAATTGACTGATGTGATCTAATGTAATAGAAATGGGACTGAGTTCTTAGTATCCTCCCAGTTAAAAGAAGTAAATAAAATGAGTTGGCAGTGCACAAAATGCTCATGGTGTGTAACAGTTCACGTAAATTGGCTACATCCTTGATTTAAACCTTTTTCAAATATAAATATCTATACTAGAAAATGACAGGGAAGGAACAAGGAAACAAAAGGAAAAACAAAAGAGGAGGTCATAAGGAAAGGAAGGGACAGATTGAAAACATAGGGAGAGAAGGAAAGGAAGAAAAGGGGAAAAAGGAGGAGAAAAGAGGTACAGAAATAGAGGAAAAATAAATTTAAATGGGAAAATACAGAAAATAGAAGGGAGAGATAGGAGATGCAAATATTCTTTGAATGAGAAATGAGAAATCACTGTACTGTTTTTTTTTTAAACTTGTGGTCACCAATAACAATACCCTTATAATAGTGCTGCTGATGGACTAGACTGGGTGAAGGGAAAGAGGAGTGTTAAGTCCTCATGAGTTCTTTGTCCAAAAATCTCTTTCAGGGCCCATTCATCTCTTGCCAGGAACCTTCGATGAGTTGAGGGGGCAAGACAAGCACAGCACACTGTTCCTTAAATGTCCACTGCAACTTTATTCATCATGGCCCCAAACCATGAACATTTCAAATGCCCATCAACCAGTGAATAACAGACTATTGATACAGGTCAATAACAAACATCAATGAATCTGAAAGATGTATGATGCTACGTGAAAGAAGCCAGGCTTAAAAGGCTGTGTTGCATGATTCCATTTATATGGCATCCTAGGAAAGGCAAACTCTAGGTGTGGAAACCAGATCAGTGGTTGCCAGTGTCCCGCGTTGGGAATACAGGATTTCTGCAAAGGGGAATGAGGCAACTTTTGGGGATGAAAGAAATGTTCTTTATCTTGATCGTGGTTGTGGTTACATGTCTCTATGCATTTGTCACAACTTGTAGAACTGTATCCTTACAATTGGTGAGTTCTAAATTATACCTCAATAAGGACCGATAAAAACAAAGTTTCAAGAAAGAGTTTGTCTGATGGGGGTGGGAGGGAGGGGAAAGTGGGTGATGGGCATTGAGGAGGGCACCTGTTGGGATGAGCACTGGTTGTTGTATGGAAACCAACTTGACAATAAATTTCATAAAAAAAAAAGGAGTTTGTCCAAGGTCAACCTACTAATAAGTGGTGCTGTCCTTGATTTTTTCCCCTTATACTTCAGGAGGAGGAAGTGCATACAAAGTAGATGTTTGGGGGTCTGAAGGAGAGGTTTAAAAATGTTTGTTCACAGAATTTCTTATATTAGTCATCAAGTTGAAATTCTTCACTTGGGTGCTCAAAGTCTCCCATAATCTGACCCCACTCTGCCTCTCCAATTTTGACTGCCTGTACACACACACACACACACACAGACACTTGCACAGTTGACAACTATCAGGCAGTTGTGTTCACCTCATACATGTCCTCCATGCTTATTCCCCAGCATACATGTACCATGTTTATGTCAATTTATTTGCCTTTGCTGATACTGGTCTCCCTCCATGTTCTGGTATGCCTCACCTTCATTTATTCAACTATTTACTGAGTGCTTATTATGTACCAGGTGTTAATAATTAGATATACATTAACGAAACTGCTCAAGTCTCTCCCTTCACATAGCTCACAGGCTAATGGAATATAGAGATAAGGGAGCAAGCCATTACACTGTAGTATGGAATGGGCCATATGATTGTGGAAAATACAGGATGTTAGTACCACAGAGGAAAGGAACCAAATCTAGATTTGAGAAGGGAGTGGTCAGGAATGATTTCTCAAAGGAAATAACATCTAAAAGGAGGGGAAAAGTACTTTGGTGTTCTCCAGGCACAAGGGAAAGAATGCTCCATGAAAAAATAGTTAGGATGCTGAAAGGTCTGGAGGCAAGCAGGAGCATGGGAAGGAAATTTAAGATTTTAAATGATTTAAGTATAGCGGGAACATGGAGGATAAAAGAAGCAAGAAATGATCTGGAGAAAGAGACTAGGGCCAGGCTTTCAGCACCCTATCAAGGGGTATGAAATTTATCTTTAGAGCAATGAGGTACCAGTGAAGAGGTTTGAGTAGATCAGTAACATGTTCAGATTGGAGCTGGGGAAGATCATTCCATCTAAAGTGTGAAGAATGAGTTAGGTAAGGAGAGGCAGGGAAACCAGTTAGTAGAAGTTGCACTTTTCCAAGAAGCCTTGATTGTGGTGGTGACAGGTATAACAGAAAAAAAATGTAGGAGATAAAGGTAAAATTGACATTATCTAACAATAGATTTGATGATTTGCATAGAAGGGTAGGGTGGCATTAAAGGTGACTCTCAAATTTTTGCTTGGAAAACTTGCTGCAAGGTGATTCCATTCCCTGAGATAGGGACACAAGAAAGAGAAACAGGTACCCAGGGAGTGACAAATAAAAGTTCTTGGACATTATTGCTCATATTTTGTACCCTTGAGCACTCTCACCCACATCAACCTGCTGTGAAATCCTAGAGCCTGGACTTTTGTTTCCTTCAGCTTTGTATGCCTATAGAATCGCTGAGGACAGTGGAAATCCTAGGAGGCAGGGGCCCTGTGTAAGATTTCTATTACTGTTACTTTCCGGGCCCTATCCAGTGCTAGACATAGAATGAATTCTCAAATGTTTTACATATAGATAATTACTTTATGAATAGATAAAGCATCATGTTGTAGACTTAGCAAATTCCTTAGAATTGTTGGAATGTTAGTATTATTTCAATTATAATCGATAGATCAGATGGAAACTCTGAATAGGACAAATCATTGAAGTTTCAATAAATTCCTTTTTTTAATTTTATTTTTTTTAAATTAATCTCCATACCCAACATGGGGCTCAAATTCATGATCCTGAGATCAAGTCACATGCTCTACTGATTGAGACAACCAGCCACCCCCATTTCAGTAAATTCTTAATAAAAGAACAGACACAAACAGATGAAAATAGATTTTAAATCACAATATGCAATTACTCAAAGAAACTTAAACCATCACTAAGGTTCTTTATGCTTACAAAGCTAGCTATACATTTAAATCCCCTAAGATGAGGGGTGCCTGGGTGGCTCAGTCAGTTGGGCAGCCGACTTTAGCTCAGGTCATGATCTCGTGGATTGTGAGTTCATGTTGGGCTCTAAGAGGTCAGAGCCCGGAGCCACGCCTGTTTCCGATCCTGTGTCTCCCTTTCTCTCTCTGCGCCCCTCCCCTGCTTGTGCTCTGTCTCTCAAAAATGAATAACCATTAAAAAAATTATAAAAATATAAAAGAAAGAAAAGAAATGCCCTGAGGTGATTTTCAAAACAAACTTCCTGCCTCTACTTTTGCCTAGCTGAATCAAAACATCTGGGGTATGGGGTCAACATATCCTTATTGTCAACAAGTTACCAAGTGATTTTTTGCATTGGTTTTCAGACTAGCATTTAATAACAAGTATATGACCTAATGTTGTATACCTTTAAAAATATTGTTTCTATTATTGTGGTATAGTAAACTGCAAATAAGAGTAATAAACAGTTACTGAGAAGAGTGTAAGTGAGCCTCATCAGTAAAGTTGATTTGCAATTAAAAAAAAAGAATGATATAGCAACACTTTAAACAATAGTCAAATTATGGAAAGAGGCTAAATGTGCATCAACTGACAAATGGATAAAAAAGATGTGCTATATATATACAATGGAATACTACTTGGCAATAAGAAAGAATGAAATCTGGCCATTTGCAGCAGCGTGGATGGAACTGGAGAGTATTATGCTAAGTGAAATAAGTCAGGCAGAGAAAGATAGCTACTATATGTTTTCACTTGTATGTGGATCTTGAGGAACTTAACAGAAGACCGTTGGGGAGGGGAAGGGGAAAAAAGTTACAGAGAGGGAGGGAGGCAAACCATAAGAGACTGTTAAAGACTGACCACAAACTGAGGGTTGATGGGGGGGGGGGTGAGGGAGAGGGGAAAGTGGGTGATGGGCATGGAGGAGGGCCCTTGATGGGATGAGCACTGGGTGTTGTATGGAAACCAATTTGACAATAAATTATATTTTAAAAAAAAGAAAAAAAAATGAATTCTCAAAAATACTTGCCAATCAATTAAGTACTATCATGAGGCAATAAAATGTGATATAAGCGAGCTTGTGTCATATGCATTAATTGAAGATGGTTAGTTATAAAAAAAATAGTTCCAGTACAAATAACAAACAAATATAGGGGGAAAGCAGTGTATTTGTGGTTTAATTTGTGTCTCAGTTTATCCAATTAGAAAGTTGAATTTCATATAATATCCATCAGAATTGTTTAATATTTAAATGAAAGCCCTTGAAAGATTATTTTGTAAAGAAATAATTTTCTGTGATCTTAACAGTTGTACTCTTTAGGAATCTTCAAGTTGGAAGAGCCCTGAAAGGTGTTTTAGTCCAATCTCCAGTTGATGCTAGAATTCCTTCTATAACATCCCTGCTGGTGGCCTTCTAGTTGGCACTTAACATCCATTAATGACAGGGAGTTCACTATGTCCCAAATCAATCCATTCCATCTCCAGATAGTTCTATTTGAGTGTTCCTCCTTATAAATCAATTGTGTTTCCAAAAAGTAACATGCTTAATTTTTCTATCATTCACTTATATGTTTAAAAGTGGAGATCATAGCCCTTTTAGTTTTCTATTCTTGGGCAGCTCTTACCAGTTTCTTCAACCACTCTTTATATGATACAGTTCTGCATTCCTTACCCATCCTGGTCACTCATTTAGGTGAATGCTGGTTTATTTACAATCTCCATGAATTCTGGCATCCAGAACTGAATAAAATATTCCAGGTGTTATCTTGCAAGGACAGATAACAGCAAGATTATCACCTCCCTCATTTTAGATATTTTACTCTTATAAATATAATCTAAACTGATAGCAGTTTTTTAATCTGTGGCTAATGTGGAAATATACTGAGTGAATGTTGAGTTCTTACTCTACATTTTTTTCACATGCACTGCTGCTAAGCTATGATCTGTGAGTACCAAGTGAAAACTTCAATGTGCAATTCAAGTTCCCTCTTTTCCCATTTATTTTATTAAATTTTAAAGTTAAAATTAGTATATTACATCTCTCTTCATTGAAGCTCATTTGTTTATTTCTGTTAGGTACATACAGATTGTATATAGTGGTGATCCTTGTGTCAGATTCACCTTGCAGGACGGGGGAAGCCTTGTGAATTCAATGAGCAGCCAGCCTGGGTCAGAGTGGCCTAACATTTCTACAAAAAAAGATAAGTGAATGGCAAATAAACACATTAAAAAATATTCAACATCACCAATCATCAGAGAAATGCAAACCAAAACCATAGTGAGATACCACGTCACATCCATTAGGATGGTTACTATCTAAAAAAAACCAGAAAACAATAAGGTTGATGAGTATGTGGAGAAATTAGGATCTTATCTTGTGCACTGTTGGTGGAAATGTAAAATGGCACAGCTCTATGGAAAACAGTATGGTGGGGTACCTGGGTGGCTCAGTTGGTTAAGCTTCCGACTCCTGGTTTCATCTCAGGTCATGATCTCGTGGTTCGTGGTTTTGAGCCCCGCATTGGGCTCTGTGCTCACAGTGTAAGCCTGCTTGGGATTCTCTCTCTCTTCCTCTCTTTCTGCCACTCCCCCACCTGCACTGTCTCTGTCTCTCTCAAAATAAATAAATAAAATTTAATTTAAGAAAAGAAAGAGAACAGTATGGTGGTTCCTCAAAAAATTAGAAATAGAACTACATATGATCCAGTAACTCCACTTCTGGGTATATTGAAAGTAGGATCTCAAAGAGATACTTGCACACCCATATTCAAAGCAGTATTATTTAAAGCCCCTGGGTGGCTCAGTCAGTTAAGTGTCCCACTCATGATTTCAGCTCAGGTCATGATCTCATGGTAGTGAGATCAAGCCCCATGTTGGGCTCCATGCTGGGTGTGGAGCCTGCTTGGGATTTTCTCTTTCTGTCTCCCTCTGCCCCTCCCCTGCTTGTGAGTGCTCTCTGCCCCTCTCTCTTTCAAAACAAAACAAAGTAGCATTATTCACAATAGCTAAAATATAGAAGCAATGCAAAAGCTTACCAATGGATGAATGGATAAGCAAAATGTGGCATATACAGACAATGGAATATTATTCAGCCTCCAAAATGAATAAAATTCTGACACATGTTACGATATGGATGAACCTTGAAGACATTACGCCAAGCAAAATAAGCCAATCACGAAAAGTAAGTCAAATACTGTGTGATTTCCATCTATATGAGGTACCCAGAATAGTCAAAATCATAAAGACAGAAAGCTGTGGGGAGGAGAAAATGAGAGTTATTGTTAAATAGGCATATAGTTTCAGTTTTACAAGATGAAAAGAGCTGTGGGGATTGATGGTGGTGATAGTTGCTCAATAAACTGAATATATTTAATACCACTGAACCACAGACATAGAAGGGGTTAAAATGGTAAATTTTATGTCATGTGGGGGTTTTTTTCACCACAATAAAAAAAAGAAAAAAATTCATTACGGGCAAATTCAAAAGGCAAGTGAAAAACTGGGAGAAAAGCCACATTGAGCACATACATATTCAGCAGACACAGGTGGATTTTTATCTTGGTAAATCTGAAATAACAATTTGCAGACTAAGGCTGAAAATCTCTAAAATCTTAAAGCCACACACTGCTAGTAAGGTGATTAAGATGACAATACAAGCTCTTCGTATTTTTTCCCCATGAAGTAGACTCGTATCTTAAGTGGTATCTACTTATTGGACAGGGGGCAGGAGTGGAATGTTTATTCAAGTCTTTTGCCCATTTTTAAATTGAGTTGTTTGGTTTTTTTGTCGTTGAGTTTTAGGAGTTCTTTATTCATTCTGGAAATGTTCTCCCAATCTTTCTCTGGCCTTTTGACTTTGCCTATGATAATTTTTGATATAGGAAAATTTTCATTTTTATTTAGTCAAATGTATTCTTTTCCTTATAATTAATTTTGTGTATTGTTTAGGAAAATCTTGTCTATGCCTATGTAAAAATATATTCTCTTATATTTTCTGCTTATGGTTTTAGATGGGGTTTTTCATATTTGCATCTTTAATGGATATGGGATTTATTTTTGTGAATGGTACAGTTGGAGATCTAATTTATTTTTTCCAAATGGATTGCCTGGTCTCCAAAAATTATCTAATGACTAGCTTTTCCTTTCTTTAACTAATGACTATGAAATGCCATATTGATTATATTGTAAATTCTTACAGATTTTTAAAAATTAAAGTATAGTTTATACACAATGTTAAAAAAAAGATTCACTTTGCAGCCTGCTATCGACTGAATGTTTGTGTCCCAACAAAATTCAAGTGTTGAAGCCTAAACTCCCAATATGACTCTTTTTAGAGATAGGGCATTTATGGAGGTAATTAAGGTTAAATGAGGTCGTAAGCGTGGGGCCCTAATACAATAGGATTATTGTCTTTATAAGAGAGACGTCAGAGAGCTTATTCTTTCTCTGTTCTCTATGTGAGGACACAGAAAAGGCAGCCATCTAGAATCCAGAAAGAGAGCTGTCATCAGAAACCAACCATGCTGGCCCCTTGATCTTGAACTTCCAGCCTCCAGAACTGTAAGAAAATAAATTTCTGCTGTTTAAGCCAGTCAGTATGTAGTAATTTGTTTCAGCATCCTAAGCAGACTAACATAGAGCCTCAGCCTAGCATAGTGCTTGGCACATTATCAGAGCTTAATGGAAGTCTGGTTATTTGAATAAAAGATGGACATTGTCTAGAAACAGCACAGAAAGTCAAAATTGTTTTACTTGTAGTTGTTTCATCTTAACTATTTCTCAGTAATATGTGACCTCTTATTGGTCATATTGAAGCCAGTTTGGAATCCTAAATCATACTCAAAAGACCTTTCTCACAAACCTTTTCCACACTCTTGCTTGTCAATATGAAAATGATTGAGTTCATAATTGGGAAGACAATAGTACAGATCAGAATAATAACACCATGGTAAATTAATCTGGTTGGTATTCTAATGTCCCATAGGTACATCACAGTGTAGCATAGTAG
The DNA here is from genome assembly GCF_018350195.1 of Panthera tigris. Lineage (NCBI taxonomy): Eukaryota > Metazoa > Chordata > Mammalia > Carnivora > Felidae > Panthera > Panthera tigris. The sequence continues at coordinate 107,923,627 of NC_056677.1, forward strand.
AGATTGTGGCTGTTAGTTAAAAGAGGCAGGTGTTGTATGGAAAACAATTTGACAATAAATTATATTTAAAAAAAAGGCAGGTGGAAATCCGATGCTGGATGAGATCATCAGATTGATAAAAAGCAAGTGATTTCATGATGAATTTTATGTCTTATTATAACAGCAAAGGGAAACTAGAAATTCAGAACAATGATGAAAGAGTTTCACCTCTGATATGGCCAGGAAAGTTCTTACCCTCACATAGATAACAACTATAAATTCTAGACAAAATACAAGAAACAGTGTCTTAAAAGTTCTGTAGAGTGGACAAAAGCAAGCAGGTGGAGCTAACATTTGGAAAAGGGGGATAACATAGGATAAGTTACCTATTTTCATTACTTTTTAGCCTTAGAGACATATGCAGTCAGTACCATGTGGAAAAAACAGAATTCTAGTAGAGAACCCACAGTCCTTCTGTCTTGAAGAATCACACCACAAAGTTGGGACAAATACTGACATTGAAAGGTGAAAGGAAAATCCCATAAAGGGATTTTGTATTTAATCTCTGCCAAAATCTCTGGGTGAACCCTGAACTATATCTGTATAGAGAAGACTTCAAGAAGAACAGTCAAGGATAAGATAATTTAATCAAAATGTAATCTGTCATCAAAACGACAGAGATCAAAGTTTGAATCCAAATAGGTTAATACCTGCTAAAACAAAAATACTGATCCTCTTCAGAGGAATATGAAATAATCTAGAATCTCCACAACATAATATGTGTTCATAATACAACCTAAAATTACTTGACACACAACCAGAAAAATGTGACCTAGGAAGAAGAGAAAAAATAATAAAAGGGACCAAGTTTAAGATGATCCAGATGTTAGATTATCAGAAAAAGATTTTTAAGCTATTATTATATTCATGCTCAATGACAAAAAGGAAAATACACTTATAAAGAATGAAAAATATCTCATTATAATTGTAAATCATCAAAAATTATAAGAAAGAACTAAATGGAAATTCCAGAACTTAAAAAGACAATGTTTGAAATATAAAAATTCACTGAAGCACAATAACATAGAAAAGAGACAGTAAACTTGTTGATAGATTAATAGACAGTATCCAATATAAAGAAGAGAGAAAAACTGAGGAACAATGAACAGAATCTTAATTCTATGGAATGCCAGGTGAGGAAGGTGCAGAAACTATATTTGGGGAAAATAGTACCCCAAAATTCCCACAATTTGATTAAAAGGCATAAATTTAGAGATTCAAAAATTTCAATGAACTAAAAGCAGAATACATACCAAGAAAACCACTCCTATGTATCTTGAAAGCCACCAGAGAAAAATGACACATTACATAAAGATGAATAATTCAAATGACCATGGATTTCTAATCAGAAACTGTGGAGACCAGATGAGAGTAAGATGACATCTTAAAAAACTAAAACACAAAAGCAAACAATCAACAAGAAGTTTACATCAAGTAAAAATGTTCCTCAAGAATGCAGGCAAAAATAAAAATATTTCCACACATGAGAAAACTAAGGAACTTAGTCATCAGCAGACCTACGCTACAAGAACTGATAAAGGAATTTCTACAAACAAAAAGGAAATAATACTGATTGGAAACTCAGATACTCTGGAAGAAATAAAGATTATTGGGAAGGATAGAATTCTTAGTAAATATAAAATACTTTTTTTCTCTTAATCAAAAGACACAGGAAATTCTTAACTGCAGCCTTAACATGTAAAAAGCTTGGCAGTTGTCTTGCCATCCTTACAATAAGAAAATGCTGGACAAACATAAAAGCAATTACTTTCCTTGGACTCAGAAGATTGAGGTAGCAGGGAAACCAAACATCTCAAAATGTGGAGTGACAGATGCATCAGATATGCTTACCTGGAGAAGACCTGCTACAAGCCATCAGCAGTAGGACTGCTTAATTCACTAACAGTATGAAAAATTTGTTGGAGATTAAGGGTGGACTAGTGTGGGAGTGAAAAACTCCAGGAAGATACAAACATAAGGGTCTCCGTATATTTTGTGTATTTTTCCTCTAGGAAACCCATAATATTCTCACAGTCAAGATCAGGAAAAATCCTCTAGTGCCTTTGTCATAGAGAGGGGGAAAAGAAAAAATATATATGGAAAAATTGTGGGACATCAAAAAGAGTAATGTACATATGACTGGAATACCAGAGAGAAAGAGAAAACAGAACAGAAGAAGTATTTGAAGCATTGATGGCTACAAACTTTGCAAAAATTGAAGATAACAAACCATAGATTTAGGAAGCTCAGAGAACACAAGCAAGATAAATACTAAGTTTGCACGTGCACTCACGTGCACACACACACACACACACACACACACACAGAGGCATATCATATTCTAACTGAAGAATGAAAATACTAAAAGGAAATCTTGAATGAAGCCATAAGGGGAAATCAAAACCTTACAGAAATGAAAAAAAGATTATAAGTGAATACTATGACATTTGTACGTAAACAAATTAGATTATCTGAATGAAATGGACAAATTCCCAGAAACAGGTTACCAAAACTGACTTATGAAGAAATAGAAGATCTGAACAGACATATAACAATTAAAGAGATTGAATTAATAATGAAAATCTCCAAAGAAAAGAAATCTCAGAAACAGAGAGCTTTACTGGTGAATTTTACCAAACATTAAAAAAAATTTAACACCAAATCCTTCACAACACTTTCAAAAAATAGAAGACAAAAAAATGCTTCCCAATTCATTCTGTAAGGCCAGTATTAACCCAAAACCAAATCAAGCAAAGACATCATAAAGAAACAAACCTGAATTAATAAAGAAACAAACCTACAAATAAATATTCCTAATAAATCTAGATGCAAAAATCCACAACAAAATAGCAAACTGAAAAGGATTATAAATCACCACCAAGGAGAATTTATCCCAGAAATGAATGGTTGGTTTAACATGCAAAAATCAACCTAGTAAACCATTGATTAAAGGGCAAAAGCTACAAGACCATTTCAGTAGACACAGTAAGAGCATTTGACAAGATCAATCACCCTTTCACGATAAAAAAAAAAAAAAAAAACCCTCAATAGTCTAGGAATAGAAAGGGTAGATACACCACACAGAAAAATTAACTCAAAGTACATCCTAGATCTAAATTTAAAGAGCCAAATTGAAAAATTTATAGAAAAAATTGAGAAAATCTTCATAGTCTTCGCTAGGCCAAGATTTCTTAGACATAATGCCAAAGATATGATCCATAACTGAGAAAGCTATTTATAAATTACATTTCCTCAAAATTAACATTCCAGCTTTAAAACACACTAAGAAAATGAAAAGACAAGCCTGGACTAGAGGAAAATATTTGCAAATCATACATCCACTAAAGCACTTTGTTCCAGCATATATGAAGAACTGTTATAACTCAATAATAAGAAGACAACACAATTAAAGACTTGGATAATGATTTAAATAGACGTTTCCCTAAAGAAAATAAACAAATGGCTTATAAGCACATGCAAAGATGCTGACTAGCATTAGTCATTATGGGGATACAAAATGAAACCATGATAAAATACCAATATCTAGAGGATATACGTCCTCTAGAATATATGTTACAAAAAGGATGGGCTATACCAAGTGCTAATATGGATGTGGAGCAATTAGAATACTCATACATTCTTAATGAGAATGCAAAATGGTACACTTATTTTGGAAACCAGTATGGCAGTTTCTTTTACATGTAGCTTAAACTTATAATCTACCTGAGCAATTCCACTCATAAGCATCTACCCAAGAGAAGTAAAAAAGATATGCTGAGACAAAGCATGTACAGCAATGTGCATAGCAGCATTGTTCACAATAGTCCAAAACTGGCAGCATTGTAAGTATCTGTCATTTGGTGAATGCTTTTTGGCAATTTAAACATTGGACTACAGATACATATTATAACATGGATGCACTTCAATAATATTAAGTGAAAGAAGCAATATAAAAAAGTTACATACATATGATTCTGTTCATAGGGAAAACCTAGTAAAAAGGTAAATTTTTAGTAACAGAAAGCTGATCATGGTTGTCTAAGGTTAGGATTAACTGTAATCCTAAAATTATATAGACAGGTAGGTTTAACTAAATGAACATAAGGGAACTCAATTTTTAGGGGGATAAAATATTCTAAAACTGGATTGTCACAATGAGAACACAATTGTATACATCTAATGAAATAACTGAATTGTTACATACACATACACTGAGGGAATTTTATGGTATGTAAATTAAACCTCAACAGAACTGGAAAAAGATCAGAAGATATTTTAAATAACATTATGCCAATAAATTTGGCAGAGTCCTTCAAAACAGAACTTACCAAAATTGACTGAAGTTGAACCTGATAGAAGAAAATTTGAATATTCCTAAATCTATTTTTTAAATTGAAGTATCAAAAACCTTTCTACAGTGAAACTCCACGGCCATATGGTTTCATTGTGAATCCTATCAAAACATTAAGGAATGTTATTTATGCAAACACTTTAACATAATAGAAGAAGGCACATAACCAAACTCATTTTATGAGAGCAACTTAACTCTGGTACCAAAACCTGCAAACACATTATAAATAAATGAGAAGCACTGATAAATATCCCCTATGAATATACATACAAAAGTCTTTAACAAAATATTAACAATCAAATCCATCAATGTATGAAGAAGATAATATATCATTACAAGTATAACTTATCCCAAGAATGCAAGATGTATTTAACATTCAAAAAGTAATCATTTACTCAGTACATTTAGAGACCAAAAGAGAAAAGAAATAATGATTTTAAGGGATGCAGATCTTTGACAAAATTAAACATAAATTCATTATAAAATAGGAATAGAAGATAATGTCATCAATTTGATAAAAATGTGTCTTTAAAAAAATCTATAGATAACATCTTATTCATTGCTAAAACATCGAATGCTTTGCTATTAATATTGGGAAAACAAAGATGTCTGCTCTCACAACTATTATTCAACACTGTCTTGAAAGTCCTACTAATTGCAATAAAACAAGATAAAAACACAAGGCATAAAGATGAGAAAGGAAAATGCAAAACTGTCTCTATTTGCAGATGACATGATTATTTACATAGAAAGTCCTAAGGAACCTATAAAATATCTAATAGAACTATTAGGTGAATTTAGCAATGTCCCAGGACTCAAGGCTACTACACAAAACCAATTGCATTTATAAATTGAACATTGTATCTTAAAATAACAGATTTGCATGCAAGTATAATAAATAACGTGAAAAAATCTAAGATATCCTTTACCCACTTTCCCGTGGTAATATCTTGCAAAACTATACAACAATGTCAAAACCAGGATATTGACATTGACACAAAACAGTTTCATCTCAACAGGATCATTCCTGATGCCATACTCACTTCTGTACCTCTGTCCCCATCCTTGACCTCTGGCAACCACTGACCTGTTCTTCATTTCTATAATGCTGTACTTTCAAAAATGTTACATAGATTTTTACAGTATATTACTTCTCATGTTTGGCTTATTTCATTCAGCATAATTCCCTGGAAATTTGTCAAAATGTTTGCATGTTTCTATTATTTGCTCTCTTTTTTAAAGTTTATTTATTTTGAGACAGCAAGAGTGGGGAGGGGCAGAGAGAGAAGGAGAGAGAGAGAGAATCCCAAGCAGGCTTCTGCACTGTCAGCATGGAACCCAATGTAGGGCTCGAACTCACGAACCACGAGATCATGGTCTGAGCTGAAATCAAGAGTCAGATGCTTAACTGACTGAACCACTCAGGTGCCCATATAGTTTGCTCTTTTTATTTCTGAGTAGTATTCTATAGTATGGAGGTACCACAGTTTGTTTATCCACACATCCATTAATGAACATCTTGGTTGCTCCCAATTTTTAGCTATTACAAAAAAGCTACTAAAAATACCCATGTTTAGGTTTCGGTGTAAATGGAACTTCTTGTTTCTCTGTTATAAATGCCTCAAATTTTCTGGCTTGTATGGTAGATGCATGTTTAGTTTTATAAGAAACTGCTTCCTTGCCAGAGTTGTTAGGCCCTTTTCATTCCTCTTACCAACATATGAGTGGTCAAGTTCCTCTGCACTCTCATCAGCAGTTGATATTGTCACTATATTTTATTCTGGCCATTCTGATAGTTGTGTAATAGCAACTCATGGGGTCCCCAATGGTTAATGATATCCAACATCTTACATGTGCTTTTTGGTCATCTCTATATCCTCTTTGGTGAAATACCTATCCATGTGTTTTGAACATTTTGTAATTAGATTGATTTTTTAAAGGGGGAGTTCTTTTTACATTCTAGATGCTAGTTCTTTGGTATATGGTTTGCAAATGGTTCCTCCTGATCTCTACCTTGTTCTTCATCCCCTTAACAGTGACTTTTGCAGAGTAAATTTTAAAATTTTGATACTGTCCAATTTATCAGTTTTTCTTTCTTTGGGTCATATTTTTGTTGTCAAGTCTAAGAATGATTTGCTTAGCCTTAGATTTTGAATATTTTATCCTATGATTTTTTTTAAAGTTTTATAATTTTACATGTAATATTTATATCCAGAATTTATTTTGGGATTTGTATAAGGCATGAGGTTTAGGTCAAGATTCCTTATTTATTTATTTGTTTATTTACTTACTTATTTGTTTATTTATTTTTTGCTTACTGATGTCCAATTGTTTCAACACAACTTCTTGAAAAGGCTATATTACCTCCACTGAATTTCTTTCGTACTTTTGTCAAAACTCATTTGGCATATTTGCATGAGTCTATTTCTGGGTTCTTTATTTTGTTCCACTGACCTATGTGTCTATCCCATGGAATTTATTAATGTCACAGGATACAATATTACTATAAACATCAACTTCATTTTTGTATAACATCCCCCCCCAAAAAAACTTTGGAAAATGAAATCAAAAAGCAATTCTATTTGCAATAAGTCACAGTAAATTTAACAAAATGTGCAAGAACTCTACACCAGAAAGTATAAATTCTTAAGAAATACTAAATAGGGGCGACTGGGTGGCTCAGTCAGTAGAGCATCCGACTTCGGCTCAGGTCATGATCTCACAGTTCGTGAGTTCGAGCCCCACCTCGGGCTCTGTGCTGACAGCTCGGAGCTTGGAGCCTGCTTCGGATACTGTGTCTCCCTCTCTCTCTGCCCCTTCCCCGCTCATGCTCTGTCTCTCTCTATCTCTCAAAAATGAGTAAACATTAAAAAAAATTATAAAAGAAATACTAAATAAAATATACCATATTTATGGCTTAGAAGACCTTGTTAAGAAATAATTTCTCTGAAAATTGATTTACAAATTCAACACAACCACAATCAAAATATCAGTAGACCTTGTTATACAAATTGACAAATCAATCATAAAGTTAATATGAAAACTCAAAAGACCTAGAAAAACCAAAGCAGTATTGAAAAAGAACATAACTGAAGAACATACATCACTTGATTTAAAGACTTAATATTAAGGTACAATAATCAAGAGTGTGGTACACATGTTAGGAGTGATAGATACATTATCTGAATAGAACAGAAAATGCACAAAGCAACCGAAACTTATATGATCATGTGATTTTTGACAAAAGTGCCCAAGCAATCTGGTGAGAGAAAAGAATTATTTTTTTTGTTTTGCTTTGATTTGCTTTTTAACAAATGGTACTAGAACAACTAGACATCCATATGGGAAAAAGTGAAAAAACTTTTGTGACAGCATATACAAAAATTCCATGTGTAAAAACAATTAGTATCAAACTTTTTGTCATAGTATACACAAAAATTAATTCTAGATGTATCATAGGCTTAATGGTAAAGTTGAAACCATAAAGATTTTAGAAAAAAATTTGAGAGGGTATCTTTGTTACTAAGTATGTAGGCAATAGTTTCCTATACAGGTCACAGAAATCAATAACAATATAGATAGAGTCCATCAAAATTAAAAACTGATGCTCATCAAAGTACATTGTTACAAATAGAAAAGTCATATACTGGAAGAAACTAACATATATATATATATATATATATATATATATATATATATATATATATATATCTTAAATGCTACTATTCGGAATATAAATTACCAAAATACTACTACAATTCAATAATTAGGGGACCAAAAAAGCAATTTAAAAATGGACAGAAGTTGTGCATCCACTTGGAAAACTGGTAGTTTCTTATAAAGTTAACCATAATGTTACCGTATGACCCAGCAATCACACTCCTGTGCATGAAGGTGTGAAGTGCTTCCTTCCTTCCTTCCTTCCTTCCTTCCTTCCTTCCTTCCTTTTTCTCTTTCTTTCTTTCTTTCTTTCTTTCTTTCTTTCTTTCTTTCTTTCTATTTATTATTGGAGATATAATGATCTCCCCAAATTGGAAACAATCTAGATGTATTTCAAGGGGTGAATGGAGTACCATGGAATTTTACTCAGTAATCGAAATTAACAAAGGATTGATTCATGCAATGACATGGATGAATCTTAACTGCATTTTGCTAGGTGAAAGTCACATGACTACAAAGGTTACATAGATCTATTTATATGTATAAATCTATTTATAGGATACTCTGAAAAAAAGTAAAACTGTAGGCCATAAAACAGATTTGTATTTTCTAGGAGTTGGGAGAGGGCTAGGAGTTGACTACAAAGCCGTCACACAAGACAATTTTCAGGGTCATGGAAATATTCTATATAGTACTATAGTTGTGGATGCATGACTATGCATTTGTCAAAACCCATACAATTTTACCCCATGGAGAGTGACTTACTGTATGCAGATTTAAAAAAAATCAAGCAGGATGTCTAGGAAACCCAGTATGGAATGAAGATTATGGCAAATGAATCTAATTCTATTACAAGTATGGTATAACTTCATTGGAGGAGGTAGAGACCAAAGGAGCTGACAATAAATTTGGAAAAGTTATTTGTCTAGATACTGTTTTAAAGATAAGGAAAAAATACCTGTACACAAACACTGTACTCTAGTTGGTAAGTATACTTCTTACAGCAGTATGATTCAGCAATTCTGAAACTCTATTACGACTATACTAGGGTAGAAAAAAATAAACCAGTGTATTATAGATAGTGAGAGCCAGATTTCTCTATCAAAGAAGTTACACATAAGCACTGAGGGTGTATTAGTTTTCTATTATTGCCACAATAAATTATCGCAACCTTGGTGGTTTAAAATAATGCTAATTTGTTATATTAGAGTTTTATAAACTAAAATTCCAGCATGGGTCTCAATGAGCTAAAATGAAGGTGTTAGCAGGCTGCATTCTTTTCTGGTGGCTATAGGCATAATCTGTTTCCTTGCCCTTTTCCACTTCTTGAGGCCACTCATATTCTTTTCCTCAATCTTCAAGGCCAGCGATGTTGCATCTCTCTGTGTCTTTCTCGCATAGTAACATCTCCCTCTGACTCCCTCACTGGCCTCCCTCTTCTACCTGTAAGAACTCTTTTGATTATATTAGGCCCTCTCAGATAACCTAGGATAATATCCATATTTAAGGTACCTGATTAAAAACCTTAATTCTATCCACAACCTTAATTCGCCTATGCCATGTAGGGTACATATTCACAGGTTTCAGAGATTAGGAGTGGACATCTATGGAGGGGTACATTACTCTTCCTACCACAGGAGGATTAATAAAATAAATGTGTAGTGTTGGATTAGAGTCAGAAATATCAGATAAATTCATGTTTATTTTAACATGTACACAGATATGGGGCACCTGGGTGGCTCGGTCAGTTAAGTGTCCATCTCTTGGTTTTGGCTCAGGTCATGATCTCACAGCTTTTGAGTTTGAGCTCTGCATCAGGCTTTGTTCTGGCAGTGCAGAGTCTGCTTGGGATTCTGTCTCTCCCTCTCTCTCTTCCCCTTCCCTGCTCATAATCTCTCTCTCTCCCAAAATAAATAAATAAAGGTAAAAAACATGTACACAGATATAGAATAAAATATAGATATGTGTGTATATACATAGATTTTCTAGTTCTGTCCACCAAGAGGGCCTAGAAATAATAACACCCCAGTAGGAAAAAGCACACCTAGGCACAGCTCTTGTTTTCTAAACACCATTCTCCAATAAAAACAACCAGGGCTTCTTGAAGAAATGGATGATTCTAGGGCTGGGGCAGGTAAAATACAAGATGAAGCTAGAGTATCTTGTAGTGCTGGGAAGTGCTTTTAAAAAACTCCAAAACAATAGGCTTATGTCAAAAGGATGTAGGACCCAACCTGGAAAAGTTCCCAATGGCTGAAGCTGGAGAAATTGGAGCGACAATAAAATAATATTATTGTATTTTAACTCAAAGATTACTGATATAAATAAATAATTGAATAATTTGTATTACAGGAGAATTCCAATAAAATAGAAGGAATGAAGGAAATAGAAAATTACCATTAGAATAGTACAATAATTTCCGTAGGTGAGATGTACTGATAATTGCCAAGATTAGTGAGTGAAACCTTAAGGATAAATGGGATATTTGCATTTCCCTCAAATATTATAAATTTCTGTGGTTAAGATATATTTACAAATTTCTTGGTACTCCTCCCTCTAGGAGATAGAATTTAATTCTCCTCCGTTTAAATATGGGCCAGACTTAGTGACTTGCTTATATCAGAAAGACTATGAAGTATAACTGAGTATGTATGTATGTACTATGTGCGTAACTTCACAGTAAAAAACCTAGAAGACACCACCTTGGCCAAGTGCCCAAAGCTAACATCACCAGTGTTATATCATGTACCCCCTGATATCAGGAACTGAGAAAGGCACTTTGCCTCTGTGGTATTCTTTTTCTTAACATATGACCCCAGTCTAATCTTGAGAAGACATCAGACAAGGCCAAATTAAGGGACATGGCACAAAATAACTAACCAACATTCCTCAAATGTGCCAGGGTTATGGAAGACAAGGAAGGGCAAAGAACCTGTCAGATTGGAGGAGACTAAGGAGGTATGACAAGCAAATACAATGTGGCATTCTGCATTTGGTTCCAGGACAGAAAAAAGGACATCAGTGCAAAAACTGGAATCCTAATAAAGTCTGTAGTTTAGTTAATAGTAATGTTACCAATGTTAATTTCGGTGAATGTGTCATGGTGATGGAATGTATTAACGTTAGAGGAAGCTGGATAAAGATTATACAGAAACTCTCCATAGTATTCTTGCAAGTCTTCTATAAATCTAAACTTATTTTAAATTATTTTTAAGTGGGCAAAAGATCTGAACAGAAATTTTACAAAGACAAATATACGAATGGCCAATACACGTGAAAAAGTACTCAGTATCATTAGTCATTGGAGAAAGGCAAATTAAAACCACAATGAGATAATCAATACACACCCACCTGAACAGTTAAAATTAAGAAAACTGTCAACACCAAATGTGGGAAACGATGTGGAGCAATCAAAGCTTTGCTACATTTGATTGGGAGTATAAAATGATATAATTTTAGAAAACGGTCCTGTGATTTCTTACAAAACCAAATTAACTTAATACCGAGCAATTGCACTCCTACATATTTACTCAATATAAACAAAATATATGCCCATTTAAAAATTTTACATGAACTTTCATAGAAGATTTAACCATAATAAGGCATCACAATTCCAGATTTCAAGTTATACTACAAAGCTGTAGTAATCAAAATAGTATGGTACTGGCACTAAACTACACACATAGATCAAAGGAATAGGATAGAAAGCCCAGAAAGAAACCCATGATTATATAGTCAATTAATCTTCGACAAAAGAGGCAAGAGTATGCATTGGGAAAAAGACAGTTTTTCAACAAATGGTATTTGGAAAACTGGACAGCTACATGCAAAAGAAGGAAACTGGACCAATTTCTTATACCACACACAAAAATAAACTAAAAATGGATTCAAGACCTAAATGTGAGACCTGAAACCATAAAAAATCCTAGAAGACAGCACAGGCAGTAATTTCTCTGACATCAGCTATAGCAACATTTTTCTAGATATGTCTCCTGAGGCAGGGGAAACAAAAGGAAAAATAAATTGTTGGGACTGCATCAAAATAAAAAAGCTTCTGCAGAACAAAGGAAATATTCAACAAAACCAAAAGACAACCTACTGAATAGGAGGAGATACTTGCAAATGACATATCTGATAAAGGGTTAGTATCCAAAATACGTAATGAACTCTGCAATTCAACACCAAAAGAATAAACAATCCAATTAAAAATGGGCAGAAGACATGAACAGACATTTCTCCAAAGAAGACATACAGATGACCAACAGACACATGAAAAGATGATCAACATCCCTCCTCATCAGGTAAATGCAAATGGAAACCACAATGAGTTATGACCTCATACCTGTCAGAATGGCTACAATCAGGACAAGAAACAAGAAGTGTTGGCAAGGATGTGGAGAGAAAGGAATCGTCTTGTGTTGTTGGTGGGAATGCAAATTTGTGCAGCCACTGTGGAAAACAGTATGGAGGTTCCTCAAAAAGTCAGAAATAGAACTACCCTATGATCCAGTAATTGTAGTAGTATTTACGCAAAGAATACAAAAACACTAATTTGAAAGGATATATGCACCCCTATGTTTATTGCAGCATTATTTACAATAGCCAAGTTATAGAACAGCCCAAATGTCTCTTGATAGATGAATGGGTAAAGAAGATATGGTATATATACAACGGAATATTATTCAGCCATAAAAATGAATGAAATCTTGCCATTTGCAACAACATGGATGGAGCTAGAGAATATAATACTAAGTAAAATAAGTCAGTCAGAGAAAGACAAATACCATATGATTTCACTCAGAAGTGGAATGTAAGAAACAAAATGAACAAAGGAAAAAAGAGAGAGAGAGAGAGAGAGAGAGAGAGAGAAACCAAGAAACAGATTCTTAAATATAAAGAACAAACTCATGGTTACTGGAGGGGATGTGGGTGAAGGGATGGGTAAAACAGGTGATAGGGATTAAGAGTATACTTAACATGATCAGCACTGAGTAATGTATAGAATTATTGAATCACTATATTGTACACCTGAAACTATATAACACTGTATGTTAACTATACTGGAATTAAAATTAAAAAATTAATACAATTTTAAAAAAGATTTAATCATAATAGCCCAAAACTGGAAACAACCCAGGGGTCTATCAATATGAGAATGGATAAACTTTGCCATATTCATAAAATTAAGCATTACAATAATAAGAAACAAACTACAGACTACACGGAACAATATATATGAATCTCAAAAACATTATTTTGTGTAAAGAAAACTTCACATACAAAAGTACTTTCTGTCTTATTACATGCATATGAAGTTCCAGAGCCTACAAGATTAACTTATTATAGGCAAACATCAGAACAATGTTTGTTTCTGGAGGGATGGGGCAAAGATTGACTGGGTTAGGGAATGAGAGAATTCTGGGATAATGGTAACGTTTTATATTTTTAAAGGCATTGAAGTTACACACACGTGTGCATTTGTAAAATGTCTTCAAATGTGGCTTTAAGGCTTTTGTACTTCAGTGTATGTAAAATTTACATCAAAAGAAAATCTATAAACAAATATTTATCTCTGGTTAATGATATACATTCTGAAGAATTTAGGTATGAATGTATTAATGTTTGCAGTTTACTTTGAAATGTGTCAAACAATAAGATGGATTGATGGATGGAGGGGGAGTCAGATGCATATCTGATGAAGCAAGTGTAGTAAAACGTTAATAGTAGAATTTTGGTTGTGGAATTTTAGGTGTTCATTTTTAAATATGTTCAACTTTGTTCTGAAAATTATGAAAAAACTTATATTAAAATTTTGGAAAAATACATAGTTATTAAATTAACAATTTCAGTTGAATGGTATACATAAAACATCAAAGAAATAATGTTCAGTGCCATCGCTTTAATAAAACAGAGTATATTTTGGACATGTTACTATGAAAACAAAATAAAAATTTGGCACCTAAATAATTGTCAAGCTGGAATTAAGAAGACACATAAGCCATGAAATGTTTACTAGCTGGATGCCAAAGGCTTGGTGTCAAAGTGGCTGAAGGTGAGAGTGTTTAAAGTTGATACAAACTTAAATGGTAACCAAAGACATTATGGCCATTGGACAACATTTAATTATTACCAAGCTACTGCTATGTGTTGGCTAGCTGTTATATCCTGAGAAAGAAATTACTTCATGGGACAAAAAGGGGCAGAATAAGTGAGACAGTGCTGAATTGGTAACAGATATTCAAAAGGATAAAGAAGGGTTAGAGTAGCACAGAAGAGAGCAAAGGCTGTAGTTGTTCGATATCACTATCAGGATCTTGACATTGTGTCCCAGAATCCCAAGGAAGTCACATTGCAAAGACAAGGAACTCCAACCCATGGAGATTCCCACATCCTAGGAAAGCAAGTTCCATGGCCCTTGCCAGACTTGCTTTTTCCTTCCTTGGTACATTCTAGAGTAGTGGTTCTTAACTAAGGGAGTTCCATCTATTAGAATGTATTTGGAAAATTGTGGAGATATTTTGGCTGTCACAATGTTTGGAAGGTGCTACCGACATTTAGTGGATGGAGGCCAGTGATGCTAGTTGTTCTGAAATGTGTGGGATAATGCCATCTAATAAACAGTTATTCTGTATCCCACACAGTTTTCAAAATATTCTAGCAAGCTTTATTAATATAGACGAGAAAAAATAATATAGGTGAAAAAAACCATTTGTAATTATCTGAATTTTGTCTTACCTCAACAGTAGCTTTTATTGTATTGTTTTCCTGTTATTTATATTTTACTTTCTTACATGTAATGGCTCCCAATCCTCTTACTTTTCTTAAATATAAACTTATTCACTTCAAGTTGGTGCAATCATGTATATCATTATGTTGTCTGATGTAGTCATGCCATTGCATTTATATATTGAAATAAATAGCATTTTATTGTAAATTACTTTCCTTTCATTTCTCATTCATATTTCAGTTAGGTCACTATATTGATTTTTTTGAAATTATAAATATAGGTAGGTTATATTATCTATGAACTTCATTTCAAGATAGTGAAGGGGGAGTCACAAAATATTTGTTATCAAGAGGGAGTATTAGGTCTCATAGGAATGAAAACCACTGATCTAGTGCTAAGAAGGCAAGATGAATATGGATAATAAGTAAGGATTGAGGTTGTTGAAATCCTGGCTTATTATTACCAAAGTAGAAGGAACAAATCATCAGTATGAGTGAACCACTAGAGCAGAAAGTTTCTGCCTAAAGGAACCATTACTAGTGTGTGTCAGGCTCTTTTCTCCAGCTTGCCATTTCATGCTCACAACAACCCTATAAGATAGGTACTGTTATCCCCATTTTTTGGCTGAGGTCATTGGACTTGAAAAAGATGAAGTTGCTCCAGTTCTCTTAATCATTGAGTGGCAGAGCCTAGAGTAGAGCTCAAGTCTTTCTCATGCCAAAGACACATGTTTTCTATTATCTTACTCAGGCTCTCTAAGAGCAAGCTGGAGAAGAAAGTGCTGGACATCCCCATCCCTCTACAGAATAATCAGTCCATGAAGATACATGAGTGAGGATCTTACAGCATTTTTTGAGAGCTTTAAGCTGTGCTAAGAAATCATAAAATAATAACACAGAAACCCCTGTCAATGAATTTCTAACCTAATTGGATACATAAAATGTATGATATGTACAAGGTTAAATTAGAGGAAGGAGAGAAAATGGTGATAGCTGGAGGAATAGCAAGGACAGTTGTGTGTGTGTGTGTGTGCGTGTGTGTGTGTGTGTGTGTGTGGGGGGGGGGGAGAGAGAGAGAGAGAGAGAGAGAGAGAGAGAGAGAGAGATGTGCCATGTGTGTCTGAAGGAAATTTCAACAAAGGTGTACTGAGTGCCCACTATGTGCATGGTAAAAAACAAAAAGAGATTGAAAACCTAATGAAATGATGGGGCAGGAAACCAGTCTTTGAGGAGGTGGGAGGAGATGGGGCCAGAGCACAGGTGTAAGGGCACACCTATTTGTCAGAGTCCGGAGGCCCACAGGAGAAGGGGATTGCAAAAGGAAAGAAATGTGGGAGGCAGAGTATGGAATCACCAGCCAGCCCTGCTCTGCAAAGGCCAGGATGAAGTCATCCTTACCCATTGAGCAAGAGTCAATAGAGGAGGGGTAAGTTGAGAGGCCAAAAGACCAGAAAAGGTTTGGGACATGCTGTGGGCATAAATAAAGCCAAAGAATCAACAATAGATGAATAAAAGATTGTGGAGCTGCCTGCAGGGCTCTGGTGAAGTTAAGCTGCAGGGATTTATGCATTTGTTGATTATCCACTTTGAACGCTACCCATAGTAAATACTCAACCCCAGGCAGCCGCCTCTGCAACCTCCCCACTCTCGGCCCCCTAGCCAATGTTCTGTCTCATGTTTTCCTAAATTGTGGGCAATCTGAGCAACAAATTATGAAGACAGAGTATACACATACACGGTTGGCTGTTATAATCAAAATTTACAACAAAATTAATCTGACACATATTTAATGATATGCATAATTGTTATTGTACTGGGTGGCAATTAGGCATAAATTGTAAACAGTTCACATAAATGCCTGTAATTAGAATTACTTCCACACAGTTAAACTAAATTCTTGGTTTCTTTGTTGAGTTTGTCAGCTCTTGTATATCCCTCAACTGTATCCACCTCAACAGTGCAGAATACAGAGTTGGCATTAATCAACCACCTTCATCAAGCACTTGTTATCATTAGAAGATGCTATCTGGGGTCTTCTCACCAAATAACTATCTCTGGCTGCCACTCCTAGTGTCCTTTCATCTTGTGCCCATCAAGAGCCAGCCCTCTCTCATGAAGCCTTCTGCCAAACTCAGAGGGTCTTCCCTACCCCCTCACAAGGGATTTCAGGTGGGGACAGAGGAGAAAAGCTTGTTGACTAGTGGCAACATAGGGGAAGAAATGGGTTCTGAATCTTATTATCTGGGACACCAGGGGCAAGTGGATCACAGGGCAAGGGAAAATGGCTGAATTCAACACACATACATCCTCCTCTCTGCCCCTGATCTACAGTCATCTTCATAGCTGGCCTTAAGGGGATAGATTCATACTAAAAAGAAAACCCTGCTCCAGCCTAACCCTCAACACATCCTTCCCTTAATTCAGTGAAGTTATTACCTGAAATGCCTTAAACTTCAGACTCGAGTTTCTTTTATTTGTCCATTAAAAATAAATGGTTTTATATACACAATGGAATACTACTTGGCAATGAGAAAGAATGAAATATGGCCTTTTATAGCAACGTGGATGGAACTGGAGAGTGTTATGTTAAGTGAAATAAGTCATACAGAGAAAGATACCATATGTTTTCACTTTTATGTGGATCCTGAGAAACTTCACAGAAGACCATGGGGGAGGGGAAGGGAAAAAAAAAGTTAGAGATGGAGGGAGGCAAACCATGAGAGATTCTTAAAAACTGAGAATAAACTGAGGGTTGATGGGGGTGGGAGGGAGGGGCAAGTGGGTGATGGGCATTGAGGAGGGCACCTGTTGGGATGAGCACTGGGGGTTGTATGGAAACCAATCTGACAATAAATTTCATATTTAAAAGAAATAAATGGTTTTTAAAAACCCCAAAAAAGCCAGAATATTGACGGGAGTACTTGTCAGTAGACTAAGCTTCAGAATCAGATAGACCTGGATGCTACAACATTCTAGCAGTGAAATTTTGGTGTTTACTCTCTCTGAACCTCAATTTCCTCATCTGTAAAATTGTGATAATAATTGAGTCTGCAATGTATGGCTGTTATAGGTTTCTTATGAAGATTTTATGTACATAAAACATTAGTACACTGACTGGACAATAGTAAAATTTCATTAACTATTAGCTGCATTTATTATTATACTCGTTACTGTTGCTTTTAGCTGTAGCCATGACTTTCTCTTTACTGTGACCATCCCTCCATGTGTTTACTTCTGTAGGAAGAAGAACTGCCGGAAATGAATGGATGAAATGCTAGTGGTGAAATCTGGATGTTGAAGCCACAGATGACCTTAAATAAACTGAACAGCACAGATGGCTCAGACCCTCATCTATATTCCAATTTTGTTAGAGGGAGGTTGGTGCTGACCTGGTACATGGTGGAAACTGGTATTTAGAGGAGGAGATCAAAGTCAGACCATATTAAAATGATCATTAGAAACATTTGCTTAATCACCAAAAATGTATTAACTGAACCCCCAATGCAAGGCACTGGGGAGACAGAAGTGATATAGACAGGATATTTTAGGAAGGGAGAGAGAACATGTCCATTGAGTCTGACAAAGGCACCCATCCTGGGTGGTAGCACCCAGGATGGATGAAGTATTCCTCTCTGCTCAGAAGGCTCAGGGAAGCTTCTCTTCAGAGAAATAGGCCTTAAAGGAAATGTGGGAATGTATTAAATGGTATAATATACATATTTAAAATCCAGTAAGAGTCAAAAGGCATTTTGCTATATAGCTGAATTTTCTGAACTTACTTTTTGCCTCCTAAAATGAAATGGATGCTATGGCTACTATTTTAGTTACCATTCCCCCGTAACAAACTACCCCAAGAATTAGTGAAATAAAACAACAATTGAATTATACTCATGAATTCTATGGGGTGAGAATTTTGATAGGTCACAGAAAGAATAGGTTGTCTCTGCCTCACAATGTCTAGGGTCCTCACCTTGGAAAATTTTATGACTGGAGGGTACCAGACAGCTACAAAGTGGGACCATCTCAAGGCATCTTCCCTCACATATCTGGCAATTGATGCTGATTGTCACTGTCACCTTCTGTTAGTGCTCTGGTAATGCTCTATTGGTCCAAGATGTCATGGCCATTCTATTTTCAAAGGGAGGGGACCTAGATGTCACTTATCAATGAATAGAATATTGAAGAATTTGAAGATATGAAGTACACCCTACACATTTTGTTTGGACTTCGTTTCTGTCTCCCAAGAACTGTCAACCAGAACACCTCTACATGGCCTCTCCATGTGACTTGGTTTTCTTCAGAGAATAGTGGCCTCAGGATTATTGAACTTCACACATGTTATCTAAGTGCCCCAAAAGCAAATTTACAGAAAACAAGGCAAAAGCTGCATCACTTTTTATGACCCAGCCTTGGAAGTTACATTCTGGGAGCTACTATTGTGCCCACATGCCCTAGTCATTCTCTATTGTTCCAAACTCTCACAATCCTTTTAGGATTAGGGAGATGACATCAATTCTATCTTTTGATAGGAGGAACATAAACGAATTTTGGATATGTTTCAAACCTTCCTTAGCTATCCATCCTTCAAAGCCGCAACGATTGAATACCCACCCATTGACTAAACAAGGGGCGAGAATTCTAAAAGCATTTGTTCATTTATTCATTAAATATGTATTGAATGCTTGCTATGAGGCAGGCACATAGGTTCTGGGACACAGACATGAAAAAATATAAATATATAAATGATTACATAATTACCACTTTCTAGGTGCTAAGAAAAATGATGATATATTGAAATGGAGCCTAATTAGATGGAGGTGATCGTATTGGCAGGAAAGTTAATTTAGATGGGGCAACCAGACATTGTCTATCTGATGTCAATTTAAGGACAGTACAGAGGATAAGGAAGAGCTAACTACATCAAGTTTGGGGGAAGGACATTTTAGGCAGAGGAAATAGCATGTGCAAACATTCTGAAGCAGAAAATAATTTACAGATTCAAGAAACTGAAAGAGGATCCCATATGTGGCCAGAACATAGAATAACAATATACGATGAAGTTGAGATCAAACTCTTAGCAATTTAACAGATTCATTCCCCCGTAGCCTGCCTTCCTCTTCTATCACGCACCCTCCTTTTCTTATTTGAGTATATTTGACACAGGGTATTACATTAGTTTCAGGTGTACAACATAGTGATAGACAACTCTATACATTATGCTGTGCTCACATTCGTAGCTACCATCTGTCACTATGCAACACTATTACAATACCATTGACTATATTTTCTATGCTGTGCCTTTTATTAGCACCCTCTTTGTTTCTCTGCAATTTACTTGTTGTCAGAAGGATTTTAGTAAGGGAAACATGACAGTTAAGTAAAGAGAGAAGGAAATATGGTTCTTGCAAAAACAATAGGGTGGAGCCAGTCTTGTCTTATTGCTTGGGCTGCCATTAAAAGCCAGATGTCAGACAGCAGAATTCAAAATTTCCAAAAGCTGCTCAATCAACTAATATGTGAAATAGCTTGGTGCCCAACTTGTATTTTACTTGCCAAAGATGATAGGGGGCTCTGGTAAAACCGAGAAGCTTCAGAAGCTTGGCTTCTAGCTTCTGCTTTCAGCTGTCAGACTACTATATAGTAATTGCATACCTCCTTAGTCAATATTTCTTTACTATATCAAAGCAGAAAAGAGCCCAATGACAACACCATCATTATCATCATCATTATAACTTCTAACAAAATAATTAACATGTATTGAATATCTCTAATGCGCCAAGGGTTTTACATACATTATCTCTTTATTTAAAATTTTTAATGTTTATTTTTGAGAGAGAAGGAGACAGAATGTGAGCAGGGGAGGAGCAGAGAGAGAGAGAGGGAGACAGAAAATCTGAAGCAGGATCCAGGCTCTAAGCTGTTAGCAAAGAGCCCAAAGCAGGGTTCAAAGTCACGAACCATGAGGTCATGACCTGAACTAAAGTCTGACACTTAAATGACTGAGCCACCCAGGAGCCCTGTATACATTATCTCTTTTAATGCTCATAAAAGCCTAGTAAGGTAAGATAGATACTAGTATTGCCATTTTACACATGAGGGATTTAAAGATCAGTGAGGCTAATTTACTTGTCTAAGGTCACAGAGCTAGGACTCACAAACTAGTCTGTCCTAGTGTTAATCCCACTCTTTAAGCATAATTAAATACTGCAATTTTTTCAGATAGTGAAAAATACAAAGAGGTCCCTGAAAATTTTGCATATGCAGTGCCCCTAAAGCTGAATATTTCTGAATTTCTCCCTTTTATCCAGATGCCTATCTTCATATAGGCCAAATTGAACTGTGTCTTGTGCAAAAGTATCTACCCTTTCTCAAGGCATTGCCTTCATACTCTAATTCAGATTTTTCTCATAGGATTTCTTATTTGTATTCTGGTTTAAGAATCAAGTCCTTAAACTTACACAAACCACCATTTTGAGCTTCAGTTCTCCTTGGAGAGCATGGCATATAATCAGCCTCCTTAAGTACTTTGAATTAAGTGATATGCAGAGAACAGCCTGCGTTTAATAGATCTCCTTACCTGATCTCAATGGGGCACTGTTTCGGGTATTAAAAAGAAGAAACCCAATTAGCTCTAATTGCTGCTCTCCATGGATGTGTTGCCTTCTCATTGGCAGATGGCAGGCAGCTGGTGTTGTGGGAGAGGCAATAACACTTAAATTTTCCAGGTGGAGATATCCCTCCCTCTTCTTCGCATTTTTCCCCTTCAAAGTATTCTACACCTTACAAACCTCCAAGACCTATGACTCTAGATTTAGGAATATGGGTATTAGAAATTAATGACTTTTTCAGTAGAGGCCAGTCCCATTCTCAGAAAGTCAGGCTACTGGATCTTCCCTTGGCTTGGCTTAGTTGAACAAATATTTACTGGGTGTAGGCTGTATGTCTGGGACTGTGTAGGTGGTCCAATAGTTAGACTGAAGAGTTTTCAAGGTAAATTCATATTCTTTTTGTGCTCATAATAGTGCTATATACATAGTGGGTATTTACTTTAGATTTCTAATTAACATATTTATATGTTAAATTTATATTTAAATTTATATTTAACATATTTATGTATTAAATTTATATTTAACAAATGTATTAAAATATGAATAAGTGAATACTTCAGGCTGCCTTTCCAAGGACTCATGGCAATGCTATTCTCTGACCCTCGAGGAAATGCTGAAGATTCTCTACTCCTTACCACAAATTCTACTGTCAAATTTGCCCTAAGACAATCTCTGATTATAAGAACTGGAAGTAACCTTATGACATTATATAATTCAGCTTCTACTTTAGGCAGGTGAACCACTACCCTGCAGGATAAATATCAGCATTATATAATAGAAGAACAATTTACTAGGAGGCAAACAGAGGTATAACCATCCCCTAATTAATTGTGTGACTTAAGTTATTTAATAATCTTATCTTTTTTATTTATTAAAAAGTGTTTTAATTTTATTTTGAGAGAGAGAGTGAAAGAGAAAGGCAAGGGCAGAGAGAGAGAGAGAGAGAGAGAGAGAGAGAGAATCCCAAGCAGGTTCCGTGCTGACAGTGCAGAGCCTGACACATGTCTTCATCTTATGAACCTTGAGATCTGAACCGAAATCAAGAGTCTGATGCTTAACCAACTGAGCCACCCAAGTGTCCCAATCATATTTATTTTTAAGTGTTCATTTGAATACCCATTCTGTGTCAGGCCCTGTTCTAGGTGCTGGGAAGATTTGGAGATGAAAGTGGGTTAGAGACAAATGAAATGAATAGGACATACTCTTTGACTTTAAGGAACTCATTAAGTGGAGAGAAAAGACACATATGCAAAGAATTACTGTATAGTGATCAATGCTAAAATAGAAATATATGCAAAGTGCTTCAGTAGCATAGGGAAAAAGAAGGCCTAACTTTAGAGGGGTGGTGAAGGATCAGGGATGTTTCACAGAATTTGCAACACTTGACATCTGATACTTGAGTTAGGCTTGAAGGATGGAAACAGGAGGGGAAATCCAGGAGAGGTGAGGCAGAGGTAAAAAGAAACGCATCATGTGCAAAGTCATGGAGTCATAAAGAGTATGAGATCTTCATTCTGTTCTTAATTGGGGATCCTTGTGGCAGAGGTTGATTAAACACAAGAGGGATGTGGACAAATTTTCGTTGCAGGAAGATCACTCTAGTGACAGTGTAAGTAAGAGCCTAGGAAACCATTCTCATTTCATGCCCAACCTCTTGCCAGCCTTTATGGTTGCACTACCATAGGGGAATGAGAAGAACATCAGATAAACAGCTTGTACTTTTCCCCATTGGTTTTCCATTATAGATATGGGAATACATTGCTAGGCATCGTTATGCTCAATGGATATTGAGCTGCCCTGTCTTGGATGATAGTAACGAATGTTAAATTTAACATCTATGCTATTCACACTTTTTTGATACTTAGGGCACTGTGGGGGAATACAGTAGTAATGACAAGGTCCTTGCCCTTAGAGAGCTTGTAACTTACTGTGAGAGAAGAGAAGTCTCCTCAGTGTCTAGAGATGCTTCCATGCTACTATATAAAAGTGGGCTGTTTACACTCTGGAAAACAGTGTGGAGGTTCCTCAAAAAATTAAAAATAGACCTACCCTATGACCCAGCAGTAGTACTGCTAGGAATTTACCCAAGGGATACAGGGGTGCTGATGCATAGGGGCACTTGTCCCCCAATGTTTATAGCAGCACTCGCAACAATAGCCAAATTATGGAAAGAGCCTAAATGTCCATCAACTGATGAATGGATAAAGAAATTGTGGTTTATATACACAATGGAGTACTACGTGGCAATGAGAAAGAATGAAATATGGCCCTTTTTAGCAACGTGGATGGAACTGAAGAGTGTTATGCTAAGTGAAATAAGCCATACAGAGAAAGACAGATACCATATGTTTCCACTCTTATGTGGATCCTGAGAAACTTAACAGAAGTCCATGAGGAAGGGGAAGAAAAAAAAGAGGTTAGAGAGAGAGGGAGCCAAAGCATAAGAGACTCTTAAAAACTGAGAACAAACTGAGGGTTGATGGGGGGTGGGAGGGAGGGGAGGGTGGGGGATGGGTATTGAGGAGGACACCTTTTGGGATGAGCACTGGGTGTTGTATGGAAACCAATTTGACAATAAATTTCATATTTAAAAAAAATAAAAATAAATAAATTTAAAAAGTGGGCTGTTTAACAATTCTATTAGTCAGAGAAAGACAAAAATCATATGATTTCACTCATATGAGGGCTTTAAGAGACAAAACAAATGAACATAAGGGAAGGGAAACAAAAATAATATAAAAACAGGGAGGGGGACAAAACAGAAGACTCATAAATATGGAGAACAAACTGAGGGTTGCTGGAGGGGTTGTGGGAGGGGGGATGGGCTAAATGGGTAAGGGGCATTAAGGAATCTACTCCTGAAATCATTGTTGCACTATATGCTAACTAATTTGGATGTAAATTTTAAAAAAATAAAAAATAAAATAAAAAAATTCTACTTCTTGTACAATTTACAATGATATGTTAGACTTTGATGACTTTTCAGTAAGTAATTTATTTACATGATTCCCACCTCAAAAGGTACACTTCCACTCCACCTAATTTCTCTTCTGAGAAGCAATTAATATCACTGAATTCATATTCCTCAAGTCTATACATCTATAATTAAGTATAAATATTATTTGTTTTACCTTTTGTTACACAAATGGTATCATACTATACACACTGCACTACACTTTGTTGTACTTACAATATACCAGGGAACTCTTTCCATATTAGCACATGTGGAGCTCACTCATTCTTTTATGCTGTTTTTTTTTTGTTTATGGATGTACTGTATTCCATTGTGTGGATATAATTTAACCTATTGAGCCAGTTAAGTTGATTTTAATCTTTTATTTTAATAAATAATCCTGGAATGAGAAACTAAAATGAATTTTAATCCCATGACATTTTTAACTCCTGTATTTTTATCAAGACTTTAGGTGGGAAAAGGAGACAGATTTGGATTTAGATTGCATTACATTATGTTTCTACTCCTTCTCACTTCACATCTAACTCATGTTTTCCTAAGACAAGTCATCTACAGTAATGTCCTCTATGGTCCAAGACAACCATTTTGGGCACTCCTAGATTCTGAGCTCCCCTGAGTTAGTGGAAAGATCATGGATTTGGTGCTAAACAGACCTTGGGTCCAAATTATTATTCTGGTATTATTACTGTCTGCCTGGATTGTTTTGAACAAGTGAATCAATTTCTGGGACTCTGTATCACTCTGTTGTGATATCTGTAAAACTGGGAAAATAACAGTAGCTACCTCACAGTGTTGCTATGAGACTTTAGCACAATAGTCCATGCAAAGAACTTAGCACAGTGCCTAGAACCTACATAATATCCAACAAATCAAAGTTTAACACACTTCTTGTTCGTTAATGTGGATAAAGTTGATGAAACAAAGGAAAACTCATCAATTTCGTAGTAACTATTCTTGACACTGTAGAAAGATTTCCACTTTGCCAGAGTTTTCAGAAAGTGCCAAGAACAACTAGAAAAATCAAACTTTCTTTTAGTGAGGTCTACATTCCTCATTTCACCAATTTTCCCAGAGCTACTTTTACATCCTTGTTTCTTAGGGTGTAAATAATAGGGTTGAGAGCAGGGGTGAGCACTGTATACAGAAGGGAAAGCAACTTCAATAAGTCTTCATACTGTGGCCCTGATGGGAAGCCATAGACAATGCCCAGTGTTCCATAATACAGACTGACCACTATCAGATGGGAGGAACAGGTGGAGAAGGCCCTCTGCTTCCCTGTGGTAGAAGGGATCCTCAGAATGGTGGAGATGATGTGAGTATAAGATGCTAGAGTTAGCATGAAGGGGCCAAGGGCAAATAAAGAGGTACATATAAAAGAGGTCATCTCAGCTACTTGAGTATCAGTGCAGGCCAGTTTCATGATGGGCTTCAAATCACAGAAGAAGTGGTCAATCTCATTGGTCGTGCAGAATGTTAACTGAAAAGTGAGGATCATGAGAAGGATGGGTGCCAGAAATCCAGCCACCCAAGAGGCACCAGCTAGCTGTAAGCAACCCCGGTAGTCCATTATGCTGGAGTAATGCAATGGGTTACAGATGGCTATGTAGCGATCGTAAGACATTACAGCCAGGAAGAAGCATTCTGTGGCTACTAGAGCAGCAAAAAAATAAAACTGGCAAGCACATCCTGGGAAGGAAATAGGCACGTGAGCTGATAACAATGTCCTCAGCATCATGGGCTCAATGGTAGTGGTGTAGCCAATCTCTAGGAAGGAGAAATGGCCAAGAAAGAAATACATGGGGGTGTGAAGGGAGCGATCAGCTGACACCACAGTTAAGATTACAATGTTGCCTATGACAGTCACCACATAGATGACCAGAAATAGCCCAAAAAGAAGAAACTGAAGGCCATGAAGTTCCCCAAAACCCAAAAGGATGAATTCTGAAATTTGAGTCATATTTTCTTCTTCATTGCTAGCCATGACTTAGATCTAAAAATAAAAATATAAATATAAAGAATGACCATTTATCAAATATTATTTTTGATCAAACTGCTTAGAAGCATCATACATATCAAGCATAGTTGCCTTCTTCTGGAAGTTCAAGATTCTTAATCTCAATTAATAAATTTGACCACAGTCTCCCCAAGATCCATTTGGAAAGCTAATCCATGACTTCAATTACCCCATAATATATAGAATGTATGGGGCCTTGAAACTGTGACTGTGACACATAAATATGCACATTTTTCCTGATATTTATTAAAAAAAAAAAAAACAGAGGGAAAAGTGTTCTATCCTTGGAGATATTATTCTGTTTTTTTTTCCTACAGTTTTCCTGGTGTTTTTATCAGTAGTGACTATTCCGAATCACTTATGTGTAAATTGTGTAAGGTCTATGATCAAATCTGTTTCCTGTTTTAGAAATTCCTTACCAATTAAATTATATGAATTGAAATTCGTTATGTCGAAGGATGTTTAATCCTTAAAATTTATTTGATAATAAGTTCTCTAAACATTACTAGAGGAAGCATAGTGGCAAGAAAGGGAATTACTGATAGTAGGGTGATGGTTAGTTGTAGTAAAAAAAGTCCTACCTGAATTCAAATTCCAGCTCTGCTACTTAATGGCTGTGTGCCCTTGAGCAAATCACATCACTTATCTGACAGCCAGTTACCCCATCTGTGGAATAGCATATAGGTTTGTATTACATGTTTTTTACAATCACTGGTCCATATTAGTTATTTAATACATTCATTAATCCATTCAACAATATTAAGTGCCTACTATGTATTAAACTCTTTGAAAGGTGCTTAGAATAAAATAAGGAAAAAGTCAAGATTTTTTTAACAAGTCAGGAATACTCTCCACACCTCATGGAGTTAACATTTTAGTGGGAAATAAAGAATAAAAATGAAGAAAGAGACACATAAAATAATTTTGAGTTGTCTACTATGAATGTAAAAAACAAAGACCCCAAATAGGAAATATGCTATATGTATGTGTGTTTGGGAGAGGGGTATATTGGTTGCAGTGGTCAAGAAAAGCATAAAAAAATTGAAACCTAAAAAAATTGGAAGGAGATAGTCATGTAAGAGTTGGGGGTGAGGGTGGTAGAGAGAGTATTCTAGACAGAGGTAATAGGATTTGAGGGAATGATTTAAAGTCTTAGAAAAACTGAAATAAACTAGAGAAAAAACAATATATGGTAGAGGGGGAGTTGGATATATATAGAGAGAAATAAACAGAAAGAGGCAAAGAGAGAAATGAAGAAGAGGGGTGTAGGAAAAATAGAAAAGGGCCAGATCACTTAGGTTCTTTTAGTCCATGCTATGGAACATAGATTTTAAATAATGGGGCGCCTGGGTGGCTTGGTCGGTTAAGCGTCCGACTTCGGCTCAGGTCATGATCTCACGGTCTGTGAGTTCGAGCCCCGCGTCGGGCTCTGTGCTGACAGCTCAGAGCCTGGAGCCTGTTTCAGATTCTGTGTCTCCCTCTCTCTCTGCCCCTCCCCTGTTCATGCTCTGTCTCTCTCTGTCTCAAAAATAAATAAATGTTAAAAAAAAATTAAAAAAAAAATACTATAGGAGGGCACCTGGCTGGTGACTCAATTGAAACAGCATGTGACTCTTAATCTCATGGCTGTGATTTCGAGCTCCACATTGGGTGTGGAGATTACTTAAAAATACATAAGTAAAAAATAAACTTAAATATTATAGGAATTCACTGGAGGATGTTAAGCAACATTGTAATCAAATTTAGAGCTTAAAATCACTTTTGATTCTGTATAATAAATGAATTACAGAAATACTTTAATGAATGAGAATAAGATGGGTAAGAGACTATTTCAGTGAGAGATGATAGTAATCCTGAATAAAGTGTTTTGCAAAAAAAATGGAGAGAGGACAGGCTCAAGATACATTTTGGAGGTAGAAATGCCAGGATTTACTAATAAATTAGATGTAAGGAGTAATAAAAAGTGAGGTATCGAAGATAGCTCCTGAGTATCTGGTTTGAGTTACGGGTTTCATTTATTTAGATGGTGATAACATGGAGGAAAGGTTTAGGGGAAACACAAGTTCAATTTGGAGGTAATATGTTTGGGATGTTTATGAGAATCCTGAGTGTAGAGGAGAAGCAGACAGCTGCATTTGAGAGTATGTAGCCCAGAGAAGAGGGCTGGAATGAAATATAACTTTAGGAATTATTAGAATATAGGTAATATTCAAGCCATGATAACAGACAAGACCTACAGAGAAATTATGGGTATATAAGAATGATTTACACTAAGCTTTAACACACTTTTTTCTCTTAGACCTGACAAAGAAGGACAAGAAAAGTATATTGAAAAAGAGGAGTCACTGAGGTAGAATGAAAACCAAGAGGAAATGAGAATTGACCCTACCTTTTTTGTATGCTAATGAAATGATCCAGCACGGAGGGGATATTGATGATACACAAGTAAATAAGGAGCAAATTTGGGGAGTGAAATCTCTTAGTGAGACGGGATGGGTTACAGGGCACAAGTAAATCTTTGGTAAAGACAGGAACACTTCGTCTTTTTAACAAGAGGAAAGCTAGATAAAACAGACACATTTGTAGTTACGTTGCTAGATTTAATCTTAGGAAGGTGATGGAGTTTGCTTCTAACGGTTTCTCTTTTCTCAAAGAAGTAGGACCGTGTAAGTGAGGGTAGAGAAGAACATATGGGAGGTTTGAGGGAGTGGAAATGAAAAGAGTATCCTACTAGAACAAATACTATGATTGCCAGACAGTATGGAGTGGCAATTTGATCTTTGAGATCATAAATTTAAGAAGGTGAAACCAAACTGCTTTCTTGAATGATATTCTCTGGCAATGGTTAGTTTCCAGGGTGGAGTAGGCAAATAGTTGGTTTCAATAAGGTTTGGAATTTGGCCAAATGAAAACAATGGAAGAAAAGAGGGGCAAGAGAGTTGGGGGATATTTGAAAAAACAGTTGTAAGGAAGAACCATATGATAAGTGTTAAGTCTCTTCCACTTCTTTCCATGGATTATTAAAGACAGAAAGGACTTTAAAAATATCATCTGACCAACACTTTAATTTTGTTACTGAGAAAGAAGATCCAGGCAGGTAAACTGTCTTTTTTTTTGCATCTCAGATCTAGTCAGTAACAGAGAAGGAACTGCTCTGCCCTTATGTGTAATACGTAAATACCTGAAGAAAGACTTACCTTCAATTTAGTAATTTACATGTCGGGAGTTTAATACCTTTCAAAGAACTTTTAGATCCATCATCATTTTTAAGACTCCCAACTATCTTGTCAGGTATTTGGGAGTAGGTCTTTGATTTGTCTCAACTGATTTTTCAGATGAAAAAACTGAGAATAATGATAATGTCACTACTATATTGTACATGTATTTCAATTATAACTCTTTCTCCTGGAGATAAAAAGTTAATCTTATGCATGTTGATGTAAATGTAAATTTACAAGATGCTAATTATATTATGAGACAGGAGTTTTTTGTCAGGTAACTGGATAATAGGAGCCATATGGAGATTGCCATCATTCAAGCTGAACAACAAATTAAGAAATTAAGGCAGATTTCCATGATGGATATGTTAAAAAAAAAAAAAAACCTGCTTTAGCAAAAAGGAGTTTGGAGAACAGGATTAAGTAAACTATATCAGAGCTATGGTGGGTGTCCAACAAAAGTAATACCTTCTTAGGAGAAGAGAGAGAAGGCATTCCAGGAAGAGGGAATAATGTGAGTAAACAACCAGAAACCTGAGGATCGTGTTGACAATTGATTTTGGAAACACTGGGCAAAATATGTAAGGGGCTGAAGACAGAGAAGGGAGGAGGAGCACACATATTTTTGGAGAAAGAAAGAGTAGAAAAAGATTTTTTAAATGGGTCAAAGAAGTTGGAGAAACCAAGAGGGTGATATCACAGGGTGCAAGGGAGGAAAGAAACCATCAAAATCATTAGTAAAGAGGGTGCAACGAATATTGGAGCACTGGGGCAAGAATCCTGACTGCACTGAGGTGAGGGATGGGGTGAAAAATAAAAACAACGGATGTGGGCTATTATTTCAAAAAGACTGGGTGAAGTAAAGGAAAGGGAGAGAGAAAAAAAAAAAACCCACACAGGGGTAAAAGAGGATTGACAGAAGATATTCATATTTATTCTTGCTTTTGTTTTTTAGTAAAGGAAAAACCTGACCAAGATTCTAGCCAAAGAGTCTAAGTCCAGAAAGAAGGAAATATGAACGACATGTAAAGGATAAGTGATGGAGCAAGGAGTGTCTCAGAAGAGGTTAGAGGAGATGGCATGGGGAAATACACAAGTGGAGGCATGATCCTCAAGCAAGAAAGAAGGATAGTCTTTCAGAAGAGGAGAGGGGGTCAAAATGGGTGTTGATAGTGATTATCAAGATAATTACCTCATCATTTTCCTTCCATTTGAGTTTGGAAACTTAAGCCATCCCTAGATGACTATGATGAGCCCACGGAAGAGATGTTCTCCTTGCTTCCTCAGAGCTTGTCTTCTGGTTTCATTTGTTAATGTGGAGCCCCAAATACTTAGTGGAAACCAAAGTGAGTTGCTAAGACAGGTAACTGGTGTGCTGTACCACTACTATATTGTTTGACCAGTAGATCCAGTAACAGCACGACAGATATGTTATTATATATCCTTTAAAAAGATTCAATAGGACCTTAAGAATCATGGCTTTCCAACCTTTCATCTCTTGACAACTATGCTTTTCTCTCTAACTTCCCTGAGGCCCAACAGCCTTCCAAAACGAAGAACTAAGAGTTCATCACAAGAAGGCACTTTTAGTTTTCAGGTGGTTGCGGCCAACACATTTTTAGCCCCTTTGGGTTTAGAAAGAGCATAGTGCTTGCCAATGTATCTATCTTTTAAACACTCCTAGCCTTCTGTAAGCAGGGACTGGTAAGATACAGTTCAAACAAGAAAACCAATTATTTTTAAGTTTGGCTCCCGAGGGAGTTTTGCTTTTTAATTGAAAGATCAATGTTTGCTTCTCATGACATCCTGAACTTCCATTCAGTGACTACTGACTAAGTGGTGTGAAATTGGATATTGGAATATCTGACATGTCACATGGGTCAGAGCCACAATCCATCTAGGCCAGCCTCCAGAGGCTCCTGGAAGCACTAGGCAGTAGCTTGGGAGGGTACAATGTGAAAAGTACTAGAACTAGTGACAGAAAATCTAGGTTCTAGACCTGGATCTCCCACTGCATGTGCAATCTGGTATATCAGTTGCCTTTACTGAATCCCGTTTTTTTCTACTTTGAATGGGGGCAATCATCCTTTCCCTACTGACTCCACAGGGTTACTGTGGGACTTAAATGAGATTATGTGTGGGAAAGCCTTTGTCAACTATAAATCTACATGCTCTGTGCTAATATCATATTTGAGAAGCATGAATGATGCTGCTGATCATGGAAGGTGAAGATAGTTTTGTCTTTAAGTTCAAAGATATCTGGATTCCTAAAGGTGGGAGTAATACTCTTACTTTTTTATATCATTAAATATAATTTGAAAACTTCTAAATCCCCTTCCCCCAAAGCTTTCAGTCAACCTTAAGTGATTCTACATTCTAATTAACAGCACAACTGTTATAGTTTGGTTTTTATAATCAAATTAAAAGTCCTCTTACACAAGCTGCCGGAGATAGTGTTTTAAACCAGTTACCTTGTCATTTTTCCATCCTTGGTAAACAGATTACATCTGGCCTCCTGAGTAAGTTCCTTTAGTGCTGGTTCTATAAGTTTCTTTAGTGCTGGTTCTATATGCTTTACCTGCTTTCCAGGTTATACAGAAAAGTTATTGGTTGGAAGTAGTAAAAATTCTTTGTATAGCACTTAGTGAGTCCTCTCTCCAGTTTCTTAATGGCTGTGTGAACATTCTATAATGCTATGTAAACATCATATAAAACAGAGTCTTTGCAGAAATAGGACCATTGCCTGGTATTCCAGGCCACCGTCATTGTCATCCCTTGGTTTCGAAGTTTACAAACAATATTGGATCCCTCTGTGTCAAGCAGTACTCTAAATGCTGGGGATATAAAGATGAAGAAAGGCTGGAAAACTGAACTATTGACTTTGGAGCTCAATGACTAGCGGAAGTGACAGATGCATAAAGTGATGGAATTGCAACATCATGAATGCAACAATAAGACTGTATAAGATGTAGATATAACATAGAGAAAAGAGTTTTGGAATCAGTTTGCAGAGGAACTAGTAACAGTGAAGGTCTATTGGAGGGCCCGCCATATGCATTGGGATTTTTTGTTTGTTCTTTTCAAAGCACTTTTTCATCTATTATTTCATTAATCTTTCCAATGCATTGGGTTTTGAAGGATGAGTAGAAGTATTCCAAGCCAATAAGAAGATGGAAAGAGTTTCAGTCAGAGAAAATAATGCATGCCACTAAGGAGTGGCAGAAAAGAGGCAGGGAAATAGGCAGGCATAGAAGATGGAGGTCCCTGTACACTGTCTTAAAGAGTGTGGACTTTATCCTGAAGTCAATAAGAAGCCATTAAAGAGGTTTTAAATAGGAAAGCAGCATAGTCATGTTTGTATTTTAGAAAGCTATATATTTTGAGTGGCTATGCAAATGATATTAGAAGCAAAGGAAGAGACTCAAGGCAGGAAGTCCAGGGAGGAGTGGGTTATCTCAATTCAGGAGAGGATGGTGGTCATTGGGAAAAGAGAGCCAATGGCTTCAGACAATAATAACAATATTGTCATTTTCACTAATACAATATATTCTCTTTTCACCATCATTCAAATTTATCAAAAGTAATTTGTGGAGGAAAATAATTTTCCTAGTATTTGCAAACATACAAATGGATAATAACTCTGAAGTTCATGTGTGACTTGGTTATTTAATATCAAGTCATATTTCCCATAAAACAACAACAGTCCCAAATCCCTGGCCATCCCAGAGAAATCCAAGAGAAAAATTTTCAAGTACAAAGTACTTGAAAAACTTTATGTTTGCAGTGAAACTTGTTCTCTAATAACATTTGTTGCATGAATAGATGAGTGAACGAATGAAGGAATAAATGTATGGGTATAATTTACTAACACAGGCAAGGGCCTGTACTAATTTTGGGGGGGAGGTGCCAAGATGTCTCAGATATAGCTCTTGGCCTTAAGGGAAATAAAAAAAATCTTTTAGCTGGACAGCTCACCAAAGTGACACCTCTTCCTTAATTGCCAGCTTGCTCGTCACAAAGGCCCAGCAGGAAGTTTTATTAAAAAAAATCCAATAAATGTTATGTAATCTTCAATATACAAAGAATACTAACCTAAAGATCACACAAGGCACCAGGTCTTTGATTTCAAGTTTGCAAATTTTTCAAAAGTAAGTTTAATGAACAATACATAATTTGTGCATGGCAGACAGTTAAAGCAGGATTAACTAAGCTTCCCTTCAACTCCAGACCACCAGTCTCCCTCCCCGAGGGCAACTGCTATAAACAGTTTGTTGTGGGTGCTTCCAGAAATTTTGTATGCTCATACCAGCATTTATATACATTTCAATTTTTCATATTTACACAAAAGACATTGCACATGCATAATAATTGTACAGAGCTTTTTAATTTGTCTTGGAGATCTTTCTGTATCTGCACACATAAATCAGTCTCATTCATTGTAACATTTGCATAGTGCTCCAGCATATGGGTAAGGCATTATTTATTTATTTATTTATTTATTTTTGTCAGGGAGCTTGTTTTCTAAGAAATAAAACATTACCAGTATAGTGAAAATTCCTTTTGTCCCCAACCCAATATCTCTTGAGCCCCAGAGGTATCTATTATCCTACAGTTGATGTACATTCTCCATGTTTATGTATCGGTCCTCTTACTACATATGAATGTATCCATAACAGCATGTGGTAATATTTTGTATGTTTTAAATTTTGCGCAAATGGCATCATAACTTTTTGCAACTTGCTTTCCTCCCCCTACTTTACATTTTTTTTTCATACCTGTTCCTGTTGATACATTTACTCATGGTTGTTCTACCTTGTTCTTTTTTATATGGAATACTGTGGATTTGTTTTTCCTTATACCTCACTTGCTAAAAAGAAGAGTCCGGGAGCTGGAATTATTTTTCTCTGATCCCTGCTTTGAGGTTGCCCTAGATGGACTAATCAAAGGATGAAAGATTCTTATAAATTTAAAATCTAGAACTGTTTTGGTCTAGAAAAGGAGGGACAATTCTGTTAATAAATTTTAGTCATTATGAACAATGTTGCACTGAATATCCTTGAATACATTTCTCGTATTTCTTTTTTTTTTAATTTTTTTAATGTTTGTTTATTTTTGAGAGCACAAAAGAGATAGAGCATGAGTTGGGGAGGGGCAGAGAGAGAGGTAGATACAGAATCTGAAACAGGCTCCGGGGTCTGAGTCAGCACAAAGCCCGATGCTGGGCTCGAATCCACAAACTGTGAGATCATGACCTGAGCCGAAGTTGGACCCTTAACTGACTGAGCCACCCAGGCACCCCAACATTTCTTGCATTTATTTGAGGTACCTAAGAGCTGAATTTTTGGTTCAGAGTATACTCATATTTTCATATTCACTAGGTACTACCAAATTGCTCTCTAAAGTGGGTGTACAAACACACATTCCCACACACAGTGTATAACAGTATCTATTTCCTCGCATTTAATATTGGCAGATGCTTTTCTTTGGGGCACTCTGAAGTCTATGCAGTAGTATCTCTGTGCTAATTTAATTTTCATTTCCCTGATTATTAGCGAGGATAAAAGCATGTTTTCATATATATACTAGCCATTCAGGTTTTCTCTTCTGTGCATCATCCAAAATTTTGCCCATTGTTAGGTGTTTGTTTGTTTTTTGTTTTGTTTTTATTTTTTTATGAAAGGTAGTCATTTATGTTATCTGTATCTGTCTGGTATATATTTGTTGCAGATGTCTTCTCCAGGTCTGTCAGCTGCCTATTAACTTTGTTTATTACAATATAACTAGAAGGGTAGAGGGTTTTTTGATGTGGCCAACTTCATCCACCATGTACTATTTGTGTTTTTTTGCGTCTTATTCAAGAAATCCTTTCCTAACTAGATACCACATATTATTCTAAGTTTCTTTTAAAATGTTAAAAAAAATTTTTAAACATTTAGTTATTCAATCATCTGGAATTTATTTATGTACATGATGCAATTAGGAAACTAATGTTATTTGTTCCAATGTAAACACGCAGTTATTCTTATACCAGTTATTGACTAATCCATCCTTTCCTCTCATGATCTGCAATTCCTGTTCTATCATCTATCAAGGTTATATCAAGGTTACCTATATTCTTATATTTGTGTGTGGGTCTCTCTTGTTTCCAACCAATATGTTTGCTTCTCTCTACACAAATACTACACTCTTTTAATTAGTTGTCTAAGTCTTGATATCTATAGGATAAGTCTTTCTTATTTGTGCTTCTTTATAATTGTCTTGAATATTCTTGGTCCTTTAATTTTTCATATGAATTTTAGAACGAACTTAAGATACATGAAAAATCCTTTTCAAATTTGTTTGGAATTCCATTGAATTTATAGATTAATTTTGGTGACCGTGGACATCTTTAAGTTAATGAGTTTTCCTATATGTAAAATGATATATGTCTCTCTTCATTAAAGTCTTTTTATGTCCTTCAGTAGTGCTTACAATATTTTCCATAAGGATCACAAGCATCTTTTGTTAGATTTATACTTAGTTACTTAATAGTGTTGCTTGTTGTTGCAAGCGGTAGCTATATTTTAACTAGCTTTATTGAGGTATAACTTACAAACAATAAAGTTAATCAATTATAATATGATGAGTCTTGACAAATGTATACGGTTGTGTAACTGTCACTACATTTAAGACATAAAACACTTCCATCACTCCAGAAAGTTTCTTCATGCCCCTTGAAGTGAGTCTTTTCCACCCACACTGGGTCCTTGGCAACCACTAATGTTTCCTGTCAAAATAATATAACTTATCCAAGAATTTCATATAAATGGAATTGTATAATATATAGTCTTTTGTGCCTTTTACTCAGCATAATGTCTTTGAAATTATCCATGTTTTTGTTTGGATAAGTAGTTTCCTTTTATTGCTAAGTAGTATTCTATTGTATGGATGTACCAGTTTGTTGATCCATTCACCAGCTCATGATTGTTTCCAGGTCTTGGCTGTAATAAAGCTATTACAAACATTCACATGACAAGTCCTTGTGTGAACATGTTTTCATTTCTCTTGGGCAAATTCCTAGGGTGCAATTGCTGGGTCCCATTGTAACTGTACATTTAACTTAATAAAATTGTCCATCTGTTTTATAAAGTGGCTATACCATTTTCCATTCCCACCGGCAATGTATGCAAGCAACATCCTCAACAACACTTGGGATTATAAGTTGTTTTTTTTTTATTTTAGCCAGTGAATGGTAACTTCTTAAAAATTTTATTTTCTAATTGCTTTTGCTACTGTAAAGGACTATCATTGATTTTTTAAAAACATCTTCTATGCAGCAACATTGATTAACTCCCTAAAAAGTTAAAACAATTTGTCTGAAAATTCTCTTTGGTTTTCTGTGTAGCTAGTCAGATAGTCCATGAATAATGACACTTTCTTCCTTTCCAATGCTTAAATCTATTTCTATTTCTTGTCTTATGGAATTGACAATGATCTCTCCAATGCAACATTAAATGGTAATTTGGAGAGTGGATGTCCTCATCTTGCTCATGGCTCTGATGAAAATGTTTCTAAAGTTTCTACATTAAGTATAATGTTTACTGAAAGTTTTGGTAGATATCCTTTGTCAGATTAAACCTTTCCCTCTATTGTTAATTTGTTTAGAGAGGGTTTTTTTTTGCCCATAGATACTGAATTTCATTTAATTTTTTTAAACACATTGAGATGAGTACATATTGTTTTTTCTTTGGTCGGCTTAAAAGTAGTCACTTGAAGTAATGGATTTTCTAAAATTAGACTATCCCTTAATTCCTGAAATCAAACCCATTTGATCATATTGTATTTTTAATACATCTGTTGAGTTCAGTTAACTAATATTTTAATTAGGACTTTTGAGACTTATCAAAAGTGAGATTGGAGTATAATTTTTCATCTTTCTAACAAGTTTGCCTGGCTTTGGTACCAAGGTTTTACTAAATTCATGAAATGAATTGAGGAACTTTTCTTCTTTTTCCATTCTCTGGAATATTTTATGTAATGTAGAGATTGTCTGTTCTTTAGTAGTTTGATAAAACTTGCCTTCAAAAGAATATGGGATTGGTATCTTTGATGGCACAGGTATTGGTTACTGATTGAATTTCTTCAGCATCTAATGGCCTACTCATGTTTACAACTTCTTCTTGAATACAATTGTGTTGATTTGTATTTTTTCGCAGAATTGCCCATCTTATCAGAGTTTTCTTATTTGACATAAAATATTTTATAGCATACCCTTACCATTTTAAAAATACGAATATTTATTTAGTAATGTCCCCATTTTTTGTTGATAATAATGGTTATTCAGGTCTTGATTCTTTTTTCACTTGTTTGAGATTATCAGACTGTTGCTTATTTAGTAAGCTTTTTTAAAAATTAAATTTTGGCTTTATTAAGCATTGTTAAATTTTGTTTCCTATTTTATTAATTTATGTTTCTATATTTCCTTTCTTGTACTTTCTTCTGGTTTGCTTCATAGTTCTTTTCTAACTTTTTGAGTTGAATTCTTAATATATTAATACTTAGTTATTTTGTTTCTTATTACAGACATTATATCAAATCAGTTGAAATATCACATCAGTCACAGTCTACAATCTGATATACATCATTCAGTAATACTTGTATGTAATTAATTTTTTTCTTTATTCCATTTAGAATAATTTTTATCCAAATATATGGAGTTTTTTTAAAAAAAATAATGCTGCAATAAGTATGGAGGTGCATATATCTTTTCAAATTAGTGTTTTCATTTTCTTTGGGTAAATACCCAGAAGTGGGATTGCTGGATCACAGGGTAGTTCCATTTTTAATTGTTGAACCCATACTGTTTTTCACAGTGGTTGTACCAGTCTACATTCCTACAAACATTGTACAAGGGTTCCTTTTTTTCTACATCCTCATTTTGGATGTTTTTTATTATCGTCTATTTTATTCCATTTTGATGAGAATGTTATTAACATGATATTGTTTGTTTGGAATTTGTTGAAACTTCCTTTGATACTTGACTTGTGTTGTAGTTTTGTAAATGTGATTGAAAATAATGTATATCTTATATTTGGGGGCCCAGGATTAGATATGTATGTGTGTATGTGTATTAACTCAAACTTCATAATTGTGCTGTTTAATATTATATATTCTTTTATTTTTATTATTTTTAATATAATTTATTGACAAATTGGTCTCCATACAACACCCAGTGCTCATCCTAACAAGTGCTCTCCTCACTGCACACCACCCACTTTCCCCTCTCCCCCACCCCCCATCAACCCTCAGTTTGTTCAACTGATGAATTGATAAAGAAGATGTGGTTTATATACACAATGGAATAGTACTTGGCAATGAGAAAGAATGAAATCTGGCCATTTGCAGCAATGTGGATGGAACTGGAAGGTATTATGCTAAGTGAAATAAGTCAGTCAGAGAAAAACAGATAACCACATGTTTTCACTCATAGGTGGATCTTGAGAAACTTAACAGAAGACCATGGGGGAGGAGAAGGGGGAAAAAAAGTGACAGACAGGGAGTGAGGCAAATAATATTATATATTCTTACATATTTGCATTATCAGTTTCTGAGGGGGTTATGTTGAAATCTCCTCTTTAGTAGTAAAGATTTGTCAAATTTCTTGCTCTATCAAATTGCTTCATCTTTCAGAGTCCCATTTTCTTCATTTGTAAAATGAAATGAGAAATTGTGGGTAAAACAATAGATACTGGGACTGTAGGCATTCAATCAGCCAAAGGTGCTCTTGTTTGGTCATTATTACTACTATACATATTATTCATAAATCCAAGCCCTTCCATCAAGATGGCTTAGTTTTGGAGGGTGAGGCACATCAGTCAGAATAAAACCCAAGCAAGAAATACTACCAAAAAAATCAAGTTGATTAAGTCATATCACCTAGGCAAGACCAGTGCCAATTAGGAGTCATCCTGTTCACCAGGAAAAGCAGTTCCTTCTAGAATGAGCATGTCTTATGAGCGCTCTTCAACGTTTAGGGGTAGAGTGACCAATGATAGAGCAAGACAGGGTCCAGAACTCAGAATCCTTGATTTAGCTAAGTGGGGATCTAGGGCCCTGGAGCCTCATGAAGGTGAGGAACACATGGCTACTGATAAAATATTTAAAGATTCTAAACACTACCAAGGGATATTTTCTTAAAATATATTTCTAGATGTTTTGACACTTTTCCTATGAGAAATGGTATTTCCTGGAATATCTGAGCAAGAAACTGAAAAATTCTCTTTCTCCTACCTGGGTCTAGTTTCAGGAACGAGTCCTAAGAAGAGATGAGATGATGTGGTGACCTTCCACTCCCACATGTACACCTTCTGAAAGAATGGAATGGTAAGACTTTTCAGGGTATTCTTTCTTTCCTCCTTTTCTTCCATTCTCCCTCCTTCCCTCCTTCCCTTTCTCTCTCCTTGACTCCCTTCCTTCCTGCCTGCCTTCTTCCTTTTCTTTTCTGTGTACCTCAGATATGTTATGTGAGAACTCAATCTAAACAAAATATGTTGCTATTCCCTAAGTCCAGTGTTCA
Organism: Panthera tigris; assembly: GCF_018350195.1. Taxonomy (NCBI): domain Eukaryota; kingdom Metazoa; phylum Chordata; class Mammalia; order Carnivora; family Felidae; genus Panthera; species Panthera tigris. The sequence continues at coordinate 107,963,772 of NC_056677.1, forward strand.
CCTCACAATGCCTTGATGACATAGTGCGTATCACAAATCTAAGATTTCAGAAAAGGGAAATGATCACCCCAATGCAGACTGGTAAAATGGTTAAACACACGAGCTCTGGATTTAGTCTTCAGTTTGAAATTCTTACTGTATCCCATAATGGCTGTGTATGTGTGACTGAGCACATCACCACCTCCTTTTTCTCATGTGTAAAATCAAGATAAAATTAGGTTGTTGAGCCCACAGAATGTACAACACCGAGAGTGAACTTTCATGTAAACCATGGCTTTTGGATTATGATGTGTCAATGCAGGTTCAACAACTGTAACAAATGTACCACTCTGCTGTGGGATGTCGGTAATGGTTGGGGGTGCAGCTATGTGTATGTAGGGGCAGAAAGAATATGGGAACTCTCTGTACCTTCCCCTCAGTTTTGCTGTGAGCCGAAAACTGCTCTAAAAACAAAGTTTCAATTAAAAAAATTTTTAAATCAGGTTGCTGTGATGATTAGATGAGATAATCCGAGGATCTGTCATACTGTCTGGCATTTAGTAGGCCCACAATAAGTGCTAACCCCCTATTTCTTTCTTAAAATCATAGCTAGTTATCTCTGCCCTGTTTTGAACTCCACACAAACCCTCTTCAATTCTGCATCAACTATGTACCACAGGCACATGTTTGTTCACTTAATGTGCACTTATTTTACATGGAAAACTTTTACTGGAAAAGACAAATATAGATGTGACCCATTTCTTGAAAGAACTTTAATTTGTTAGGAATACAATACACATACACATACATCAAATCAATAGAAAGTAATGGATTTGCAAATGTTGAGTTATAATGCTTGGGGCAGAGGCATAAGAAAAGGTCAGACTGGAGGTAAATATTGGAGAGGAGGTAGAATATTGAAAAAGGAAAGGGGACGGATTATTAACACACCTCTGGACTTTTAGGAGGGTTCAAAACTAGACATAAATGCCCATGACAAAGCTCAAAGATGCAGTATACACAAATTCATTATTCTTCCCATAAAAAAAACATTTATTAAATGCCAACTTAGTCCCAGGCACCAGGTTACATAGCTCTGAGACACCTTGGTTTTCCTCTCCAAGGCATACAATCTAGTAGATGAGTCAAGATATTGTTATAAGAAAAGTGGACTAGAATAAGGCAGTATAGGAGTATAGGATGATTGCATGCTACAATCACTGGTCCTTAAATTCCAAGGAAGGAGTAAATATTTTTGATTAGAGATAAGAGGAGGATTTTTCACTGATGAAAAGCAAGGGCTTTGTAAATGAGGAAAGTTGTAAGTGCAAAGGGGAGGATATCACATGCAGAGAAGGGAAAAGAGGCTTTAAAAGGTAAGGTTTGAGAGGTAAGATTCTGATTGTGGAAGCCTTGTAAGCTAAGGGACTTGGGCTTTATTCTCAGGACAATTAAGATCCACTGAAAAGTTTAAAGTAGAACAGCGATGTGGTCAGATTTCTGCTTAGAATAATCATAAGGCAGGAGTGTAGAGAATAAATCAGTCAGGGTCAAGCCTGGAGGCAGTGAGACCAGTTAGGAAGCTACTGCAATGGTCCAGGCAAATGATAAAATAGAGAAAAGTCTGCTCTAGGACAGAGGAATTTCCAGCAAGGGGTCAACATGCAAAAATCCTCCTTTATGTCTGGCTGCCTTTAGACTTGAAGTGACTTCACTAAGTCATACTTGTTTAGATCTTGCCCAAACCTACTTTGAACACAAATTTTGAGTGAGGAAGTAATCCCTTGGTGGCCCCTTGTGACCAAGGGCTCAAATTTGTTGGTTGGCTAGCCGATTTAAGGAGTATGAAATTTAGACAGAGAAAAGAGTAAAGTTTTATAGGGGTCTTGGCCTCCGTAAAATATGACTCTTATCACAACTCTAAGCAACCACATGCTCAAAGCCATCGTGGTTCAAATTAGGGAAACTGGAGCTCTGTTTGGAACTTCCCAACCTATAGTGGTAAGGGATTGTTTGGGTATTAGTAAGACCTTCAAAGAAGGTATATAAATCCTATCCAGCCATCTGGCCACTTAATGCCTATCCAGCCACTTAATGCCATTAAGTAAATGGGCATTTACTTAATATATTTTGTGTTTACCCAACTATCTCCCCTTTTCCTCAATCTTTTGCTTCTAAATTTGCCTGTACTGCCAAATTGGCCCTCCATGCATGTATATTCTTCTGTCTTAGTCTTTGATTCCCAGTTCCCCTCACTCCCTTCATTCCTCAGCCATTCTTACCACTCCCCACTCTTTATAGACTTTATTCAAACTACCCACCTCTTCGTAGAGGTTCTCTTATGAACCCAAACCATCCTGCTTCCATTGACTTGAGTCCTAGACTGACAGCTTATATTTCTTGGTAGTTGTTAATAGGCATCCTAGCAACCCAGGAGGTGATATAGCAAAGTGGAAATAACATAAGCTCTTTGGACAAGCAGGCCTGATTCAAATCCTATATTAACCATTCATGAACTGTGTGACCTGGAGTGGGTTACTTAATCATTTTTTAAAACTTTTTAACGTTTTTTCATTTTTTGAGAGACAGAGACAGAGTGTGAGTGGGGGAAGAGAGAGAGGGAGATACAGAATCCAAAGCAGGCTCCAGGCACTGAACTGACAGCACAGAGCCCAACGCAGGGCTTGGGCCCATGGACTGTGAGATCATGACCTGAGCCAAAGTCGGATGCTTAACCAACTGAGCCACCCAGGTGCCCCTAATCATTTTTAATTATAGTATTCTCACCCATAAAATGGGAGCAACAATTGTACCTACATTAAGAGTTCTTGGGAGGATTATAAAATAACTGATTTAGTACTTAGCACATAGAAAAAAATCAACAAATGTCTATTTAAATAAAGAGTCATAGTTCAGTTCCTTTTTGGATGGGATCTCCTGTCTTCCTTAAATGAGTTGGAATCTGCCAAAAGATAAATGGCCATAGCTTTCTTCCTTGTGATTCCTCTACACCCCTGCATCTGGTATAGGGCTGTGTATGCAATAGGCATTCAATTAATTCAGTGACCTGATTAGACATGATCCAAAGCCCAGGTAGAGAATTGGCTACGGGAAAGGAAATAGGTCTTAAGGGGTTGAATCTAGTATAAATTTGGGGGACCAGATTTACCAGAAAGGGAAAAAATTTAGAAACCTTAGACTTAGGATAAAGAGAGAGTGTGACACTTTGTCTTATAGTGAAACAGTGTAATTGTAATAGAAATGAAGTTTCAGACAGTCCTGAATTGAAATCCAAGTTCCACTGCATACAAGCTATGCGATGACCTTGGGCAAATAACCAAAGCTCTCAGGGTCTCAGATTCCTCATCTGTAAAAATGAAAATAATATTTGACTTCCAGAGTTATGAAGAATATTCAAGGAATAAGCTATTTAAAATTCCTAGAATAATGCCTGAGACATGGTGAGTAGCCAAATATAGTCACCTCCCTGTCCTTCCCTTTATTACCCTTTCTTAACTGCATTTGACATCATGGAAATCTGGACATGTGGAGGGAGAAGAATTGTGAGGCCTTCTTAAGAACATTCCTAAGTGTTTCCTTCACATCTTTGTTCCTCAGACTGTAGATCATGGGGTTAAGTAAGCATGGGAATGACCACTGTGTAGAATACAGACACCAGCCTGTCCCTGCCTAGCAAGTACTCAGAGGATGGGCGCAAGTAAATGAATGCTGTGGTTCCATAGTATAGGCTGACAGAAGTCAGGTGAGAAGCACAAGTGGAGAATGTTTTGTGTTTACCCTTGGCTGAGGGAATTCTGATGATAACCAAGAAGGCATATGCGTAGGAGACCAGGACGATTGTCAGGGACACAGACACATTAAAGCCACCACAGGCAAAGAGGAGAAGCTGGAATATCTGTGTGTCAGAGCAGGAGAGTTTTAAAAGGGGAGGAATATCACAGAAATAATGCGTGATGACATGGATTTACAGAAGGTCAGATAAAAGGTTGTGCTAGTGAGGAGCACCATGTTCATCAGGCCCACTGCATAGCTGGCAGCCACGAGCTGCAAACAGAGCCTTGGGGACATGATGATATGGTAGAGCAGAGGGCTGCAGATGGCCACGTGGCGGTCATAGGCCATGGAAGCCAGGAGAAAGAACTCAGTGACAGCAAAGAACACAAAACAGCTTGTCTGTACCACACAACCAGAGAAGGAGATTATTTGGCAACCAGAGAAAAAACCCATCAACATTTTTGGAACTGTGACTGAAGAATAACAGAAGTCAATAAAGGACAAATTGCTGAGGAAGAAATACATGGGAGTGTATAGAGTAGAGGGCTGACCGCAATGAGGGCAAGGAGGCCCAGGTTTCCCACAACTGTGATTGCATAGATCAGGAGGAAGAGGGCAAAGAAGATAGGCTGAAGGTGAGGATCGTCTTTGAGGCCCACAATGAAGAATTCACTCAACTTGCTGGTGTTGCCTGCACCCGTTGGGCCATTACAGGTCTGTGAAAGGAACATGCATGACGATAGTGAGAGGTGTACGGCTCAAGTCCTAAAACAGAGACCAGCAGGGTCTGGCCCTGGCTACCTAGGACATAATATACTGTGTATATAGGCTATGGCTTCATCTTGGCTTATGCATCTCTTGCCATCCCCCAGCCTATTGGATACCAGGTTTAAAGGCGTAAGGATGGAATCTGGAGCCAGAATAATGGGTCTGAATCTCAACCTTGCCATTTATTGTCTCTGTAACCTTGGACTAGTGTCTTAACTGGAATCTTCTCTGTAAACGGGGATAAAACACCAATCTTGTAAGACAGATTGTAAAACCTAAGGGTGATGATGTATGTGTACAATGTCTAGCAAGAGCAAATACTTAATGGAGTCTAATTTCCTTCCTCCTTCTGTGCCCTTATTTTGAACACCGAACCTGTCCTCAGACAAAGCTTAACCTGAGTATAAAGTCCAGGACAGAAATCTTAGACAAGGGAGCAACTCTAGAAACTTATTAGTTCTTTCATTATCAGCTGTGTGTTTGAGAAACAGCAGGGAATGAGTGGAGGAGGAATATCAAACAATATAGAGGTAAAAGGACAAGCTCCAGGGTCAATTATATGTTGGGTTAGAATCCAATTCTATGATGCGCTAGCTGTGTGACCTTGGGCTTCTCCTATATGAGATTCAATTTCCTTATCTTTAAGATGAGAGTACCAAATATTTACTTCATTAGTTGACTGAAAATTAAAGATAATTCATGTAAAGCACCTAGCATACACTAAGCATGTGGGAAATATCAGGAACTTCTGGTAGGTCTGTTGAAACCACATGCAAGCCTCTTAGATTGTCCCACTTGCCCCCTGCTAAGTATCCCTTCCTAATTGAGCTCCTGTTACCAATCATTGTGTTGTAATTCTCCAGTGTGTTGTGGCAGTGAGATCTATCACATTCATCTAATACTTATTTAAAGATGGAGAAACCCAGAAGTCAGGGCCTCAAAAGAGAAGGCAAACTGCCCATAGTTTCCCAGAGATTTGGTTTAAGTGCCAGAACTGGACCCAGGTGTCCTGTCCACAGTATTCCTCCCAATTGGAGGAGGTAACAGCCTCTGACATCTCCTTTTTCATAAACATGGAACCCATGTCCTTAGCAGAACATAGCGGGCTGCTTCACCCACAGCTCTTTGAAAAATTACGAGGTTGAATTCTTAGGGCCATTTCTATCTTTTCTCTTAATCAGGGAGATGGCCAATGTCTAACTGTATTTTATTTTAATACTGTTTTTCCTGTTAAGAGCTGGGATAGTGAAGAACAATATATAGCATTGCACAAAGGATTTACGTTATTGGATTTAGTGTCAGAACACCTGGGTTTGAAATCAGATTCCATACTATTTTAGGTCGATAGTCTTCAGCAAGTCCTTTCTGAGTCATAAGATCTTCATTTGTAAAATGGGAATAACACTTGCTTTTCTGATCTCACAGGACTGCTGTAAATATCCAATGAGAGTCTGTAGGAAGATACTTGTAAGGTGTTAAGTATGGTCATGGTCAATACTCAGAAAGCATGCACTGGGAAAGCCAAATAAACTTTTACAAACTTCTACGACAATTGTTAAATTGCTCCTCTGGAGCCTGCTCCTCCCTAAAAACTGCTCTGGCACCTGCCAGTCCTCCTTGGTTTCTATAACACTGGCCTCCATCTTCTTGTGGCCTCCAAGTCAGACCCTGAAAGAGAAAACTAGATTAGCCTCTGACAACCTGTAAGTAAATGTCTGATGCCCTTCTGCCACTCTCAGGCTGTGGCTGCCTGCTTGTGGCTGGTGTTTCATTAGAGTTACCTTTATGGCCATCTTGGGAACTGAAGTTTCCACAGTAAATAATACTGGTTTTTAATTTTTAAATATTATACTGACTGTATCAATAGCTACCAATAAAGTACCTAATAAGTGCCACACTATGCTGGGTAATTAATATAAGCTATTTTACTTAATCTTCTTAACAGCCCTAGGAGATAACCACTATTATCATCCCCATCTTACAAACCAGGCAACTGTGGCTTGAGTACTGAAATGCTTTGCTGAAGATCTCATAGCTGGTTAAATGGCAGAATCTACATTTAAATACAGAATACATTTAAATATTCTAATGCTACTGTCGTATCCATGCTGTCTTTTCCAAATGTAGAGTCATATAATTAAAGATTATTAAAGTTTTCTCAAGGGATTTACAAACCTATTCTTTGTTATCATGCTAATCTTAGAAACAATTAAAATGATTTCTTTTAATTTTACAGATGGTGAATCTAAGCTACAAAAAAGTTAGGTACATTGTTCTTGGGCATTTATTCATTCAAAGAATATCATTGGGTGCTTGGTGTGTTCCAGGCAACATGATAGGCACTAGGGGTATTCTCATGGATTTCACAATCTGAAGGAAGAGATGAACAGCAAACAAACAAACACATTAATTAAAAGTTTAAATAAAAGTATAGAGAAAACAAAACAAGCTAATGAAATAGAGAGAGCTCAGGGTTTGGAGGGGCAGCATTAGGTAGAGTGGAAGGGAAAGCCTCTCTAAGGAGTTGACATTAAAACCAGGAGTCTGAATGGAGAGGAGCTTACGTACAAAGATTCAGAGTACACACAGACACTTAGTGATATTGTCAAGAATAGAACTCAGCTCCCCTAAATTCTACCTAGGGTTGCTGTCTCCAGTTGGAAGTAAGGCCCAAGTAGAAGCTGACTGGATATGACCTGATATGTGGGACTTTCAAACTTTTGTCTACAAGCATCTCTTTTATCACCCCCCTTTCTTCTTTAAATGTCCCTAGAAGTCACAAGTTTTCTCCAGTTATTTTTCTGTTTCTGTATTCATCCCAAATGCTTCAGGCCAGCATTAGTTGTTGGGATCTTTCCAGATGTTCCCTTAACAGGCACAGAAAAGTTCATGTGCCCGCAACAGTAAAGCCTCTGGAACTAAGCTCTAGGTAACACTCCCTTCCCCAACTGCCCCTCTAAGCTTGGCAATTTCTGTGTAATTGGCAGAGTAGTTCATATAGGAAAGTTTCTGCCTTCTTGACTGGTCTCCTGAGATGCGGAGAAAAGTAAGCCCAGGGGCCAAGCAGTTGTGACATCCAAAATGGTCATTCCCAATGGGGTATTTTCACTGACTCATACTGAGAGTTTGGGGACCTGCAGTCACCACTGAGATATTTTGGGAACAATTGGAAGAATCAAATTGACTATGAGATACATTGTGTTACAAATTTTTATGTAAAATACATTCTTAGTCATATTAAAAAGTCTTGGTCACAATTAAAATAGCAATTGTTTCCCCAAACATTGGGATTCTAGGAATTATGGATAAATGGCCAATACAGAAGATGTTTGTAGGGATGTATTTCTCATTTTATTATCTGTCATATCATCTTGTTTACTCAACCCTTTACCCTAATTATAAACTATAAATCACTTTTAAACATCAAAGAATTATTTAATCAGTTTTTATGTGGTCAATAAAGTGTCTGATTGCCATTCAGCATTCTAATAAAATAGTCTTGTACCTGAGATGTATGTGGTGGCCAGCTGCCTTGAACTACACTTTTTCATTTTTTATTAAACCAGGTTTGAGTTGTGAAAGACTTGTTTCTATGCACTTGTTTTATTTTTTCCATTCAATAAATGTTTAACAAACATTTATCATGTGCCTGTCATTGTGTGAAGAGCTAGAAATACAAAATCAATAGCAAATTGATAATATCCTTAGATAAACTCCATTCCCACTCCCTAATGCATGCACACATGTGAGTGTGCTCACACAAATACACACACAGTTTCTCATTTGGAAAGCACAAACAGCCTCAGTCTCCTTTGGTGCTGGCTCATTAGCAGCTTTTATAGAAAATACTAAGTTATTACGCATTTTAAGGGCTACAGCTATTGATTTTGAAGCAAGGAAATTGTTTAAAAAGTAGACTTTATAGACATGTATTTTGTGGGCAGATTCACTTAATTCTATTGCTTAGCTATGCAGAATTTCATAGTCACTTTAAATAGAGAAATTATTCTCTTTTTTTTTCAAGTTAAATTGTGGTACATTAGGTGGTATTTCAACCAGTTTATGAGCTTCGGCTATGACATGATGGGCTGACTCTACATATTAAAGAACACTGTCCCCAAATTTAATTATCTTGGGGCATCAGCACCACCCAGGATAAAATGAACCATTTTGTTCATCACGACTGCAGCCTTTACCCAAATGGAGGTTATGGGATAACAACTTAAAGGCTAACTCGTTAACGCTCAGGGATGGATGAGGTAATGTGCCAGCAGACCAAATTGGTGCCCAAATGTTTTCTTCTAGAGACCTGTATCTCTTTCCCATGTTGTGCTATATTAATGGGGATGTCTTTATCCATTGTCACTGCCTGTAGACATTTGAATAATGTAGATGTAATACCTGATGGGCATTCAGCCTCGTGCACAATCAATTTCTCAAACTCCAAGGATCTCTCAGTGACTAGAGCAAAATTCTGGGGTTGCCATAAACTAATTTATAAGGATTCAAATTATGGCATCCATGCAGTCCCTGCTTTTATTTTCATAAGTGTTTACTAGGGAGTACTGTGTCATCCCAAATTATTTGATGGGGGCAATGAAGTAAATTAGTCCTCCAGATTGTAAAGGCTATGGATTTAGGCCTAAATGAAAGCATTCCTGTCTTCATAATGTAGAAAAGAGTGACCTTTCTGACTTTAATTTGTTTCTCCATCTGTGCCATGCATTTCGGGAGGACGTGAGGAATAGGCTTGATGATACCCAAACGTATTTCCCCCTTTTGTATTACTGTGCTGATGGCTTGATGGAGGAGTCACCTATCCTGGTTACAGATCCTGGGGGATGTTCTTTCACCAGTCTGCAGTGAATGAGGTCAGAGGATCCATCTTCATGGAACTTGGAACACGGGAAGTTTTACTATTCTCCTTGAAATGAGGGCCCCCCCCTTAGTTATGTCATCCTGGCCATTTGCTGTCCCAAATGAAATTTTCTCTAACTTTTCCCTGCACAACGTGTATTGTGTAGCTCAAAAGTTACAAATTCATGCTACATATTTTTAAAAAGAGTCACTGAGTCAGTATAAGGAAATGTGCTAACTTCAATAACAAAACTTTATGTTATTTTTACAACAAGCCTATGAGGTAGGTACTATATTTATTTCTATTTTACAGAAGAAGAAAGTGAAGCTCAGAGAAAGTGAATACTTTTCTCAGAATCACACAGGTGATGTGTAACTAATGTCACTCAGGTCCTCCTGACTCTACAGTCTGTCAATCAATGTTCTTTGTGCCATAACACATTGAAATAATCTTTAGAAAACATTATTTGCTAATCTACCCATCCCTTTTCTTTAAACCTAATGGTTCTCAACACTAGTTGCATATTAAAATCACCTGGGAGCTTAAAAATGTATCATACCCAGGTCCCATTCTCAGATTCTGATCTAATTGGTCTGAGGAGAGGCATGGGAAATCATATTTTTAAAAAAACTTTCAAAGTGACTGCAATGCATTGCCAGAGTCAAAAACCACAAATTTGGAACTTTGTGCTGTGTTCCTTTTCCTGTTTCCTGGTTATAAGTAGCATACTTAACCCTAGTTGCCTGATTCTTCACAGTGTATGAGGAAGAATTTAGAGATTTCACTCAATACAACAACAGGGGAGAGCTCTATGCACAATGGTCAGGGACTGCTCCCTTTGGATCTTCACAGCTCTCTCCTTCCCTATAGAATCTTGACTGTCACTGAAACAGTGAACTGTGATCTTGGACAAAGCCAAGGAATCTTATGATGGCATTTCAGGAGTGACTATAGACACCATTTTCATCCCTTTCCCACCAGGAGATCTGAAGAGACACATCCTTGACCATAATTCTCAAAGCTATGAGGTACTTTTATTGAGGGGTGCTCTTTCTCTCTCTTTTATACAACAAACTTTAATTGAACACCTATATGTGCCAGGAACTGTTTGTGGCTCTCAATTAGAGTGACGTTTCCCTAATAAAAGGCACATGGAATTCGATGAAAGATTTTTTTGATTGTGAAAATAATTATTAAGAAATACTGATATTAAGTCAGAGGTGGCCAGGGATGCTAAATATTCTATAGTGCTCAAAAGAGTCTTGTGCAATTCTCATTACAAGAATATTCAAACTCCAAATACCAATAGCACCGTTATTGAGAAGTAATATATAGTCCAGATCTGGGATCTGACTTCTTGTCCCTTCACTGACAGTGGCTATATCATCACCATCTTCTTCCTGATGAGACTTTTTGAAGGACTTTTCAGTCAATTTGTCAGTCAGCAACTTTCAAGTCCTTATTTACTGTACACTTTAGCTTTAACAGCCACTGTGTAAAAGGAAAAGAAGACAATCTTTAACTTCAGAAAGCTCACAATCTAGTTGGAGAGACAAAATATATACTTAGGAATAAGATTTAAGAACATTCCTCCAACGGTGCCTGGGTGGCTCAGTGGGTTCAGGGTCTGACTCTTGATTTTGGCTCAGGTCATGATCTCAAGGTTGGTGAGATAAAGCCCCACATCCAGCTCTGCACTGACAGTTCAAAGTCCTGCTTGGGATTCTTTCTCCTGCCCCTACCCCTACTCTCATTCTCTCTTTCTCTCCCTCTCTCTCTCTCTCAATAAATAAATAAACATTTAAAAAAGGAGCATTACTCCAAACAAGATCCTAACCAGTAAATATATTAAGGCAAAAGTATGATGGCATAAATGAAAAGAACAGAGTCAGACAGAATTTGGTTCAAATTCTGTTCTCAAAGTTTTATTTTTGTGTGATCTTGGCAGAAGTTCTCAACATCTCTGTCAATTTTCTAATCTGTAAAATTGGATTTTACTGCAGAGTTTAAATTAGTATTACAAATAATTGCTCAGTTCAGCACTTGTAACATAGATAGTGCTAAGTAAACAGCATTCTCTATCATTAAGAACAGTATTATATAATAAAAAGTATTTGACTGAAAAGGGAACCTGAGTGGCTCAGTCAGGTGAGCATCCAACTCTTGATTTCGGCTCAGGTCATGATCTCACAGTTTATGAGTTCAAGCCCCATGTTGGGCTCTGTGCTGACAGGGTGGAGCCTGCTTGGGATTCTCTCTCCCTCTCTCTCTCTTCCTCTCCCCTACACATGCTCTCTCTCATTCTCTCTATCTCTCAAAATAAATAAATAAAAATTTAAAGAAAGAGCTAAAAAGTATTTGACTGAACAACATCATCAACCAACTGGAACCAACTGATATTAATAGAACACTCCACTTAACAATAGCAGAATACATTTACCAAGACAGACCATACCTTGGGTCATAAAACAAACCATAACACGTTTCAAAAGAATTGAAATCATATAAAGTATGGTCTCTGACCATAACTGATTTAGACTAGAAAGCAATAACAGAAAAACAGCAAAAAGAAATTTCCAATCACTTGGAAATTAAACCACCTAAATAATTCATGGCTTGTAGAAGAAATCTCAAAGGAAATTAGAAATCATTTGGAATGAAATGAAAAGGAAAAGGAAAATGCAACATACCAAAATTTGTGGATTTCAGTTAAAGTAGTGCTTAGAGAGATAATTCATATCATTGAAAGTGTGTATTAGACAATAAGAAAGGTCTTAAATCAATTATTTAAGTATTTGTCTTAGGAAATTACTAAAAGAATACCAAATTAAACCAAAATCAAGCAAAAGGAAGGAAATAATAAAAAGATAAATCAATGGTGTTTAGAGAGAAAGAAAAAAATGAAGCCAATGTTTGTTTCTTGAAAATAAGTCATGAAATTGATAACTGTCTAAAAATACTGAAAAAAGACAAAACACAAATTATCAATATCAAGAATGAGTGAGGGTGTTACTACAAACTCTGCAGATATTAAAAAGAAAATAAAGATATATGATAAACAATTCTACACACAGAAATTAAACAACTTAGATGAAGTCACCAACACCTCAAAATCCAAATTAACAAAACTCACTAAAGATTAAATAGATAACTTGACTAGTTATTTAACTATTATAGAAATTAATTTCATAGTTAAAAATCTTCTAAAAAATATATCTGCAAGCCCAGATAGACTCACTGGTAACTTTTACCAAACATTTAAAGAAGATACAATACCAATCTATTCCAGAATAGAGCAGTAAACGTTTTCTGATTTACTTTACAATGCTAGCGTCACCCTGATCCCCAAACCAAACATAATGCAAAAAAATTAAAACTGCAAACCAATATCCCTCATGAACATAGAGGCAAAAAACCTTAACAGAATATTAAAAAATTGAAACCACAAATATGAGTAAAGCATCACAACCAACTGGGGTTAATATAGGAATTCTAAACCAGTTCAATATTCAAAAATCAATCAAATCAATCATATAATCCACCATTTTGACTGTCTAAAGAAGAAAAAACCCAAATGATCATATCATTAGATACAGAAAACATTTGACAAAATACAACATCCATTCATGATTTAAAAAAAAAAAACTCTAAGCAAACTAAAAGGAAATTCCATTAACCTGATAGGAGGCATTTATGAAAACTCCATGGCTAACATCATAATGGTGAAGGACTAAATGCTTTCCTTCCTAAGATCAGGAATAAGGCAAGGATACCTACTTTCACAACTCCTATTCAACATCATACTAACAATTCTAGCTGATACAGTAAGATAAGAAAAAAAAAAGAACATACAGATTGGAAAGGAGAAACAGCCCCATTTTTAGACAATATTATTATCTATGTAGAAAATCTCAGGGATGTAAAATGAAAACTTCCTAGAAGTAATACATGAGCTTAACAAGGTCATGGGATATAGGATCAATACACAACACTTAGCTGTATTTCTAAAGTCAAGCAATGAACAATTGGAAGTCAAAATTATAAAAATATATATGTATACCATTTGAAAGAGTTAAGCATTAATATGACAAACTTGCACAAGATTTGTATGCTGAAAACTACAAAATGCTAAGGGAAGATATCAAAGAAGAGATAAATAAATGGTGGAATGTACCCTGAGCATGGATTGGAGGATTTGGTATAATAACGATGCCAACTCTCCCCAAAGTGCAATAGCAATGAAAATCCCGAAAGGTTTCTTGTGGTTATCATTACTACAATCATTAGGAATTTCTAAAGCTCTACATTCTAAAACTTATATGAAAGACAAAAAAAGAGCTAAAACAATTTTAAGAAAAAGAACAAAGTTGGAGGATTCATCACTACTGTGTTTTAAGACTTACTATAAAGTTACAGTAATGAATATGGTGTGCATTGGCAAAGGAACAGACACTTGGATCAATGGTCCAGAATAGAGAGTTCAGAAATAGATCCACACAAGGGGCGCTTGGGTAGCTCAGTTGGTTGAGGCTTTGACTTCGGCTCAGGTCATGATCTCCCAGTTCATGAGTCTGAGTGCCCCATGGGCTCTGTGCTGACAGCTCAGAGCCTGGAACCTACTTCGGATTCCGTGTCTCCCTTTCTCTCTGCCCCTCCCCTGCTCGCTTGCTCTCCCTCTCTCTCTCTCCCTCTCTCTCTCTCGAAAATAAATAACCATTAAATTTTTTTAAATAAATAGACCCACATAAATGTGGAGATTTGGTCTTTAAAAAATATGTTTATTTATTTATTCTGAGAGAAAGAGAGAGAGAGTGCGAGCAGGGGAGGTGCAGAAGGAAGGAGAGACAGAATCCCAAGCAGGCTCTGCACCATCAGCACAGAACCTGATGTGGGGCTCCAACCCACAAACTGTGAGATCATGACCTGAGCCTAGGTCAAGAGTTGGGCACTTAACTGGCTGAGCCACCCAGGTGCCCTAATCATTAATAAAGATGCATAAGCAATTCCTTGGAAAAATAAATGATAGTCTTTTCAACAAATGGAACAAGGGGTCACCCATATGCAAAAAGAAAGGAAAAGAGAACAGAAAAGAAAAATAGAAATGAATCCTGACCTCAACTTCATACCTTATGCAATGATAAACTCAAAATGGTGCAATATGAAAATATAAAACATAAAGCTTCAAAACTTTTAGGAAACATAAGAGAAAACCTACGTAATCTGAGTTTAGGCAAAAAGTTCTTAGAAAGTAGACCAAAAGCATGGTATATAAAAAGTAAAAATAGATAAATAAGTTCTTTATTAAAATTAAGAACATTTTCTCTGCTGAAGGCGCTGTTATGAAGATGAAAAGACAAACTGAAGACTGGGAGGAAATATTTGCAATTCATGTATGCAACAAAGGGCTTGTATCCAGGAGATAGAAAATAATTTTGAAAACTCAACAGTAAAAAGCAATCCAATTAGAAAATGTGGAAAATGCCTTGAGCAGACATTTCACTCAAGAGGATATACAGATGGCAAATAAGTATAGGAAAAGATATTTAACATCATTAGCCATTAGGCAGATGCCAGTTAAAACCAACATAAAGTAACACTGCACACCTATTAGAATGTCTTTAAAAATACTGGAATACAAGTTCTGGTGAGGATGTAGAGCAACTAGAACTCTTATACATTGCTCTTGGGAACGCAGTGGTACAGCCACTCTAGAAAACAGACGGGAAGTTTCTTATCATGTTAAACATGCACATACCACACAACAAAGCAATTGCATCTTGGTAATTTTTCTTTAAAAAATGAAAACTTATATTCAGAGAAAAAAGTATATATGATTATTTATAACAGTGTTTTTCATAATAATGAAAACCTAGAAACAACCTAAATGTCCTTCCATGGATGAGTAGTGAAACAAACTTTGGTACAACCATACAATGGAATACTACTCAACAAAAGGAAAGAAGGAAGGGAGGGAAGGAGGGAGGGAGGAAGGGAAAGTTTCTGCCCTGGAGGCCCTTAAAGGCTTAGACAAATGAATATGGAGGCCAAGATGATTTGATTACCATGTTGTGGCTGAGACTTTCTAGTGGTGGAATGGAAGGAACTTGGGAAATAGAGAAACATGAGCCAGGGAGACAGTCACTGGATATTTATGGAGTGCCTTCTGAGTTCAGGCAGTGCACTATCCTAGCAGTGGGGACTGGTGAACTTAAAATGTATTGTACAAGGAAATGTGTACATGATTGCAGGAGGAAATCAAGTACTAGCCATGCAGGGATTATAGATTAAGTGCATTCATAATAAGCTGAGTGTAAAGTGAATAGCCCACCATATATAAAATCATTTTTTCTCACTGTCTTTCATTATGACCGCAGGGACGTAGGATTTTTATTTCACCTCAGCTAAAATAAACATCACATTTCAGGCTCCAAATGGTTGATTCAAAAAGCATGCTGCCTTTGTGGCTATACGTGAGGTTTAAGTCTCTATCTCTGTCAGAAGCGAGTTCCAAATGGTCAATCAAGCCACTTAAAATTTCAAGATCTTTTAAAGTACCCTATGAGTGTTATACCTCCAAGCTAATTCCCATTTGATGGGAATTCTCCCTGATTTCAAGTAAGAAACATGTAGTGCAAAGAGCACACGCTCTGAAAACGGATTAGAATCCCACTGCTACCGTTATACCATCTGTGTGACCTTGGGATTTAACCTCTATGAGCCTTGGTTTCTTCTATAATGGCCTTTGTTCCATAGAATCATGTATATAAGGAACCAGTTATGCTATTGAAGTAGATAATACAAGTTTGTACTTATATAAATCATGTAGATATTTCTGAGACTCAGCAGAGACAACAAACCAGGCCCTTATCTACACATTAATATTTTAATAACAAATATTTGAAAACATCTCTTACCTTTAAGAAAACCTTTCACTAATGGTAGTGTATTAAAAGAAATGCCTGTGAGATGAAATGTGTTATTTCACTGAACTTTATAAAATCTACAGATAGTCTGCTGTAAGGGAGTATGTGCAAACTGTTGCTTACTTTTAATAAACTAGTCTAGTGTTCCCTCAAAAGTTATAATGAAAGTTTCATCTGAACAGGTGGAAAAGAATGACAGATGGAATTTTGAAAACATTTTTTTCAAAACTTTGTTCTCCAGATCTTTTGATTTGGCACAGAGTTGACCTCAGTGTAGAACCAGAAAACACCCTCTCTTTTCCCAGGAAGTAACCGTCTCAAGATGGCTGGTTGGGGGCAGGTGATTCTTTAGTACAAGCCTGAGAACAGTCACTGGAGTTAATGAAACCAGAGAATGCAAAGCTGGAAGTCATGTTTTGGAGGTCAGCTTGAACTAGAAATGAATGGCACTAAAGTGAGCAAAATCAGGACCTGAAGAAGAAAAAATGGAACGTAAGAGCTGGGAGGACTGCTTAGCTGATGGACCTGATATATAGTTTTCCTCAACCAAATGCCAGTTGAGTACCTTGAACTAGTGACAAGGGGTAATAGAGGGTCACAGATGATGATATAGTTATCATAGGGCATTGATGCCAAGAGAAAAAACTCTGTAATACACAAGATGCTGAAGAGTCTCATCTGTGCTTCAGGACCTCAGAAAGAGAGAGGCAGCCCAATGCTTGGAAAACATCTTTGCTAGGACTGTGAGCATGGAGAAAGTGAAAGGCAGAAATCGAGGCAAAACAGACATATCAGCTGAGACTACCCCAATGAGAATGAACATACCCAGGTTCTCCATTCTGATGACAGTATACAAGAAGATGAACAGTCCAAAGAGAGGAGGCTAAGCTAAAGGTAACACTGAGGAGGATCAGTCATCCCTTAGAGGAGGAATTTTGTCGTTACACTGTCAACCTCAACGACCTTTTAGGGCATAAGAATGTTTTAAACTCCATATTTATTTACATTTATGGATCATTTAAAATTCCTTCTGGGAAGGGCTGGTCACCAAATTATAGGAAATGACAGTGAAATATAGTGAAGCTGGGAGGAGAAGACTGCAGAACCCAAGAGATTGTAAAGAGATCAGGTATACTGTTGTTTTAATGTTGAGTTGTATATGTTCTTTATGTATTTTGGATATTAGCTCCTTATCGGTTACATCACTTGCAAATAGCTTCTCCCATTCAGTAGGCTGTCTTCTTGTTTTGCTGATGACTTCCTTCACTGTGCAAAAGTTTTTTATTTTGGTGTAGCCCGATAGTTTAATTTTGCTTTTGTTTCCCTTGCCAAAAGAGCTTACAATAGCCAAGATAATGGTAGCAACCCAAATGTTCATCAATAGATGAATGGATAAAGAAGAGGTGGAATATTAGTCAGCAAAAAAGAATGAAATCTTGCCATTTGCAAAAACATGGATGTATCTAGAGGGTATGAAATAAATGAAATAAGTCAGACAGAGAGGAAGAGAGAAATACCATATGATTTCACTCATATGTAGAATTTAAGAAACAAAACAAAGAAAAAAGTAGACAAATGAAAAGCAGACTCCTAACTACAGAGAACAAACTGATGGTTACCAGAAGGGAGGTGGGTAGGGGGATGGGGGTAATAGGTGAAGGGGATTAAGAGTACACTTATTGTGATGAGCACTGAGTAATGTATGGAATTGTTGAATCACTATATTGTACACCTTTAATATAATACTGTATGTTAATTCTATTTGAATTTAAAAAGAGAGAGAGTGGGGCGCCTGGGTGGCTCAGTTGATTAGGCAACCGACTTCGGCTCAGGTCATGATCTCACAGTTCATGAGTTCGTGCCCCGCGTCACGCTCTGTGCTGACAGCTCAGAGCCTGGAGCATACTTCATATTCTGTGTCTCCCCTCTCTCTACCCCTTCCCTGCTCACGCTCTGTGTCTCTCTGTCTCTCAATAATAAATAAACGTTAAAAAAATTTTTTAAAAGAGGGAGAGAGACCAGATATACTGCATCCTTCACTCTTGCCTTTCTTCCTTGCTGCAACTTCTGTCTTGGCATAGGTAGTAGGAAGACTTCAGATCTGGGGCCCAATCTTGCTGGGGCTTTTGTGTAATAACCCACACCTAAAAGTTAAGGACCCTCAGAATCAGTTCTGTTTGTATTTCCTGGTAATAAAGCACACTTCTCATGGTGTCACATCCTTCTCAATATACTCAGATCCTTTCCCACTCTTACCAGATGAAGTTCCAATTTCACAGCCTGGCATTCAAGGCTCTCTTTTTCACAGCCCTTTTCCAATTATTTCCAGCCTTGGTTTTTACTGTCCACATTTACAAAACCTATGGTGGGGGTTTCAACCAATAAGAATTACATTCTTTCTCTGGCTGAGGTGTAAAAATTAAGACATGAGGGATAAGAGATACCACCATCCTGACCCTGTGTAACGGTCCCTAGGGTAAATGCTGGGGACCAGAGCCTGAGGGGAGAAGAGAAGACCACGATGCCAACAGTTAATGCAAATCTCTCGGTGATCAGACTGGGCCATCGGGCCAGTAATGGTGCTACAAGGAGTCTACATGAGTGCATGTGGGTTTTCTTAACCCAACTATTAGGGGCATTCCAACTTCTCACTTTCTTTAGGTTCATTCCAGCCTCTGTGCCTTCATGCTGGCCAGTATGCATAGGTGCATTTCCCTCTCCTCTCCTCTCAGCAGCCCCCAAATTCTCCTTTATATTCTGGCTCAAAATGTTTTCAGTGTCTCTGATTGCTGCTTTCTCTGTATACCTACTTTCCTTTCATTGCTGTCTCTGAAATTTATTAACAATCATACATATATTTCTACCACGAGTAACTGAATTCAGGCCCCCGCCTAGATCCCAAGCCCCTCAAGGCAATCTTCCATGGCCTTTTTAGTTCTGTCTCCATCCAGGTCCAGTCTCCAAATTTTATTGTCTCTTGGCATGCACACCTTCATTCCTTCTAGGAGGTTCTATTTATCTCACCATATTTTCCAGTCTTTTGCTTGTTCCTCTTTTCATTCCCAATTTTTAATTTTGGGGGTGCTTTCAATTCGCTCATTTATACATTAATTTAATTTACAATTACACTTATGATGCTCCTACTGTATATCAGGACATAGTCTGTGCATATTTTTTATGACTCCCTTCCCTTCCTTTCCCTTCCTTTTGTGTTTCCCTCCTTCCTCCCCTTTCTCTTGCCCTCTACTCCCCTCTTCTGCTCTCCTCTCTTCTGTGCTTTCCAAAACAGACTTGTTCTCCATCTTTTCTTATAGCTTCAACCAACTCAAAAGAGTTGATGTTCCCAAATCCTTAACATTAACCCAAATGTTTCTCTTCAACTTCAGTCCTGTTTCTAGCTGTTTACTGGACATTCTTTCCTGGATGTCATGCGGTCATCTTAAGATCAATGTGTCCCAAACCAAATATCTTCTATCTCCTTCAACCTGGCCCTCTTCCTGTATCCCTCATTTCCATTAATTGTCTAATATTTTACCAATTCAAAACCATTATTGGCTTCCTTATGTTTACCCCCTATGTCTAATCAGTCCCAAAATTTTACTGACTCAAACTTTCAAAAAGCTCTCACATCTGTTTATCCACATCTTTACATGTCTCTACTGTTATTGCCTTAGTTCTAGCCTTCATCTTCTCTTATGTGGGCTATTGTCACAGTGGTTTTAGTTATCTTTCTTCCAGCTTCCCCAGATCCATTTTCCACCAGCTCCTAGAGTTATCATGGAGTTGACCATGTCATTACTCTTCTTTGGAAATGCTTAGAATTATCCACCATATACAGTATAAAGCCCACCCAATTTGACATAACATTTTCAGGCCAATACAATCTAGACTCAAACCAATTTTCCAGATGCACTTCCCATCATTCCCTCCATGGGCCCTACACTCCAGCTCCACTTAAGCTACAATTCTCCAGCACATGAATATATTACACACTGTGAAATCCTCTATTTTAATCCTGATTGCATTGTTTTAAGGTTTATACAAGAATTTTGAGGGCAAAGACTATGTATTCTTTACCTTTGTAACCCTAGTGTTTTCCACAAACAGGTCTCAAGAAATATTACATAAAGTCATGAATGAATGATAGCCTGGGTTTGAATTCCATTTCTTCCACTCCTTATCAATGTGACTGTTGGCCAGTTACCTAAACTTTTTAGCTCTAGTTTCCTCATCTGTAAACTGGGCATAATCGCCATTCAGCCCTATAGATTTTGAAAGTTCTCATGTCCCTTTTATGTCTTTTAATCTCTAGATTCTCAGGCCCCTACCCAGGCATTGGCAGACAGTGGCAGAAGCAACAAGAAGGTTGTAGGGCCAAAACCTGAGCAGCAGCTGCAGCAGGCCTGCCTCATAGCTGCTACCCAGGCTTTTCAGAACTTTGCATTGTTAACCCTTTGGGCCTAGTTCTTGAGAACCGCATGGATTATTCAGACTCTAACTCTTACCTTCTTGGTTTCTGGGTAAGCAACACAGAAAATTCACCTACCCACATGTTTCATCTTTTCTGGGCAACCCTTCTTAAGCAGACCACTGATTAGATGCAACACACCCATGTCTCGGATGAAATGACTTTTTAAGCTTTCCCCATATTGATGGCTCTCTCGTAGACATATTTCTGTTTTCAGTTAACACAATGTTTGGCTTGGGACATAGAAAGAGCTATTAGACTCAAACCTCTATTGTTTTACACATTCATATTCTAGTCTTGATAGCTCAACTGTGTCCCACCCTTGCCTCACATCAGCTTATGGGCAAGTGAAAAACCCAAGAGCATTTCCCACCAATTGCAGTCATGACAAACCATCTTGTATATGTATTGTTGATATTCTGAGTTTCAAAGGCCTATTAAATTATTAATTTTAACTCATCACTCCATTATCCTGATAATTGTTACTACCATGATTTTATTATCCACCTTTTCAGCTCCTATACCAAGCCTTGAGTCATCTGAGTCATCTATTTGATTATTTGTCTTTGTCCTCATCCATGTAATTTGTGTGTATTTTTTCTAATTTTTATTGTGGAAAATACACATAACTTAATATTTGCCATTTTAACCATTTCTATGTATATGGTTGTGTGATTGCCAACTATTTATGTTGAAAAATTTCAAAACTATACAGAAATACAATAAATGCCCATATACTCTTCACCTAGAGTTACTCTTTGCTAACATTTTGCCAGATTTGCTTCCTCCCTTCATCCCTTGCTCCCTCTCAATAGATATAGATAGATACAGATATAGATATAGATATAGATATACTGAATGTTTGTGTCCCCCCCCCCCCAGATTCATATGTTGAAACCTAACACCCAATGTGATGGCATTAGGAGGCGCAGCCTTTGGGAAGTAATTAGGTCATGAGAGTGGAGTTATCATGAATGGAATTAGTACCCTTTATGAGAAGAGACAGGACAGCTTGCTCTCTTTCTTTTAGCTCTCCACCATGTGTATACAATGAGAAGGTGGCCATCTACAAACCAGGAAGAAGGCTGTCATCAGAACCCAACTATGCTGGTCCCCTAATCTTGGACTTTCAAGCTTCAAGTACTGTGAGAAATAAATTTCTGTTGTTTAAGCCACCCAGTTTATGGTATCTTGTTAGAGCAGCTGGAATTGACTAAGACAGAAATACATATTATACATGCATGCATTTATGCATTTTTGAAGATCCCCCTTAATTCTGACGCATGAGAGTTAACTTCTGTAGACTATGCCTGTCCTCTATCTGAAACTCTACCGTCTTGTGGTCCCCTCTACCCAAACCTCTTTGCATGGCTACAGTGACTTCCTGGGATTCATCTCCTAACACTTTCATGTCACTCCTCATAATCTTGTAATATAGTCTCTAAATAAGCAGTGCTGCTTCATAACTTTGTACCTCTACATGCATCGTATCCTCTGCATGGAATATTGTTTCCTTCTTTATCTGTCTGTTAAAATATTATTCATCCTTGGGGCACCTGGGCAGTTCAATGGGTTAAGTGTCTGACTCTTGATTTCAGCTCAGGTTATGATCTCATGGTTTGTGAGCGTTTGTGAGTTTGAGCCCCGCATCAGGCTCTGCGCTGTTGGCATGGAAATCTGCTTGGGATTCTGTCTCCTTCTCTCTGTTCCTCACCTGCTTGTGTTCTCTCTCTCTCTCTCTCTCAAAATAAATAAGATTTATATATATATATATATAGTATTCATCCTTCAAAACTGAAATGATACCTCTTTCAGGAAGTTTTTCCTAAACCTGTTGTCTCTGTAGCTGGTAAAAATTTTTATTGTTACTTGTAAAAAAATGAATTATAAGCATTTGTTTACACATCTCTCCCCTTCTCAAATGTGAAGTCATCGATGGCTGGGAATGTGCCTTATTAACCTTTGTATCCTCAAAACTTAACCACTACATGTGGCACAGAGTAGGTACCCAATACATATTTGTGGATGGAGTCGATGAATGAGTGAATGTTAAAAATGTTTCAACACCTCTAAGACAGAAAAATGAGGAAGAAAGAATGAGGCAGATTTTTTTAAAGGGGGGTTTGTTAGTTTAACACACTCAGTGAGGGGATCTCTGTCCTTGGGAAGAATGGGTTTTGTCTGGAGAAAACTAGACTATGTTAGGAAGGATAACTAATTCCATACAGACAGGCAGCCAAGAACAGTCTGTGGCCAAAGTGTTGATGGATGACAGCTGGAAATATGAGTTGTGAACCAACTAGAAATTACACATCAATCTGAGGTGCAAAATAAATCGCTGGGACTCCAAAGGATTTATTCCCTTTAAAATATCACTCTACATGAACATTTAATAAGAACACTTCAAATTGTTGTAGCACTTTACCACTTTACACATTCACATATATAATCTCATTTAAATTTCCCAACAATTCTATAAGGAAAGGACTATCAACCCTGTTTTAGGATGAGAAAACCGAGGCTCTAAAAAATTCAGCAACTAGCCCAAGATCACACACATGATGAGTGGCAGAGTCAGAACAGAAATAGGCCTTGAGATAATAAAGGGAGAAGAAATGAGATAAAACCAAAAGAATAGGGAAAGTAAAGAAAGAAATCCACAATATATACTTAAATTTCATTATGGGGTTTATTAGCTTAAAGTTTGTTGGTCTTTTCTCAGTGATAGTAAAGGGAATATGTCAGAGAAAGGGATGCTTCTTGGCTAAGAGTAATTGATTATCTATGATGTACCAGTTATCGTGAAAGTCGCTTTGCATTTAATACCAGTGATGTCCCTATATGGTAGATATTATTATCCACAGTTTTTTAATTAAAAAATTTTATTGAAGTATAGTTGACACACAATGTTACATTAGTTTCATAGTAATTTGACAAATCTATACATTATGTTGTGCTCACCACAAGTGTAGCTCACATCTGTCACCAAATAACGCTATTGCACTACCACTGACTACATTCGCTATGCTGTACCTCCCACCCCTATAACATTCATTCCTTAACTGGAAACCTGTACCTCCCACTCTCCACCCACATTGCCCATCCCCCCCAACCCCTTTTCCCCCTGGCAAACATTAGTTTGTTCTCTGTACTTTTGAGTATGCTTCTGCTTTTTTCTTTATTTGTTTATTTTCTAGAATCCACATATAAATGAAATCATATGGTATTTGTCTGACTTATTTCACTTAGCATAATATCCTCTAGGCTCATCCATGTTGTTGCAAATAGCAAGATCTCATCCTTTTTTATGGCTGAGTAGTATTCCATTATATATATATATATCGATATAGATATAGATATAGATATAGATATATAGATATATAGATATACCAGATCTTCTTTACCTATTCATCTATTAAGAGACATTTGTGTTGCTTCCATATCTTGGTTATTGTAAATAATGCTGCAATAAACATAGGGTGCATATATCTTTTCAAATTATTGTTTTTGTTTTCTTTGGGTAAATACCCAGTAGTGGAATCACTAGGTCATATAGTTTTTCCATTTTTAATTTTTTTGAGGACTCTCCATACTCTTTTCCACAGTGGTGACTCCAATTTACATTCCCACCAACAGTGTCTGAGAGTCCTTTCCCTTCACATCTTCACCAACACTTGATGCTTCTTGTCTTTGATTCCAGCCATTCTGACAGGTGTAAGGTGTCATTGTGGTTTTGATTTGCATTTCCCTGATGATGAATGATGTTGAGCATCTTTATCCACAGTTTTTAAATGGAGACATTGAGACTTAGTTTAAGTAATTTTCCTAAGGGTCTGTAAATGTTGGAAAAGAATTTGAACTCTGTTCTGTTTAACTTAAAACCAGTGCTGTTTAGGTACCATTAAGAAAAATGTTTTATGGAAGTATCGTTTGGACTGTTGATTATCTTTTTATGAAAGTAAGACACAAAGTTAGAGAAAGAAGAGAACAGTGTTCTGAGCAAAGCTGAAGTAATCATGAAAACCAACCTTTTTCAATCATGAACAAGTGGGACTTGAGTCTTGAGGGATAGGTAAAATATGTAGCACCAACTAGGCCAGGGAGAGCATTTCAGGAAAGGGTAACAACCTGAATGAAGGTACTGAGGAGAGCAGCACCTCCTGGAGAGTCATTAAAGAACCCAAGAATCGTGGGTGTAATTGATTGCTACCATCTAAGAAATGCAGTGTAAATTCACCGTTTGAGGAGAACATTCTGCCCCCTGGGATTTTTGAGTTTGGGAAAAGTTACTTTCCTGGATGCTAACATCAAGTGAGGGCCTTTCTGGTACAAGGAAATTGAATTACTGATTGTTGGACTGTGTTATGAAAAGGAGCAAGCCACCGATTACCATCAGCTCCCTGCAGGGCCCAACTGGGACAACAGTGATAACTGGCAAATAGACCCTGAGATAAGAACAAGAGAAGAAATGAGAGATGATATAAGCAAGCTTTAAAAAAAAAAAGACCGAAACTAGGTATCTTTTATAGATTTGGTTTTTTATTGAAAAAGTAATACATGCACTTTATACAAAAAGTTTCAAGGAGTACAAAGGGTATAACAATGGAAGAGTCTACCTCTGCACATACAAACATATGCACATATATACATCTTTCTTTATCGAGAAAGGAAGGATGCCATATACGCTCTTGTACTTTTTCTTTAATCTCAACAAATTAAACTTGGAAAGCATTATATTTTAGCATGTGTAAATTGCTTTTATTTTTTAATTGACTGAGTATTATTTCAATATACGAATATACACTAACTTATTTATCCCATTGTCCAATAACAGATATTTAGCTTGATCCCAGTTTTACACTGATACAAACAATGCTGCAGTGAACACCATTGTATATGTGTATGCCTTTGCCTATTTGTGCAAGTATTTTCATAAAATAAATTTCTAAAATGGGAGTTTTTGAATCAGGAATAAATGTTATTTTCACATTTATATATATTTCAAAATAACGCCTTCCAAAGAAGTTGCATCCATTTATAATCCTGCCTACAAGGTACAATTGCCCATTTCTTTATTCTCATCAACACTAGGCATTATTTAACTTTTGATCTTTTCCAACCTAACAGAGGGAAACAATGTTTCACTATTTTTTTCTTTTATGTTGCCTTAATCATTAATAAGGTTAAACACCTTTTTCTGTGTATTTCTTGCCATGTGTAGTTGTTTTTCAGTAAACTGTGCATTTACGGCCTTTATTCATTTTTCTATTTATACCTTTTCTTTTCTATCTACTGATTTGTAAGAGATCTCTATGTATTAAGTAACAGTCCATTGTGAGTCAGATGTATTAAAGATGTTTTTCTAAATTGCTTTTCAACTGTGTTTATTATATTTCCATGCAAAAGAATATCTCATTTTGTATGTAGTCACATTTATGAAACTTGTTCTGTTTGTTTTTTGGGCTTTGTATCTTCCTTAGAAAGGCCTTCTCCACTTCAAGATTGCACATAATTTTTCCATGTTTTTTCCTAGTACCTTTGCAATTTCCTCTGCCATTTAACTCCTTGACACTTTCAGAACTTATTTTGTGATAAGTTGGACAATCTCTATTCCATGGCATTAATTTGTCTACTAACAGAGTCAAACTTTTTAAATCAGTATAGATTTATAATACCTTTTAATATATGGTACATGAAGGTTTTTCCTCACACTCCCCCTTCCACCCACCACTTATTTTTCCCTTTTAAATTGTCCTAGTCTCACACACCTTCTCCAGCTTATGCGCAAGCTGCGGAGGTGCAGAGCTATAGGGAGAGAGAGATCCCAAATAGGTTCCATGCTCTCAGTGGAGCCTGATGTGGGTCTTGATCCCATGAGTCATGACATCATGACCTGAGCTGAAATCAAAGAGTCAGACGCTTAAATGGCTGAGCCACCCAGGTGTCCCATAAGTTTACATATATTTTTTTCTCTTTTTTTATATTAAATATAATTTATTGCCAAATTGGTTTCCATACAACACCCAGTGCTTATCCCAACAGGTGCACTCCTCAATGCCCATCACCCACTTTCCCCACTCCCCCACCATCCATCAACCCTCAGTTTGTTCTCAGCATTCAAGAGTCTCTTATGGTTTGCCTCCCTTCCTCTCTGTAACGTTTTTTAGTTAAAAGACACATTGTTAATCAAAGTGATTGTTCGCTGTTGTCTCAAGAGTAAGAGTGTGCTCCAGAACTTTTATTTTGAGAAACATTCACACACACACACACACACACACACACACACACTCGCTCACCTTACAAAAACATACAAATAATGCATTTTAAAACTACAATAGTTTAGACATGAAATCTTTGGGACAATTATAATAAATCAAGAGTAGGGTTGCCAGATTTAGCAAATAGAAATACAGGATGTCCTGTTAAATTGTAATAAAAAAAACAGTGAATTTTGTTAGCATAAGTATGTCCTAATCATTGCACAGGACATACTTACCTAAAGGTTATTTGTTGTTTATCTGAAATTTAATTTACTGGCATGTTCTGTTTTATAGACAACCCTAACCAAGAGGAAAATGAGCAGTAGCTTAAAAGCACAAAAGAAAGTTGTATGGGCTGATGAATTAACACTCTCTGGTCAGTGGGAAGCCCTTAATACAGGCACTTAGACATTGGCTTGAGCAGAGCAATTACAATTCTGGGGTGTGAATTAAATGAGCTTGTTTTGTCTTCTGGGCTTTGGCTTGAAAAATGAAACCTCTTAAATAAAATGCAAGGGGCTCAATGGATTTGAAGGGTTTTTTGGCTTTCCGACTCTGCTATAAAAGAAAAATCAGTTTAATAGAAATTGAAAATTAAGATTCTGTTATATTTGTGTCATACTATACAGACTTTTGATATATAGGCTTTCTCTGAAGATTAGTATTTTGAGTTCAAATTATTGGGAAAGTTCCCAAATTGATTTTATCATTCGGGGTTGGTGGGGAAATGTCATTCTTATTAATCACTTTAGATAATAAGTTTAAGTGGAATTCTTTATGATTGATTAAGCCCTTTATTTTTTAAGTGGCCAAGTGATTTGGACCTGAAATTTGGACATTCTCTAATTCAAGGATATTTGCTTCCCTAGTCCTTTTCTAAAAATCAAGTTTACTTTTGGACAAGCCCCTGTACTTGCTGCTGTAGTATATTAAGAAAACCATTGGCTCTGGAGTTAGAAGACCTGGATCAAAGCCCCAGATCTGCCTCTTAGAAGCTCTGTACTGTCAATGTGTGGTAAATGGCTTACCATCTTTGACCCCTAGTCTCCTCACACATGAAATGGGCATAATAATCTCTCCTTTATACAGACTGGGAATTAAACGAAGCATACAGGCAATTTGCATGCCACTTTGTAGGTATTCAATAAATGTCAATTTATTAATGGATACACAAATATTAAAAATTAAATATATTTGGAAAATTGTTTCCATTAATACTTTTCTAGAAGGTAGAATCTTGTTTGGCATTTGATTTCTCTTTAAAGGCTGATGAGTTCTCTAATCTCAAAAGTACGGGGAAAAACCAGATAAATATAATGATGTAATGTTGGTATGATCAGTATGAAACACAAAAACCACTCAAATATACAACAACATGTGTCAATGGTGTTCCTTCTGTAAATTTATGGAATTGTAATAATGATGTTTTCCTTTGTTGGTAAAAATAAGATTCCAAGAAGATCCTCTTAACTATGGGAGAAAAAAACACCAGCCAGACTCGGGGTGGGGGTTAGGAGGTTGAGCCTCATGACTCTTCTACGGTGCACCCTTTGAAAGGAGCCTATGCTTGGCCACATCAAGTCACAGAGGGAGGGCATTTGGTTTCTGCTAGTTTTTTTCTCATTGGAAATTTGTCAAGGATTTGTCATATGCTGTGGAATGGTTAGATGTGGGAAAAAAGCCCAAACACTGTAACCTGGCCTTAGGCTTTCAGGATGATTGTTGATGATCTATAGGAGTAGGAAGGCTGCTGGTGAGAATGTGTGATATCCAAGAGACATCTGGAGGAGGGTGATGAGGAGCAAAGCTTCCCAGAGACATAAATTTGAACATCCCATAGATTATCACTAGTCACTTTCTCCTACATAGGCTCTACTCCCAATTACAGACAATGCTAGGCCTCATTTTCTTCATCTATGACACTGAGGTGGCATGTGGAGGTGGAGGTGGGGATTGCTTAACTAACTCCACATCTGGTGTGAGAAGAAAATAAGAGAATGCACTTCAGTGTTGTTTGAAAAGGCAAGAAGTAGTATGTAAATACAAGTGCAGATATTTTTTGTTTATCATCATTTACAGTGATAGCAATGCTAGTATGGTAATCAAGAGCCATCAGATGTTCTTGATTTAGATAGAAGGTAAAGAAAGATGGCGTTGGGTAGCATGCAAACTTGGGATTTCTTGGGAAACTGAGGGAGCAGCAAATTATTCTTTCATCACCTTTTCTTCACTGATTTTTCTCCAGTCAGGCTCATGGCCCAGTCCAGGTTAAGGAGTCTTTTTCTGTTAGCGTCTCTGATAAAGGCATAGTTGTCCTCATAGCAATAGCTAGATGTACATTAATGCTCTGCTGAGACAGAACTTCCTGGAAGTTTGAAACCATTCACTTTTTCATTTAATTTGAAAATCAAATTTTATTTCACAATGAAAAAAGTCATCTGACTTAGAACCAATGAAAGGAAAGTTATGCTATCAATCAAATAAAGAGCCTGGGCCAACAGATTATTTCCAAAGATCTCTTCCAGCTCTGACATTTTAGCCAAAAATCCTTGTGACAAAATCTCAGCTACCTTTCTGATCCAATTTCCCCCTACCCCAAGCCTCACATTGTAAACTAATTTCCTTTGCCTTCCCTTCCCGGTTTCAGTTGCCATAGGCTTTTTGAAGTCCTTCTTTCCAAATGGAAATTCCATCCTTTTCCTCTTCACATAGCTAAAACCTATTGAGCCTTTGAGACTGAGTTACCAATGAAAAGAGGGACTTTGGCCAGGCAGTGGACTAGGTGCTTTATCTGTGTAATTTCTAACCTTTACATAAGCTTTTTGAGGTGGGCCTCAGTCTTCGCCAATTACAGGAAAGGAAACTGAAGCTCAGAAAGTTTAAGTAACTTGTCAGACCTCACACAGCTAGTGGCAAAGTTAGAGTTTGATTTCAATTCTGTCAGGCTCCATAGTTGGGCTTTCAAGTTCAAGACCCACCTTTCCCAGCCCCAAAGACCTCCATCTTCCTCACACCCTCCAGGCCTTCAACCAACCACACATTTAGCACTCTCTTATAGTGGACTTACTTTTAGTTCCTATCTTTTCTTTCCAATTTCTTTTTGAGTTCCCCAAGAGAAAGGACCATAGCTGATTCAACTCTGTACAGCCAGTGGCCAGTCCTGTGATTTTGCACACAAATGGAGCTTAATAAATATTTGTTAATGAGTGGATATCAGATTAATTTTTTGTTTAAAACCTGTATTTGAATATTGTTGAATATGTTTTTCATCAGTAGAAGAAAACTGTAGCTAAGGTAATTTGTGAGCTGAAGCCATTGTTACCTCTGTTGCTAAGGGAAGTCAGTTACCCTGGGATACTAATTAACTGCAGCTATTGTGGAAATTAAGCCAGCAGCCCCCAGCGGGTTCAGAGAGCAAATGGGAGGAGGGTATCTAGAAGGTGTCAAGTAAAAGTATCTTTTCTGATGTGAGGAAAAGTGACTAGGGGAGGGGGTGGCTTGTACACTTTCAACACCATCAACCTCTGCGAAGCTTATTTCTCTTCCTTAGTGGGCAAAGAGTTTGTTCCCTATAATTAGCTCAAACAATGTAGGCCAGGTGAATAGACGGCCTGTGGCTGAGATGAATAGTTTGGTCTTTGTTAGCCATTGAGGGATAAGCATGTGGGGGGCTTCGCCGTCAAAGCAGCTCCAAGTCTGAATGAGAAGTACCTGTTGGAAGAGATTTGGACTTTAAGTTAAGATTCCAACTGAGTTGATGAAGGGAAAGGAAGAGATCAATAAAGTAACAGACTCTACCTGGGGCATCTATTGCATTTAAAAGAATTATCTACTTTTCCTTCTAAATTGGAGTTCAAAAGTCTTAAGAAAGAGGTTTATTTATGATTCCAGAGAAAGTCTGAACAGTGTACTTATTTATCTGCAACATACCCAGAGCTCAAATTTTCGGACTTGGCCTCAAGTTGCTCTAACAGACGAGTTCCACCTAGCGATAGTGTACCTAAATTGCACTTTGTTTTTCTGAGAAACTGAAAACGTGGCCTTTACAAGTGGCCACAGAAGCCCTGAAGTCATGAAATTATTCAACAGCTGAGCACCAGCTTCGTGAGAGGCCCTGGGCTAGGGACAGTGACGTGTGTCTGGGGACAGGAGAGTTAGTGCTTTGCATATTGGCTAAGTGAGACAATAATAAAACTTTTGATTAACAGCAGGAGGTGAGAGCACCAGGCCTACAGGAAGCATATAAAATAATATTTAGAGACCACAGCAAGCAGGATTAACTCCCTCCCAACTGACTCATGCTGTTGAAACATCCATACAGGAGTGCTGCTGCAGGACAGAGAGCCACAACAAGGTAAAGAAGAAAATCCCAGGGAGAATTCTGGCCGGAAGGAGAGGAGGACACAATGAAGTCTAGCAACAACATGGCACCCCCTCCCCCGCATTAACGAAATAATTTGAGAAGGTAATTGTCCAAGTTCACCACGGTGACACAAAGACCTTCTTAGCTCCAGACTCGCATATACACATGCTTGCTGGATTAAGCACCTTCTACTCTGAGCATCCAAAGCTAAAAAGAACATCAGGTGAGCCAAGGTACAGGTCTGGCAGTTCCTGGTCAGAGCTATCTGAGCTAGGGATTTGAGCAACCACACCCCCAATGCCAGAGACAGGGCAACAAGTGCTAAGCCCAAAATGTCCAGGGTGGCTGAGGCCTTCTGGACTTCAGTTAGGGGCAAGCTTGAAAGATCAGCCTGTGGACAGATTTCCTCAAGCACACTGGCCTGCAGGTGTAGGCTTTGGGCTACTGCACCACATTTGGGGAAGTAGATCTCGAAAATGCCTTGCAGGCATTAGACATTTTCCTTTCCCATAAGTGGATATAGCTCTACTGGAATCACCGATTTTTACTCACCCAGTATTCCCCACCTCTGCATCATGCTCTTAGAGCCCCAGCTTCCTGCTCATGCCCAGACTCCACCTCGAACCCATGCGGTCCTCCTGCTGTGACCTGGGCATTCAATCTCCAAAACCCAAGCTTCTGGTGAATACAACAGATTAGATTTAAAAGTGGATCTTACTTTAAGTTCCTCCTAGGTTACGGGGTGGGGGGGTAGAGTGTGGAGGAGTGAGGCTTGCGAATCTGTATCTTAACAAAACTCCTCCGGTTTGCTCTGAATCAGACAAGACCCTGGACTGGATTATGCTCCAGCACTTCCAGTACTACCTCCCCCCCAAGAAATTTTCCCCGTTTTATCAGCCTTCATTGATGTTCTCCTCCTTTTGAACTCTTGAAATAAAAAATCAAGAACTGTGGGCTTTTAAAAGGCTCCAGAAACCGATCAGTAAATGGTTACCTGGTGCAGAAATACCCTCCCCAGGATCCCAGTGCATGCTCAGTACAGACACCTGCCTTACCACCCCTCCTCACTCCTCAGATAACATGGGACCCACCATCTCACCAGGCAGCTATTCCGGCCCCCATCACCTCCATTAATAACCCTAGTGGCCGAAAGGTCTCCTTTATCCCACTGATCTCAAATCTTCCCATGTTACAGTCTGCACGCACTGGGGGAATTGGTAACATTTAAACAAAAACTGTTTAAAACATTTGCAAAGTTTTCTGTTTAAAAAGTACTTCACTTTGAAAGCAATGCTGTCTGTTACAGAAAACATTTTGTAGAAATTCTCTTGCTATAGGGGTTTGAAGTCATTCCCCCGGGTGTGTGTCTTCTATTAAGGCAATGATCTCAGAATCCTTGCTACAAAAGCCCAAACAAAATGCTAAATTCCTTCCAGTATCCCTGGACAGGCAGATATATTGGTGGTCAGCTGCAGAGGGCAGCTTGGAAACTGAAATCAATCTGCTTTAGCTTCTGTGCTTTGACAGAATTTTCTTAAATTGCTCTTCTCTGTTGCTAGTTGCTGTAAGGCACCTTCTGTTGAAAGGGAAATTTGTGCATGTAAACCCCAAGAAACACCTGTCTTGTGCAGACCCCTGGAATCATAAATTGACATTAAAGGTGGGAACAGAAAAGAGAAATTTGTGGATGGAAAGAATCCTCCTTTTACCTTGCAAAGATCATTAGTCAGGGCCTTGTCTTAACCGGTATAAAATAAGGATTCATTTATTGATACTGAATTGAAAACTCTTGAGAGCCAGAAAGGATTCCTTGGGGAGAGGAAAGGGATGGTTACCATCATGTTTCATAACTCTGGGGGCATCGCTTAACAATTGGAGGGATATGGAGAAGACTCCAAAGAATGGTCCCCTGGTAGCAAAAGAAAACAGGTGGCCCGGAGGAGGTCTAGGAAACTGGTTGAAACCAGAGTAGGACAGGCATCGGCTCAGAATAAGAAAATCAGTGAGCACTGAGGTGGGTGTCTGCATAGAGTTCCAGCTCAGCAGGAGTCTAGGCAAACGAATCCACCAGAGGTCCGAAAAAGCTAGCCCAGTCCAAGGTACTGATGCATTGCCAGGGAAGGTGGAGGTAGTGATAGAGAGTCAACATAGGAACTTGAGACACCGGGTTGTAAGACTGACTTATAACAAGGGAGACTAGAGAGAAAACCCAGTCTGGAATGGAAGAACTGAAATTGCTGCTAGGATTTCTGCTGGAAGCATTAAGAGTTCAGAAAAGAGTGAAACAGAGCTTGCAGGTGAGGGATTTAGTTGCCTCCTCTGGAGGAGCTATAAACAGCCCAGGAATTGAGTTGGAAGCTTAGGGGGCTGACCCTGACTGCATTCCTCAGAATCCTTTTGTGCTCCATACAAACAAACTTGAAAACCTGGAATCTTAAATTTTATTTTCTGCAGCAATAAAAATTACTAAAAGTGACTCCCAGAATACATAGCTAGAATATGTAACCAAACAATTACCATATAAGACACTGGGAAAATTGTCAAAGAGAAATTCTCCCCCAGAAGCACCAGGCCCAAATTGTGTCATGGGTAAATTCAATTAGATTTTTAAAAAATATTTTTCCATTAAATATCAGGACACTTTTAAATTTACAAAAATTGCAAAGATAGTACAGAGAGTTCTCAAATAGCCCACACCAGTCTTCCCCTGTTATTAACATCTTACATTAGTATTGTAATTTGTTAAAGAACCAATTATTAACTAACATCCATATTTTATTCAAATTGTCTAGTTTTAACTTAATGTCCTTTTTCTGTTCCATGATATTCCAGCAGGGATACCACATTACATATAATCATCATGTCTCCTTAGGCTCCTCCTGGCTGTAATGGTTTCTCAAACTCCTTGTTTTTGATGGTCTTGGCAGTTTGGCGGGGAACAGGTCAGATATTTTGTAGAATATCTCTGAATCGGAATTTCTATAGTTTTTCTCATTATTAGACTGGGATTATGGGATTTGGAAGTGCCGTTCTCATCCTATCACATGAAGTGTACATGCTATCACCATGACTTATCACTGTAGATATTAACCTTGATTACCTAGCTGACGTATTTGTCAGGTTTCTCTGCCACAAAGTTATTCTCCCCACTCCCATCTTCTCCTACTGTGCTCTTTGGAAGGAAGTCACTATGTGCAGCCCATGCTTAGTGAGAAGTAACTTGGGAGTGAAGCATCTAAGTAATTATCTGGAATTCTGCACACATCTGTCATGTCTTTCTCATATAATGACTCATTCAATCATATATTTATAGGAGTATGGGTGGACTCATGGATATTTATTTTATGTTTCAGGTTGTAAGCTAATACTACTTTATTTTGTTGCTAAATTACGCAGCTTTGGACATCGGGAGCTCTTTTAGTTGACTCCTATGGCCCTTTGACATAATGCCTCCATCATTTTAGGGATTGTTTTTAGTACTTTCCTACCTCCTGGCACTACAAGACATGTCAGATTCATTTTGTATAATTCCTGCCCTGGTCCTAGAATCAGAAATTTTCTCAGGGATCCCTGATTCCTTTTATTAGAAAATAGTATTAGAAACCAATGTCTGGGTGCTAGGTGTGCTTGTTACTACAGGGGTGTCATTGACTCTAGACCCTCTCACCTAAAATAGAAAGTAAATATATGTATTTATACTAGCCTGTGCATACACATATATCTACAAATATTTCTGTATGTAGCCATCTGTATCTAAATTAAATATGAGTTTATACTTATATCTCTGACTCTAATTCATTTGTACATGGATCATTCTGGTCTCTTTTCCTTGCTTACCTATAAATTCCCGCTTCAGTGGTGAGAGACATGGCCCCTAGTATGCACCATCCATTGAATTAATTAATTGTTCAATGCCAGTATACATATATAGCAGTATCAGAATGGTTAACCTGTACACCCATGGGACAAACTTGACTAACTAGAATACAGTGCTTATATACATTTCATTTTGCCATATCGTTCCAGACTTGATTCATTGCCAAAGTTACTTACGTCAGCCTCTTTTTCCCACTCTCCCTTCAGTGAAGTTGTTTCATATATTGATAATACAGTTAGATTCTCTTGTCACAGTCTGCATTCTTTTATGCAATCCCTGGACCTCCTAAATGACATTTTTAAGTCTGCTTACATTAAGGTTCATTCTGTGCCATTAAGTTGTATAGGTTTAGACAAATGCATAGTGTCATGTATCCACCATTACAGTATCACATAGAATAGTTTCACCACCCTAGCAAATCCCCTGTGCTTCACTTACTCAACACTCTCCACCTTCCTGCCCTCCCCTCACCAGAAGCCCCACCAAACACTGATCTTTCAAACATCTATAATTTTGCCTTTTCCAGAACATTAATGAACTGGAATCCTATAATGTGTAGACTTTCCAGATTGGCTTCTTTCACTTAGGAAGCATGCATTTAATATTCATTCATGTGTTTTTGTGGCTTGATTTTTAAATCACTGAATAATAGCTCATTGTATGAGTGTACCACTGTTTATCCATTCACTCATTGAAGGACATGTAGATGTTTGCTAGTTTATAGAAATTGGGAATAATCTTGAGTTGGTTTTTTTTTGTCATTGGGTTTTCTAAAGTTTTCATATGATATGTCTGGGTGTAATTGTGGGGTTTTTGGTATTTCACCTGCTTGGTATTCTCTGATTTATAGATCTGTGGTTTGTGTCTGTCATATATTTTGGAAAGGTCTCTGCTTTTATCACTTCAAATACGCCTTCTATTCTCTTTCTTCTACTTCTGGTATCCCAATTGTGCCAATGTTATACCCTTTGAAATTGTCATTCAAGAATGTTCTGTTATGTTTTATTAAATTCTTTTCTTCTCTTTCATTTTAGTTTTGAAAGTGTCTAATGACTTGTCTTCAAGCTCACTGATTTTTTCCTCTGTCTCATCCAGTTTAATGAAACCATCAAAGTTATTATTTCTGCTACAATATTTTTCATTTCTAGCATTTACCATTTATTCTTTTATAAAATTTCCATCTTTCTGATTATATTAACCATCAGTTTTTGCATGTTGTTTATTTTTTCCATTTGAATCCTTAGCATACTAATTTATAGTTATTTTAAATTTCCTGCCCAGTACAAGGGAAACAAAAGCAAGTATGAACTATTGGGACTTCATCAAGATAAAAAGCTTCTGCACAGTGAAGGAAACAATCAACAAAACCAAAAGGCAACCTTCAGAATGAGAGAAGATATTTGGTGAGGAGGTGGAGAAAGGGGAACCCTCTTGCACTATTAGTGGGAATGCAAACTGGTGCATCCATTGTAGAAAATAGTATGGATGCTCCTCAAAAAGTTAGAAATAAAACCACCTAACAATCCAGTAATTGCACTACTAAGTATTCACCCAAAGGATACAAAAATGCTGATTCAAAGGGACACATGCACCCCAATGTTTACAGCAGCACTATCAACAATAGCCACATTATGGAAAGAGCCCAAATGTCCAATGTCCATTGACTGATGAATGGATAAAGAAGATATATATATATATATATATATACACACACACACACACACACACACACACACAGAGAGAGAGAGAGAGAGAGAGAGAGAGAGAGAGAAACTATTATGCTGAAACACAATAAGTCAATCAGAGAAAGACAAATAGCATATGATTTCACTCATATATGGAATTTAAGAAACAAAACAAATGAACAAAGGGGAAAAAAAAGAGAGACAAAACATAAAAAAGCCTCTTAACTATAGAGAACAAACTGAAGTTTGTTGGAGAGAAGGTGGCAGGGATGGGTTAAATGAGTGATGGGTATTAAGTAGGGCAATGGTTGTTATGAGCACTGGGTGCTGTATGTAAGCAATGAATCACTAAATTCTACACCTGAAAGTAATATTACACTATATGTTAAATGACTGGAATTTAAATAAAAAGTTGAAAGTAAAAAAAAAAAATTAAATAAATTCCCTGTCTGGTAATTCCAACAACTGTACCATATCGGAGTCTGATTCTAATGCTTGATTTGTCTCTTTGGACTGTGTATTTCTTTGTGTTTCAGCATGCCATGCAATTTTTTGTTGAAAGCCAGACATGTTGTAGCAGGTAATAGGAACAGAGGTATGAGACTTTAGTGAAGTGATTTATGTTAATCCAACTAGGAGTTGGACTGGATTTTCTGTTTGCTGTAGGCATAGGTGCCAGAAGCCTCAGCTTCCTCTGGCATCCTTGTTTTCATCTCCTCTCTTGATTTTGGGTCCTGTTCAGACAGAGTCTGTTTTGCAGCTCTTTTAGATGTGATCCATTGTTATTATACTGGCACCTTATTGGTGTGGTGGTAAGGTGTAGGGGAGGGATAGTGTTATAAAATCTTACTATTAAATTTTAGTCTTCTGGTGGGTGTGTTCTTTAGGTTGTGACCTTCCTAAATGTTTCTTCCAGTGGTATAGTTTCCCTCTTTTTGGTGAGACAGGAAGCCTAAGAGGACTGGAATGACAAGAATCCCCTTCACCCAGTTGATATAAGGCTCTGGTAAAGGTGTATGCCCTGCATAGTAAGCGTTTGTTATAGAGAATACTCTGGACATATTTCATAAGGATTAGTGTTCTTCTCCCCAGTCAGATCCACAAAGGGATCTTTCTTAGTTCTTCACCATAAGAGCTTATTAAGGTTCCTGGAAGTAAAAATCTATAAAAGTGTGCCCCCAGGAGTTTTTTACTCTCACACTAGTCCATACACAGCCTCAAGCACTTTGTCAAAATTGCTATTTAAGTGCTACTACCAGTTTATGGCTCCAGCAGCTTCTGTTTCAGGTGAGTAGATCTGGCTTTGACTCTTTTCATTTACCTGTTTATACAGATTTGGGGATGGTAGTTGGCCCAGAAAACTCAATTTTATGAAGAGTCCACAAAAATTCATTGATTTTCATTTATTCAGCTATTTCTTATTGTTAGGATGGAAGGGATGACTTCTAAGTTCTGAGGTGTCAGTGGGCTGAGGAAATGGCAATGGGGTCATTGGCTAAGGAGGTCACCAGCATAGTTGGGAGATTGATTATATGCAAGAATATTGAACATATCAGTAAATATATTGAAAGCAATGGGAGCTAGTTTTTTGTTTGTTTGTTTGTTTATTGCCCAAGAAGAGATTTACAAATATGGAAAGGGGGAAGGCTAGAAAGAATCCTGGAAAGTTGGATTTAAATTGGAGATGTTTGTATTCATCACATGCATACACAGAAAGAAAAATAGATATAGATGTATGTGGGGTGTGAGGGTGTTGTGTGCGTGCACACACACACACGTACAAACAAATATTTCCTGGTTCTGTCTGCTAGAGGGCACTGAGTGCACAGATCTTGGTTTCCAAATATCATCCTCTTCTAAAAGGAATTGGGGTTTCTTGGAAAAATGACTAATTCTAAGACTGAAGCGGGAAAAGTACAAGATTATCCTGGAACATCTAATTGTGTTTGGCAAGTAATAATGTGATCAAGGAATAAAGGGGATGTGTCAACAGGACACTGGAGAAAACCTGAAAGGGCTCCCACTCGACAAATATAGGATAATTTGAGTATCAAAAAAATAAGAATAGTAAAGCATTACAACCAATTGAGGAATATAGGAATCCATCCATAAGTCCATACTGACACAAAAAAATGAAATGGAGAAGAAGCTGAAGCTCTTCTTTAGAGAAGAATATAAACCAATGAATGTAGAAGGAATGATGTAAAGAGAAAATCACCATTTGATTTAGGCAGGATTCATTAAGTCAAGTGAGTTCGATTAAGTCAAGGTGTTCAATTGAAGGGCAGGGCAGTGAAATAGTTTCAGAGTGTCTCCTCACAAAATACTTAATGATTATAAAAGAAAAAATGATGACTCCACGTTGGAGAAACCTGTCAGACTCCACTCACACAAGTAATGAAGATTACCATCACCACTGGTGGAACAGGATTGCCATCATATGTCTTCTGATGCTCTGCTTAAAGCACACGTCATTTTGGTGGTCTTCCTCCCAGGAGTACATGGCTTGAGTTTGGACAGGAGTAATTAGCAAATATGCCAAGGTTAAAAGACATCATATGAAATGGAAGATATGCACTTCTTAAACTGTCAAGGTGATAAAAAATGGGAAAAGATTGATAAAATGTTCTAGACCGAGGGAGAATAAAAATAAATGAAGATTAAATGTAACATGTGATCCTTGACCAGAAAATAAAAAGACACATTGTTGGACACTTGGAAAATTTTTAATAGAATCTGTGAGTTGTATGGTAGTGGTGTGTGTTGATTTGCTGATTTGGATGGTTCTATTTTTGACTATGAAGGATAACATCCTTGGTTTGGGGAAGTACAAACTGAAGTATTTGGGGATGATTGGTCACAATTTCTGAACCATGCTTTCAAATAAATTGGCTCATAAAAAGATTAATGAGCGTGTGTGTGTGTGTGTGTGTGTGTGTCTACAGAGAGAGAGAGAGAGAGAGAGAGAGAAGTGGAGCAAATATGCTAAAATGTTAACAATTGGGTAATATGGGTAAAGGGGATACAGGAGTTCTTTGTTCTTTCAACTTTTTAGTAAGGTTGAAATTTTCAAAATAAACTATCAAAACATAAGCCTACCACACAACTTCCTAATTTAAACCTAAGAAGATCATTAGAATAAATATACTGTAAGATAGAAAAGAATAAGAACCTTAAATATTTTGAAATCACCTTTTCTATAACAGAAAAGTACTATCAAGTATTCTGTATTAAGATTTATAATATCATTCAAAATTAATCTAAACTTATAGTTTATTTACCTAAGAATAAGCAGATTTTATTCTTTAAAATATAGCAGAAATCAATGATATGTATGAAACAAAAATAAAAATTAAAAAACAAAAGATTCATATATAAACACATATTTTAAATGTCACAAAAGACATAACATTTTACAATTGCAACTATAAGAGAAAAGAAACAAAAACAGACTCTAGGAATAGACTTAACTAGAAAGTACAGGGATTATATAAAGAAAATTGAAAACATTGTTTTGGGTCATAAAAGTCGTTTAATGGATGGGATGATGTATTTTGTTCCTTAAATTCATATATAATATTAACATCATTCTGTTGAAACACTAAGAATTTTTTCAACCTTTTTTTAAAGCAGTCTTAGGCTTATAGCAACATTGAGAGGGAGCTACAGAGATTTCTCATATACTCCCAGCTTCCACACATGCATGGCTTCCCCCTTTATCAACATCACTCACCAGAATGGTACAGCTTTTTTCTTACCAAGAATGAACCCACACTCACACATCATAATCATCCAAAGTCCATAGTTTATCTTAGGGTTCACTCTTGGTGTTGTACATTCTCTAGATTCAGACAAATGTATAATGACAAATATCCATCATTATAGGAATTTTAAGTTAATCAAGTTTATTTTAAACTTTCTCTGGAAAAAAATCATTGAAGAATAACCTAGGCTTTTCTGAAAAAGAATAAAAATGAAATGGAGCCAGCATACAACATTTTATATATTGTAAAGTGAAGGTAAAGCTATTAAAACATGTAGCAATCATTCAGGAGATTAATGAAACAAAATAAAGAGCCAAAAACACACCCAAATCATATTGGGATCTGGTATATGGAAAAGATGGCACTTCAAATAAGTAGGAAAAAGAAAAAATGATTTAGTTAATAAATAATTCTGAGACAAATGGATTTCCCACTAGAAAAAATAAAGTTGACTTCTAATTTCACTCCATGCACCAAAATAAATTTCAGGTGGATCAAAGATTCAAGTTAAAGAGTGAAAACAAAATACTAGTGTGTGTGTGTGTGTGTGTGTGTGCGTGTGTGTGTGTGTGTGTGTGTGTAGTGTACCATAAAGATATTGAAAAAAAATATTGAAAGATGGAGAGAAAATGACAGGCTTGGGACCTCAAGACTGAAGGAGTGGCATTACAGAGAGTTACCTAGGTATTCTTTATTCTTCATATTCTCAGCCTACGTAATGGAGAACCTGGAAATCTGGAAATACCAATGGACACTGATTAAAAAAAAGAAAAGAAAGCAATAAGAAAAGCCTACTATCCCTAGCTAAAGGAACAGAAAAGGGGTAGCCTAACACAACAGAAATGTGTATAAAATAAGTGCTCTACTCTGGCCACACACCACAGAAAATCATTGGCTCCATTCCCATTCCTGCCTGCAAAGGCCAAATGAAAACTGTAGATACACACCTTCCCCAGGTTATAAAAAGGTGCCCTGGCAACCCTGTCAGGGTGGTGTCAGATAAGACCAGTGGGGAGTCAAGACTTTCATCCCTACTTGGCAGTAATGAGATGTCCTCTTCATTCACAGTGTCTGTGGAAACCACATGAGAAGCAGTAAGGAGATGTCCTTCTCCCATACAGTCAGTGTAGTATCATTGTAGGCCTAGTAGAGAACTCAAACTCCCACACCCAACCAGTGATGAATGATAATGAGGAACTTACCTGCACCCTCTCTGTGTGAATAGAGGCCCAGTGGGAACATGAACTTCCACCCCTACCTAACAGTAATAGGACAGGATCCTTCTCATATCAGAACAATATCAGAGGAAGACTGTTAAAACACAAGATCTAAATAAAATCCAGCGAGGGAGAGCCTGGCTGGATAAGTCAGTAGAGCATGTGACTCTTTTTTTTAATGTTTTTTATTTATTTTGAGAGAGAAAGAGAGAGAGAGAGGGAGAGAGAGAGCACCCCTCCCAGGGAAGGGGCAGAGAGAAGGGGAGAGAAAGAATCCCAAGCAGGCTTTCAACTGCCAGTGCAGAGCCTGATGCGGGGCTTGAACTCACGAACTGTGTGATCATGACCTGAGCTGAGATCAAGTGTTAGATGCTTAAGTGACTGAGCCACCCAGGCTCCCCATAGAGTATGTGACTTTGATCTTGGGGTTGTGAGTTTGAGCCCCATGTTGGGTGCAGAGATTACTTAAAAATAAATGAATGAGTAAATAAATAAATAAATAAATACCAGAGTACTGTAACATAACAACCAAAATATTTGGGTTTCAATTAAAAATCATACCAAGAACCAAAAACATCTCAACTTAAATGAAAAAATACAATCAGCAGATGCCAACCTTAAGATAACAGAGATCTGGGAATTATCTTATAAAGATTTAAAAGCAATCATTATAATAATGCTTCAAGAGAAAATTACAAACGCTCTTGAAACCAATGAAAAAATTAGGTAGTCTCAACAAAGAAATAGAAACTCTCAGCAAATAAATTGAAGGTATAAAGAAGAACTAAATGGAAATATTAGGACTAAAAAATGCAATAGCTGTAATAAAAAGGTAAACAGATGGGCTCAGGAGAAGAATGGACAAGATGTTAGAATCAGTGATCTTGAAGATACAGCAATAAAAATTACTCAATTTGAACAACAGAGAGAAAATAGAGCTAAAAAAATGAACAGAACG
Source organism: Panthera tigris (assembly GCF_018350195.1). Taxonomy (NCBI): domain Eukaryota; kingdom Metazoa; phylum Chordata; class Mammalia; order Carnivora; family Felidae; genus Panthera; species Panthera tigris. The sequence continues at coordinate 108,006,687 of NC_056677.1, forward strand.
TCAGGAATATGTGGGACTATAAGAAAAGAACTAGCATTCCTGTCATTGCAGTCTCAGAAGAGTGGAAAAAGAGGATGGGGTTTTGAAAATGTGAAGTTTCAAGTAAAAAACAAAAAGCTTGAAGATATAATGGCTAAGAATTTCCAAATTTGGCAGAAGACATAAAATAGATTCATGGAGAACAAACTTTAAATAAGAGAAACACAAAAATATTCATGGCAAGACATTTTATGATACACTTCTGGAAACTAAAGACAAAGAAAAAATTGTGAAAGCTTTTAGAGATAAACAACACCTTTATTAATAAGGGAAAAGCAATTAGAATGAAGTGGCATTCCTCATCAGAAATGATGGAGAGCAGAAGGAAGTGGCACAATACTTTTCAAATGCTGAAAGAAAAGAACTCTCAACTCAGAATTGCATACTGAGTAAAAATATCCTTCAGGAAAGAAGGAGAAATCAAGATGCTCTCAAATGAAGGAAAACCAAGATAATTTTTCACCAGTACATCTACCCTAAAGAATGGCTAATGAAAGTTCTTTAAACAGAATGGAAATGTTAAACAAAGGAATTTTAGAATATTTGGAAGAAAGAACAATGGAAAGAGAAAATATATGGGCAGATATAATTTAACACTGCCTAATGTGGTTCTCAAAACATGTAGAGGAGGGGTGCCTGGGTGGCTCAGTCGGTTAAGCATCTGACTCTTGATTTCAGCTCAGGTCATGATCTCATGGTTCGTGGATTTGAGCCCCGTGCTGGCCTTCTTGGGATTCTCTCTCTTTCCCTCTTTGTGCACCTCCCCTACTCACTCTCTCTCTCTCTGTCTCAAAATAAATAAATAAACATTTAAAATATGTTGGGGAAATATTTAAGACAATTATATAATAAATGAAGGAAGGTAAATGGGGGTAAAGGGAGGTAATCCTTCTAAGCGTCACTTGAATAGGTAAAATGTTGACACCAGTAGACTTATGTAAGTTATGTATATATACTGTAGTGCCTGTTGCCAACAGTAAGACAACTATACAAAGATACACTCAAAAACATTATATATGGACCTAACAGACATATACAGAATATTTCATTGAACAGCAGCAGAATATACATTTTTCTTAAGCACGTGGAACATTGTCTGGAATAAATCACATGTTGGGTCACAAAACAAGTCTTAACAAATTCAAGAAGATTGAAATCATGACAAGTATCTTTTCTGACTACAGTGAAATGAAACTAGAAATCAACAGCAGAAAGAGAACCGAAAAATTCACAAACATATGGAAACTAAACAGCATACTCTTGAACAGCCAATAGGTCACAGAAGAAATAAAAAAGAAAATTAGAAAATATCTTGAGACAAATGAAAACAAAACACAAGATAACATACCCAAACTTATGGGGTCCAGCAAAAGCAGGACTGAGAGGTAAGTTTATAGCCATAAATGCATACGTTAATAAAAGAGAAATATCCCAAATAAACAACCTAACTTTACACTTCAAGAAACCAGAAAAAAGACAAAGCCCAAAGTTAGCAGAGGGAAGGAAATAAGGCAAGATCAAAAATAAATGAAATAAACAATAGAAAAACAATACAAAAATCAATTACACTAAAGTTGTTTTTTTAAATATTAACAAAATTGACAAACCTTTAGCTAGACTAAGAGAAAAAAGAGAGATGACTCAAATAAAATCAGAAATAAAAGACATTATAACTGATGCCACAAAACCCAAAAGGATTATAAAAGACTACTGTGAACAATTATGTGACAACAAATTGAATGATCTAGAAGAAAAGGAGAAATTCCTAAGAACATACAGCCTGTCAAAACTGAATCATGAAGAAATAGAATATCTGAGGAGACTTATAACTGGTAAGAAGGCTATACAACCTACCGAAACTAAATAATGAAGAAATAGAAAATCTGAGGAGACTTATAACTAGTAAGAAGATTGGGTCAGTAATCAAAAACATCCCAGAAAGAAAAGCCAAGGACAAGACAGCTTCAGTCGTCAACTCTACCACATATTTAAAGAAAAATTAATCCCAATTCATGTCAAATTCTTCCAAAAAATTGAGGTAGAGAAAACACTTCCAAACTTATTTTATGAGGCCAGCACTATCTCTATACCAAAGCCAGAAAAAAGGCACTCTGAGTAAAGAGAATTGCAGGCCAATGACCCTAATGAATACAGATGCAAATATCTTCAACAAAATGCTAGCAAATCTAATCCAATAGCACATTAAAAGCACATGGTACACCATGGCCAAGTGGGTTTTGTCCCTGGGATGCAAGGATAGTTCCACATATGAAATTCAATCAATAAGATACACCACATCAACAGAATGAAGGATAAAAATCACACGATCATCTCAGGAGATGTAGAAAAAACAATTGATAAATTCAACACCATCATGAAAAAACACTCAACAAACTAGGAATGGAAGAAAATTATTTCAACTTAATAAAGGTCGTATATGAAAAACCCTTAGCTAACATAATAATAACTAAAAGCTTTTCTTTTAAGATCAGGAACAAGGCAAGGATGCCCACTCTTTTTTTTTAATTTTTTGAAGTTTATTTGTTTTAAGAGAGAGCAAGCGTGAGTGGAGGAGGGGCAGAAAGAGAGGGAGAGAGGCCCCATGCTGTCAGCGCAGAGCCTGACATGGGGCTCAAACTCACAAACTCTGAGACAATGATCTGAACTGAAATCAAGAGTAGGATACTTAACCAACTGAGCCACATAGGCGTCCCGTGGGTGCCCACTCTTGCCAACATAGTACTAGAAGTTCTAGCAGAATAATCTGACAAGACAAAGAAATAAGTCATTCAAATTGAAAGGGAATAAGTGAGACTATCTCTGCTTGCAAATGACATGATCTTATATTTAAAAGAAAAAACAAACAAATCCTAAGACTACACACACACACACACACACACACACACACACACACACACGTTAGAACTAATTAATGAATTCAGTGAAGTTGCAGAATATAAAATCAAGATACAAAAATCAGTTGTCTTTCTATACACTAACAATGAACAATCCAAAAAAGAAGAAAAATAATCCCATTTACAATAGCATCAAAAAATAAAATATTTCAGAAAAAACTTAACCAATAAGGCAAAAGACTTGTGCACTGAAAACTACAAAACTTTGCTGAAAGAAACTGAAGAAGACATAAATAAATAGAAAGACATGATGGAGTGGAAGTTCCTGGATTGGAAGGCTTAATACTGTTAAAATATTAATGTTCATTGTTAAAATATTAATATCCATACCACCTAAGGTGATCTACAGATTCAATGCAATTCTTACCAAAATTCCAATGGCATTTTTTACAGAAATAGAAAAAGCTATCCTAAAATCTATATGGAAGTACAAAGGACCCTGAATATCCAAAGCAATATTTAAAAAGAAGAAAAGAGCTAGAGGCCACACACTTCCTGATTTCAAAACACATTACAAAACTACAGTAATCAAAACATTACGGTACTGGCATAAAGACAGACATATAGACCAATGGAACAGAATAAAGAGCCTAGAATAAACAGAATAAACTCCAACATAAGTAGTCACTTGATCTTCAACAAAGGTGCTAAGAGTACACAGTGGGGAGAGAATAAGTCTCTTCAACAAATTATGTTGGGAAAACTTGATATTCACAGGCAAAAAAGAATGACATTGAACACTTATCTTCCACATATACAAAAACAACTCAAAATGGATTAAAATCTTAAACATAAGGCTTCAACTAATAAAACTCTTAGAAGAAAACATAGGGGAAGAACCATAACACTAGTCTTGGCAAATACCTTTGGATATGATGTTAAAAGCACAGACAACAAAAGGAAAAGTAGAAAAGTGAGATAACAACAAACTAAAAATCTTCTTCATAGCAAAGGAAACAATTGAGTGAAAATTCAACTTATGGAATAGGAATAGGAGGAAATATTTGCAAATCATGTATCTGATTAGGGGTTAATATCCATAATATATAAGGAACTCATATAATGTGATAGCAAAAAAACAAAACCTAATTT